>NW_028317807.1:4717500-5335625 GCF_062004578.1 Staurois parvus
GCTTTTGCTAAACCTGTCACCTTAAGACAAGTTATCTTCAAAGGTTTTAAATGGGGCTTTGCTGCCTTTGTTGTGGCACTGGGAGTGGAGTACACCTTTTTTCCACCTAAGAAAAATGGTGGACACCATTAAAATATGGAAAAAAAAAAAAAAAGTCTGTTAAACAAAAGGAACTTTATTAAAATTCTTTGTCCTACTTTAGATGTATAGTTACTTTGTGTTACTAAGATAAACAATATTCAGTGCAAATCAAATGGCAAGACAACTAATCAGTAGAATTGAATTGTATAAACAGCAGTACAAGAGAACTTACTATTTGTCATCAGGAAAAAAAATCAATTGCATAATTTTCTTGCATTAAAGCACATGTTGATCAGTGTCATTTTTGTCCTTTTTTTGTCCGCTGTGTAAGACTTTTGGAGTGGAAATTATTCTATTAATAAGAACTAAAATTTGAAATCCGTGTGACAGTTGGAATCCCTTTTGTTGCTGAAATGTTATAAGTCTGACTGAGGTACATGCATTGTATCGTATTAAGTGTCGTATTAAAAATTCTAGTACTAGATAGGCCAAGAGTTTAGCCTAGGGTGGATAAATCTCTTGAATCGGGTAGTAAAAGTAATTAAGGGCCTAAAATAGATTACAGCCAGAGGCAGACTGACCATTCAGTCACTCGGGTACTGCCAGTGGGGGAGCCCTTTCAGGGTTGCCAACTTTTGTAACTTCAGGGACAGTTTTTGTAAAAAAATTCTGATTTCTATGAAATCTGAGATTTTTAAATGTGTTCCTAAATATTTTACGGCTACAGTTGTTCTGACTCTCCACTGCCCCATCAGCCAATGGGAACACACTGTACCCACCCTCTTCCCCAGTGTGCTTTATTTGACTTTATCACAGGAGATGCTGGGGTGGGAAAGGTAGGAATAAACACAGCCTGCAGCAGAGGATGGACTTCAGTCTGTTAGCAGGTAAGCTGGCTGGGCTGAGAAAAGTGTAGTCTTGTCGAAGATGGCTTACCTTGGTGGGCAGGAGGTAGGGGGAGAGGCTGTGTTCCCCCAAGCAGGGCTTTTGCCTCTGAGGCTATTAGATTGATTTTGCATTGCTTCTGGGGGAAGGACCTGTTCTGAAATTTTGAGATCTCCCCAATCTCTGCTACACCTTCTTGCTCAGTACCTGCTCACCAATACACAGGCACAACCTCCTCCTCTAATGCAATACCATCTACTGTGTCTGACATGCTGGGGCACCACAAGTCTTAGCCTGCCAGGAGCTGGGAACAGCAGCAATGTGTTAGATCAAGCCGATTTTTAGATGTGCTGATGTATGTATATCTGGCAGTAGGGAAGGGTGCTCACCTGTGCAGTGACATCATGGCACCCATCAAACATGGCTTTTATTCACATGCCCTGCTGCCCAATCCAAGGCTGAGCACAGCAGTTCACCATTCAGCTGGCTCTACAACTGCACAAGTGGAATTTTTTATTTATTTTTAAAAGCCTTTTTCCGCCGACGTCCTGTTACACCAAGGATCAAGGTTAAAAGGCATGTGTAAGAGGACACTGATGTAAGGGGGCTTTGTTGCTAGATGGCACACTAATGTAAGATGGGACTGCGATGTAAGGGGGACTCTGGGAGCTGTGCTGCAAGGTGGCACTCTGAGGACTTTAATGTAAAGGAGGACTCTGGTGTGAATGTGACAGTCATCTTGGCTGCTGCATTCTATATGTTCTGTTTGGTACTCCTGATCCCTGTACTTTATACAACCTTTATCCTGACCCCTGTACTTTATTATACTTTACATATATCTGATGAAGTTCTTCTGTAAGGTAGGCTCAGTAAGACAGAAATATCCTTTTTTTTGTGCATAAAAGCATACAATGGGAACGGTTATTATAAAAACAAATGATCCTTTGACTAGGATTTATTTGTGTCTGTAAAACTGTCAGTTGTGATGCAGTAATTAGTATTTTGTGGACTGTGTCATACAGTATGTGTGCAGTGTATATAGCAGACACAGATTCTAGTCAGTCCTCCTTTAAGATTCTCCCACTGACTATGCCCGTTGTTCATCGTGGAGCGCTATACACGCCACAGGTACCATCTCATTGGTAGGGGTCCCAGAGCATTACTTTTCGCAGGGGCCCATGATGCTGTTAAGGTGGCCTGCCGCTATAAAGTTGGCTGCTGCACGGTGGCCATCTTTAAAACTGGGGGCCCCATGATCTCATATTGCCCAGAGGCCCCATGAGTTGTAAGTCCACCCTTCATTACAGCTGATACCTAATTGAGGCGCCCTTTCTGTATATCCTCACACAGGCACAGAGGCTCGTAAAAAGTGATAGAGGCGTTTGTGTATGCACCTGGTGCTACCCGGAGTTGCATGCAGACAGCCTATGCAAGAAGTACAGACTCACTCTCACAGCCGAGTTTGACAATCGTGCAGGCCAGCTGCATAAAAAAATATCTCACTCACGCTTTATGGGCCTCTGTGCCTTTGCAAATGAGGCCAAAAAGCTCAAAGTGGAATGCATCTTCTGCTGTTCTTTAAAAGTAAAAAATGGATAACAAAAAATACTTGCCTTTAACTTCCCTGGTGGTATTCCCGAGTATAGCTTGGGGTTAATTATCAGTGCCAAAAGCGGTAACCCCGAGCTACACTCGGGAATACACTGCAGCGTTGCTCTGGGATTCCCTGTTTCACTTACCTTGTCCTTCGCTCCGGCGATGTACCCCCTGCAGCGTCCTTGGCCATCTCCTCCGGCCGATGCCGGCATCCGTCTTCTGGGTTCCGGTCCCTGCATGCGTTGGGATGTACGGGGGCTGGAACCGGCGGGAAATTTAAAAATTTTAAAAAGTGACATTCACTAAATACACTAAAATCACATAGTAAAACATTACTATATCAAACCATTTCACATACATGTTGTCCCTATTGCTTTGTCCTATGCCCTGCCTGCATTTTTACTGTTCTTTCTGCCTTGAAACTGAGAAATGTCCATAGCGTCCAAAAAGTGTCCCTTTATGTCAAAAGCGGTTTTAGACCAGCTAGAGAACAGAGATAGTAAATCAGAACCACTTGCAGAATTGAGTCATAATGATTCGTGGGGAAATTCGTCATCAGACATTGAAAACGATTTTGCGACTAAGCTCAGTGATGTCCAAACTTGGTGCTATATTTCAAATTTCAGTGTATTTGGTTTGATTATATTATTGAATTAAATATATTATATTTTTTATGATTATTATATTATAATTTATGATTTTGTGTTTCAAATTTTATCATACCCGGGATGTTTACTAGACTCTTGATCGGACAGATTTCAGTGTTTCAGATGTAGATTCCTAAAAATTACAGGCCTACAATAAAAAAACAACATATTTCCATGCAAAAAAAGTACCGCTTTGAGCACAGAAATATTGACATAATCATACCGCAAGGGAGGTTAAGGGGAGGTTCAGTGCTATTTATGTGGAGATGGGCTTTAAAAATTTATACTACCGATTTGTTTGCTCTGTGTTCCTTTTTCTGCATTTGTCAGTCCTCTATTGGTTTACACAACACATAGAGACATAAAGCTTAAAGTGGAACTTCAGGCAGATTGCTAAATACACAGGGTTTTTTTTACTGTGTTACCTGCCAAATGATTTGCAGTTTTGTTCAGGCAATCTTGTACATTCCTCCTTTTGTGCTGCACACCCAGGAAGAGCACTCTACTACTTTCTAGTTCAGGGGTAGGCAACCTTTTGAACATAGTGTGCTGAAAAGTGTTTTAGAAGAAATTGAGAGTGGCAGTTTTTTATATATATATATATATATATATAAAAAGGTAAACTTTACACGCTCAATCACGAAAAGGAATTTTTATACAGTAAATGCTGAATAGAACATTGAGCTTTCAGAGATGGTAAATGGTAACTTACCTTTTTCCAGAACATACTGTATGTGTTGTGAGGCATGTATGGTAAGGTTGACATGAATATGTCAACCGGGGACTTCTGCAAAATATACAGTTGGAAATGAAGTGTGAGGTGTCAGTTTAGTGGTCATCCTAATAACATTCTCTCAAATAAAACCCAATCTCTGCACCTTCAGACCCTAAATCAGCCGACATTCTTTGCACTTTCATACCCCAGATTAGCCCCAATTCCTTCACCTTTACACTTCAGATTAGCTTCAATGCCTGCACTTTTCACATCGCAGATCACCACCATTCTTGCACCTCAGATCAGCTCCAATTCCTGCACCTTCACACCTTAGATCACCCCAATTCCTGCACTTTTGCACCCCAGATCAGGCCCAATTCATGTTTCTTCATGCCTCAGATCAGCTCCAGTCTTTGCACTTTAATACCCCTGATCAACCCAAGTCATCTACCTTTACACTTCAGATTATCCAATTCCTGCACTTTTCACACCTCAGATCATCCCAATTACTGCACCTCCAGAACTCAGATCAGCTCTAATTCCTGCATCTCCAGGCCTCAGATTAGCCCTAATTCTTGCACCTCGGATCATCCCAATTCCTGCACCTTTACATCTCAGCTTACACCAATGTTTGCACCTTTACATCTCAGCTCACACCAATGCCTGCACCTTCACCCTTCATATCACCCCAATGTCTGTACTTTTACACCCCAGATCATCCCAATTCCTGGACCTTCACACTCCAGATTGGCCCCAAATCCTGCACCTTCACACCTCAGATTAGCCCCAATTCTTGCACCTCTAGGTCTCAGATCAGCCCCAATTTCTGCACATTCGCACCTAAGCTTACCCCAGTTCCTGCAACTTCACACCCCAGTCTCCAGCGACAATTCCTTCAGTCCTCAGATAAGCCCTAATTCCTGAACCTCCAGAAATCTGATCACAATTTCTGCACCTTCACACTTCATATTACCCCAATTCCTGCACCTCCAGACCTCAGATCAGCCCCAATTCCAGCACTTTCACACCCCAGATCACCCGAATTGCTGCACCTTCAAACCTCAGATCAGTCCCAATTTCTAAACCTGCATACCTCACGTCAACCCCAATATTTGCACCTTCGCACATCAAGTCAATCCCAATTTCTGAACCTTCACACCTCAGATCAGCTCCAATTTCTGCACCTTCACTCCTCTGCTTACCCCAATTTCTGCAACTTCACATGATTGTGACGATCATGGCGTCAGACCCCAGCCCTTCTCACCAAACTCTTGACCGAAGGACTAGCCAAACTAAAACCGCGCTGTCACGTGCGTAACAATGCCACGCCCAGCTGCACTCTGCACAAAGATTTTCCAGCTAATGAACCACAATCTGTGTATCTGCAGCCTGGGAGCGATTGTCTGGGTCAGGTTAATTAGGCAATTAACCCTTCACACTGCCACCACCTCCTTTTTGTACAGAGAAAGAGGAAACTCGGCAATATCAGCAATAACACTATGATGTTTGCATAAGCGTCGGTATAGCACTGTCACCGCAGGAAGAGATATACCGAAGTTTAAAACACACACACAGTAGCATTCTTCAGAGGCAGGGGTTCTTAGTTTGCATTAAAGAGCTTTAGAAAAAGTTCAATACTTTCAGAAAGTAAGATTTATTACTAAAGGTCAAAAAGGTGCAATAAAAATATTTACAGAAAAAGATGTAGCCAATATATGTAAATAAACAAAGAGCAATAGCACAGCAAAGAGATCACAGAAAGACGTTTAGAGGGATAAAGTACTTGCCTTCAGCCTTGGGTTAAGCAGATCAGGTTTCAGAGCCAAAAGAATGCCTTATCTCCCAAAGTTAGTTCCAATGTTAAAAGGGAGAATCTTCAATTTCCACTGAACTCAGCTTAGCTTAGCTTTTTGCTCCAAGCATAACAGATTTTCTAGGAACTCAGCAGGGTGTCTCCTTAAAGCAGAGAACCAATCTCCTCATTTGGGGAGGGAGTTGTGTAGGCGGGGACCCAAGCTAGAACCAAAAACCCTCTCGGTTGATGTCATGGTTCATAACTTATTCTCGATGCAT
This sequence comes from Staurois parvus, assembly GCF_062004578.1. Lineage (NCBI taxonomy): Eukaryota > Metazoa > Chordata > Amphibia > Anura > Ranidae > Staurois > Staurois parvus. The sequence continues at coordinate 4,723,498 of NW_028317807.1, forward strand.
TTAGCAGCTTTGCCACTAGTAGATTAATACGCAGAATCATCGGCTGAACGTCTACATATGAAATATGACATACCTGTTGTGGCGGTTAAGGAGATATCATTTTCTGCTTTCCTGTATATGCCAGATAGGGGGTGTAATATATCAGACGACTTGTAATAGGTTTTTAGGTAAGTCTCTCATATTCCAAGATATGTAATCATAGGGGAAAGTGGGTCTTGAATGTGACGTCTGCTTTATGGCTTATCTGATATGTCTGTGAACTCAGTGAAGGACTTCGTTTATGGCTTTACGATATCCCAGATTGCAAAGCTAACAGGCATCTATGCACCAGCTAGGCTGGGGTTTTATAGCTCTGGAGCTCTCCTGCTGTGCCTTGATTGCCTGTGACCTCTGTCATCATCCAGACCACATGTCACTCAACAGAGAGGGAGGGGGGATGAGGGAAGCTGATTTGGGAGTGAGAGATACAAGATGGAAGGGTTTGGAGCAAAATGGATGACTGCGTCCATCTCTGTGTGCACGATTGCTACACCATTCTCCAGTGACAATTCTTGTGCCTTTAAGCCTCAGATCAGCACCAATTCCTGCTCCTTCTGGCCTTAGATAAGCCCCACTTCTTGCACCCCCAGAACTCTGATCACAATTCATGCACCTTCACAACTCAGATCACTCCAATTCCATTCCTGCACCTCCAGACCTCAGATCAGCCCCAATTCCTGCACCTCCAAGTCTCAGATCAGTTCCAATTTCTGCACCTCTAGACTTCACCTCAATTCCTGCATTTTTATAACCCAGATCAGTCCCAATTCCTGTTCCTACCGGCCTCAGATCAGTCCCAATTCCTGTTCCTTCCGGCCTCAGATCAGTCCCAATTCCTGCATTTTCCCACCTCAGGTCAGCCATATACCTGTACATTTAGACCTCTGATCATCTCCAATTCTTGCACCCTTACAGCTGATATCACCCTCATTACTCCAGCTTCACGTCAGCTCACCCCAAATCCTGCACGGTCACACCTCTGATTAATTAATGCACTTTCACACCTCAGCCCACCCCAATACCTATACTTTCATACCCCAGATCAGTCTCAATTTCTGCTCATTCAGGCCTCAGATCAGCCTCAATTCCTGCATCTTTCGGCATAAACGGACCAAGCCGTTTCCACATAGATGTTCCAGAAATGAACACCAGCTAATGCTCCAGACAAGACAGCCTTTACTAGGCAGGATAATTGGAGAATTGAGTCCCAATTCCTGCAGTTCCTAATTCCTTTTTCTAAGTTGTTAGTTAATATCTGTTCTGAAGTTGTAGTTCCTAATAGAAGTTTTAAAGTAGTAGTTACCAAACCTTGCTCTAAAGTAGTGCCTTCTGTTTGGACGCCATGGTGAATGGCAGCGGCAGGAATCTGCTGATTTCTGCTGCTGTTTTTGACACCTGTGAACTGCTAGCTGCAGCCACCAAGCCTGTACAGTACATTTTTATGACAAGTTGCCGGCAGCCATAGCTATTTGTGACTGTTCACACAACCAGCGATTACCTGTGGTGATCGCTGCTGAATGCACATAAAGTGTGTGAACAGTCAGGAATAGCTACAGCACCCAGTAACTTGTCATTATAGTGTACTGTATGGGCATGGCGGCTGCAGCTAACTGCTCCCTGGTGTCAAAAACAGCAGCAGAAATCGGCAGATTCCTGTTGCTGCCATTTACACCGTGGCTAGATCTCCATGTGATTGTAGCCTAAATTAGTAGTTCCCAAGAGCTGTTATGTCAGAAAAGCCTTTAACCCTTCTCCCTCCACAATAAATCCTTCTATGGATTGACTTACTAATAAAAGATTGTTGTGGAAGTGGTTAATAGACATTTGAAGATATATCTCTCTGGCAATATCCCCTCCAAGCTAAACTAGGACCATGGATTCTGAGGGATAGAAATGTTCAGAGGGTGGGCAGGTACACCGATAGTAAGAGCCTGGCTATGAGCCGGCTTAGGCTAAAAGAGTGCTGTGTCACAGAGGAGGAAAAATACTGAATATAATTACCAGTTGAGGACAAGCAGCCTGGGGAATCCGACTCTACACAGCTTCAGTGTGGAGAGAGTAGCGCAGGAGCCAACACCAGCAGGAATAGAGGTGGGCGGGCACCAGTCACGTGGCTTCTTTTGTATGCAGCCACTGACCAGCTTTATTGTTTGGAGGGTGAGTCTTCCAGGACTCCTCTTGGGTGCTGTCCTTGATGCTGTCACATGCCACCTCTGGCACTAGTGCCAGGGGTTGCTTACCCCTGTCCTAGTTCAACTCCTACTGGATCATTTATTGAACAGAGCTGATGATTCTCAGTTCAGTGAATAGGCTGGAAGCAGATGGGTGACAAAAGAAGCCAAATTAGTGAACCAGCAAGTGTGTCACTTGCCTGGATGTGCAGTGCAGCCGAGGTGTATAAATCACCAGGGAAAACAGTAAGGATAGAGGTAGTTAAACCCGTTAACTATTTATTTAGACTACCACCATGAAAACAGGACTGTCAGACTATTAAATTAGAATTAAGAAATGTTGTATGTTGATAAGAAGGTTACTTTGGGGCTGGGTGTGAATGGTTTATACAGAGGCACTGTTAGGTTGGAAATGTGAATATTATAATGTGCCACAAAGAATACAACCTGGTATCCTGTACCTGGGGAGGTAAATCCATTTTGGAATAAGGCTGTAACATAACAAAATGTGGCAAAAGTTAAACGCTGCGAATACTTTCTGGATGCACTATACATGCACATTTTCTCTAGTTGATTTGTCAGAATGCACTTGGCCCTTAGCCTGAGTTCACACTGATGTGGTGCGAAATTTGCGCTGGTTTCTGTGCAATTTCCGCACTGCATCATAATCACACCCCATTCACACGAACCATTGCGGGTGTGCATTTTAAGTTGACACCCCGAAATCAGTTTGCAAACGATCCGATTCTAGTGCGGACCAAAAAAAGGGTCCTGTACCTTTTTAGTGTGAATGTGGCTCAAATCGCACCACGCAGAATTCACGTGATTTGCACAGGAATACGGTGCGGTTCCTGTGCGAATCACATGCGGTATGTTGCACCGCACAAGTGTGAACCCAGATTTAAGCACGGTTGTGGGCTAACATCATATAGCATTTTTGTGCACTGAGTGGTGTCAGCCCTTCCAGTAAGGTAAAATTCTCATCCACTCCTGATCTCGAATCTTTACAACCTATTGTAAATGCTAATCACTCTGTAGTCCAAGAACTAGCAGAGCTCTTTGGGATGACACAGAAAGTATACAAAGGACACAGGACCTCTAAATTTCTTTTTTATATCATAAATAGATATAAGAAAATGTTTCCAATGGTATATTTAATAGATTAAATAAGAGAAGTTCATTGCTGGCGGTTTTCAAACACTTTAAAGCAAAGGCAAGAAACTGAAAGAACTATAGGACCTACCACACCCATTCATATTTGCTTAACCACTTCCGTGCCACCCTATAGAAGGAATACTGCTACAGAGCGGCACAGGTGTGCAAAGTCACATATATACATTATTTTGCAGTTCCGTGTAGGGAGCATGCACGTGCCCTACCCGTGTTGCCATTTGCAGCCTCATCTGTCAATCACCATGTCCTGGCCGGCGATTCCCTGCCAGCAATCTTCGAGAATTACTGACGGGGGAGAGTCAGCTCCTGGAAAGCACACACACAGCACATAGTAAAACAGCACACAGTTAACCCTTTGATCACCCCACATGTTAACCCCCTTCTGCCCAGTGCCATTAGTATAGTGTCAGTGCTTTTCATTAGCACTGATCACTGTATTGGTGTCACTGGATATGTCAGTGAAACCAAGTCAGTTCCCCTCGCAGTCAGAATGCCCACCGCAGTCCCACTAAAAGTCAATGATCGCTGCCATTACTAGTAAAACAAAAAAATTCCAGTATATATACCGCAATCTGTAAACGCTACAACTTTCATGTAAACCAATTACCGTAGTTTTTTTTTTTTTTTTTTTTTTATTATTAAACACAATACACATTTCCATAATTTGAAAATATAATATTACAATTTCTCATAAAGCACTGGTTTCGTATCATTTTCATTTTCTCCCCATAGCTCCCTTAACCCATTACCCGCCCACCTCCCACCCCACTACTATATACCCCTGAGATCTGACTGATTAACTTGTATCTCAAATTCTCTGGATACCTAGGTGTGAGAGCAAAAGAAAGAGAAAGAAAGAGAGGCTAATTACTATATTTTCTCCTTTTTCCTAATCCTTTCCTCTTTTCTCTTCGTTTCTTCTTGTCCTCTCTTTCCCTTTTCTTTATGCTTACGTACTCAGTACCTTTCTTTACCTTTACTTTGAACTCCTCCCATTTCTCCCATTTCATTGATATGTCACCATCCTATCTTCCTGTAGATAATAGAGTTTTTCCAATCTAGCAATCTGATCTACTCTATTCATCCAATCTTTTTCACTCGGTGCTTCAACTTTATGCCAAAACTTAGGAATCAGACTTTTTGCTGCATTTAGGTAGCCCAGTATACCCAGTTCTTTATATTTATTTCCAGATAGTATTGAGTTATGGAAAAGACAGATTTCAGGATCCAATCCTATCTCCATTCCAGTGACAATTGTGATTTGGTTTGTAACTTTTTCCCAATATATGTGTATTTTTGGACATTCCCACCATATGTGATACATCGTGCCCAACCCTCCACATCCTCGCCAACACCAGGGTTGCTTCTCCTCCCTCATCTTGTGCTCTATCACCGGTGTAACATACCACCTTGTAAAACATTTAAAATTCATTTCCACTTCACGCATACTAATATTTTCGTGTACCATTCTATATATTTTCCTCTGTGTGTGCTCTTCCCACTCCACTCCTAAATCCTTTTCCCATTTTTCTATATACTTTAATTTAAACTTACTATCTAAATCCGTGAGAGCTTTATATGCTTTGGCAGTGCTGTGTTTCCCATCACCTCTATCTTCTAAGTATTTCTCGAATTCATTCCACTCTTTCCTAGTTCTAAGGGGCTTCGTCAATTTCTCCACAAATTGTTTTAATTGATTATATCTCCATATATCTATCCCAGTGAAAATCCTTCCCTCTTCCTTTTTCAAATCCTCCAGTGTTCTTAAGTTTACCCCCTCCATTACATCTCTCAACTGAGCGTCTTCCTTCATAATCTATCTACCTGAGATTTCCTCTTTACCTGGGGGAAAAAAATCTGAATTTCTTAGTGACATTAATAATGAATTAAAATCCCATTTCCTCTGTTTGTGCATTTTATCCCATTCCCTTATTACAATCCTCGTGTATACACTCGTGCTCTCCTCTAATTCTCTAAATTGTGGTGGCTCCCATACACTCCTACCTAAATCCTTTCTACTAAGTGTATTTTCAATTGTGACCCAATGTTTACTCTTTGAGTTGTGTGTCCAGTCAAAAATTCTCGCTAGAATGACTGCCCTATGGTATCTTTTAAAATCCGGGACTCCCAACCCTCCTTTTTCTTTATTTCTGCTTAGCACTTCATATGATATCCTAGGTTTTTTATTTTTACATATATATTTAGTTACCATTTGCTTAATTGTCCTAAAATACACCTCTGGAAGATTAATGGGTATCATCTGGAATTTATACAGTATCTTAGGGAGAATTACCATTTTTATCAGATTAATACGGCCCAACCAGGAAGGATTTCCTCCACCCATTTTCCTCAATTCCTCTCTGATTTAATTTAACATTGGGATATAATTAGCTTTATAAAGATTCTTCTGTGAGGGAGTGAGTTTTACCCCCAGGTACTTTATTTCTCTATTTTTCCATATAAAGGGAAACTCTCTCTGTATATTTTCTTTTTCACTTTTTGGAAGGTTTATATTTAATATCTCTGTTTTGCTCGGGTTGATTTTTAAATTTGACATTTCCCCATATTCCTTCAGTGTTTTCATTAGGTTAGGAAGTGTTATCCTCGGGTTTCCAACATAGAATAATAAATCGTCCGCAAATGCGGCTATCTTATGTTCTGTCTTTCCAACATTTATTCCCTTTATATCTATATTTTTCCTAATTGTTGATAACAGGGGTTCCAGTGATAAAACAAACAACAGTGGGGACAGTGGGCATCCCTGTCTGGTTCCATTTGACATTGAAAAGGTCTCTGATCTCTCTCCGTTTACCATTACCATCGCAGACGGTCCTTCATACAGCTTTCCAATCCACTTTCTCATCCTACTACCCAATCCCAGGACCTCCAGTGTATCCATCATAAAACTCTAGTTAACCCTATCAAACGCCTTCTCCGCATCTATCGAGAGCAGCACTACTGGATTTTTTTCCATTTTACTCTTCTGTATAAGCATCAGGGACCTCAACCCATTATCTCGACCCTCTCTTCCTCTAACAAAACCCACCTGGTCTCCATGTATCCAATCTGGCATCAGATCTCTTAACCTATCCGCCAATACTTTTGCATACAACTTCGTGTCTACATTCAATAACGATATCGGTCTATAACTTGCACAATGGGTGATATCTTTACCTTCCTTATGTATTAAGACCACCTGTGCCAGAAGGGATTCCTTTCTTATTTCCATCTCTCCCCCCAACGCCTCCATATATCTCTTTAATTTGTGTAGCAGTAAATCACTGTATTTTTTATAATACCTCACAGTATATCCATCTGGGCCTGGGCTTTTTCCCCGTCTTAAAGCTTTTTAATGCTATTTTTAGTTCTTCCTGCGTGATTTCGGATTCTAAGGAGTTTAATAGTTCTTCACTTAATTTTGGTAATCCTGCATTTCTTAAATAATCCCTTCTTTTGTCAATATTTGTCATTTTATCTTTATTTATAACATCCTTAGGGGCAATATTATATAATTTACTGTAGTAATTTTTAAATACCTTTGCAATATCTTTAGTTGAATGGACTAACTCTCCCTTGGAGTTTTTTATTTTATCTATATAGTTCCTATTCTTCTTTCTCCTCAAGGCTCTCATCAGATATTTTCCTGGTCTATCTCCCCATCTATATCTTTCACCAATGATCTTATTAAAAGTTCTCATTTTTTCTTCCTCCATTACTTTCTCTAGTTCTTCCCTCTTTTTTATCACTCTTTGCTCTATCTCTTTCCTTATGTTATTTTTATGTAGGAGTTCCATCTCAGCTATTTCCTTCAAAAGCCCACTGATCTTCTCGCGTCTTTCCCTTTTTTTCTTTGCCCCAATCGCAATAAGGATTCCTCTTACATATGCTTTATGTGCCTCCCACACTGTAGCTAGTGATACATCCTCTGTTTCATTTTCCTCAAAGAACCTCTCTATCTCCTCCCTGATCTTCCGGTCAGTATCTGGATCTGTGAGGAGTGTCTCATTCAACCTCCATGATAAGCCACCTGACCTTTTCCCTCCCCATTTTAATTCCATTACTACAGGTGCATGGTCCGAGATAGTTATTGGTTCTATTTCTACTTTAACCAAATCCTCAACAAGTCGATGGTCCACCAAAATATAGTCCAGTCTAGAGTATGTCCTATGTACACTAGAGAAGAAAGTATAATCTCTCTCTCTCATGTGGACAATTCTCCAGCTATCCACCAGTTGGCACTCTTTCATCACCATTTTCAATAATCCCATGGACCTATTTCCCCCTCTCTGTACTCCAGATGTTGTATCTATTTGTGGATCCATACATATATTAAAGTCACCCGCCACTATTAGATATCCCTTTCCAAAATCCATCAACCTTCTCATAACCCCTTTCAAAAACATCTCTGGCTTCCTATTAGGGCAATATATGTTAACAAGCGTACATTCTATGTCATGTAATTTACCCTTCAAAAACAAAAACCTCCCCTCCGGGTCTGTCTTTCCCTCTTCCAGTTCAAACCTGATGTTTTTTGCAAATCCTATAGCTACTCCCTTAGCTCTCTTAACTGGGGAATCTGCATAATACCATGTCGGATGTTGTCTAGAGTATAGTTTAATATTTTTTTTTAACTCTAGATGTGTTTCCTGCAAAAAAACAACTGAGGCCTCTCTATGTTGTAGTTCTCTATATAGTCGAAATCTTTTACCCGGGCAATTTAATCCATTTACATTATGGGTTACGAAGCGTATTTCCTCCATATTTTATTTACCTTCTTCCTATTTTACCATTTCCTTTCCTCTTTCCCTTCCCTATACCTCTTCTCCCGTACAAGATGTCAGTTTTAAAACTCCCTATCCCCAGTCCCCCCCCTCTTCTCTCCCTCCCCTTCTCCCCCCCCCCTCCATCCCCCTTCCCTCCCTCCCCTTCCCTCCCCTCTCCCACCACGAACCCCTCCCCCCTTCCCCCTCCTCCCTAGTAGGCTTTTTATTTGCCTATAAATCATCTGTGGAAAAAAACCCACTTTTGATTCCTATCTGGGGGCTCAGCTCCGTCCATGTGCCGCTCACCTTCCCCCCCTCCTCCCCGTTGTCCCTCTATCTATTTGCTCTCTGTTTTCTCTTCTAACTAGCTGCCATTCCTCTTTTCCCAACATATCTAACTCTCTCTCCTCCTCTTCCCATCCCGGTATCTCTATTCTCTGCAGTTCAAATTTATTACAAAAGTCTTTCATATCTTCAGAGGATCTCAAAAAAGCTGTGACTCCATCTTTCCATCCGATTAAGCATGCTGATCGACCCCATCTATATTGCACATTCTGTTTCTTCAACAGTTCCAATAATGGTTTCAACGATCTCTTTCTTCTCAATGTCTCAGCTGCTATGTCTGCAAAAATTTGAATATTTTTCCCTCCATAATTGATATTCGTTCTTCCTTTAATCTTCTTCCATATCTCATCCTTATCTCTATAATTATGGAACCGAACGATTATATCTCTTGATTTTTCTGGGCCTTTTTCTTGTTGAAGCTTTCCTATCCTGTACACTCCATCTAATTTATACATTTCCGCACCAGATCTGTCCATTATGGCATTCAAAATTTTTCCTGTGGTCTCCTTTAGATCTTCCCCCTGTTGAAGCTCTGGGACTCCTCTTATTCTAATGTTATTTCTCCTGTCCCTATTTTCTTGATCCTCCATCATATAAAGCAGTCTTTTTTGTTCCTTCCGAGTATCTATTATCAGTTTTTCTAATTTTGGGATAATTTGGGTATGGGATTTAACTGTTTCCTCCGTTTCTTCCACTCTAGATAACAACTGTCCCATTTCTTTCCGAATTATCCCCATCTCTTGCTTTATAGATTTTTCTAAATTTTTAAACATCTCCGCCATTTCCTTTTTACTTGGTATTTGCAGTTCTTTTTCAGTTTCTCCCAACTCCATACTTTCCAGTGTTTTTTGGCTATTGTTAGCTGGTCCCAGGGAAGATCTTAAGCTATTGTCTAAGCTTATTTCCAGTTCACTTCTATCACTTATTTCCTGGGATTTTACTGGAGTTAATTTCCCCTGCGACGTGTATTTATTTATTGTTCCAGTTTGGGAGTTCTTGGGCATATTTCCTTTACTATTTTTCCCTTTCATGTCACATATAGGATTTTTTGAGCTTTTTCAAGATTCTGGGGTATATGCTTACACTGTCACTGCTTTCTTCAGACCCTCTCTGGGAATTCCCTTCTTATTCTTTATGTTGGATGTCAGATAGTCAGTAGCACGGCTTGAAAAACTAACATTTGGGGAGACCCACAGCTCTCACTCACCCTCCTGGAGTAGCTTCCGAGTTGCAGTCCTGGGTTGCCCTTTCTCCTGCAGCCGTGTCCTCCTCATCCAGGGAATTCCCTTGGGTCTCTTTGTCCTCCTCTGCATATACCCCGAGAAATCCCTGGAGACAGCTCTGCAGTGGATGTCGGCGCTTCCCCTGCCTCCTAGGACGCCGGCCGGTCTCTTTCTCTCCCAGCTGTACACCTCGGCAGCCCTCGTGGTATCGCCACTCCTCCTTGTCTCCCGGCAACCTCACACTCTCTCACCAGGATCACCGCAGGCAGACTTCATAGGGGAGGACAAGCTCCTTCTCTACTCTCCGGCCGACAGCTGCATCGCCGCCGGGATCTCCCCTCTCATCAGGTCAGTCTCCAGCCGCCCTCCGACTCAGCTAGTCAGTCCCTCGGGACAAATTAGGGAGGATAGGTGGGGGAGGCTATCGGAGAGTTCCTATACTCCGCTCTCCTGTGCCGCCATGTTCGGGCTCCGCCAATTACCGTAGTTTACACATATTGGGATTTTTTTTAGCAAAGACATGTAGCAGAATACATTTTGGCCTAAATTTATGATGAAATTTGATTTTTTTATGGCCTTGTTAGGAAGGGGGGTAAATCCTCTGGACATTCTACCATTCTGTAGGTATTACTAGTACTAATTATTAGAATGATAATTATGCTGGGAATTTTAGCTTAACAGGTTCTCTGGTGTTGTTTGAGTACATGTATTGATTTTGGTGTTGATTGTTATCATCATCAATTTTCTTTAGTTTTAAAGAAGCATAGGTGGAGTTCTGCAGGTCCTGTGGGTTTGCTGTAATGCCTGCATTACAATATTATAATAGGTAATATATATACAGAGTGAAGTACAAAAAACAATGATACAAGGTGGGGTCTTTTTGGTAATGAGGGAGCATTACATACAAAGCAGACACACTCAGCCTTGGTTCACACTCATGTGGTGCAGAATTTGCAGTGTTTTCTGTGCGAATTCCGTGCTGCATCAGAATCGCACCCCGTTCATACGTTTTTCACATAAATAGAGCTTTCTTTCAGTGGTATTTGATCACCTGTGCACTTTTTAGTTTTTGCACTATAAACAAAAAAAGACCAAAAATGTTGAAAAAAACCCTATTTTTTATTTCGGCGATAAAAAAAATATAGTGAACTCAAAGTTACTCATAAATTTAGGCCAAAATATATTCTGCTACATGTCTTTGGTAAAAAAAATAATTTCTGTCATAAAAAAATATCAAATAAACTCAAATTTCATCATAAATTTAGGCCAAAATGTATTCTGCTACATGTTTTTGGTAAAAAAAAATCCCAATAAGTGTATATTGAATACTTTGTGTGAAAGTTATAGCGTCTACAAACTATGGTATGGATACTACAATTTACGCCATTTGCTATACAGCGCTGCACTAGTTTAACAGACAATTGCGTGGTCATACAACACTACATAAATGAAATTTATGTCCTTTTTTTCACACAAATAGAGATTTTTTTGGTGGCATTTGATCACCTGTGCGCTTTTTATTTTTGGCGCTATAAACAAAATTTTTTTAAGAAAATTTAAAAAAAAAGAAAAAAAACTATTTTCTCATTGCGGTAATAAAAAATATCCAAAAAAACTTCATCATAAATTTAGGCCAAAATTTATTCTGCTACATGTTTTTGGTTAAAAAATCCCAATAAGTGTATATTGATTGCTTTTTGTGAACATTATAGCATCTACAAACTATGGTATAGTTAATGGAATTTACACAGCTTTTACTTTCTGACTGCTTATCACATTTCTTGAGGTGCTAAATTACCAGGATGGTACAAACACCCCCAAATTACCCCTTTTCGGAAAGTAGACACCCTAAGCTATCTGCTGAGAGGCATATTGAGTCCATGGAAGATTTATTTTTTTCCCACAAGTTTCTGGAAAATTACAAAAAGATTTTTTTTTACACAAAGTTGTAATTTAAATGATATATTTCTCACACAAGCCATGGGTATATGTGGAATTACACCCCAAAATACATTCTGCTACTTCTACTGAGTATGGGGATACCACATGTGTGAGACTTTTTGGGAGCCTAGCCACATACAGGAGCCTGAAATCCAATGACCACTTTGAAAGCCTGAAGGCGCGTAACTTCCTCATTTCACTTCCTCACTACCTATCACAGTTTCGGAGGCCCTGAAATGTCAGGATAGCACCAATTCCTCCCCCCAAATAACCCCTTTTTGGAAAGTAGACACCCCAAAGGAATTTAAAAAAAGGCATGGTGAGTATTTTGCAGATCTTATTTATTCTCACAAGGTTTTGAAATATAAAAAAAGAAAAGAAAAAATATGTTTTTGTTTCTTCTCTTCATTTTCCAAAAACTTGTGGCGACAAAAGAGATCTGCAAAATACTCACCATGCTTCTTATCAAATTCCTTGGGGTGTCTACTTTCCAAAAAGGGGTCATTTGGGAGGGTTTGGTGCAATCCTGGCATTTCAGGGCCTCTGAAACTGTGATAGGTAGTAAGGAAGTGTAATGAGGAAAAAAAGCCCTTTAAAAGCCTGAAGGTGATTATTGGATTTTGGGGTCCTGTACTTGGCTAGACTGCCAAAACGTCTCTCACATGTGGTACCCTCATACTTGGTAGAAGTAGCAGAATGTATTTTGGAGAGTAATTCCACATATACCCATGGCATGTGTGAGCTGTAAATCATTTATTTGACAATTTTGTGTAAAAAAAAAAAAATTTTTTTTTTTGTTATTTTCCAAAAACTTGTGGTAAAAAAATAAATTCTTCTATTGATTCAACATGCCTCTCAGTCACGATAACTTAACAGCCATCTAAGGAACCACGATTGCCACGTTGCACTCTTTAAGACTTTTATTCATCCTTTCATCTATGTCATTTTTATTTGCAATATCAAGCGCTGCATTTTTATTGATTATTGTATATTACATTAGAGGATTCAGGTATTTCCTTATTTTCTGCTGTCGGCTGATTTTATATATCTACCCTATGTTACCCAGCTCTCGTATACCCATTGTTTCTAAATAGTTTGGGGTGTCTACTTTCCAAAAAGGGGTCGTTTTGGGGGTCGGGGGCATTTTATTCCCAGCATTAGAAGTTTATGCCATACATCACTCACTATTCTAACCACCTGAAGATCAAGCCTTTTCTGACACTTTTTGTTCACATGAAAAAAAATCTGTATTTTTGCTAGGAAATTAATTTAAACCCCCAAACATTATATATTTTTTTAAAGCAGACACCCTAGTGAATAAAATGGTGGGTGCTACAATTTTTTATGTCACATAGTACTCGCGCAGCGATTTTTCAAATGCAAATTTTTTAAAAAAGGCACTTTTTTTACTTTTAATGCACAAAAACACAACATATTGGCCAATTATTTGGTAAACTATAGAAGATGATGGTATGCCAAGTAAATAGATACCAAACATGACATGATTTAAAACTGTGCATGCCCCATGCAATGGCAACAAACTGCAAACAATTTTATTATCCATAGGCAAGGATTTAAAAGCCTTTTTCAAGCTACCATTTTAAATTTACAGAGGAGGTCACATGCATGGTGCAACCGCTGTTTACATACCGTCACAGGGTCAACGCTCATGCACAAGTGTGTGCGGTGAAGGGTTTTTTTTTTTTTTATCACTTTTAATGCTATCACAGGGAATGCAAATATCCCTATAACTTCAATGGGCATTGTCATATATTCTTTTTTGAGAAATCTGGGGTCTATCAGACTCTAGATCTCTCCTCTGCCCTTCCATTATCCAATCAAACCAAGATCGGTGTGATCAGATGCTTTCCCAATTTACAAATGACACTGTTTATATCCTGGAAAACTGAAGTGATGAAATGCTTGTAGCTTCCGATTTCTTAGACTATAGAGATGATTGGCACCATTCTGGTCTCCAATCAGCTCTATGGTCAGCTGACAGAAACTCCCGGCTGCATTCTCAGGTTCCCCCGATGGCATGGGACTGCCCGAGAAGGCCGTGGAAGGCAGCGGGGGAGGAGGGGCATCATCTCCCGCTGCTTGTAAAAGCAATCCTGCAGCTAATTAGACACTAGGATTGCTTTTACATGAAAGCCAATCGCCGGCTGAAAAAAATTATACCAGGATGATGCCTGCAGCTGTAGGCATCATCCTGGTATAACGATTCAAAGTCCAGTGATGTACCAGTGAATTAGATACGGACCAAAAGTGTCCGTTGATTATCTGCTCCTGTCCTAATTAATCTTTGCTAGCTAGCTTTGGAACGTGCGCACACTGGAAGAGACTCACGCTGACACACAAGTTCAGTCTATGAACACTTCTAGTTTATTATAATGAGAAAATGAGCTTATATATGCAAAATGATGCGAGAGTCATGTGACAACAGCTTAAGCATTATATTAGTCTTTGATTGGTCATTTCCACACGAAAACAATCTCCGTCATGGTATAGGTGTGATCTTCTTCCAAGTCTTATCTTATAGAAAGAAAAACATGTCTTTGTCTTCGAAATCACACGGTGGGAGGGGGTCGGTGCATGTGAGCAAACTTTTCTTAAGCAAGGATTTCTTAAAGTACCACAAAGCCCAGCAGGCAGAAAATATACACACAACATGTATTCATACTAAACATTTAGAAATATGAAGAAAGCAATAGTATTAAAGTATAACAGTAAATATGTATAAAAATGTGTAGAAAAACATATATATATATATATATATTTAATATATAAAAGAAATAGGCATTTTACCATATCCATCACACCAGTACATTGCTGATCCTTGTTGGGTATATATGCTATGTTCTTTTTTTTTTTGTTTGTATACAGCCTGTGGGCTGAATGAAAAAAAGAGAAGAAATCTCTGCCAGAAAAAGTGTGTGGTATGCCCACCATTAGAATATACCGTCCTGCATCCACCCACTGCTAATGGTGGGCACACATTAGGTCCCACAGTGCCACATGTGCCAATTCCAAGATTGCACAAATGTCTAAATAGTGGCACACTTGAATAAAAATTGTCCACGTATTAGTGGTACCCCATATGGAAAAAGGATGACACCAAGTCCCAAACTATCTTGCCACTACTCCCCATGTAGTCTGGGCATCTGGGGGGCTCCACGTGACTGTCTTTTCCCTTGTAAATCCGAAACTTATAAGCATAGCCTGTTACCCTCTCACAGGTCTTCTACATCTTGACCCCGTATCTGGCAGGCTTGCTGGGGAGAAATTGTTTGAATGCAAAATGGCCAAAAAAATTAACGAGGGACTCATCAACGCAGATTTTTTGCTGGGGAGTATAGACATCTGCAAATTTTTGGTTAAGGTGATTTACGAGGGGCTGAATTTTGTGGAGCCGGTCAAATTCAGGGTCACCCCGAGGACGACAGAGTGTATTGTCGTTGAAATGCATAAAACACATTATACTCTCATATCTATGCCTGGCCATGGCATCAGAGAACACGGGCATTTGATGAATCAGGTCTGTGGACCAACACAACCGCAATTCATTTTTTTAGTAATGCCCATGTTGAGGGTTATGCCCAAGAAAAAACTAAATTCGGAAACTGTAATGGGTTTCCGTGTGAATGATCTGGCAAGGTTTGAATTTGGGCTGGCGCGATAAATTGTTGTGAATATAAATTGCTTTGAACCAAAATCAATACATACAAACTGTCATGTACCTGATGGGAGACTGAAATGACAATGTCGGCCTCACTTGTGTCACTAGGCCTGACCCCGCTGGAGTAGGAACAGAGGGAGTCTAGGACCCAGGGGAACAAGAGTGCCAGTAGTTGTAGTTTGCAGCTCTTGCTGATGAAAACCTTGGAAGGCTTATGATCCTCTGATTTTGGCACAGTAGTAGTAGGCAGAGCAAGTTTTGCAGATTGCCAGGCGTGCACCAGAGCAAGGCAGGTAGTGAGGACAAGAGACAGGAGCAATGTCATGGAATAGCCAGGGTCATCAACAGTCAGGCAGCACGGTACAGAATCAGAAGGAAAAGCCAAGGTAAGGAGCAGAGCCGAAGTCAGGAACCAGTATCAGGAGAGCAATCAGAGTCAGGTGAGGAACAAGCCGGGTCAGCAACAAAGGAATCATACAGGAACAAGCTGGACATGGAGGAGCTGAAGACCAGTCAGCACTGAACATGAGCAGAGACACTCCTTAAATAGGCCGTCTGGTGCCAATCTTTGCTGTGCGTGTGCATGTGCGTGATCGCGCATTTCCAGTCACGATTCGTCTTGCTGGAAATCCCTTACATTGACCCCCCCCCTTAGGGGCAGCCTCCGGATGCCCACTAGGGCTCGTTTGTCAGGGTGATGACAGAGATAGGCTTGAACTATCCGTGGGGCATGGAAATTAGTGGATGGTTCCCATGAGTTATCCTCTGGTCCATAACCTTTCCATTTGATGAGGAACTGGGTCTGTCCGCCTGTCAGGAATGGACTCAGCACTGGTGGTGGGACTCACCTGCCATGTGGGCTGCAGTACCAGGGCTGACCAGCAGGTGCTCTCAGCAGCCAGAAGCTCACTCCTGCAGTCAGCCAACACCTGGGGCTGATTGCAGGAGGTGTATTTAAGGAATGACCAGGCCTGTGATCAGGGCCTTAGTGTATGTTTCCCATGAGCCCCTGTACCTGGTATCCTGTGTTCCTGCCTATCTGCCTAGTTGCTGACCCTGCTTTGATCCTGACCTCTGCTGACCGTCTCCTGTTGAACCCCTGGCTTGCCTGACCATCCTTCTGCCTGATCCTCTGTACCGCGCTGCCCGTGAGTTCCTGAACCCAGCTTGTGACCCTGATTATTCTCTGCCTGCTCTTTCGGTACCTCGCTGCCCACACGTTGCTGACCTGGCCTGCCTGACTACGCCTTACGCTACCCAGACGATCCACCCATCTTGCACGGATCCAGCCATCCCTGCTCACACCTTCTGCCTCTTCACATCAGGCTTCCTACCTGCATATACCTCTGGCGGATCCCTCTACCACGAGCAGGTGTACTCAGGGGCCGCGACCTGGTTCCTGTCTGCTCCAAGTCCATCCCCACCATCAGGGGCCCTGGTGAATAAGCAGACTGGGACTTAGACTCCGCACCCTGGGGAATCCTGTCCTGAGGACTGCTAGGGGTATCACCAGACCAGGGGTCTGCAACCTTTAAGACATAAAGAGCCACTTGGACCCGTTTCCGAAGGGGAAAAAAAGACTGGGAGCCGCAAAACCATTGCAACATTTAAAACAAATCCGACACTGCATATATTGCAAAAAGCGCTCTGGTCATGAAGGGGGTTTAAGGGCCCAGTAAGCAAAGGGTTAATCAGGGCCACAGTGTATCGTCATAATCAGAATCATAGCCTTAGGTCAGTGGTGGGCAACCTTTTTTTTCAACTGAGCCAAATCTCGCCAAGACCACGATTGAAATTTATTTTGAGAGCCACATTTTTAAAACTGAAAATACATCCCCCATATAGTAATTCATCCCCCATAGTAATTCATCCCCCATAGTAATTCATCCCCCATATAGTAATTCATCCCCCATAGTAATTCATCCCCCCTATAGTAATTCATCCCCCATATAGTAATTCATCCCCCCTATAGTAATTCATTCCCCATAGTAAGTAATCCCCCATAGTAATTCATCCCCCCTATAGTAATTCATCCCCCATATAGTAATTTATCCCCCATAGTAATTCATCCGCCCTATAGTAATTCATCCCCCATATAGTAATTCATCCCCCCTATAGTAATTCATCCCCCATATAGTAATTCATCCCCCATAGTAATTCATCCCCCATATAGTAATTCATCCCCCATAGTAATTCCTCCCCCATATAGTAATTCATCCCGCATAGTAATTCATCCCCCATATAGTAATTCATCCCCCATAGTAATTCATCCCCCATAGTAATTCATCCCCCATATAGTAATTCATCCCACATAGTAATTCATCCCCCATATAGTAATTCATCCCCCATAGTAATTCATCCGCCATATAGTAATTCATCCCCCATATAGTAATTCATCCCCCATAGTAATTCATCCCCCATATAGTAATTCATCCCCCATAGTAATTCATCCCCCATATAGTAATTCATCCCCCATAGTAATTCATCCCCCATATAGTGTCAATTCACTTACCTTTGCTCCGCGCGTTCCTCTCGCCGTGTTCCCGCGCCGTTCCGGTCTTCAGGGCGGACTGTGAGAGGAGAGGAGTTCGTCACGCTGCCCCGCCTACATCCTGACAGCCAATGTTTGGAGGAGGGAGGGGAGCGGGCGCCCGGCACACAGAAGAGCCGCATTAAACTGTAAATAGCCGTGGCTTGCCGACCACTGCAGCTACGGCAACCCTATTGCCTGTCACCTGGTGGGCAGTGTGCTCCGGAGCCGCAGCAAAGTTGAAAAAGAGCCGCATGCGGCTCTGGAGCCGCGGTTTGCCGACACCCGCACCAGACGGTCGTTAACAGAACCATATGGCCAGCCTGACCCTTCCACCTCTCCAGCCCTGACTGCGCCTGTGTTCCTGCACATACTAAGATTAGTGGAAGGTTGGTTTATTTACTGAGCGTTGTATATTTGGGTAGCTAATAATAAATTATATTATTATATCATTCCTGAAGCCTGTTACTTCCCTGTGTCAGTCCACACATTTCTGGTCATACCTGGATCCCTGACACCGCCCCTCTTCCTACAATTCAAGATATCCTCAACCTCGTACTCTTCATTTCCCTCAACCAGCAGTGGAGCAGGCGCCTCCGAATTTCCGGTTGGGAAACCCACTTGGGATATGTGGTTTTAACAGGGAGCAATGGAATACCGGGTGAATCTTCATGTTAGCAGGTAGTTCCAATTCAAAGGCCACAGGGTTCACCTTTCTCTTGATAGTGAATGGTCCCAGGTATCTTGGACCAAGCTTTCTTGACGGACAACTTAATTTTAGATTAGCAGACTTTATCCCCTTGTTTCAGTTTCAAGTTGCCCCTTCTCTTTCTGTCAAAAAAATTTTTGTTACTCGCCTGAGCTTCAGAAATCGTCTTCTGTAATACTTCGCCGTTCCTCCTGAGGAACTCCATCCATTCTTGTACTGCCGGAACAGCGGCCTCCACTGGTATTTCCAGAAGAAAGGAGGGATGGTATCCGTAGTTAGAGTAAAAGGGAGATTGCTTGGTGGCGGAATGAATGGAATTATTGTATGCAAATTCCGCTAATGAAGGGAGCAATGCCCAGTCATCCTGTGAATATGAGGAGAAGCATCGGAGGTATTGCTCCAGAGTTTGGTTTGTCCTTTCCGTTTGTCCATTCGTTTGTGGGTGATAAGCAGAGGAAAAGCGTAACTCGATCTCTAATGCCTCACACAGAGCTTTCCAAAATTTGGATGTAAATTGCACTCCTTGATCAGACACAATATTTAGGGGCTCAAATCCATACAGCTAGTGCATGCATTTATCCATCAGGTGCTAAAGGGGTGTAACCACATTAACTCTAGAAATTCTGAAGGACCCTCTGCACACTGGTATATACCCTTTCAAGCAAACTATGCAACAAATAGGGATATTTGGTTCACACATATTGCAATACATGTTTAAGCTGGCCAACTGCGTCAAAGTAATCCCTCTATGGCCAGTCCTACTCTGCCCTGCCTACACAAGTGCTACTGTGGACACAATGCTAGCATAGGGGAAAAGACACAATGGGGAGAGCTACAAGGTTCAGGTCTGGCTACTGACCCAACAATACAACAAACAAGAGATCCCTGTGCTCAAATCCATACAGCTAGTGCATGCATTTATCCATCAGGTGCTAAAGGGGTGTAACCACATTAACTCTAGAAATTCTGAAGGACCCTCTGCACACTGGTATATACCCTTTCAAGCAAACTATGCAACAAATAGGGATATTTGGTTCCCCTATGCTAGCATTGTGTCCACAGTAGCACTTGTGTAGGCAGGGCAGAGTAGGACTGGCCATAGAGGGATTACTTTGACGCAGTTGGCCAGCTTAAACATGTATTGCAATATGTGTGAACCAAATATCCCTATTTGTTGCATAGTTTGCTTGAAAGGGTATATACCAGTGTGCAGAGGGTCCTTCAGAATTTCTAGAGTTAATGTGGTTACACCCCTTTAGCACCTGATGGATAAATGCATGCACTAGCTGTATGGATTTGAGCACAGGGATCTCTTGTTTGTTGTATTGTTGGGTCAGTAGCCAGACCTGAACCTTGTAGCTCTCCCCATTGTGTCTTTTCCCCTATGCTAGCATTGTGTCCACAGTAGCACTTGTGTAGGCAGGGCAGAGTAGGACTGGCCATAGAGGGATTACTTTGACGCAGTTGGCCAGCTTAAACATGTATTGCAATATGTGTGAACCAAATATCCCTATTTGTTGCATAGTTTGCTTGAAAGGGTATATACCAGTGTGCAGAGGGTCCTTCAGAATTTCTACAATATTTAGGGGAACGCCATGTAGTCATACGGTCTCCTTGATGAAAGTGGAGGCAGTTTCCGTGGCAGAAGGAGTCCCTTTCAAGGGAATGAAGTGAGCCATCTTGGACAGGCGATCAAATACTACAAAAATAGTGGTGAATCCCTCTGATGGGGGAAGTTCAACAATAAAGTCCATGGAGATCATACTCCAAAGCTTTTCCCAACGGGCAAGGATTCCAACAGACCCCAAGTCTTGGCTTTATCAGACTTGTTCCTCAGACAGTGTCAGGAATGGACTAGCCAGCAATGGTGGGACTCACCTGCCTTTTGATCTGCAGTACCAGGGCTGGCCAGCGGGTGCTCCCAGCAATCAGAGACTCAACTTTGCAGCCAGCTAACACCTGGAACTGATTATGCTGGGGTATTTAAGGGATGGCCAGACTTGCAGACTCTGCCTTGGTGTTGTGTTCTCTTGGGCCCTGTATCCTGTTCCTGTCTGATTCTCTGCTGACCCTGCTCTGATCCCTGGCTTGTCTGACCATCCCTCTGCCTGACCCTCTGTACTACGCTGCTTGCTACCTGTTCTGATCCCTGGCTTGTGACCCTGACCATCCCTCTGCCTTACCCTCTGTACTACGCTGCTTGCTACCTGCTGAACCTGGCCTGTGACCCCGACCAATCTCCGCTTGCTCCCCCTGTACCTACCTGCCCTATTGATATTGACCCGGCCTGCCTGACGACGCTTGCTTGTATGTACTGTTATCTGTGGGTGGTTGGTTTGGTTTGGTTTGGTTGCACTGTATTATGTTTTAGTATTGCACTGCGTTTATGTTTGTATTGTTAGTGTTAATAAATTATATTGTTTATAACATATCTGAGGTCTGCGTTTCCCTGCGTCAGCCACACACCTCTGGTCACACCTGGGAGCCCTGACAGACAGACTGTGCAAGATTGCACATAGTCCTGGCAATCCTTTATTGCGTTTGGCCACCAGAAAGAGCGAGAGACCAAATCTGAAGTCTTATGAATTCCAAAGTGACCTGCTAAGCGATGGTCGTGACATCTCTTGAGAATAAGAGTCCTGAGTTCCTTGGGCACAAAGATTTGTTCCTTGTGGAAGTACAGACCATCCTTTAATTGCAGATGCATATTTATGGGAGGTGGATGATTATCCGCGACTTCTCTTATTTGCGTTACAAGGTCTGTCTGGAGAAGTAAGAAATTCTTGGCTGGCAAAATCGTGTTGGGTTCAGACTGCACAATTGGGTCAGGAAACATACGGGAGAGTGCGTCAGGTTTACCATTTTTTGATCCAGGATGGTACGTCATATTTAAGACAAAGCGGAAGAAAAATAATGCCCATCTTGCTTGTCGTAGCCTGAGGCGTTTTGCCGTTTTCAGGTAATCTAGGTTTATATGATCAGTGAAGATGAGAATAGGGTGGGATGCTCCCTCCAGTAAGTAGCACCATTCTTCCAATGCTGCCTTGATGGCTAGTAACTCTCTGTCTCCCACATCATAATTTCTTTCAGAGACACTTAATTTCCTGGAGAAAAATGCAACAGGATGCAGAAGGGATTTAAGTCCCTGTCTTTGTGACAATATGGCTCCTACCGCATTCTCCGAAGCGTCCACTTCAAGGACAAAGGCTAGAGCAGGGTCTGGATGCTTCAGGATAGGTGTGGAGGTGAACCTGATTTTTAATTGTTCAAAGGCTACTTGGGCCTCAGGAGTCCACTTGAAGGGAATATGCTGCCTGGTGAGCTGTGTCACTGGTGTGATGATTCCAGAGATGTTTCTGATAAATTTCCTATAGACATTTGAGAACGCTATAAAGCGCTGCACTGCTTTCCTGGGCCATTCTAATATGGCGGACACCTTTTGGGGGTCCATAGAGATGCCCTCAGAAGTGATCACAAGCCCAAGGAATTGGATGGATTGCCTCTCAAATTCGCATTTCTCGGCCTTTGCGTAGAGGCGATGCTGGCGTAGTCTATCCAGAGTTTTCTTTACGTGATCCCGATGACTTTCTATAGAACTGGATAAAACCAGGATGTCATCCAGATAAACGATGAGGAATAGATCATTTACTAGGTGTTGGAAGGTTGCTTGGGCATTACAGAGACCAAAAGGCATTACCAGATACTCAAAATGCCCAAATTCCATTCCCAAATTCTTCCATTCGTCACCTTCACAAATTCTCACTAGGTTGTAAGCGCCCCTCAGATCCAATTTTGAGAAGAAACATGCTCCTCGCAGCCTTTGAAATAATTCAGGGATTAGAGGAAGGGGATAACGATTCTTGACCGTTATCTTGTTTAGGTCACGGTAGTCTACACAAGGTCTAAGAGTGTGATCCTTCTTCTCAACAAAGAAGATGCCAGCTCCTGCTGGTGATGTAGAAGGCTGAATAAACCCTTTGGATAAGGGGTAAATTCGACCGAAAGGAATTTCGGCGTTGGGCAGGAGCTCAATCGGGCAGTCATAGGAGCGATGAGGAGGAAGGATATTGGCACTCTTTTTATTGAAAACGTCCAGATACTCGTGATACACCACAGGAACGAGTTTCATGATCTCAGGATCAGAGTGAATACTGAGAAGAGGAGTTGCTACACTTGTTTCTTTAGGAGTGCAGTGAGTCAGACAATATTCTGAAGGGAAGAAAATTTCTCCAGACAACCAATTGATGGTTGGGTTGTGCACTCTTAGCCAAGGCATGCCGAGAATAACTGGAAAAATCGGGGAGGTAATAATATCCAGACATAGAAATTCCTGGTGTCCTGAAGGAGAGTAGCAGAATATTGGCATGGTTTCTTGTGTTACAGGGCCAGAAATGATACCAGACCCATCTGCCAGATGAACTGCAAGTCTTTGTGCTTTGGTACGGAGTGGAATCTTATTCTGGATAGCGAAGTGCACATCCATAAAACAACTGCAAGCACCCGAGTCTATAATGGCCGGGACTGTGATTGTCTGTTCGGCCAGTTGTAGTTGCAGATGAAAGGAGAGGTGCGTTCGGCTTGTTCCTTGGGGGTGCATCATGTAAAAACAGTTTGGAAGAGGACTTATGAGGTTTTATCGGGCAGGTCGCCACAAAATGACCTGCATCACCACAGTAGAGGCAGAGGTTGGATTTCTGCCGTCGAAGGCGTTCTGCTGCGGATAACTGTGGTCTCCAAAAGCTTCTCCTAGCTAGATTGGTGGGCAATTCTGATGGAACAACATTCGTGGAGGGTTCCGGGCCCAATTTCTGAGCATATCAGAATCTTCCCGTTAGTCTTCTCATCCTGTCTTTCCTGAATCCAACGGTCAATGTGGATCGTCAGGTCTATCAGACTCTCCAATCTAGTTGGTACCCCCACTCGGGCCAGCTCATCCTTCAGGGTATCAGAAAGACCAAGACGGAACTGATAGCAGAGAGCAGACTCGTTCCACTGAGTATCAGAACTCCAGATGCGGAAATCAGTTACATATTCCTCCACAGGCCTTTGGCCTTGCTGTAACTTACTGAGCATAGATTCAGCGGTTTGGCGCCAGAAAGGATCAGCATGGATTTGTGCCATTGCTGTAAAAAACGAGTCCACTGAAGTTAGGGCCGGATCATGTTGTTCACGGAGGTGGTATGCCCAGGACTGAGGTTCATTCCTAAGAAGCGTGATGATAAATCCCACCTTAGTATTTAGTGAAGAGAAGGTCCTGGGGAGCAGGGAAAAATATAACTCACAGGAATTAAGAAAAGTCCTGAACTTCCGGCGGTCTCCTGTAAAGAACTCAGGCGTAGGCACCCGAGATTTTGGTAGGGCAGGGGTTTCAAAGATCATACTGGTCTCCGTTTGAGTGGCTGCATCAAAGGCTGCCGTGAGATCTGTGTCTGTGAGGACATTAGAGTCGGTTAGCAGTTTACTCTCCAGATGCTCGAAGTTTTTCTGCAGGTCTTGTATCACGTTAAACAAGGTAGTTACTGATTGGGGAATGTCCCCCAGTTGTGAGGCCTCCCTTTCAGACTCCATCATTGGCTGACTGGTACTGTCACGTACCTGATGGGAGACTGAAATGACAAGGTCCGCCTCACTTGTGTCACTAGTCCTGACCCCGCTGGAGTAGGAACAGAGGGAGTCTAGGACCCAGGGGAACAAGAGTGCCAGTAGTTGTTGTTTGCAGCTTTTGCTGATGAAAACCTTGGAAGGCTGATGATCCTCTGATTTTGGCACAGTAGTAGTAGGCAGAGCAGGTTTTACAGATTGCCAGGCATGCACCAGAGCAAGGCAGGTAGTGAGGACAAGAGACAGGAGCAATTTCATGGAATAGCCAGGGTCATCAACAGTCGGGCAGCACGGTACAGAATCAGAAGGAAAAGCCAAGGTAAGGAGCAGAGCCAAAGTCAGGAACCAGTATCAGGAGAGCAATCAGAGTCAGGTGAGGAACAAGCCGGGTCAGCAACAAAGGAATCATACAGGAACAAGCTGGACACGGGGGAACTGAAGACCAGTCAGCACTGAACATGAGCAGAGACACTCCTTAAATAGGCTGTCTGGTGCCAATCTTCGCCGTGCGTGTGCATGTGCGCGATCGCGCATTTTCGGTCATGATTCGTCTTGCCGGAAATCCCTTACACAGATCTTCCATGAAAAACAGCTAAAAAAAATCAAGGGGAGTAGTTAAATTTACTGTTTCCACGTGAATTACGGGCAGTGAATGGGGAAGTATGGGTGCTTCAGAATTTGTGGGCTGCCAATCGGGATTTGCAAGCACATCCGGAAGGATACTAGGGGCTCTACGGGCCTATGTGTAAATTCTTGGTGGCTACAGGACACTACTTGTTCTTGCCACCGCACCAGCTTGTGCTGCATTTATGGGACTCGCCACGTCACCAAGTCATACTGCAGTGCTGGTATGTGAAAGACCAGTATGTACTAGGCCGCTGGTGCTTGCCAGTTCACCAAAAGGTCAGCACTAGTACTGGCACTCTGCTGCATATGAGAGTCATCAAAATGTACCGACTAGTGCTAGCAGAGATCAGGCCTAATTCTGCGAACAGTGCAGTTTGCTGTGTAATACAGGGCCGCTGATAGGCGGGGACCTCTAGTCCTCCTGTAGGGGGCTCGGGCACACAGGGGGACCAGATAGGGAAGCGGATTGGTGTGGTGTGACAGTTACAAGAACGATGCCCTGTGTATGTGTCTCTCCCTCCAGCAGCCTGTCCCACCGGGCGCCGCAGGAAAACAGGGTGATGTGTCAAGACTGAGAGAGGGCCCCTTCCTAGGGCTGCCATAATGCACAGGCACCTCTGGGAACTTAACAGGGGCCCTAAGTGCATAGGGAGAGCCCTTGCAGTTTCCTGGCTGCAGTTCCTCCACTTTCAGTTCAGGTCAGTTCTGTTATCAGTTTCTCACATCTCCAGTTGTCTTCTCTCCCTCCCTGGTATCTTCCTCCCCACCTCAGCCACTACCTGTCCTGCTCCCTTTCATCCTCACACAGATCCATCCATCTCTGCCTGTCACACTGCCTCTCTCAGATGGTTGTTAACCCTCGCTCCCTTGTCCCAGCCTTGCAGTCCTGTTAATTCACAGCCTCAAACCCCCAAACGGCTGGAATTCTGTTCCTGACACTTTTTCAACAAGAGTCCCTTCAGTTCACTCCCCTCCCTCCCCGTCTATGTGCTACTTCTCTTGAGGCTCTTCACCTTCACACAGGTGTGTCTCTCTTCAACACAAACACTACAAATGGCTGGAATCGCCCTCCCTAGACACCCCCAACACGGTCTCTGTAATATTCAATAGAGATCACTCCCTCTCTCCCAGCTAGCCCATTTGTTATAGCTTTACTGTGGCTATTCCTCACCATCCAGCAGTATTCCCCATGTCCATCCCGGACCATCCCTCTCCAGTCCTCTTGACCCCCCATTTATTTACTTCCCTCATGCCAGCACAAATCCTCCTTCCTTTTTATCCTTATACAGACCAGGGTCTCACAGTTTCACTTCAGTTCTCTACTTATCCCTCGTCTAGTACCCAACCCCTCTCCTCTTCTCTCTTAGCCCATGGTTCCCAGCCTCATCCCCCCCAATTTTTTCAGAGGTTAAGGCAGAACCCCAAGGCGGAGCATCTTACTACTGCTGCTGCTTGTGTGAGCAGGATGTGTACTGCACCAATCCCTGCTGACCCTCCTTTCCTATTCATCCCATGTGATTGGCACAATAAACATCCCGCCCACACAAGCAGCAGCAGTAATAAGATGCTCCACCTCAAGGTTCTTCCTTAACCCCTGCAAAGAGCCAGAAGAGAGCCAGAATCTCCAGAGGGGAAGGTAGAGGGGGATATGTCATTCCAGTTGTAGATTTAGCCCAGTGACAGCCTGCCAGAATAGATAGGATCAGTGACAGCAGCTTCCCTGCACAGCTCTGCTTGAGGAGACCATATCTGTATTATACATTACTGCCCCTATGCTGTACCCTCCTGCCCCCTGTACTGTGTCCACTTACCCTCCCCCTGTACTGTACCCTCCTTTGCCCCCGTACTGTACCCTCCTAACCACTGTACTGTTTCCTCCTGCACCCCCGTACTGTACCCTCCTAACCACTGTACTGTATCCTCCTTTGCCCCCGTACTGTACCCTTCTAACTACTGTGCTGCATCCTCCTTCGCCCCCTTACTGTACCCTCCTAACCTCTGTACTGTACCCTCCTTCCTCCTTGTACTGTACTCTCCTAACCACTGTACTGTATCCTCCTTCCCCCCCCCCCCCGTACTGTACCATCCTAACCACTGCTCTGTATCCTCCTTCCCCCTGTACTGTACCCTTCTAACCACTGTACTGTATCCTCCTCCCCCCCGTACTATACCCTCCTAACCACTGTACTGTATCATCCTTCCCCCCCTGTACTGTACCCTCCTAACCACTGTACTGTATCCTCCTTCCCCCCCCCCTACCGTGTCCTCCTAACCACTGTACTGTATCCTCCTCCCACCCCATACTGTACCCTCTTTACCGCTGTACTGTGCCCTCCAGCCCTCCCCCTGTACTGTACCCTCCTAACCATTGTACTATATCCTCCTTCTCCCCCCTGTACTGTACCCTCCTTACCGCTGTACTGTGCCCTCCAGCCCTCCCTCTGTACTGTTCCGTCCTGCCCCCATATTGTACCCTCCTGTTCCCCCCTGTAATTTTATAAGTTATGTTGTGCTTGTGTCCACTAACTATGATTTTCATGTATTTTTAGTGAAAATATTGTTTTGATATTTTTTTGAGGGGGGGGGGCCTGTCATGTAGGCTGTATGGGCCCCGTGATTTCTAACAGCAGCCCTAGTTGCAATGTATCAAGTGACAGTGACCTACTGACACTGCACTTGCTGGCGGAGAAGGGGGTGGTAAGCGTAGGGGCTAAACGCAGGTGCCGGGGCTGATCGCATTAACGATGTGTTTTTGGGCACACTATACTAATGCGAACGCTGGTATAGTGCAGATCCGATCAAAGATATTGATCTGTTCAAACACTATACTAGCAATGGAGGTTTATTGTGTATGAGCGTGTTCCTAGCAATCAAGGGGTTAAATATGATTACTGGTGTACTGACGGGCAATCTGATGCTATCTGGGAGGGGCGTGAAAACCACGAGAGCGAATCACATATATATATATATATATACGTGATTTTGCGCACCCGTGCCACCCTGTAGCAGTATTTCTGCTATAGGGCAGTCAGGAAGAAGTTAAAGAAGCAGTTTGCGTTACGGCTTTCTTTCGGTGGTATTTGATCGCCTGTGCAGTTTTTATTTTTCGCGCTCTAAAAAAAAAAGACCGACAATTTTGAGAAAAAAACAATATTTTGGATTTTTTGCTATAAAGCATGTCCAGTAAAAAAATTTAAAAATCAAATTTTGTCATAAATTGAGGCCAACATGTAATCTGTGACATGTCTTTGCTAAAATAAAATCCCATATACATGTACATTAAGTGGTTTACATGAAAGTTATAGCGTTTACAAATTGTGGTATAGATACTGGATTTTTTTTTAATACTAATAATGGTGACGATCAGCAACTTATGGCGGCAATCAGCAACTTATGGCAGCGATCAGCTACTTAGAGCGGGATCGCGGGACTGCGCTGGGCATTCAGACACTGGGGGGAACTGACTTGGTGTCACTGACATTCCCAGTGACACCAATACAGTGATCAGTGCTAAAATAAGCACTGACACTGTACTAATGACACTGGGCAGGAATGGATTAACATCTGGAGTGAACAAACTGGCGATAACCCGGGGCATTTCAGTGGTTTACAACATAATATGCCATTATTAAAGTCCCAAATAGTCCCAAAATTAATTCAAAGGTGCCCCACATGGACTAAAACTTACCCTTAGCAGATAACCATCTATTTCTAGAGTGGTCTACAGCGCTTGTGAGGCATTCCCCAATGAAGTTGGTTCTCTCCAGATCACCGCAATCTTGGGATGGACATATCACAAAAAGAACAGGAAGGGGAATCCCATAGAGTAAAACCGTATTATATTTTATTATAAAATAAATATATAGAAAACAATTCACAAATGAAGTGCCTTGGGCATAGAGGTCTCAACAAGGGATAAATCACTAATACAACAGTTGAAGTCAGAATATTTTGTTACTTGTTTAAAGGCAACCTTGATTTGCACCCATGAAGCACTCAAGACAGGTAATGGATAATAAGCACCTATCTACAGCTGCAAAAGACACTGGGTAAAAATGACTAGTTTAACCCTTGGTGAGGTCTTGCCCATATAGGAGAAGACTGATTTGGCACTACCCGTGCTGCCAATCGTGGCCTCGGCTGTCAATCACCGGGTCCCGGACGCTGATTTCTCACTGGCACCCAGTGATCGCCAAGTATCTCCGACGGGGGAGAGACCTGTGTATAAACACAGATCTCTCCCCTGTCAGCTCCTGCACACTGCTTTGTATGGGTCTGCATAGCAGAGCCATACAAAGCAGTGTGCATAGAGTTTAAAGCACTTATACAGCACACAGTGAAACAGTACACAGTTAACCCTTTGATTGCCCCACATGTTAACCCCTTCCTGCCCATGCTATTAGTACAGTGTCAGAGCTTTTTATTAGCACTGATCACTGTATTGGTGTCACTGGGGATATCAGTGACACCAAGTCAGTTCGTCCCAGTGTCAGAATACCCACCGCAGTCCTGCCAAAAGTCACTGATCGCTGCCATCACTAGTAAAAAAATGTTTAAAAATTCAAGTATATATACTGCCATTTGTAAACGCTATAACTTTCACGTAGACCAATTAATTTACACCTATTGGGATTTTTTTTAGCAAAGAAATGTAGCAGAATACATTTTGGCTTAAATTTATGGACATGTTTAATAGCAAAATGTCAAAAATATTGTTTTTTTCTCAAAATTGTCGGTGTTTTTTGTTTATAGCAAAAAAAATTAAAATGCACAGGCGATCAAATGCTACCAAAAGAAAGCTCTATTTGTGGAAAAAAATTTAATTTGGGTGCAGCGTTGCATGACCGTGTAATTATTAGTTAAAGTGAAGCAGTGCCGTATCACAAAAAATGACCAGGTCAGGAAGGGGAATAAGTGGTTAAAGGGAATTAAAAAAACCTGACTTGCATTTTTGAGCACGTTTCTAATATAAATCAATTGTAGTTAGTAGATGTCTATTTCCTACTAAGTGGGGTATTCACCTATATATCTGCCACACAAATACTGCTTCCACTAAGGATATAATTCTAGTTTTTTGTGACTCTTTGTTTTAAGTAGTAAAAGCTAGTCCCCTTTGATATTGGGGTATTCCTAATGGGTCCATGAAAGATACCATCTGACAATGAGTAAAAGGGTCAGCAGTATATACAGTGCAATGTAATTAGTGATGGTACTCCCTGATTGGAGTGGACTCATGCTAAACATGCTAAACAACACATTGGTAGGCTTGAAGTATATCAAAATGTTATTTTTCAGTTCAGGATCAAGTTTGGAAGGATGAGATCCCCTGTTTAGCTTTTATTGCTTGGGAGATTTACTCTTTCTAGTTATCCTCATAACTCATAATTCTTGTCACTTATATTGAAAATGGGAGGAAATGTAAAATTTTGAGTTGCCTGTAGAACAGTAATAGAGGGAAAATCTTCCAATGAGCACGATGAAGTGAAGGGAAAACTTTTGAATGAGGCATAATCGGGGAAAAAAAAAAGAAACTGACAGAGGGTTTAACCTACTTTACTCTATTAAATTGGAAAAAAGTTTTGGTTTTAAATTACTTTAAACTGATTTCTGAATAAATCACACACCAGCAGTTTTGGTATAGTTTGGTTTTACTTCTTCCTTAAAATAGGCAATTTATATGCTGCCAAGGTATTAATATGTACAGTATGTGTGTTTATATAAAGCAAAATATGTAACCTCAACTTTGATGTCTGTTTAGGATTGGCACATTATTTACATCCTCCTGCGCTTCCCGCAGTTTCTGAATGGGTGAGCATGTGCTCCAAAGAAAGGGGTTTAAGGAGGGCTAGCCATTATTCACTATGAGCAAGCCTGACAAAAGCCTTCTATCCTTTCCTCCTCTAGAGGACACTCCAGGACATTATTGATGCTACAAAGACCATGTCAATACTTTAGCCCATAGAAGCCCTGAAGCTAGGATAAACCTTGTTGCTTTCAACATATTTTTTCTTTTTGTAATTTGGTGTCATCATTTTTGCCTATCGTAACCATGCAAAAAAGGAGCCCTTCTCAAAATATCTGTCCAGCAAAATTAGTTCTGGCAACCCAGAAAAAATAGAACAATGCTTTTCTGTGCAACCAAGCTTGCTAATAAGTGTGACATTTTTACTTCAATATTTAAGAAGAAAGGCTTACTTACACTTTGACAGGTCCATCACCAGGGTGTGAATCACTGTACCAAATGCAGCTGGCATAACTAATAAAGTTAATAAAGCACCTGAAATTTTCTGGCATATATCCTGTATGAAATAAAATATAAACAAATGAATGGAGAAAGAGAGAGAAGAGAAAAATGTAGGAGAGTCTAAGAAAATCGTAAATACACATACCAGAGCTGACCCCTAGGGGCACAGTGAGGTTATATCCCAATACCAGAGCTGACCCCTACGGGCATAGTCAGGTTATAGCCCAATACCAGAGATGATCACTAGAGGCACAGTGAGGTCATATCACAATACCAGAGTTGACCACTAGGGGCATAGACGGTCATATCCTAATACTAGAGCTGACCACTAGAGGCATAGTAAGGTCATATCCCAATACCAGACCTGACCCCTAGGGGCATAGTGAGGTTATATCCCAATACCAGTCCTGACCACTAGGGGCATAATGAGGTCATATCCCAATAGCAGAGCTGCCTCCTAGGGGCCTAGTGAGGTCATATCCCAATACCAGAGCTGACCCCTAGGGGGGCATAGTGAGGTTATATCCCAATACCAGAGATGACCCCTAGGAACATAGTGAGGTTATATCCCAATACCAGAGCTGACAGCTAAAGGCACAGTGAGGTTATATCTCAATACCAGAGCTGACCACTAGAGGCATAGTGAGGTCATATCCCAATAACAGAGATGACCACTAGAGGCATAGTGAGGTCATAAATCAATACCAGAGCTGACAACTAGAGGCATAGTGAGGCCATATCACAATACCAGAGCTGATCATTAGAGGCATAGTGAGGACATATCACAATACCAGAGCTGACCACTAGAAGCATAGTGAAGCCATATCACAATACCAGAGCTGACCACTAGAGGCATAGTGAGGCCATATCACAATACCAGAGCTGACCACTAGAGGCATAGTGAGGTCATATCCCAATACCACTCCTGACCACTAGAGGCATAGTGAGGTCATATATCAATACAGAGCTGACCACTAGAGGCATAGCGAGGTCAAAAATTACTCAGTTTATAATTAGAGAAGTGTAATACAAACTACCTAAATGATCCATGTAATATGCTGTAAGCACAGAAGCAACATAATTACAGCATTCTTTTCAGTACTAACACTGAAGTAGACAGCAAAATAGTTTATACCATGTTCATAGCTCATATATAATATAATTCATTTATATCCTTACAGGCAGCAGCATCTGTTACACTGATAAAAAATCTGTTCACATAAATGCATGAAATGTAGAGGGAAAAGAGTGAGCTGAAATTCCTACAACTGATAACTTTTTACATGCATGAGGCGTATTTAAAATAAACACAGCTTCATCACATGGAGAACAAAAAAGATTTTCTGTGCCTGTCAAGGAAATATTCCTTGAAACAGCCACAATCTGCAATTCATTTTACTATTTAGGGAAGGTTCCGTCAAAAAAATGGCACTGCCGGAGGAGTGCGTATGCGCGGCCGGCGGGACGGACATGTCCCGATGAGGCTCCGTCTCCCCGTTGGGTGACAGCGCCGAGGAGCAGTGGGTCCCGGCCCGCAATACAGCCTGGGGGGATACGATCCCCGAGGCAACCCTCCCAGGGTCTGATCCACCCTGGTCTACGGTGGATCCTCCGCAGCAGGTCGGAGAAATCCGACAGGGGACTCTGTCTCCATTGTGAGCCGTACACAGGCCCGCCCACCGCTGTCTACACAGCACCGAGGCTGAGGAGAGAGAGCAGGGGGGCTGAGATCAGCATAACAGCCCCCCCCTGACAAGCAGCAAAATGGTCAAGGGGGCACCCCGGCACCAGGTCCCCCCTTCAACCAAAACAATCAAAGAGGCCCTGGCAAACGCCTCCACAAAGATGGCCACCGCCTCAGCTCGTGGAAGCAAGCAGGCGGCAGGGGCATATGCAGCCCTGCAGGATCCGCAGCCCAGCCATCCCTGCACGTCTGAGGGTGAGTCTGACACTGAAACAGATGTCCCTGCACAAGCCCTGACGCCTGACCTTACACCCCCTGACCTATTGTCACGCTTTGAAAAAATGCTACACAAAGTTTTGAAGCAAACCTCGGACCGCATCACTGCCACGCTATCTAGGGAAATCCGTGAACTAGGACAACGCACTGCAGACCTAGAACAGAGAGTAGACGGTCTTGACGCCTCGCTTCAGACACATACGGATGACCTTGATCTCCTGCGTGACGAAAACGCAACATTATTAACACGACTGGAGGACTTTGAAAACCGAGCACGGCGCTCAAACCTACGTATCTGTGGCCTTCCGGAAACGATTGTCGATGTCCAATCAACGGTAACAGCTCTGTTCCAAGAGCTTGCCCCAGCTATCCCAATTGAAAGATTAGAATTGGATAGAGTTCACAGGGCGTTAGCATCACGACGCACGGACGGTCCACCACGCGACATTATAGCCAAGCTCCACTTTTTCCGTACCAAGGAGCAACTCCTACAAGCTGCCCGTAACGCAGAATCTCTACAGTTCCAGGGTCATACCTACCAATTATTCCAAGATCTATGCCCCACAGCTATCTCCAAGCGCAGGGCTATGAAACCTCACCTACAAGTACTTCAACAACACGCTATACCATATAGGTGGAGGTTACCCTTTGCAGTGCGATTCCAATACCAGACCCGAGATTACACCTGCAAGACTCCAGAGGACCTTTTAGACACCTTGCGGATCCTACAACTACATCCCCCAGCGACGCCTCCAGAAAGCGCCAAGCGGAGGTCCACATCCTGCTCGCCGTGGAAGTCCTTCCCCGCACGGTCAACTGAAGGTCAACTCAGCCTCCACAAAAGAGGGCGTTTTTCGTCTCCGGGCCTATCTTCGCAAGATACCATGGACTGAACTATGTCCCACGCTTATTTTTTTTTTTCCTTTTTTTGCCACACACACCAAACGGTGTACTCTTTTGACTATCATTGCGGTTTACACCATTGATATCCTTTCTCCCTCTACCTGTTAAATTTTGGTTGCCCTGCAACCTGGGGATTGTTTTGCACCCCCCCGTCCTGGGCTCCATTTTAGTTTATATTTGGGAGCCTAGGCTTTGGCGGCATGCGATGCCACACCCCTACACCCAAGATGTCTCACTAGTAATGCTAGTGCCGCCTGAGTCTGGGACACCCTGATTTTCTCGGATGTTTTTTGTTTTTTTTTATATACCTGTTTTTTCTACCGGGACCTCGCCACCATTTATTAATCACATTGCTGTCATCCTTACGGTCCGCGTACCTGCACACTCCACCCTAGCCCCTGTGTTATTGGTTATTTAATAACACTTTGGCTACTATTGCTCCCTAGCCCACCCTGATCCAGGGTGTCCTTGGGAACCCACCTTTTAGGCCTTAAATGGCCTCCTACACCCCTTCTTTCATGTTACCTCTCTCATACCGTACCCCTCCTCCCTCCCCCCAACATGACTCCATGACTTTGAGCAACATACTCCGCAACGTTCTCATCCCCCACAGTAATCGTCAGGCTCCATCCCGGGCGGTAGTGCCATGCTATCCAAACCACTATGCACTTTCCCCATGGGCTCGTTAAATATCCTTGCCCTGAATGTACAGGGCCTTAATATTCCACAGAAACGTAATAAGGCTTTCCGAATGTTTGCTACACTTAAATCTCACGTGGTCTATCTACAGGAAACACACTTCACTCCCAACTCCACCCCTAAGTTTTTGGCCCTCGATATCCTCAGGTCTATACAGCCTCTGCCACCACCAAATGCAGGGGGGTACTGATTGCCTTCCATCGCAGAACACCTTTCACGCTATGCACCGAAATCAAAGACCCGGAGGGTCGTTACCTCCTGCTAGTAGGGCAACTCCTAGACGTAGATGTCACCATTGTTGCATACTATGCCCCAAACCAAGACCCTTTACCATTCCTTTCCCACATACTCTCGGTTATAGACCACCATAAGCGCGGAACTTTAATTGTTAGCGGAGACTCTAACAGTGTAATATATCCCTTTCTCGACAAATCTCCTCAACCATCCCCTGTCCCTGCCTCTAAACAAACCTTCCAAGCCATACTACAACGTTATTCTTTGATAGATACATGGCGAGAACTCAACCCGACTAAACGCCAATACACCTTCTATTCTCACCCCACCAGTCATTCTCCAGGATCGATCATATTTTCATTACCACCGCCTCTTGCCCCCGGCTCCTGACTTCTGAATCAATTCCAATCCCTTGGTCTGACCATTGTGCCGTATTCACGACTATGACCTTGTTAGCCCCATCCCCTGCTGAATCCTCTTGGATCATTAACGATAACCTGCTTGCAAATCCAGTTCACTGTCTAGAAATCGAAGGAGCCCTTAAAGACTATTTTTCTCTTAACCAATCGCCTGATATTTCCCCTCTCCTGTTATGGGAAGCGCATAAACTGGTATTGCGAGGGTTTTGCATTAGCAAAGCATCCTTCTTAAATAAAACCAAAAGACAACAACGTCTCTCACTGGAGCAAACCTATGATCGTTCCCATCAAGCCTTCCAGGCGGCTCCTACGCCTACCAACCGTGAGGCCCTGGAGCGATCTAGAGTGGCTCTAGATCTCTTTCTCACAGATCAAGCGGAACTCTCACTCCGTAGATCTAGGCACAAATATTATACTAGGGCAAATAAACCCAATACATTCCTGGCCCTCTCACTTCGCAGGCTCGACCAGCTCACTAGACCTATCCGGATACGCACCTCTTCTGGCAACCTCACTAGTAACCCCGAACACATTCTACAGACTTTCCATAAACACCTGTCACAGCTTTATTCTTCTTCCACACCTTTTGACCCCACACAAGCTGATACCCTTCTAACTTCCATTTCTTTCCCGAAACTCTCAGAGTGCCAATTAGCGACACTTGAGCGACCCATCTCCCCAGCCGAAACCTTAGATGGTATTAAAAGTCTAAAACTACGTAAACGCCCAGGACCAGATGGCTTCTCAGCCACTTACTATAAAAAATTTGCTCATCTCCTCACACCTATCCTCACTAATGCTTTTACCACTTTACTATCTGGCCAAACCTTCAACCATGAAACAGTGCAAGCGAACATTTCAATGATCCCAAAGCCGAATTCTGATGACATGCAGTGGTCCAATTATAGGCTAATCTCTCTCCTTAACATTGATGTCAAACTGTTAGCAAAAATCCTCTCTTCACGTCTTAACCTGTGTATTGGCTCTCTAATTCATAACGACCAAGTGGGCTTTATCCCAACTAGACAAGCGGGAGATAACATCAGACGTGCATCTCTTTTGGCAAATTTAGCCAGGTCTCGCAATATTCCCACCTATTTCCTGTCCTTAGATATCCGGAAAGCATTCGATACAGTCTCATGGCCATACCTCAACTATAATTTGCACCGTTGGGGTTTTGGCCCACACTTTTTAACCTGGATCTTCTCGCTGTATCGAGAGCCCTTGGCCAGAATTAGGTATCTGGGGCACAGGTCAGCTCAGTTTCCGATCTCTAGAGGCACGAGACAGGGCTGTCCTCTGTCTCCCTTGCTCTTTGCCCTGGCTATAGAGCCTCTGGCCCTCTTAATCAGAGCTAACCCGGATGTGTCAGGGATGCGGGTGTGACCAGAAGTGTGTGGACTGACACAGGGAAACGTAGGCTTCAGATATAGTAAATAATATAATTTATTGAGACTAACAATACAAATATAAATGCAGTGCAAGCTAACACAAATACATACAACAAGGTGAAACAAACCCAAACCTAAACTGATATAGATACACAGGTACATACACATATAGAGCACAACGTAGTCAGGCAGGCCGGGTCGATAACTATCGGGCAGGTAGGTACAGGAGGAGCAGGAGGAGAGAATGGTCAGGGTCAAAAGCCAGGGATCAAACAGGAGAAGTCAGCAGAGGTCAGGATCGGGCAGGGTCAGCAACAAGTCAGGCAGAAACAGAAACAGGAACAGGAATGCAGGTTACAAGATACAGGGGCCCATGGAAAAACACACACCAAGGCCCTGACTGTGAGTCTGGCCATTCCTTAAATACAACCTCTGCAATCAGCTTCAGGTGTTTTGGCTGACTGCAGGGGTGAGTCTCTGATTGCTGAGAGCACCCACTGGCCAGCCCTGGTACTGCAGCCCACAAGGCAGGTAAGTCCCACCGTTATTGGCAAGTCCATTCCTGACAGGATGTCAGGGGACTCGAGATAGGGGGCACACATCATAAGTTATGTCTCTTTGCGGATGACGTCTTGCTCTTTCTCACATCTCCATTGACTTCCTCTCCTTCCCTACTCCGGCTTCTCGAGGCGTTTGGCTCGCTCTCTGGTCTAATAATAAACCCCAATAAATCAACAGCACTCAACATTTCTCTCCCCCCTATTCCCTTGGTCACAGTGTCATATCCCCTTCTTAGGAATCAAACTGACTCCTAAGTTATCAGACCTTTATGCAGCTAACTATCTTCCGATGCTAAACCATCTTTCTGCTCTTCTGACCAAATGGTCTTCCCTTCCCCTCGCATGGCTAGGCAGAATAGCAGTTATCAAGATGTCAATCCTCCCAAAAATTCTATATCTGTTTAGAGTCCTCCCAGTCCCAGTCCCCCCTCACTACCCCCGCACACTGCAGTGTCGCATCTTTTCCTATGTATGGGGCAATACTCGTCCTCGTATCCTCGCTCCACCTTATATCGCCCTAAGCTCAATGGAGGTCTAGGCTTACCCGACATCAGCAAATACTATCAAGCAGCGCATTTAGCCCAGTTACCTAAATATCATGCAACCTTTGAAATCCCTCAATGGGTTGCCCTTGAATCGATAGAATGTGACCCCTTATCTACAGCTAACTTACTCTGGTTGAGGCCAATAGACCACCGTTCTATAACCAACCCCATCACTTCTCACTTTTTATCCTTATGGGACAAACTGAAAACCCGTTATCTCCTCCAATCACTACATAATCCTATGCTCTCGTTTCTCCGAAACCCAGCTTTTCCCCCGGCCTGGCAGACACCCCTTTTATTCAAAGCCTGGTCCTCTGCTAATTTGCTCCGTACACATCATTTCCTACAGAGGAATAAGTTTAAATCCTTTGCCTCGCTGCGGAAAACACATAGCCTCCCAGCTTCCGAGATATTCAGATACTTACAGCTACAACACTTCTACGCCCCCTACGCTACAATAACCAATCGACCAGACGCCATGTCTCTCTTTGAACGAGCGTGTTGCAAAGACCCTCATAGACGTGGGCTTATCTCCTGCTTATACTCACTCTTCACTACTTCGATTACCACGTCCCCCCCCTCTGTATACCCATAGGTGGGAAGTGGATTTAGGTAAGAGATTCGACCCATCTGATTGGGACCACATTTGGGCCAACACAAAATCATCTTCACAGAACATTGTAGCATTGGAAACGAGTTATAAAGTTTTAACCCGCTGGTACTTGGTCCCAGCGAAAATCGCAAAATTTACCCCTAATTACTCGCCCAACTGTTTTAGAGGCTGTACGGACCCAGGAACACACTACCATATGTGGTGGGACTGCCCAGTAGCCCGAATCTTTTGGGATGAAATTTTCACCATGATATCTACACTTAGCACTATCACTCCACGACCCGACCCAACAACAGCCCTACTCAATCAATGCCCCCCTGGCATCTCCAATTCGCAATTCAAGCTCCTTATGCAAGTTACGACGGCAGCTAAGCAGATTATAGCGAAATCCTGGAAATCCCCCACCCTAAGTATCACGGCCGTCAAAACCAGAATAACACAAGCCATGATACATGCAAAGGTGGAAGCCACAATTCTTGACACGATCCCTAAATTCTTGCGCATATGGAGCCCCTGGGTAGAGCGTTTCCTCCCGCCTAACTTTGACGAATCACTCCTTCTCCCTTGATTTGTGTACTGTACGCCAAGGGTATTGTCAATAGCCCTTCGTACGCAGCACGTAGGGGCTGTTGTAAACTTGATGAATGCTCATGGAGTCATCGTTGTTGTTCCTCTTCCCCTTCCCCCCTTCCACCCCTGTCTGACCCCCCTCCAAACTTCCCCCTATTTCTTTAATGCCCTTGCGAGACACTATTCTGATTGGCTGAAACAATAACGTCATTTGCTATCAACTCTTAACTACCTGTTTCCGTCAGAAATGTATAGACATTTGTACTGTGACCTTCATTCATTTTTTATGTCCTACTGCCACTTCAATGTCCAGTGTACATTAGTAATGTCTCCTTGTTTGTGTCATTCTGGTTTATTGTTAATAAAATTGTTTGAACAAGAAAAAAATGGCACTGCCGTTTAACTTATCTTTAAATATTATGTGTTAGAGATACTTGTGTTTAATATTTTTTTACCAGCCGTGCCCACAGGCTATGGAAGTCCGTTGTGTCCAGTAATAAATAAATAAAAAAAAAGGAAGTAGTTTACAAAATTGTCCACATCAGCGTTGTTTTAAATTTTTCTATTATTTTTTTATTACATTATTTTTTCTTTTTTTTTACTATTTTTTTTTCATACCATGTTAACATTGAATTACTCTGGGCAAGTGATCATGCTTTTTTTTTTGCTTTTTTTTTTACACATTATGATTGCTAATACCAATCTATTTCATTGATATTTGCAATCTATTGTTACTGATTGAAACTGAATCATTCGGTCTTTTGTTGTGATTAGCTGTGATTGGGCAAAGCTCATCGCATGATACAGATGGGCAGTGATTGGCCCTGTCTGTACCATGTGACTGCTTTGAATAATCACAGCAAACAACACAATTGTATACAATGAATGGCATGACAGGAAGCCATACATTGTATACAATTGACATGTGATCTGTTGTGATTGGTCACAGCGGTCACATGACACTGGCAACGAGTCGGTGTAGTGATATGTCATCGACTATGTCCACAGATTGACAGCTGGGCGGGACATTTGCCGTTGTGACTGGGTGTCATATGACATCTTGTCAAAAGCAGCCACTCATGCGGCCGTGGGACTCCGCAGAGGTGCTAAGGTGTTAGGTCACCGGTCACACCACTGCGATTTAAAATCTTGCTATTTGTGTGCAATTTCAGCGTGATTTTAGGTGCGATTTCTGAAGACTTTATTTCTACTTTTGAAGATTTTCAATGATTTCTTGCAATTTGCAGTGTGATTTTCATTACCATTACCTTACCAACCGCTCCGTTTCCGCCACCCCCCTCTGCCAATCCCTCCACTGGCTTCCAACTGCACGACGGATCAAATTCAAAATCCTAACACTGACGTACAAAGCTGTCCATCATACTGCCCCAAACTACATCACCAACCTAATATCCAAGTACCACCCAACACGCACTCTCCGCTCCTCTCAAGACCTCCTTCTCTCTAGTTCCCTAGTCTCCTCCTCCCATGCCCGCCTTCAGGATTTCTCCAGGGCGTCACCCATACTTTGGAACTCCCTACCCCAATCCATCAGACTATCACCTACTCTCCTCTCCTTTAGGTGCACCCTGAAAACCCACCTCTTCAGGGAAGCCTACCCCACCCCCTGCTAATTGCCGATCTCCTCCACTCTTTCAACCACTCCATCCCCCACAGCTGTCTCCTCCTGTACCACTATCCCCTCCCTCCTAGATTGTAAGCTCGAAAGAGTAGGGCCCTCGAACCCCTCGTGTATCACATTGTATTGTTATTGTACTGTTCTGTCTCCCTTTGTAATGTACAGCGCTGAGCGAACTATTGTCGCTATATAAATACTGTTTAATAATAATAATAATAATAATAATAATAATAATAATAATATCCCAATATCGGAGTTGACCACTAGGGGCATAGTGAGGTACTATGGCTATACCAATACCAGATGACGAGTTTGTTATTGAACAATAAAGTTTAGTCCTCATGCACACGGGTCGTTAAAAAAATTCTCCTTGAAGCTGACCTCTGGCAGCAGCATTTTTGCAGAAAAAAAACGCCTGACGCTTGTAAAAGTATCTAATGCTTTTCCAAGCGTTTAGGCGCATTTACAAGCATCAAGTGCTTGGACTTCAATTCATTTAATTGGCAGAATGATAATTTATTCTAGCCACTGAAATAAATGAACGCTCAAGCGCTAAACGTGCCTAGTGCTGAGCCGCGTCAAACGTTTTTTCTGCCAAATGTCTGCTGCTCCTGGACACACTGGTCCTGGGTTTTTTGTCCTGCTGGTAAATGTTACTGCTTCTAAAAGTCTATGTGACGCCCCTAACAGTGGCTGCAAAAACGCCCTGCGTGCATGAGGCCTTAGTGTCCAAGCAACCCAGCACAGGCCTATTAGCTGTGTTATAGCTCCAGCTGCATCTACTACAAGGAAGGTGTCAGGCCTTGGATGAACATACCCTCAGCCATTGGTTCCCTGTCTCCTGGGACACAGCATGCTGGTGAGGATGTCACTATACACAGGCAGAGGCCGCTCCATCCTAACTGCACTTTCCGGTGTGTAAGTAACTGGGCCAATCAGTGTGTGGGGGAGCAACTCACTCATTCAGGGTCACCACGACATGTGTTAACGAGCCATAGCTGTGTTGTCTCTGGAGAAGGAGGTAAGGGGAAAACTTCCAATGGGGACACTGCTCTAATTCCTCCCACTTCCTGTGCTGTCTCTGGGACAGGAAGTGGATTCTTCATAAAGGTACATAAGCCGCTGACAACATGGCAGGGGTTTAATCCTTCCCTATCCAAAACAGAAACGCTTTGGCTACACACACTTATCAATAGCAATCTGTACGCACATAAACGTTAGTTCAAAGAGCGTGAAATATGGTCCATAGGCAGGACCAGGGACCAGTATTTCTCCATTTTAGTTTTGGAAATCTGAAGGTAGCGTGAATGATCTTCCTGCAGCTGTGTGCACAGGCCCATAGAAAACAATACGCCTGTGTTCTGATTGTACTGAGAAAATTGCTGCGTACTTTACAGCCGGGTGTATGAGCCCCACAGTGTTCTATGGGAAGCTCTGTTCTCTGCAAATCATTGCGGGCTGCTCCATGTAATGACCATAGCCTGCACCTTTACCATGTCAACGTGTTCAGCATTCCAGCCCTCTGGTAACACTTCCATCCTCTCAGAATGTCAGCTCTCTGAGCACACCGAATCTGATTATGTGATAACGTTTACCAAATGGGCAGAGCTTAACCACTTCCACACCACCCTATAGCAGAAATACTGCTACAGGGCAGCACAAGTGTGCAAAATCATATATATATATATATATATATATATATATATATATGTGATTTTGCAGTTCCGGGTAGGGGGCTCGCGTGCCCTACCAGCACCACCATTTGTGGCCTTGGCTGCCAATCACTTGGTCCCAGCCGGTGATTCCCCACCGTCACCCAGCGATCTCCAAGTATTACCGATGCGAGAGAGACCTGCGTATAAATAACACAGATCTCTCCCCCGTCAGCTCCTCCACACTGCTTTGTATGGCTCAGTATAGCACAGCCATACAAAGCAGTGTGCTTACAGTGAAACACAGACACTGCCCATGTAGTAAAACAGCACTCAGCACACAGTTAACCCTTTGATCGTCCCACATGTTAATCCCTTCCTTCCCAGTGCCAGTAGTACAGTGCCAGTGCTTTTTAT
Source organism: Staurois parvus (assembly GCF_062004578.1). Taxonomy (NCBI): domain Eukaryota; kingdom Metazoa; phylum Chordata; class Amphibia; order Anura; family Ranidae; genus Staurois; species Staurois parvus. The sequence continues at coordinate 4,766,145 of NW_028317807.1, forward strand.
TAGCACTGATCACTGTATTGGTGTCACTGGGGATGTCAGGGACACCAAGTTAGTTCCCACCCAGTGTCGGAATGCCCGCCACATTCCCGGTCACTGATTGCCGCCATTACTAGCAAAAAATGTTTTTTATTTTAATTCCAGTATATATACTGCCATTTGTAGACTCTATAACGTTCACGTAAACCAATTCGTTTACAAGTGATTATTTTTTAGCAAAGATCTGCAGCAGAATACATTTTGGCCTAAATTTACGCAGAAATTAGATTTTTTACATTTTTTTACTGGCCATGTTTAATAGCAAAAAGTAAAAAATATATATATTTTTTTCAAAATTGTCAGTGTTTTTTTGTTTATAGCGCAAAAAATACAAAACGTACAGGCGATCAAATACCACAGAAAGAAAGCTCTATTTGTGAGAAAAAAAAGGATATAAATTTAATTTGGGTGCAGAGTTGCATGACTGCGCAACTGTCAGTTAAAGTAACGCAGTGCTGTATTGAAAAAAATGGCCTGGGCAGGAAGGGGGGTAAATCCTCTGGAGGGCAAGTGGTTAATGTGCAACTTGGACGCATAACAAAAACATACAAACCTGCCTCCTCCTGCCTCCTCCTGCCTCTCAGCAATGTGTTTCTTTAAGGGCCAGTTCACACTAAATGCATTTAAGTTGCTTTTTTTTCTGCATCCAAAATGCACAGAAAGTAGGTTATGTGGTTGCCAGTGTCATAGTTCACATCAGTGCTTGCAGTTCCAGTTGCAGAAAAAAAGTAGAACAAGCTGCATTTTTCCTGTACAAAACTGTATTGGAACGCAGTGAAATGCTTCAAAAGAGCATTGGGATGCACCAAAATGCACTGGAATGCACATGTCCCTATCTAAATTGAAGAAAAAGAAAGAGGAAAAAATGACCCGAAATGCATCAAAATTGCACCATAACATGCCAAAAAAGCATAAAAAAACGCATGCAGAAATGCATCTGGAACACATCTGGACTGCGTTTCTATAATGTGAAATGGCCCTAAAGCCACTTGACCTCTGTGAGGTTTTACCCCCTGACCATGACCAGGCCATTTTTTTGCTATTTGGCACTGCGTTACCTTAACTGACAATTGCGCAGTTATGTAACACTGTACCCAAATGAAATTTATATCATTTTTTCCACACAAATAGAGCTTTCTTTTGGTGCTGCTTGATCAGAACTGGTTTTTCTTTCATTTTTTTTGTGATATAAATGAAAAAAAGCTGAAAATTTTGGGGAAAATGTTTTTTTTTTTACTTTCTACTACCATGTTTCCCCGAAAATAAGACAATGTCTTCACTCATTCACCTCATTCACTCCCTTATTATATCACGCTTTGACTACTGTAACTTCCTCCTCACCGGCCTACCTCACCGCAGGCTATCCCCACTCCAGTCCATCATGAATGCTGCTGCCAGACTCATTCACCTTACTAACCGTTCTGTATCTGCCACCCCTCTCTGCCAATCCCTCCACTGGCTCCCAATTGCCCAACGGATAAAATTTGAAACACTAACACTGACGTATAAAGCCGTTCATAACACTGCCCCTAATTACATCACCGATCTTGTCTCCAAATATCACCCAAACCATACTCTCCGCTCCTCGCAAGACCTCCTACTCTTTAGCTCCCTTGTCTCCTCCTCCCATGCTCGTCTCCAGGATTTCTCAAGGGCTTCACCCATCCTCTGGAACTCCCTACCCCCAAGCTATCAGGCTATCGCCTACTCTACTCACCTTTAGGCGCACTCTGAAAACCCATCTCTTCAGGGAAGCCTACTCCGACCCCAGCTAATACTGGAATCAGCTACTCCTCCTACCACTCCATCCCCCACAGCTAATTACCTCTTGTACCACTATCCCCTCCCTCCTAGATTGTAAGCTCCAAGGAGCAGGGCCCTCTAATCCCTCTTGTATTGAACTATATTGTTACTGTATTGTCTCCCATTATAATGTAAAGCGCTGAGCAAACTGTTGGCGCTATACAAATCCTGTATAATAATAATAATAATAATATTTTTTTTGGCTCAAAAAAACACACTAGGTCTTTTTTTGGGGAAGGTCTTATTTTTTAATGTCCAGGCGTAGACAGGGGGTGCAGAGGTGAGCTGCAGGCAGTTGTGGATGAGGGTTACTATAGAGAAGGTCGGTTGATGACAGTTGAGAGCTGCAGTCAGGTGTTGCAGAGCTGAAGTGACAGGTGAGTTTCAGACAGGGTGCAGAGATGAGCCACAGACAGGGTGCAGGGGTGAGCTGCGGACAGGAGATACACAGGTGAGCTGTGGCTGGGGGGTGCAAAGGCAAGCTCTGGCTGGGGGGTGCAGAGGCAAGCTGTGGCTGGGGGGTGCAGAGGCAAGCTGTGGCCGGGGGGTACAGAGCTGAGCTGTGGCCAGGGGGTGCAACAGTTGCAATTCAGCTCACCTATGCACCCTGTCTGCAACTCACCTGTCAATTTATCTCTCACCTTTGCACATCCCCCCTCCCCCGCCACTGCTCTCATCTGGTTAGCTAGCTTTGCAAAACACATCTGTCAGCAGCCGGCCCCTCTCTCTAGTAACTCCCGTTTCGGGTCCTATCTTCCCACACAATACACCAAGCGCACTCACTCACTGCTCTGCCTCTTTCGCACTGGCCAGCGATCACCCCTGGGGCATCTGCTTCCTTGCATTACGCTGCAGGATGAGATGCCCCGCCCCTAAACACACTGCACCCTCAGATATCTGTTCCTTCCCTGTCCCACAGTGAGGACAGAGGTAGGGGGGTTCTGTGGGAGCGGATGGTGCTGTCACTTACAAGAGGGACTGTCACTTACAAACACAAAAGCCACACTTCTGTGTTTCTAAGAGACAGTAGATGTTGGTGTACACAGGGTCAGTGCCAGAGGTGGTGCTACGGCATTCTGGCTGAAAAAAAGCCCTGATCACAACTAAGTCTTATTTTCGGGGCAGGTCTTACGTAGTTGTCAACACTCACGGATTACCCGGGACGCTCACGGATTTTAATCAAATGTCCCGGCATGCCCTTTGTAGCTGGCCAGCTAAGACCAGTCCTAGGTTGCTAATATGGTTCACATATATGTTGTGGTAGGCGCAGCACCCTTTGGTGCCTAGTGCGCTGTGGCATTAGAAAAATGATGCAATTGCTGTTTCTTTGTTTGATTAGACTGACTTTACTCTGTAATTCCTCCAATGCCGCTCTATGGATGCAGTAGGTTTAAAGAGCACACTGAATACTTTAGTTAACTTCTTTAATAACTTCAATCTTCTTCATATAACACGGCTTACAATGGCTTATTTCTTTTATATTACAATGGTTTAATTCGTATTACATTGGGTTGATTCAATAGCTTATCTCGATAGTTTCAATAGATTCGATAAATTTGTTCTGTATATTTCGATAGATTGATAAATTCACTTGGATTTATAAATTCGTTAGATTACTCTACAGTGACTTGATTCATAAGTTCGGTGGAACTACAAGTAAACACATACAACAGTTTTTAGATACAGATCTACCTGCATTACTAAACAACAGAGGAACACACAAGTGCATTAAATACCTATTTGGCCTTCTCTGCTTCCATAAAGCTTCTCTGACTGGAACGTTGTCTGTTTCATCTTCTGTCTGGTGAGCATGTGTCTCTAGAAAATCTTAGCAGGGAGTTTTACACAGGCACAAATGTGAAACTGGCTGGGATTGTTAAGGCTCTGTACAGTGTGAGGCTGTCTGTGATTGGCTCACCTTATACTAACTCTTAAAGGCATATTTTCCTTTTCTGCTCCTGCTAACACAATTAATATAAAAATGTCATATAACAATCAAAGACATAAATCACAGCAATGATTCTGCTTTTGGCTTTTACATATTGTGGTGGTTTATGTAAGGATTTCTTCTACTTATAAAGGGCGTGTCCCTTTCCCTTAGATGAAATATTACAGTGCCTCCAGCCGTTAAAATACGGCAAATATTTAGTAAACCAATAATTTGGACACCTTGATAATTTGATCACCACTTATTATTATACCTTGAATTCTTTTAGCCAGTATGATTTTGTACCATACACACAAAATTTGCCTTATAATAGATAAATATAAAAATTTATTTATGTACAAAAATTATATATATATTAACACAAAACGCAAAAGACTGGTGATAAATGAATATTGATACACACAATCAAAGATATACCCTACCAATGTAATACACAATACTAAGGTATCAAACTAATGAAATCAATATAACAATTTCTAGATGATCTGATTATTAATTAAATTTATTAATAATTAATAATTTCGAGTATCTCAAAGGTTATATTCTTACAAACCGTGGCCATAGGATTGAAAGAAGATATTCTCTGATAAACTATACTCTAATTATTAATATTTAATAAATTATGAAATATAAAAAAATTTATAATATGGCACCAAACAATTTTAACAGTAAAACAGGATCTCTCTACATATATATAACTACCCAATATAGTTGTAATACGCTAAGGTAATTCTATGACTCTACACAACAGAGAAAATAGGCAATGCAAAATTAAATTAATAGTCTCACCACACCCGGAATTCAGACTATGAACTCTCCCGTGGATCAGCTGGCAATGGAGCGCCTTTTAAAATGATATCATAGGGCAAGTGATAGATATTTAGTATGGGAGAATGTAGGAAGTTAGGAGTACAGAGGTTTAGCAATTTAGTAAAGTTTTGGAAGTTTGAAAGGATGGAAGAGGGGTTATAGAGAGGTCTCTTCAGATGTCTTCCGATTTTCTTCCAATGAGGTCTTTCTTCAGTCAGGTTTTTCTTTTGATGAGGTTTTTTTTCTCTTAAAGGTACAAGGGCTTTTATACCAACTAATCCATTGTTCTAAGATACCGTCCCACCAGGCTTCTTGATTGGCTAGTTGAGAAATGTGTGTACATAAGCTATTTCTCACCTGCCCGCCAGATGGCAGTCTTGTACCATAGAACAATTTGAGTATTTGAGATGACTCATACCTTGGGTGGAATTTAAGGTAATTTCAGGAATTAAATATACGTCTTTTTCCAGATATATAAGTGATCATACCTATAATATTCTAAATAGGGACCATGGAATATATATGTATATTCAGTTATTCCTTCTTGAAATACCATCTTGTCTGTTTCCTGATAAGATATACAGCTGAGGCTAACTTACAATATATCTTACTTTTCATCATCTCAATACTCAAGTTAGTGATATATAATTCCCATTGCTGAATATTTGGTGGTGTGTGAAACCTATTCTTTATAACATCTCTAGATACTATGCTTTTGTAGTAATATCTTTGTGGTTAGATACATTCAATTTTTAGCTTTAAAATGTCCTGAATTTAACTTCTGTTTCAGAATTAAACATTCCCATAGGTGGGAAAGGCCCTCTGTTTACCTGGCTATTGTGTTGGAGTCAGGGTAAACAGACATGTATACTTTCAACCTTGGTGGACAATAGCATATTGTGATAGTTCGACAGGTTTGTTGTTTCATTACACTTTGCAAAGTTCCGTGTGAGCTCTCAGACAATCAGTTTGGTTCCTCTATTGTCATGTCCAGACCTTGTATATGTTTACCTGCCATCGAAGTCTAAATATTGGTGTTTGACCACCTGTAGAAATTCGAATAGTATATTGTCTCTAGGAGGAAAAAAAAAATCCCTTCACCCATCGTTTACATTTCTCTAGCTGGATGGTCATTCGACTTCTCAACCAAGACAAATTAACCCTTAACGTCCGGCTATGCTGACTTGATGTTATATAGGATTACGTCTTGATAAAATCATGTTTTTGAGACATAATTTCAAAAGCCGACAACAAATCTCCCTTTTTTTTGGGGTACAGGCACGTATAGATGGGTGTCTGTGTCGCAAAACATGAGTGGGACTTTTGGCTAGGGTGATTGTTCGTCTTCTCCGGTGAAGTGAATGAAATACAAAAAAAAATTTTTTTTTAATAATAAAATGGCAGCGGTGATGCTGGTTGGTCCTCAACTTGACTCGGCGTCTTTAGATGGACACTTCTGATGACGATCCTGGTCTTGTGATGAGGCCGGCCTGGCCTGGCACCTCCACCTTGGGGTCCATGGGTCCTCCGCACGACAGGTCTCTTAGACGGTCTCCTAGGCGGGTCTTTTCCTCTGGACTGGCCCTTGGTGGCCTGGGACATCAGGTTATCGTCTCCGGATCGATCTCTGGTATCTGGTCTTTCCCACAGGACATTATAGCTTCCTTCTAGGGTCTGGTCATTGACACCTCCGATCGCCGGTCTGGTCATTGTCTGGGCCTTCCTTTCTAAATTATTAAATGAACATTTTAAGTATTGGATATACATAAAATTATATTACTGGATCCTGTAAGGCAAAAGATGAATTATATGTTCAAAAGAAATTTAATAATGATCTCAATATCTCCAGATAAGAACTGGTGGGTAAATCTTCCAACAACTGCAATTGAGACTTCGGATGGCAAGCACGTAATTGATTGATGTGCACCCATCTATCACTGATTTCACCATACCGGGTAACCTGCAATTTATATGCGACCGGAGAGATTTTATCAATGATAGAGAACGGACCTTTCCAAGATGGAAGGAATTTCCGTTCCTTAATCTGGTCTCTTGCAAAGTTGTATAGATAGACCTTGTCACCAATCTCATATTCCTTCTTGGAGGTTTTGAGATCATAGTATGTCTTAGCACTAGTTGCAGCTCTTTCCAAATTTCGCTGGGCAAAGGCAAAAGCATATTGCAGATGTTTACGTAAATCCTCTATGTACTGGTGTGTGGTGGTGGCATTGATCAAATTTTGATCTGTAGTGCGATACAATAAGTGCTGGGGCAATACCATCCGTCTACCTGTCATCAGTTCAAAAGATGACATTTTTGTAACTGTATTCGGAGTAGCCCTCAACGCCATCAGGACCAGTGGAAGTTTGACATCCCAATCTTTGCCTGTTTCCTTAACAAATTTTTTAAGGACATTAACGATGGTCTGATTGTATCGTTCTACACCACCACTAGAGGCTGGCCGATAGGCGATATGCAATTTCCTTTTAACCCCCAAAATTTTCCACAATTTGGCCATCACTTCGCTAGTGAAGTGCGATCCTCTATCAGATTCTATCCTCTGTGGGAGACCAAAATGTGAAAATACATGATTTATTAGCAAGGCAGCACATGTCTCGGAGCTATTATTTGGTGCTGGTATACATTCGACATACTTGGTGAATAAACATGTAACTGTTAACATATACCAATTTCCTCGTGAAGATTTTGTTACGGGCCCAATAAAATCCATTTGAAGGTCTGACCAAGGCATACATATCCCCCTTTTCTGGAGAGGTGCTCTGTGAGTTGGCTTGGTAGGTTGAAATTGGGGACATATTAGGCAACCTTGGCAGTACTCCTTCACATCACGTAACATATGAGGCCAGTAGGCATAATCCCGCAGGATCTCATACGTGATCTTCTCTCCACGATGACCGGAAGTAGGAGCATCATGGGCATGCTGTAGCATCAAACCTCTAAATTTAAGTGGGACGACCCATTGTTGTACGCCACCCTTTGAGGTTCATATCAACAATCCCTGGTATAAAGAGAATTGGGATTTGGATTTCATTAAGATACGTAAATCCTCCTTCCCACTACATACTTCCTTATTTATGGGATTTTGGTCGGGATCTTCTATATGACTATAAAACAAGCCAATGATTGGGTCTTCTTTTTGGGCAGTAATTAAATCCTCACTAGGAGAATCGTGACTCCACTGTATTGCATTTGGATCACCAGCTGTTCTGGCCTGTTGCCTGGTGACAGCTTCAACCTGTATGGTACCTAAAAATTGATCAATGTCTAACAGTTCACCGGTGATTGCCCCTTCCTTGGCTAAAGAATCAGCCAGATCGTTCCCTTCTTTCTCGGCACCTAGAACCTTGGAGTGGCCTTTGGTCTTCTTGAAGTGCAGGGTGATATCATTGGACCTTACCAGTTCATCGATGTGACAAAAGAGCTTACCATGTTTCACGGGTTTGTGATTATTCTTGTTCATGTTGTTTCGCTTCCACCTAGGGAAATACTCCACAAAACTATTCCTGACATAATTGGAATCGGTTATGATGGCACACTCTTTAATGTTGAATTCTATAGCCATCTCAACTGCTCTAAGGATTGCAGTAAGTTCAGCAACCTGACTGCTTTTTGGTCCAAGTTTGTATCCCACAGAAATTGGGGTGACACCTTGGGTCCAAACGATTCCAATACCTGCCACTAGTTGGAGCTGTTCCCCATCCTTGTGATGAAAAGCACAACCATCCACATATACACACGGCAGCTGTTTACAGTATTCTTCATCATAAACCTTGTAGGGGGAGAACAGTTGTTCTTCCAGAAAGTCAGTGTCCGGGGCCTCCATAGCAGGCGTAGTTGCGGAACAATCATGGAGCTCGGCTAGGCCCTGGGCGACTGGACTTTCCTTGTTCTGTTTATACCAAATTTTAAGAGGCCACACTTGCAAAGACAAAGTCCAAGCAGTGATGCGGCTATTAGACACATTTCCTCCCTTGATACGTTCACTCTTTAAATACTGTAAAGGCTGGTGTGCCGTTTCAACAATGATTCTCTCTCCCTGAATGTAACTGCGAAAATTCTGTAATGCCCACACGGTGGACAATAGAGCTTTTTCACAGTCACTGAACTTTACTTCAACCGGGGACAAACTTTTACTGGCATAAGCAATCACCTTACTGACATCATCACGTTTCTGGTAAAGAACGGAACTCATACTTACCTGCGTAAACCCTGTCTCTAGATAGAAATTTTTACCCCCTTCGGGATATCCGAGACACGGCACTTGTGTAAGACGTTCCTTTAACTCCTTCATGGCGTCCTCCTGTTTCTTATCCCACGACCATTCGACATCCTTCTTCAGTAGGTGAAGCAGTGGCTTGCTTATCTCGGCGTAATTATCAATAAACTTACGCGAGTAGTTTACCATACCTAGGAATGATCTCAATTCTTTAAGGTTAGTAGGGACTTTACAGTTCAGAACCGCCTCAACCTTCTTCTTTTGTGGGTTCAAACCTTCAGCAGTAACTTCATGGCCTAGGAAGTTTACCCTTGTGCGACACCACTGGGCTTTTTGTAAGGACAAGAAAAACAAAAGATAAGTGAGCGCTTATGTGAATATATGATGAGCAGCAGCTGTACACCAAAAAAGGCACCGTATCAGACCTTCAATAACATAAATGTGAAAGAGGAGGTGCAGCGCTATATAACTAGACACAATAATAAATAAACCACTAATGGTACACAATAGTGATAAACAGTGACTGAAATTAATAACGCCACTAAATGGTGGCCGTAAAGTGAGGAGAGTGAAACAGTCCAATGAAGGAGTGCTCTTGAGATCCGGGATGATCTTCAAACGTCCTATATGAAGGACCAACAGGTGATAAAATATGAAGACTGCGCACTCACCAGATACGCAATCTTTATGCGCATTTGTGTAAAATATCACCGGACCTCCTGTATCCTCATCCTGGTCTGGTCAGATCTGGTCAGCATATCCCTCAAGGCCTGGTATCCAAATAGATGTAGCTTTTCCGTAGATTTGGCCGTTTTTCACCAATGCTCAAATAAATAGAAAGGGCCACATAGTGTAATATCCTCAGGTATCTTTATTAGAGGTACAGGATAGCAGGAAAACTGACATGCAAAAGTATACTGACCAAATGAAAATCAAAGATGGCCACCGGGGCCCCTCGTGGCGCGGGCGGTTAGGCGTCCGACCTGCTGTAGCTTTTTCTGACGCGTTTCGAGCAATGGCTCGTACTCATAGGGGTGCAGCTTACAGTGGTGGACGCAAATGACAGTCTTTAAATACGAACGGTGGCGCATGCGCGGTACGTCATGCGCCATTTTCCCTATGCTGGATGTCCGCGCAACAGGCGCCATATTGTTGTAGTCCGACCCGATGGCGCATGCGCAAACGCCAAACATCGGGTACACAGAAGCAAACAGCTGAAATCAATGCTGTAAGCACCAGGAATGATTCGATTGAATACTATGGACATCAGGGATGATTCTATCTGTAGATTATAAACACCTGTGTAAAATGAAACCCAAGTAATATGGCTATGGGCAAAAAACAAAATTGGATCCTAATTTAATAGATCCAAGATCCTATTATATCGCCCATATTAATTATAGCAAAACAATTTAAGTATATACATCCCAATTATGGATAAAAATATATTTACATAAAAATAAAATTAAAATTAAAATTCATATAGAAGATCATGTAAAAACCTGGTGGTCATACATAAATATCGGCATATATATGATCTGCCAAGCGAAAAAATGTACATACATTATAAATACCCTACTGTGTGGAAATAACATCTAGGGCCAGTGATAATTCACTCAACCATGTATATACATTCGGTGCAACTATAAAACATAACATATACCTATAGACCTATGAGCCACAAGTACATGCTGAATATTAAAATAATAATAATAGTAATAATAAAATATTGCCTAAAAACAAGAATATCATCATAATGGCAAATAGAAACCCATATAATTTTGATAAGGTAACATGAAATAAGTTCACTTTTGGAAACAATGACAAGAAATTCATACATAAATGTGCATATAGAATGATATCTAAATAGTCCTAATTAGCTGTTATCGATAAAACTATTGATATCTAATTCTATATTAAGTCCCATGGGGCGCATACAGTCCATCTGGAATATCCATTTTGTTTCCATTTGTGAGACTGCTCTTTTTCTATTTATGCCCCTCCAATGGGCTTGTACTGTATCGATACCCACAAACTGTAGTGAAGATGGGTCCCTATTGTGATGGGTCCTGTAATGTAATGATAAAGAATGATCTTTAAAACCCTTTTTAATGTTGCTAACATGTTCACGGAGTCTGTCCTTCAATTTTCTGATGGTGCGCCCAATGTACTGTTTTTTGCACGGGCATTGCAAAAGATACACAACATATTTGCTATGACATGATATAAAGTTATTGATCTTAAATGTCCTGCCAGTACTGGTTGATGTAAAATTCTCCACCCTCTTTTTCCTTTTGCTATTACAGGTGCATATAATACACCTGTTGCACGGGACAAAACCGGTAGTGTTGTTCAAAAAGGAAATATTCGTAGGAGGATCTATAACATTCGGGGCTATGAAATTTCTCAGAGATTGTGCTCTTCTATAGGTAATCTCCGGTCTGTCAGGGAGGATTTTAGTTAACACTGGATCCGCCTTCAGAATTTTCCAGTTCTGATTAATGATTCTAGAAATGGTCTTGTATTGTCTAGAAAATGTAGTCACAAAGGGACAAATTTTTTGTGATTTTTGTGAAGTATTGTTAGCGAGCAAGGAATCCCTATCCATATTTCCTATCTCCTGCATAGTACGGTTAAGACATATCTCGTCATATCCCTTTTCCAAGAACCTGTTTTTTTAAGACAGATGCTTGTGAGAAGAAGGTGTCAACCGAAGTACAGTTTCTTCTCAACCTCAAGAATTGACCTTTCGGTATATTTGAGAGCCATAGCGGGTGATGACAACTACTGATGGGAATGTAACCGTTACGGTCTGTTCCTTTAAAAAAGGAAGAGGTTATAATGGTGCCTTCTTGATTTATTAATGTCAAATCTAGGAAATTCACGCTAGTTTTGCTATACTCAAAAGTTAGTTTGATGTTTATGGTGTTATTATTAAGGGTACCAAAAAAGTTAACTAATGTTTGTTCATCCCCTTTCCAGATAAGCAGTATATCATCAATATATCGCCTATAAAAGTATAATTCTGGCCAATCTCTGGAGTATATAACATCCTCCTCCCATCTCGCCATAAATAGATTTGCCAGGCTTGGGGCGAATTTCGCTCCCATAGCCACACCCCTCGTTTGTAAATAGAAATTGCTATCATACCAGAAATAATTTCTAGTCATAGCAAAATCCAAAAGGGTAAGAATAAACTTTTTGTGTGAGGGAGACAAAGTAGATTCATTGAGATAAAAATCTACTGCTTGCATACCCTCTGTGTGATCAATACTCGTGTACAGAGAAGCTACGTCAGCTGTAACTAGAAATGTGTCGTCATCCACATGGAGGCCTTGGATATCCTGTAACACTTGTTTCGTGTCTCGCAGATAAGATGGCGTTTTCCGTACTAGTGGTTGCAGGAAATAATCTATGTATTGTCCTGCTCGAGAACACAGAGATCCAATACCACTTATGATGGGTCTGCCGGGAGGATTATCCAAATTTTTATGTATTTTAGGGAGAATGTACATGACCGGTACTCTAGGGGCCGATGGACATAAAAACTCCTTCTCTCTCTTGTTTATAACATTATCCGAATATCCTTTGACTATGATATTTTTGAGAGATTTTTTATATGCAATCAAAGGGTTCTTTGGTAGACGGCAATATGTATCCACATCTCCAAGAATATTGTATACTTCCTTATTGTAGCTATCCTTATTCATTAATACAACACCCCCTCCCTTATCTGCAGGCCTTATAACTAGGTCTTTCTGGTTGAGGAGGGAGTTAATAGCTTTGGAAGTCCCATGATGATCTTTATAATTCCTTACCTTCACAGCAGCTAAATCTTTAAGTACCGTTTCTTTAAAGACATTAATATAGCTATGTGTTTGTGGGGGAGGGTTGAATAGGGATGCATTCCTTAAGTTTGACTGGGTATTTATACCAGTAGTGTTTTTGACAATTGGATTCGAATAAAAGTATTTTTTTAAAGATATTGATCTTACAAATCTATGTATATCAATATATGTGTGAAATTTGTCCAATTTATTATTTGGTGCAAATTTTAATCCCCTGTCTAATAGGTCCAGCTCTTGGGAAGTTAGTACTTTCCCACTAAGGTTAAAAATCCCCTTACCCTTTATAGTTTCCTCTTTTTTGGGTTTGTTGACCCTTTTGCCTCCCCTTTTTCCCCTGCTCGAACGTTTCTTTTGCGTGAGCTTCCCTGGTCTAAAAAATGAACCGGGGTGGGATTATGATTATCACTTTGGTATGTGGGATAATTAGTTGTTGGGGGATAATAGGTATCATTCCTATATGGTGGAGCGTATGATGGTTGCCTGAATGGCTGCTGAGGTGTTCTAGGTGTAGGTGTCATGAACTCATCAGGTCTGTAGGGGGCTCCATAATTCCTTCTTGGGGAATTGTAATAGCCATATCCTCTATTGTGATTATTATTATTAGAGGATCCCTTACCCTGTTGTCGATATGGTTTTTTAAATTGGTTATCCCTATAACCCTGATTGGGATACCAATCATAATTTCTAGAGCCTATATTATCGTCTGACATAGACCTCAATGGTTCGAAACGATTAGACGTGGGTATATTGTTATTGTAAGAGACTCTATTCTCCCCAGATGGTTGAGATTGGTACTGATGTGCATGGCGAGGATGATTAGAAACCTTTCCGCCTTTATTATTTTTCTTTGGTTTGGGTGTATGTGAATTAGTCTCCATAGGTGTAGAGGACACAATAGCAGGTTCATCTACATCCGTTTGCCATTTAAAAACTTTATTTAAGGCATAGTCCCTATGATCACGTATGTACTTCTTACATTTTTTTGTCTTTTGTTCCTTTTCAGTGTGTTCTAGAGATTGTTTAAATTTCTCAGATTCTAATTGGTAGTCATTCCTATCTTTAAATGGAATGAGTTTCTCTCGTACCTTATTAATTTCCGTATCTAGATAGATGAGTTTCTTTTTTTTCCGTGTAATTAAAAATTTAAGCAGATCTAGCCCAGCCAGATTGAAATACTGTGACCATTCTACTATACTATTAGTATCTCCTGTTTCAGGAGGAACATTCCATCTTAGGGACCGAGGGACCATTTGTTCCTTAATATATTTATCTAAGAAGGAAATGTCCCATAATGTCCTAACTTCAGATGAGGTTAGGTTATGCAACTGTGTAAATAGTCCCTTAATGTCATCAGACTCTTGTTCTATACTAAAAACATCATCAGATATTTTTGGTCTCATGGACCTCATCTCAAATATGTCAGCCATTTAAGCTTGACACAACCAGCAGCTCAACTAAAAATGGGTAATAGATAATCAAGAAAAACAAAAGATAAGTGAGCGCTTATGTGAATATATGATGAGCAGCAGCTGTACACCAAAAAAGGCACCGTATCAGACCTTCAATAACATAAATGTGAAAGAGGAGGTGCAGCGCTATATAACTAGACACAATAATAAATAAACCACTAATGGTACACAATAGTGATAAACAGTGACTGAAATTAATAACGCCACTAAATGGTGGCCGTAAAGTGAGGAGAGTGAAACAGTCCAATGAAGGAGTGCTCTTGAGATCCGGGATGATCTTCAAACGTCCTATATGAAGGACCAACAGGTGATAAAATATGAAGACTGCGCACTCACCAGATACGCAATCTTTATGCGCATTTGTGTAAAATATCTTTACACAGTTGCATAACCTAACCTCATCTGAAGTTAGGACATTATGGGACATTTCCTTCTTAGATAAATATATTAAGGAACAAATGGTCCCTCGGTCCCTAAGATGGAATGTTCCTCCTGAAACAGGAGATACTAATAGTATAGTAGAATGGTCACAGTATTTCAATCTGGCTGGGCTAGATCTGCTTAAATTTTTAATTACACGGAAAAAAAAGAAACTCATCTATCTAGATACGGAAATTAATAAGGTACGAGAGAAACTCATTCCATTTAAAGATAGGAATGACTACCAATTAGAATCTGAGAAACTGAAACAATCTCTAGAACACACTGAAAAGGAACAAAAGACAAAAAAATGTAAGAAGTACATACGTGATCATAGGGACTATGCCTTAAATAAAGTTTTTAAATGGCAAACGGATGTAGATGAACCTGCTATTGTGTCCTCTACACCTATGGAGACTAATTCACATACACCCAAACCAAAGAAAAATAATAAAGGCGGAAAGGTTTCTAATCATCCTCGCCATGCACATCAGTACCAATCTCAACCATCTGGGGAGAATAGAGTCTCTTACAATAACAATATACCCACGTCTAATCGTTTCGAACCATTGAGGTCTATGTCAGACGATAATATAGGCTCTAGAAATTATGATTGGTATCCCAATCAGGGTTATAGGGATAACCAATTTAAAAAACCATATCGACAACAGGGTAAGGGATCCTCTAATAATAATAATCACAATAGAGGATATGGCTATTACAATTCCCCAAGAAGGAATTATGGAGCCCCCTACAGACCTGATGAGTTCATGACACCTACACCTAGAACACCTCAGCAGCCATTCAGGCAACCATCATACGCTCCACCATATAGGAATGATACCTATTATCCCCCAACAACTAATTATCCCACATACCAAAGTGATAATCATAATCCCACCCCGGTTCATTTTTTAGACCAGGGAAGCTCACGCAAAAGAAACGTTCGAGCAGGGGAAAAAGGGGAGGCAAAAGGGTCAACAAACCCAAAAAAGAGGAAACTATAAAGGGTAAGGGGATTTTTAACCTTAGTGGGAAAGTACTAACTTCCCAAGAGCTGGACCTATTAGACAGGGGATTAAAATTTGCACCAAATAATAAATTGGACAAATTTCACACATATATTGATATACATAGATTTGTAAGATCAATATCTTTGAAAAAATACTTTTATTCGAATCCAATTGTCAAAAACACTACTGGTATAAATACCCAGTCAAACTTAAGGAATGCATCCCTATTCAACCCTCCCCCACAAACACATAGCTATATTAATGTCTTTAAAGAAACGGTACTTAAAGATTTAGCTGCTGTGAAGGTAAGGAATTATAAAGATCATCATGGGACTTCCAAAGCTATTAACTCCCTCCTCAACCAGAAAGACCTAGTTATAAGGCCTGCAGATAAGGGAGGGGGTGTTGTATTAATGAATAAGGATAGCTACAATAAGGAAGTATACAATATTCTTGGAGATGTGGATACATATTGCCGTCTACCAAAGAACCCTTTGATTGCATATAAAAAATCTCTCAAAAATATCATAGTCAAAGGATATTCGGATAATGTTATAAACAAGAGAGAGAAGGAGTTTTTATGTCCATCGGCCCCTAGAGTACCGGTCATGTACATTCTCCCTAAAATACATAAAAATTTGGATAATCCTCCCGGCAGACCCATCATAAGTGGTATTGGATCTCTGTGTTCTCGAGCAGGACAATACATAGATTATTTCCTGCAACCACTAGTACGGAAAACGCCATCTTATCTGCGAGACACGAAACAAGTGTTACAGGATATCCAAGGCCTCCATGTGGATGACGACACATTTCTAGTTACAGCTGACGTAGCTTCTCTGTACACGAGTATTGATCACACAGAGGGTATGCAAGCAGTAGATTTTTATCTCAATGAATCTACTTTGTCTCCCTCACACAAAAAGTTTATTCTTACCCTTTTGGATTTTGCTATGACTAGAAATTATTTCTGGTATGATAGCAATTTCTATTTACAAACGAGGGGTGTGGCTATGGGAGCGAAATTCGCCCCAAGCCTGGCAAATCTATTTATGGCGAGATGGGAGGAGGATGTTATATACGCCAGAGATTGGCCAGAATTATACTTTTATAGGCGATATATTGATGATATACTGCTTATCTGGAAAGGGGATGAACAAACATTAGTTAACTTTTTTGGTACCCTTAATAATAACACCTTAAACATCAAACTAACTTTTGAGTATAGCAAAACTAGCGTGAATTTCCTAGATTTGACATTAATAAATCAAGAAGGCACCATTATAACCTCTTCCTTTTTTAAAGGAACAGACCGTAACGGTTACATTCCCATCAGTAGTTGTCATCACCCGCTATGGCTCTCAAATATACCGAAAGGTCAATTCTTGAGGTTGAGAAGAAACTGTACTTCGGTTGACACCTTCTTCTCACAAGCATCTGTCTTAAAAAACAGGTTCTTGGAAAAGGGATATGACGAGATATGTCTTAACCATACTATGCAGGAGATAGGAAATATGGATAGGGATTCCTTGCTCGCTAACAATACTTCACAAAAATCACAAAAAATTTGTCCCTTTGTGACTACATTTTCTAGACAATACAAGACCATTTCTAGAATCATTAATCAGAACTGGAAAATTCTGAAGGCGGATCCAGTGTTAACTAAAATCCTCCCTGACAGACCGGAGATTACCTATAGAAGAGCACAATCTCTGAGAAATTTCATAGCCCCGAATGTTATAGATCCTCCTACGAATATTTCCTTTTTGAACAACACTACCGGTTTTTTCCCGTGCAACAGGTGTATTATATGCACCTGTAATAGCAAAAGGAAAAAGAGGGTGGAGAATTTTACATCAACCAGTACTGGCAGGACATTTAAGATCAATAACTTTATATCATGTCATAGCAAATATGTTGTGTATCTTTTGCAATGCCCGTGCAAAAAACAGTACATTGGGCGCACCATCAGAAAATTGAAGGACAGACTCCGTGAACATGTTAGCAACATTAAAAAGGGTTTTAAAGATCATTCTTTATCATTACATTACAGGACCCATCACAATAGGGACCCATCTTCACTACAGTTTGTGGGTATCGATACAGTACAAGCCCATTGGAGGGGCATAAATAGAAAAAGAGCAGTCTCACAAATGGAAACAAAATGGATATTCCAGATGGACTGTATGCGCCCCATGGGACTTAATATAGAATTAGATATCAATAGTTTTATCGATAACAGCTAATTAGGACTATTTAGATATCATTCTATATGCACATTTATGTATGAATTTCTTGTCACTGTTTCCAAAAGTGAACTTATTTCATGTTACCTTATCAAAATTATATGGGTTTCTATTTGCCATTATGATGATATTCTTGTTTTTAGGCAATATTTTATTATTACTATTATTATTATTTTAATATTCAGCATGTACTTGTGGCTCATAGGTCTATAGGTATATGTTATGTTTTATAGTTGCACCGAATGTATATACATGGTTGAGTGAATTATCACTGGCCCTAGATGTGATTTCCACACAGTAGGGTATTTATAATGTATGTACATTTTTTCGCTTGGCAGATCATATATATGCCGATATTTATGTATGACCACCAGGTTTTTACATGATCTTCTATATGAATTTTAATTTTAATTTTATTTTTATGTAAATATATTTTTATCCATAATTGGGATGCATATACCTAAATTGTTTTGCCATAATTAATATGGGCGATATAATAGGATCTTGGATCTATTAAATTAGGATCCAATTTTGTTTTTTGCCCATAGCCATATTACTTGGGTTTCATTTTACACAGGTGTTTATAATCTACAGATAGAATCATCCCTGATGTCCATAGTATTCAATCGAATCATTCCTGGTGCTTACAGCATTGATTTCAGCTGTTTGCTTCTGTGTACCCGATGTTTGGCGTTTGCGCATGCGCCATCGGGTCGGACTACAACAATATGGCGCCTGTTGCGCGGACATCCAGCATAGGGAAAATGGCGCATGACGTACCGCGCATGCGCCACCGTTCGTATTTAACTTCTTGCCGACCGCGCATAGCCGAATGACGGCTTCACCGCGGCCGGCCAGTTCTGAGTGGACGTCATATGACGTCCTCCCAGAACGCGCTCTCCTGCGCGCCCCAGGGGGCGCGCACCCGGCGATCTCCGTGATCGCTGTGTCCTACGGACACAGCTGATCACGTGATGTGGTGAAAGGTCGATCCCACCGGCCTTTTACCACGTGATCAGCGGTGTCCAATGACACGCTGATCACAGGGAAATGCAAGTGCCGGTTCTCGGCTGCACTTTCCTCACGCTGTCAGATCGTGAGGAAAGTACTGCCGAGAACCGGCAGTTGTCAGAGCGGGGATCGGCACCGATCATCAGGGCACTGATGATCAGTGCCCTGATGATCGGTGCCCAGCAGTGACACCCGCAAGTTCCGCCCAGCAGTGCGCCCACTAGCCCCGCCCACCCGTTCCCAGCAGTGCCCCCACCTGTGCCCAGCAGTGCCCCCACCTGTGCCCAGCAGTGCCACCCACCTGTGCCCACCCACCAGTGCCACCCAACTGTGCCCACCAGTGCCACCCACCTGTGCCCACCCACCAGTGCTGCCCACCAGTGCCACCCACCAGTGCAGCCCAGCAGTGCTGCCAGTCAGTGCCACCAGTCAGTGCCCAGGGGTTGTGCCAGTCAGTGCCGCCAGTCAGTGCCCAGAAGTGATGCCAGTCAGTGCCGTCTATCAGTACCCATCATCAGTGTCACCTATCAGTGCCGCCTATCAGTGCTGCATATCAGTGCCGCCTATCCGTGACCCCTAATTAGTGCTGTCTATCAGTGCCGCCTATCCGTGCCACCTCATTAGTACTGCCTATCAGTGCCCTTTAATGCTGCCTATCAGTGCCCATCAGTGCCGCCTATCAGTGCCCATCAGTGCCGCCTCATCAACGCAAATCAGTGAAGGAGAAAAAATACCTGTTTGAAAAATTTTATAAAAGATACAAATAAACTTTTTTTTTTTCAAATTTTTTGCACTTTTTTTAATTTATAGAGCAAAAAGTAAAGCGCCCAGTGGCGATTAAATACCACCAAAAGAAAGCTCTATTTGTGAGAAACAAATGATCAAAATTTCATATGGGTACAATGTTGCATGACCGCGCAATTGTCAATCAAAGTGCGGCAGCGCTGAAAGCTGAAAATTGGCCTGGTAAGGAAGGGGGTATAAGTGCCTGGTAGGCAAGTGGTTAAAGACTGTCATTTGCGTCCACCACTGTAAGCTGCACCCCTATGAGTACGAGCCATTGCTCGAAACGCGTCAGAAAGCTACAGCAGGTCGGACGCCCCACCGCCGGCGCCACGAGGGGCCCCGACGGCCATCTTTGATTTTCATTTGGTCAGTATACTTTTGCATGTCAGTTTTCCTGCTATCCTGTACCTCTAATAAAGATACCTGAGGATATTACACTATGTGGCCCTTTCTATTTATTTGAGCATTGGTGAAAACCGGCCAAATCTACGGAAAAGCTACATCTATTTGGATACCAGGCCTTGAGGGATATGCTGACCAGATCTGACCAGACCAGGATGAGGATACAGGAGGTCCGGTGATATTTTACACAAATGCGCATAAAGATTGCGTATCTGGTGAGTGCGCAGTCTTCATATTTTATCACCTGTTGGTCCTTCATATAGGACGTTTGAAGATCATCCCGGATCTCAAGAGCACTCCTTCATTGGACTGTTTCTCTCCTCACTTTACGGCCACCATTTAGTGGCGTTATTAATTTCAGTCACTGTTTATCACTATTGTGTACCATTAGTGGTTTATTTATTATTGTGTCTAGTTATATAGCGCTGCACCTCCTCTTTCACATTTTTGTAAGGACAGTTTAACTCCTGCTGCTTTCAATTGGCCCAAAACATGCCGAAGTTCTGTAATGTGTTTGGCCATATCAGTACTTTTGATCAGGATATCGTCCACATATGCCAACGTCCCCCTTTCGAAGGCGTCTGGCATGGCCTTGTGCATGAACACAGCAAATTCATGTCCGGAATTTATGAATCCGAAAGGCATTCGCACCCAACAATACTGTCGATTCCCAAAACTGAAAGCCAGTTTGTATTGGTCTTCCTCACTCACCTTTATGGTCCAATACCCCTGTGCACAATCCAAGGCTGTAAAAACTTGGGATCCTTGGAGCTGGGCTAGACACTGGTCTATGTATGGGACCGGCCATCCTGACATGTACACACGTTTGTTCAGCTGACGGAGGTCAGCGCACAAACGCCATTGTCCATTGGGTTTTAAAATACCCAGGATCGGGTGGTTATAGGAGCTGTGGATGTGCCTAATTATACCCCTTTCATGTAACTTCCTGATAATCTCAGCTAGAGATTCATAGGAAGCTAATGGTAACCTATACTGTCTTACGAATACTGGTGGGGCATCTGGATCTGTTTGGATCCTAGCGATGTGTAGGTCAGTAGTCCCACAATCGTAAGAATCCTTGGCAAAGATCTCTTGGAATTCAAGGAGAAGCTCTCGGAGCAATTGTCGGTCGAGATCACTGGCACACGCGTCGGCGAGGGCCACCATCTCTTCCACTAACTCCTTGAATCCAGGAAAGCTTTCCGGCTGACCTATCTCATATGCCTCTTCAAGTTTTGTGGTGAGGTCATTGGGTATGTGATGTGTGTGTGTGTTCTCCTGCCATCCAGGTTCTTTGGGGTACTCTTGTTCTTTGATTGGGTGATCAAAGACAATTGATGTCTCTTCGATTCGACAGGTGCCATCTTTAGAATCAAATGGATAAATGGACTCTATGGTGAAAATACCCTCTGGTAATGAATGGAATGTTTGTTCAATTAATTGTTCCTCCGACAAATATTCATCGGGGATGAGTCCAATCACCTGGTTAGTGACCCCAAAGGTGTAATATTCAGTCTCTACCGCTAGACCAATAAGGGTCTCTTTGGGTAAGACGATGTCCTGATTGGACAGATTATGTATGTAAATGTACATCGGGGATTGACGTGTGTTGACTAGGGGCATGTGTGTAATGTTCAGTCCCTCCCCCTGCATTTTATGGGAGAGGCATACCAATGCATCTGACCCCTTCAGTCTATGTCCCTTTTTAACTTGGATGGGGAGTATGAAATTATTTATGCCCTTAGGAATTATAATCTTTTGGGCTACCTGGACTTCAACAGCATAAGGCATCGGTTGCTGGGATTTTAAAGCTAAGTCCAGATTTTGGTATTTTTCGGGGTCCCCCTTTAGTCGACTCCATAAACAGTCATTAATTAGGTCGACTTGCATTGCAAAGCGATGTAATACATCGTTGCCAAAATAAATTTTAGTTTGGGGATTATCCAAGACTAGGAACACATGGGTAGCTGTTTTGTTTCCTACAGTGACGTTTAAGAGACACCTAGCCATTGAATTGTAATCATCAGAGTCATCAATGGAGTCTGAAATCCAATGATGCTGAGGTGTGGAGAAACGGATCATTTCCATTTCGGTCAGGTGTTTTACCAGCCCATGGCTTACAAAGCTGTGTTCCTGTCTCAAATCTAGTTTGGCATATTTTGACCTATTAAGACCATTTATCCGGATGGGGATAAACAAGTCGCTGTTAACCCTTTCAATACCTGTCAAGAATTGGGTGTGATCTCCCCCTTTTCTTGGTTTATCCTCCTGATGAAAAGATATCGTAAGGATGTCATCTTGGAGGGAAATATCTTTTATTTTATCTTGGGGAATTCTAAAAATGTGTTCCTCATCTCTTCTGATAGGGTTATGGTCATCAGGTTTGATAAGCGTTACATCAGGAAGTTGACTGTTCCTGAAATGGATTTCTAATGATCCAGGCCTTTCTTCCACCAGGTGGCAGTGTTGTCGGGAATGGGGAGTTTTAAGTTTCCCATATTTAATCGGGGTATTTACCTGTGACCACAGTACTTGGTTCGCACAGTCAACTATTGTGTTCAGCCTTTTTAGGAAGTCCATCCCAATTATCATGTGGTGCTGGGAGATGCTGGCAATGATGATGGGGTGTCTCAGTTCCTTATTACCCAGTTTCAGTTTAAGCCAGGCGGTACCCATGACTTGTAAAGGGTCTCCATCTACACCAATCAATGAGCTGTCAAAACTTTTAAGTCTCGGCTTGGTGGGCATGACATTCGCCACTTTATCAAAATGTTCCTGTGACATGATGGTTGCTTGGGATCCAGTGTCTATTAGGCCGACAATAGAAAGATCACTGGCATCCTGCACCTGTACTGTGGCATAATATCTCCCATCAGATTCAGTCAGCTCACACATGAAATTGGTGTGGTTGAAGATCTGTGGGCCCTTCAATGACATATGACTGGCTCTTATCTCACCGCATGTGGTGGACACATCACCCTTATCCTCCCTGGTGGGATTCTTGGACTGTCTCAAGACAGAAGCACAACTAGAAGTTGGTGCTCCGTCTGGCTTGTCAATCCCGACGACATCCGATGCCGCGACTATATTAGGGGCAATAGATGGACACTGAAAAATAGGAGAATCGTTAATAACCAACAACTGGTCCCCCTTTGCCTGAGAACTAGATTCTCTATTAGTAGGCGTGTCAGGGACGGGACACACATCTCCTGTCATTTGACTCAGTGTTCTCCCCTGTTGGTTTAAGGCTTGGTTGCCTGTTAATTCTGTGACCCTTGGTTGGTCACAGGAGCTGCTCCTAAAAAAGGATTGGATGAAAATCGAGTGACAAGCCTGTCCATTTGTTCAGCCATTTTGCTGACCTGTGCCTCTATTTGTCCAATACGCTCAGAGGAGTCATTCTGTTGATTCTCCCTCTTCCTATACTTACGCTTGTATTTTGGACGGGACTGGTAATGAGACTCAGAGTCAGAACTACTGCTCTGGTCCCGACGCCATTGTTCTCTCTGAGGTTTTGGGGTCTCCCTGTCATTAAGGGGAGCCTGGGGTACTGTATCCCCCCTTTGAGCTTGAGGGTGTTCTTGGCGTGGAGGAAATCTTTGGAAGTCGGAGTTCTGATTAAAATTGGGATTCTTATTGTAATTATGGTTCCTATTGAAATTGGGGTTCCCATAAAAATTCCCATGTTGGTTTTGGCGAGGATAATAGAACCTCCGAGGATACCATTGCCCCCTTTGATTCTCATCACTGTACTGGCCCTTACCATACTTTTTATTCTTCTCACTTCCACTACCGTAGTTCCCTAGCTTTTGTCTATCCTTTCTCACCCACTGGTTTTGGGGTGCAAAGTTATGGACCTCCTTCACTTGCTGGGTTTGAGGTACAAATCTAGGGGAACCATTGGTTTTACCCCCACGGACTACTTCCGCATATGATTTCTTCTCTGCCTGCAAATTTGGATTTGGAGGGGAAACGGTAGTGGCTGCCACTATCTTGGGGCTATTTTTAGGTTCTCTTTTTATCCCGCCCTCACTGGACTGTTGGATTGAGAATAAATAGTCACTCTCTCTCACCAACCAATCAAGAGAGCATCCCTTTCTGTAATCCTTTGCAAGTCCCAATTTTATGTAAGCAGGTAATGCTTCATAGAATAGGGTCTTGAATTCTGGCTGGTTAGGATTGGGATCCCTTTCAGCCAGGAAATAGGCATTTCTGAGGACAGCCAGAAATTCTGCAGGGCTTTGGTGAGGACCACACTTTAAATTGTAGGCCGCAGCCTTGGCAGAGGTTACAGTTTTATAAGGCCCAAATTCCATGTGGCACTTATGTTTAACCTCTCTCCAGGACTGATTGGAATAGGCCCTCAAGGTATCAAAGAATTGCCGGTATTTCTCTTCAAACACCCATGGCAGCAATTCTATTTCGGTGTGGTCATCTCTAATGCCCAGAATTTCTAACGTCTGTTCATATGTTTTCATGTGTTCGGTGATCTCAAGGGACCCTTTCTTAGTAAACATAGGAACAGTGTCCTTCAGGAACTTAATGACCTTTGGGTTGTCATATCTCCTGAATGACCCCTGGGATTTCCCTTCCTGCCTATATGAAACCTCATACTTTTCTTCTGAGCGCTCTGGAGTGTATCTTAGAAGCCTAGGAGGCGACCTATATTCTGTACCTGCCTCACTATCAGGTACTTCACTGTGATGCGGGTATCTCCGCTCAACAGCCCAGAATTTATTTGGGCCGTCAACCTCATAATCTGCTCCTCCAGAGTTTTCTGCTCAGATTTTATCAAGGTAAGTTCTGACTGGTCATGCTTATCCCCTGGGTGAACTTTAATTTTAACAGGAGATAACCTTTCTGATCTGAAGTACTCCACCTCATCTTTTAAATCCTGATACTTCTCTTGAAGTTGTTTTAATTCCTGAAAATTTCTTTCATACAGGTCCTGAGCACTTCGAAAGTCTCTGACCAATCTATCATAATATTTCTGGGATTCGTCTAAACGAATACCGGCATGACCAAGCTTCCCTTTCAAAGACTCAATGTCCTGATTTCTGCTTTCTAACAAGAAGCGGGCCTCTGACAACTCTTCCCTTAAAGTCATGGTTCGCTGGGCAGCTCCAGCGGTCATGAACCATAACATGGGCCAAGCTTCTAGGAGAAGTCTGTCACGGCTTTTATCACTTTCTGCTCTAGCAAATGCCATTAAAAACTCAACAACCTGGCCCTTTTGGTTGAACAGGTCCTCAAAGGTGCTCATAGCCTGCCTTTTCTCTTCATCCACAAATTCATTATTGCTATCCCCCAAACCTAATCTCTTGCGGAGATAATCTATTACTCCACATTCAACATACTTCTGCCAAGCACCGGCAGCTTTCCGAGCTGGCTTCGGAGTTTCTTCCTCAATACCTTGAGCCGCCATATTTTCCTCGTTATGCTTGGAAGAGGTGGATCCGTGATTACTGGATGCCATTTTGATACAAAATATATGTTTGACCAAGTGTACAAATATACAATCACCAGTGCGTTTTGTATTATGGTACGATTTCTATGGATCTCAGCAGTGCCTCCAAATTTATCCTGTGGTGGTTTATGTAAGGATTTCTTCTACTTATAAAGGGCGTGTCCCTTTCCCTTAGATGAAATATTACAGTGCCTCCAGCCGTTAAAATACGGCAAATATTTAGTAAACCAATAATTTGGACACCTTGATAATTTGATCACCACTTATTATTATACCTTGAATTCTTTTAGCCAGTATGATTTCGTACCATACACACAAAATTTGCCTTATAATAGATAAATATAAAAATTTATTTATGTACAAAAATTATATATATATTAACACAAAACGCAAAAGACTGGTGAATAATGAATATTGATACACACAATCAAAGATATACCCTACCAATGTAATACACAATACTAAGGTATCAAACTAATGAAATCAATATAACAATTTCTAGATGATCTGATTATTAATTAAATTTATTAATAATTAATAATTTCGAGTATCTCAAAGGTTATATTCTTACAAACCGTGGCCATAGGATTGAAAGAAGATATTCTCTGATAAACTATACGCTAATTATTAATATTTAATAAATTATGAAATATAAAAAAAATTATAATATGGCACCAAACAATCTTAACAGTAAAACAGGATCTCTCTACATATATATAACTACCCAATATAGTTGTAATACGCTAAGGTAATTCTATGACTCTACACAACAGAGAAAATAGGCAATGCAAAATTAAATTAATAGTCTCACCACACCCGGAATTCAGACTATGAACTCTCCCGTGGATCAGCTGGCAATGGAGCGCCTTTTAAAATGATATCATAGGGCAAGTGATAGATATTTAGTATGGGAGAATGTAGGAAGTTAGGAGTACAGAGGTTTAGCAATTTAGTAAAGTTTTGGAAGTTTGAAAGGATGGAAGAGGGGTTATAGAGAGGTCTCTTCAGATGTCTTCCGATTTTCTTCCAATGAGGTCTTTCTTCAGTCAGGTTTTTCTTTTGATGAGGTTTTTTTTCTCTTAAAGGTACAAGGGCTTTTATACCAACTAATCCATTGTTCTAAGATACCTTCCCACCAGGCTTCTTGATTGGCTAGTTGAGAAATGTGTGTACATAAGCTATTTCTCACCTGCCCGCCAGATGGCAGTCTTGTACCATAGAACAATTTGAGTATTTGAGATGACTCATACCTTGGGTGGAATTTAAGGTAATTTCAGGAATTAAATATACGTCTTTTTCCAGATATATAAGTGATCATACCTATAATATTCTAAATAGGGACCATGGAATATATATGTATATTCAGTTATTCCTTCTTGAAATACCATCTTGTCTGTTTCCTGATAAGACATACAGCTGAGGCTGACTTACAATATATCTTACTTTTCATCATCTCAATACTCAAGTTAGTGATATATAATTCCCATTGCTGAATATTTGGTGGTGTGTGAAACCTATTCTTTATAACATCTCTAGATACTATGCTTTTGTAGTAATATCTTTGTGGTTAGATACATTCAATTTTTAGCTTTAAAATGTCCTGAATTTAACTTCTGTTTCAGAATTAAACATTCCCATAGGTGGGAAAGGCCCTCTGTTTACCTGGCTATTGTGTTGGAGTCAGGGTAAACAGACATGTATACTTTCAACCTTGGTGGACAATAGCATATTGTGATAGTTCGACAGGTTTGTTGTTTCATTACACTTTGCAAAGTTCCGTGTGAGCTCTCAGACAATCAGTTTGGTTCCTCTATTGTCATGTCCAGACCTTGTATATGTTTACCTGCCATCAAAGTCTAAATAATGGTGTTTGACCACCTGTAGAAATTCGAATAGTATATTGTCTCTAGGAGGAAAAAAAAATCCCTTCACCCATCGTTTACATTTCTCTAGCTGGATGGTCATTCGACTTCTCAACCAAGACAAATTAACCCTTAACGTCCGGCTATGCTGACTTGATGTTATATAGGATTACGTCTTGATAAAATCATGTTTTTGAGACATAATTTCAAAAGCCCACAACAATATGCACATATACACTGTACTGAGGTTATTGGCAGGTTTGGTATACACATATATGTGAACCATATTAGCAACCTAGGACTGGTCTTAGCTGGCCAGCTACATATGTGTATACCAAACCTGCCAATAACCTCAGTACAGTGTATATGTGCATATGTTAAAGCCAAAAGCAGAATCATTGCTGTAATTTATGTCTTTGAATGTTATATGACATTTATATATTCATCGTCTTAGCAGAAGCAGAAAAGGAAAATATGCTTTTAAGAGTTAGTATAGAACTGAGCCAATCACAGACAGCCTCACACTGTACAGAGCCTTAACCAATCCTAGCCAGTTTCACATTTATGCCTGTGTAAAACTCCCTGCTAGAATATTTTAGAGACACATGCTCACCAGACAGAGGAGGAAACAGACAAAGTTCCAATCAGAGAAGCTCCATGGAGGCAGAGAAGGCCAAATAGGTATTTAATGCACTTGTGTGTTCCTCTATTGTTTAACAGTGCAGGTAGATCTGTATGTAAAAACTGTTGTGTGTGTGTTTACTTGTAGTTCCACCGAATCAAGTCACTGTAGAGTAATCATAATCGAATTTAATGAATTAATCTAACAACATAAGCTAACGAATCTATCGAATCTAACAAATCTATCGAGATAAGCTATCGAATCAACCCAATGTAATACGAATTAAACCACTGTAATATGAAAGAAATAAGCCATTGTAAGCAGTGTTATATGAAGAAGATTGAAGTTATTAAAGAAGTTAACTAAAGTATTCGGTGTGCTCTTTAAACCTACTGCATCCATAGAGTGGCATTGGAGGAATTACAGAGTAAAGTCAGTCTAATCAAACAAAGAAACAGCAATTGCATCATTTTTCTAATGCCACAGCGCACTAGGCACCAAAGGGTGCTGCGCCTGCCACAGTGGAACTATTACCCTCAGAGGTCAAGCAACAGCGCTCCTCAACTTGCACAGTAAAGAGTACACTAGAGAAACAGAGTGCCAGTATATACCGCCACGCGGAGACACCTCAGCGTAACAACAGTACAGGCCATAGCACGTGCACATTAGTCAGACTGCAGACAACTCTTAAAGTGGCATAACGGCAAAGGCAAGACAGTCAGAGAAAGAGCGCCAAACCTCCTGCACCCCTAGAGAGAGAGAGAGATGCATGGGGGGAGGGCCAGAGTCCAGAGCTAGAGTGCCCGCACCGCTATCCATCAAGAGACCACGTGTTGCATCCAGAGAGTTCACGATACTAGTCGCAAAGTCACCACAGAGCATCGCAAAGTCACCGCAGAGCACTGCAAAGTCACCGCAGAGCATCGCAAGTCACCGCATCAAGAAAAGTCTCCTTTAAGACTGACATTTGTTTCTGCAACCTTCAGATCACGGTATCCTGCTTTCCAATTAAGGTCAGAGCTTTCCTTTATTACTCACATATGCACATAGGTTTCTGCAAGAGACATTTTTCTGCTCAAGAGAATACAGACTTTTAATAAAAAGAGACAGTTATAGTATATGATTCTGATGTATTTAAAGTGAAAGTCATTTATTGCCTGCATTTTGGTGCTATTACATGTAAAGTGAAAGTCATTTATTCTTGCATTTGTTAGTATTGCATTTAAAGTGACAGGTCCTTATTATTCATATTAATTGTTATAGCATTCAGAAATGGCTGAGCCTAGCATTGCCACCCCACTGTTAGCGGATGCAATGATAGATATGGTAAAAGGTGAAGAGCAAGGGAACCCGTCTGAATCTGAAAGGTGCAATGAAACGATAGTCTCGCCCCAAACAAATATAGCTGAAACAGGTGAACTAAGACGTTCATCACGGGACAGAAAACCGACCCAAAAGGTGCTAGAAAATTTGGAGCAAGAGGCAGCACTGAAAGGAAAAAAGTTTGTCCGAATATATGAGAG
This sequence comes from Staurois parvus, assembly GCF_062004578.1. Taxonomy (NCBI): domain Eukaryota; kingdom Metazoa; phylum Chordata; class Amphibia; order Anura; family Ranidae; genus Staurois; species Staurois parvus. The sequence continues at coordinate 4,795,648 of NW_028317807.1, forward strand.
GTGGAAAGCATACATCAAAGACATTCGCAGAAAGCTAAAACAAGAAAGCATAAAGGAGAATTTGAGTGAAATAATAGAGACGGTAGAAGATTCTGAGTCAGAGCTTATGATAGCATATGTCAACTTGCGGTCATCCTTGACACTAGAGATGAGCGAATTATTCAAAAATTCGGTTCGGCTGATTCGCCGAATTCGCCGATTAAATTCGCTTCGTGCCGAATATATTCGCTGCGAATTTAACTTATAAAAAGGGTGTTTCTAGGCTTCAGAGAGCCTTTATATTAGTGCAGAACACTGTACCTTTAATTTAAATGCCCTTGGAGTCTGCTGGGGAAGAGAAATAATACTGTCAGTCAGTATGACATGCAGATGAGTGCCGTCGATCTTAGAATCACCGCACACTTCACTCATTTGGGCAGTCACGGGGCCAAAACCAGAGTGTGGAGCCACAGTGTGGCGGTGGAGGCAGCAGCAATGGGAGGCCATACAGCACCCTATGACAAAATGGAACCCACCAGCAGTGTGAGGAGACCTGAAAGTGGCACATGGCAGAGTGTGGCGATGGAGACAGCAGCAATGGGAGGCCGTACAGGGACCCATGACACACTCTGGACCTGGCAGCAGCATGAGGAGGCAGTACAGGGGCCCATGACAGATTACGGGGCTGGCAGCAGCATGAGGAGTCGGTACGGGGGCCCATGGCAGATTACGGGCCTGGCAGCAGCATGAGGAGGCGGTACAGGGGCCCATGGCAGAGTGGCGGAGCGTAAGCAGCTAAAATTGAAGGCCATACAGAGGCCTATGTTAAAAAGTCCCCCCAGCAGCAGCGCGGGGAGACGACTATCAAGAGTCCAATGGCAGAGTGGCGGAGCAGAAGCAGCTTCAATTGAAGGCCATACACAGGCCTAGGTTTAAAAGTCCCTCACAGTTAATTCCAATAACGAACTCTACTCCTCCGTGCAATCTACTTACGAGACCCTGGGCAGGTCTGGGTCCAATTTGTGGTAGAGACTGGTTTTGTTCAGCCATGCTTGAGCGAGTAATAACAGGTCTGTGCTGCCCTTTGGTGTCTGGCTTAATGCGCACAACACTGAATGTCCCAGCGTTTGTCAACGATTTGCCGTTAAGAGATGCAAACCCGCTGAACCACGTTCATGAGGAGCCATGAATCAGTATGGACCTGGCAGCAGTGTGAGGAGACCCGAAAGTGGCACATGGCGCAGGGTGGCGGTGGAGGCAGCAGTATTCGGAAGCCATACACAGGCCTAGGTTAAAAAGCGGAAGCCGTCAGCAGCGTGAGCAGACGACAGAGGCACATGGCGCAGGGTGGCGGTGGAGGCAGCAGTATTCGGAAGCCATACACAGGCCTAGGTTTAAAACTGGAACCCAGCAGCGTGAGCAGACGACAAAGACGCACATGGCAGAGGATGGATCTGGCAGCAGTATGAGAAGGCGGTACAGGGGCCCGTGGCACAGTGTGGTGATGGGGGCTACAGCAACTGGATGCCAGAAAGTGGCCGATAGGGCTATATACTGCATGGAATTATAAAGTTGTAAAGACAGCGGCCTATAAGGCTATACACACTATAACAATCATGACTTGATTGACCATTGGCCTATAAGGCTATACACAGCATGAATATCATGACTTATTCTGAGAGTGGTTTGGAAGGCTATATACAAAAAGTAATTCATGAGCTGTCCGGACAGCGGACAATAAGTACATATATACAAATCAATTCATCAGCTGTCCAGCCAGCGGCCTCAAAGGCGACACATATAGAAAGCAATTCATGAGCTGTTCAGACAGCGGCCTCTAAGGCGACAGATATACAAAGCAATTCCCGAGGTGTTCAGGGAGCGGCCTGAACGGCTAGGTTATTAGGTCAGTTGTGTCAGGAACTGGTGGTTTGAAATCCAGACTAATCCACGCCTGATTCATTTTCACAAACGTGAGTCTCTCCACACTTTGGGTGGACAGTCGTGTCCTCCGCGGAGTTACAATACCTCCTGCCGCACTAAACACGCGCTCCGATGCCACGCTACTGGCCGGGCATGACAGCCTTTCAAGGGCAAATTCAGCTAGTTGGGGCCAAAGGTCAAGTTTCGTTGCCCAGTAGTCAAGGGGATGGTCTACCTCGGTTGGCAGGGTGCTGTCCAAGTAGGCCCAAGCCTGTTGTTTGAGGTCCTGCTCCAGGTCCACCTGATGCTGCTGCTGCTGCGGCTGGTTAGTAGTTTCCTCACTGCGCTGGTGAAGAAAGCTACTCATCATCGACTGCAGACTGAGGCAGCCGCTGCTGGTGGAGCTGCCACTGCTCCTACCACCCCACCCCTCCCCTGCTGCCATGGCAGCGGAACGCGAGCGCACAGGGCCCACAGTGTCTGAGGATGGACGTTGGCGCAGAAAGGCAGAGACCAACTGACTACATAGGTGGTTTTTATAGTACTTTATTTTGGCCTCCCTCTCAGCAGGTGTGAAAAAGACCACCATTTTTGAACGGTAGCGAGGGTCCAACAAGGTGGACAGCCAAAAGTTATCCCTCTGTCTGATGGTTATTATTCGGCTGTCGCTACGCAAGCAACCGAGCATGCTATGGGCCATTTGTGCCAAGGAATGCGAGGGACTCCCTGCCTCCATCTCCACAGCATACTGCCACGGTGCGTCTGGGTCCTCTGTCTCCTCCTCCTCCTCTACCAGATGCTCCTGCTCCTCCACTCCTGTCCGCTGAGTGGAAAAACCACCCATTTCACTCAATAATTCCTGAGCACCAATGTCCTCCTCTACCTCCTCCTCTTCTTCCTGTCCTGCCCCCACAGGGGTCATGTGGCGTTGAAATCTGTGCGCCACATCTACCGCACCCTGACCAGCCATTGTTAACAGCATTTGTTCCAGGACGTGCAACAGAGGAATGACGTCGTTCATTCCATAGTCCTGCCGACTCACGAATAGCGTGGCCTCCTCAAAGGGCCTGAGCAAGCGGCAGGTGTCACGCATGAGCTGCCAATGGCTGACATCTAAGTTACACAGGGGAGTACCTTTATCCGCTTGTAACATCAGGAAATCGGTGATGGCCTTTCGCTGTTCGTAAAGGCGGTCTAACATATGTAGGGTTGAATTCCACCTTGTTGCAACGTCGCAGATCAGGCGATGCTGTGGAATTCCGTTCTGCCGCTGCAGCTCAAGGAGGGTGTGCTTTGCGGTGTAGGAATGGCTGAAATGCATGCAAAGTTTACGTGACATTTTAAGGATGTCTTGCAGTGGGATGGTGGATTTTAGGAACCGCTTGACAACCAGATTGAACACGTGAGCCATGCATGGCGCATGGCACAACCTTCCTTGACGCAGAGCAGACACCATGTTCTTTCAGTTGTCGGTCAACATGGTTCCGATTTTCAGTTTGCGCGGAGACAGCCATCTGTCGATTTCTCTGTTCATTACACTCAGAAGTTCCTCCCCTGTGTGACTACGTTCGCCAAGGCATACCAGGTGCAGCACAGCGTGACACCGTTGCGCCCTGCACATCTGATATGCCGGTCGGGTAATGGGACTTGGCACGGGGGTGGCGGCTGAGGACACGGTGGAAGAAGAGGTGGTAGAGGCGGACATCTTTGCCGGACCAAGGACGTGCAAACGTGGAGGCAAAAGCGGCGTGACCTGTCCAAGTTGCTGGTGCGGCTGTGCCGGCACCACGTTCACCCAGTGGGCCGTAAATGACATGTACTGTCCCTGACCGTAGTTACAGCTCCACACGTCGGCGCTGCCGTGCACTTTGGCAGAGACCGACATGCTCAAAGACTGGCCCACCATCTCTTCTACATGTGAATGCAGGGCTGGCACTGCCTTTTTGGCGAAGAAATGCCGGCTTGGCACTCTCCACCGCGGCTCGGCACAAGCCATCATTTCTCGGAAAGGTGCTGAGTCCACCACTTGGAAAGGGAGGGACTGCAGCACCAGCAACTTGGACAGGAGGACGTTCAGCTTCTGCACCGTCGGGTGCGTGCTCGCAAACTGTTGTCTCTTGGAAACAGATTCCAAGAAAGACTGCTGACGGAATCCGTGAAGAGGAGTAGCAGGAGAAGGAGCATCTGAACGAGCGGAAGATGCCAACGAGCGACAACTCCCCTCAGCAGAGGTGTTGGAGCCTTGACTGGCTGATAGAGGGCGATTGACGTCGGGTGACGGAGCAAGTAACGGAGCGGGTGATGGAGCGGGGGCTGGGGCAGGCAGAACCGCCGTATCTTTATCACGGTTTTCCCAGGCCACCGAATGGCGACGCTGCATATGCTGACGCAACGCTGTAGTCCCAACATTGGCCCCCTGGCCACGCTTGACTTTCTGGCCACATAGTCGACATACGGCTACGTTTACTTCCTCGGGCGGCTTGACGAAAAATTGCCACACCGCCGAGTAGGAAACTTTGCCCCCGCTACTCCTCACTGGCTGACTGCTACTTCCTCCGTGCACACCGGCACCACTACTGGCCGTGGTGGTAGGCTGCAGTGGAGCTGGTGCTCTACTCCGTGGCCGTTTGGCTCCACTGACACTGCTGCGACCCTGCTGCCTCCTGGGCAACCCACCGACTGTTTTGCTCGCTGGCAAGCTGGCACCCTCTTCTCCTGATGATGCGGAAGCAATAGCCTGATGACGACGAGGCTGCGTGTTGGTCAGGAGACAGACCTGTCTCTAGACCGGCTACCGAGCCACTCTCCTCGCCAGTACTTCTTCGCCTGGCTGCTGAAGAGGCAGATGTCTCCCCCCGTTCCTGACCGCCCTCTGTTAGCTCTTCCTCACTGTACAGTGGGGCTGAGCCCACAGCATGCGATACTTCGCTTGGTGAGGGAACACCAAAGGACAGGGGCAGGTAGAGGACACGTGATTTCAGTGGGCTTGCTCCCGGGCCATGCCAACTAACGGTTGTGTCTGACGTACCCACCGACCGTTGGCTGTAGGTGTCAGAGGTGACTTGGGAAGACGAAGACGACCGAGTCAACCAATCGATGACGGCAGGTCGGCTGCCACGTCTGTTCGCTCCTGAAACATTGCCTCCTCTGCCACTCCTCTGCGTGTTGTCTGACATACTCTTTAATTCAATAAGCACCCCAAAAATAAAACCGGATTTAACTCTTTGAACGTACAATAGTGGTTGTGAAGCAGAAAGTCAGTTTATTTAGCACAATCGGTCAATTGCAGCTTGCCGTTGGCTGGAAACTGTATGTTTATGTCACTGGAATGCACTAATCACCCAAAAAATATTACCGCCACCCGGCGTGTAAATGGATCTAACTATTTGAACGTACAATAGTGGTTGTGAAGCAGAAAGTCAGTTTATTTAGCACAATCGGTCAATTGCAGCTTGCCGTTGGCTGGAAACTGTACGTTTATGTCACTGGAATGCACTAATCACCCAAAAAATATTACCGCCAGCCGGCGTGTAAATGGATTTAACTCTTTGAACATACAATAGTGGTTGTGAAGCAGAAAGTCAGTTTATTTACCACAATCGGTCAATTGCAGCTTGCCGTTGGCTGGAAACTGTACGTTTATGTCACTGGAATGCACTAATCACCCAAAAAATATTACCGCCAGCCGGCGTGTAAATGGATTTAACTCTTTGAATGTACAATAGTGGTTGTGAAGCAGAAAGTCAGTTTATTTAGCACAATCGGTCAATTGCAGCTTGCCGTTGGCTGGAAACTGTACGTTTATGTCACTGGAATGCACTAATCACCCAAAAAATATTACCGCCACCCCGCGTGTAAATGGATCTAACTCTTTGAACGTACAATAGTGGTTGTGAAGCAGAAAGTCAGTTTATTGTACACAATCGGTCAATTGCAGCTTGCCGTTGGCTGGAAACTGTACGTTTATGTCACTGGAATGCACTAATCACCCAAAAAATATTACCGCCAGCCGGCGTGTAAATGGATTTAACTCTTTGAACGTACAATAGTGGTTGTGAAGCAGAAAGTCAGTTTATTTAGCACAATCGGTCAATTGCAGCTTGCCGTTGGCTGGAAACTGTACGTTTATGTCACTGGAATGCACTAATCACCCAAAAAATATTACCGCCAGCCAGCGTGTAAATGGATTTAACTCTTTGAACGTACAATAGTGGTTGTGAAGCAGAAAGTCAGTTTATTTAGCACAATCGGTCAATTGCAGCTTGCCGTTGGCTGGAAACTGTACGTTTATGTCACTGGAATGCACTAATCACCCAAAAAATATTACCGCCACCCGGCGTGTAAATGGATCTAACTCTTTGAACGTACAATAGTGGTTGTGAAGCAGAAAGTCAGTTTATTTAGCACAATCGGTCAATTGCAGCTTGCCGTTGGCTGGAAACTGTACGTTTATGTCACTGGAATGCACTAATCACCCAAAAAATATTACCGCCACCCGGCGTGTATATGGATCTAACTCTTTGAACGTACAATAGTGGTTGTGAAGCAGAAAGTCAGTTTATTGTACACAATCGGTCAATTGCAGCTTGCCGTTGGCTGGAAACTGTACGTTTCTGTCACTGGAATGCACTAATCACCCAAAAAATATTACCGCCAGCCGGCGTGTAAATGGATTTAACTCTTTGAAAGTACAATAGTGGTTGTGAAGCAGAAAGTCAGTTTATTTAGCACAATCGGTCAATTGCAGCTTGCCGTTGGCTGGAAACTGTACGTTTATGTCACTGGAATGCACTAATCACCCAAAAAATATTACCGCCAGCCGGCGTGTAAATGGATTTAACTCTTTGAACGTACAATAGTGGTTGTGAAGCAGAAAGTCAGTTTATTTAGCACAATTGGTCAATTGCAGCTTGCCGTTGGCTGGAAACTGTACGTTTATGTCACTGGAATGCACTAATCACCCAAAAAATATTACCGCCACCCGGCGTGTAAATGGATCTAACTCTTTGAACGTACAATAGTGGTTGTGAAGCAGAAAGTCAGTTTATTTAGCACAATCGGTCAATTGCAGCTTGCCGTTGGCTGGAAACTGTACGTTTATGTCACTGGAATGCACTAATCACCCAAAAAATATTACCGCCACCCGGCGTGTATATGGATCTAACTCTTTGAACGTACAATAGTGGTTGTGAAGCAGAAAGTCAGTTTATTTAGCACAATCGGTCAATTGCAGCTTGCCGTTGGCTGGAAACTGTACGTTTATGTCACTGGAATGCACTAATCACCCAAAAAATATTACCGCCACCCGGCGTGTAAATGGATCTAACTCTTTGAACGTACAATAGTGGTTGTGAAGCAGAAAGTCAGTTTATTTAGCACAATCGGTCAATTGCAGCTTGCCGTTGGCTGGAAACTGTACGTTTATGTCACTGGAATGCACTAATCACCCAAAAAATATTACCGCCAGCCGGCGTGTAAATGGATTTAACTCTTTGAACGTACAATAGTGGTTGTGAAGCAGAAAGTCAGTTTATTTAGCACAATCGGTCAATTGCAGCTTGCCGTTGGCTGGAAACTGTACGTTTATGTCACTGGAATGCACTAATCACCCAAAAAATATTACCGCCACCCGGCGTGTACATGGATCTAACTCTTTGAACGTACAATAGTGGTTGTGAAGCAGAAAGCCAGTTTATTTAGCACAATCGGTCAATTGCAGCTTGCCGTTGGCTGGAAACTGTACGTTTATGTCACTGGAATGCACTAATCACCCAAAAAATATTACCGCCACCCGGCGTGTATATGGATTTAACTCTTTGAACGTACAATAGTGGTTGTGAAGCAGAAAGTCAGTTTATTTAGCACAATCGGTCAATTGCAGCTTGCCGTTGGCTGGAAACTGTACGTTTATGTCACTGGAATGCACTAATCACCCAAAAAATATTACCGCCACCCGGCGTGTAAATGGATCTAACTCTTTGAACGTACAATAGTGGTTGTGAAGCAGAAAGTCAGTTTATTTAGCACAATCGGTCAATTGCAGCTTGCCGTTGGCTGGAAACTGTACGTTTATGTCACTGGAATGCACTAATCACCCACAAAATATTACCGCCACCCGGCGTGTATATGGATTTAACTCTTTGAACGTACAATAGTGGTTGTGAAGCAGAAAGTCAGTTTATTTAGCACAATCGGTCAATTGCAGCTTGCCGTTGGCTGGAAACTGTACGTTTATGTCACTGGAATGCACTAATCACCCAAAAAATATTACCGCCACCCAGCGTGTAAATGGATCTAACTCTTTGAACGTACAATAGTGGTTGTGAAGCAGAAAGTCAGTTTATTGTACACAATCGGTCAATTGCAGCTTGCCGTTGGCTGGAAACTGTACGTTTGTGTCACTGGAATGCACTAATCACCCAAAAAATATTACCGCCAGCCGGCGTGTAAATGGATTTAACTCTTTGAACGTACAATAGTGGTTGTGAAGCAGAAAGTCAGTTTATTTTGCACAATCGGCAAACTGCAGCACCAACTGTGCACGACAGCCACCAAAAAAAAAAAGGGTGTATGTCACTTTAAATTTTCGATTCTTTGATAGCTGTGGCCCTAAGTAACGATTCTGTGTCCCTGAGTAACGATTCTGTGTCCCTGAGTAACGATTCTGTGTCCCTGAGTAACGATTCTGTGTCCCTGAGTAACGATTCTGTGGCCCTAAAGTCTCTGTGGCCCTAACTCTGTCCCTTAATACACACAGGTCTGTCTCTCTTGAATGACCGGAGGCTAATGGAGAATTCTAAGATGGCCGCGATTTATAGCTCCACCATTACACAGTGCTGGCTGGCTGCTGATTGGCTAATGCGATCACATGTCATGATTCATGACTCATGAATGCATTATGGGTCAGCGCGCCTTGTCTGCGTGCCTTCCCAGAGATCCCCGCCCCATCTTCTCTGTCCATTTTCTCCTGTCGCCACACATGTCGCCGCCATTTTTGGGAAAATTCGATTCGTGCATCCGAAGTTTGCTAATCTTCGGATTCGTCGCGAATAGAATTTTTCCAAATCTTCGGAACGAGTTCCACTTCGTCATGTTCGATTCGCTCATCTCTACTTGACACCCTCCCAGGATATTGTAAGGAACATGGATACATGTACCGCAGTCACTAGGGATTTAGTGAAGCTTATGAGAGAACTATCATCTGCAGAAAATTATGATGAAGTCAAGGCACGAAAGGGAATGAATGAGCTCTTCATGAAAGACTATGCTAGGTCCTTAGGAGGAACCACAATCTCAAGTGTGACTTCCATCACTAGCAGAAGTGCCAGCCACATAACAGAGTCCTCAAGTACATCAGCCAAAAGAAAGGAATTAGCTGAACAACTCGCTGCCAAAAGAGCAGAAGTTGAGATGGAATCTGCCATTGAGGCTCAGCGTCTACGGATAGCCGAAATGGAGGCTCAGCACCATAAAATAGAGGCTCAGCGCCATAAAATGGAAGCCGAACTGGAAGCTCAGCGCCATAAAATGGAAAGTCTGGAAAGGCAGAAGGAAGTTAAGATTATAGAGGCCAGACTCAGAGTGCACGAAGAGGATACGAATCAGGGTAGTCATAGATCCAAATCAGTGCTAAGTGGAGAAGCTGACTCCTACGTTCTTCCTTACGCCCAGGAAAATGGAAGGAAATCTCCAGCATGTAGTAAAGAAATAAGTCATAGTCCTTCCATCCCTGCTCAGAGAGAAAAGAAGAGAGACTCACCTGATTCAGAACAAAGTGGAAAAAGAGTACCAGATAATTCAACTCTCATATGTCATGGCAGTGGTCACGAGAATGTTGCAACTGCTGACCTGGCGAAACCTCAGAGAAGCTTTCTCACTAGACTTCCTGTTCCGGAACCTACTATATTCTACGGAGACATACTGAAGTTTATAGAGTGGAAGGCAAGTTTTGAAATGATCATTGAACATCATTGCTCCCGTCCAGTGGACAAGTTATTCTACCTCCAGCGGTATACTGGCGGAGAAGCAAAAAAGGTTCTTGAAGGTAACTTCTATAGGAAAGATGAAGAAGCCTACAAGCAAGCTTGGGAAAAATTAAATGCAAGATATGGTCATCCCTTCTTAGTGCAAAGAGCTTTCAGAGAGAAGTTGATAAACTGGCCCAAAATAGGTCCTAAAGAACACTTCAAGCTCCAAGAGTATGGCGACTTCCTGCAAGCATGCAGCAACGCTATCCCACATGTTCAAGGACTAGAAGTATTGAACGACTATTTAGAAAACCACAGGATGCTAGCCAAACTACCAGAACAAGTGGCTTCTGGATGGAATCGCTATGTGACTGAACAGTTAGATCACGGCAAAAACTTCCCAAGTTTCAAAGAGTTCTCTGAATTTGTCAATAAGGAAGCACGAATAGCGTGTAATCCAGTAACAGCATCTTATGTCTTAAAACCCTTAGAAGAAAGGCCTACAAGAGAGATAAGACGCTCAAGAGCAACTAGCTTTGCAACCAACACAGCTACTAAAGGTCCAGATGCCCATGAGAGCAAGTTCAACGTCATTACTGGGATCAGTAAAGAGTTTGTACTGACAAGTCTTCAGACTACCTTCAAGTGTATGTTCTGTGAAGAGAATCACTCCATACATAAGTGCCAACAATTGAAGGAAAGGTCTCCAGATGAAAAGAAAAAGTTTGTGTTTGATAATCAGCTGTGTTTTGGATGTTTAAGAAAAGGCCATATTACTAAAGAATGCAAGAAAAAGGCCACTTGCAGCGTTTGTAAAGGACGCCATCCTACACCACTACATGAAGAATGTCCAAAGAAAGAGAAATCCTTAATGCCAAAGGACACTGAGGAAGAAAATAAAGCAACAGTATTCTCTTGCAGAGTGAGAGAAAGAGAAATCAATGGCATGTCAATGGTTGTACCAGTATGTATTTCAAATCCTAAAAGGAAGAACAAGAAGGTATACGCCTATGCGCTACTGGATGCCCAGAGTGACGTCATCTTCGTTGATCAAGAAATCTGCAAGAAATTACAAGTGGCCACAGAACCAGTGAAACTCAAACTCACCACAATGACAGGAAGAGACACATTGGTGAAAAGTCAAAGAGTCAAAGGACTGAGAGTTAGAGGACTCCACTCAAACTGCATATTAGATCTACCTCCAGCTTATACAAAAGACGACATACCTCAGGATCGAGATCGCATACCTACCTGTGAAACAGCCAACAAATGGGAACACCTATCTGTCATATCTCATGAAATGTCCCCGCTGAAGGAATTTGGTGTTGGAATGTTGATAGGCTACGACTGTCCCGAGGCGTTGGTGCCACGAAAGATAATCGCAGGAAGAAAGGGTGAACCCTACGCAGTCCAAACTGATCTAGGATGGGGTGTTGTTGAAAGAAAACGACAGATTGCAGATTCAGGACAGGTGACAGGATTGTGTCATAGAATATCTGTCCAAGAGTTACCAACTGTAAGTACTCAAAATCCTAGAATCCGACTTTGCAGACGTAAGTTCTAATGAAAAGAATGTATCCCAAGAGGACATAAAGTTTGTACAAGTTCTAGAAGATAATATTCAGCAAAATCAACACGGTTATCTTGAAATGCCCCTACCTTTTAGAGAACGACCTCATCTGCCAAATAACAGAGATCTTGCCCTGGCAAGATTGAAAAGCTTAAAGAAAAGGATGGGAAGAGATCCCAAACTCAAAGACGATTATTTGAAATTCATGAAAGAAATCCTCAAAGAAGGGCACGCAGAGAAAGTTGATGGTCAGCCTAAAAATGGAGAAGTGTGGTACATCCCACATGAAGGTGTCTATCACCCAAAGAAACCGGATAAGATCAGAGTAGTTTTTGATTGCTCAGCAAGGTACAATGATGTTGCACTGAACGATCATCTACTTAAGGGACCAGATCTTACAAACACTGTACCTGGAGTACTCTGTAGATTCAGAAAGTATCCCATAGCAGTCATGTGCGACATTGAAAAGATGTTCCATCAATTTCATGTGAAGGAAGAAGATGGAGACTTCCTGAGGTTCCTATGGTGGGAAGACGGAGATACAGATACAGAGCCAGCGGAATACAGGATGAAAGTACACTTATTTGGAGCAGCATCATCCCCAGTTTGTGCTAATTATGGTATGAAGTATCTGGCCAATCAGAATGAAAAGGATTGTCTATCAGCAGCAAATTTTTTGAAGAAAAACTTTTATGTAGATGATGGTCTTATAAGCCTAGAATCCTCAGAATCGGCAATTCAATTAGTGAGAGAGAGCCAAGAGTTATGCGCAAAGGCAAACCTGCGTCTTCACAAATTCATCTCAAACAACAGACAAGTACTAGAATCCATCAGTGACTCCGAACGTGCATCAACAATGAAGAATGTGAATCTTAACTATGATCCTCCTCCAGCTCAGAATGTACTCGGATTGGGATGGAAAGTAGAAAACAACAATTTTTTCTTTGAAATATCCATGGAAGAGAAAGTTCCAACTAGATGTACCATTCTTTCCACAGTAGCCTCAATATATGATCCGTTGGGATTCTTGGCACCAATAATCCTCAGAGCAAAAGAAATACTGCAAGAATTATGCAGACAGAAGTTGGGATGGGACGAACCCATACCTGCAGGCTTGAGGCCAAGGTGGGAGAGTTGGATAAGAGACTTGCAAAATTTGAAAGAAATTCAGATACCCAGATGTTTTGTACCTCCTGATTTCGGAAAGTACAAGAAAATAGAACTTCATCACTTTTCAGATGCCAGTAGTCATGGTTATGGTCAGTGCTCCTACATCAGAGTAATAGGAGAAGAAAAGATACACTGTGCCCTAGTTATGGGAAAGGCCAGAGTCGCACCCAACAATATTCAGACAATACCAAGACTCGAACTAACGGCAGCAGTCGTTTCAGCATCAGTAAGTCAGTTTCTGAAAGAAGAATTGGAATTGAAAATAGATGAAGAGCATTTTTGGACAGACTCACAAGTTGTCCTAGGTTACATAAACAATGAAGCTTGAAGATTCCACACTTTTGTCGCTAACAGAGTTAAAAAAATTCAAAAAGCAACAAATCCAGAACATTGGCACTATGTTGACACAAAGCACAACCCAGCAGATCATGCTTCAAGAGGCCTAAATGTAACAGAATTGAAGAATTCAAACTGGTTCACCGGACCAGAGTTCCTTTGGGAAAGGGAAATCATACCCAGTGAACAGAACTGTCTATGGGTGATCCAGAAGTAAAGGTAGTTCAAACATTGAGCACTGCCGCCAAGTGTCAAGATGACATACTTGAACGACTAGCCAGATGTTCAAAGTGGAATACAGTCATAAACATAGTAGCTCGAATTCAACGCTTAGCAAAAGGAATCAGAAAGAAAGAATTGTTGAATGTAGAGGAAAGAGTGAAAGTTAAAGAAACGGTTATAAGACTCATTCATCAAAGATTCTACAGTGAAGAATTGAAGAGACTTAGTCAAGAACCTAAGAGACTTCCAAACAACCACCCATTGTACAAGCTTAATCTTATTCTGCAGGATGGTATACTGAAGGTGGGAGGGAGGCTGGAAAATGCATCGCTACCTAACAGAGTTAAGCATCCAGCAATTCTACCCATAAATTCTACCTTCACAAGATTGATTATCAATCACTACCACAACAAATCCTTGCATCAAGGAAGAAGCTTTACTCAAAGCTGTTTGAGAGAAGGTGGTTACTGGATAGTGAAAGGAAGCAAAGTTATATCAAAGTACATAAGCAAATGTGTAATCTGTAGAAAGGCACATAGACCTACAGAAGAACAAAGAATGGCTGATCTACCAGCTGATTGTGTAAACCCATCACCACCATTTCTTTATAGCGGAATGGATTGCTTCGGCCCATTTATCACCAAACAAAACCGCAAGGAGCACAAGAGATATGGACTGATATTTACGTGTCTAAGCTCCAGAGCAATTCACCTGGAAATGTTGGAAGATATGTCAACCGAAGCCTTTATCAACGCCTTAAGATGTTTCATAGCCATTAGAGGTACTGTCAGAGAACTTAGATCTGACCAAGGATCTAATTTTGTTGGAGCAAAGAACGAATTGAACAAAGCTCTAAAAGAGATTGATAAAGAAAAAGTAACTGAGTACTTGTTAGAGAAACAGTGTGATTTTCACATGAATGCTCCACATGCAAGCCATACAGGCGGAGTCTGGGAGAGGCAAATCAGAACTGTAAGAAACGTACAGAAAAGTTCAGTGTTGAAGAAGAACGCCGGAAGATTAGATGATGCTTCACTTAGGACACTATTCTATGAAGTAATGTCTATTGTTAACAGTCATCCACTTACAGTCAACAACATCAACGACCCAACAAGCTTGGAACCTCTAACTCCCAACCATCTACTTCACCTTAAGTCTGATTACATACAGCCACCGCCTGGCAACTTCACCAAAGAGGATTTATACGCAAGGAAAAGATGGCGAAGAGTTCAATATCCATCAGAGCAGTTTTGGAATAGATGGAGCAAGGAGTACTTAGCTCATCTCATACTAAGAAGTAAATGGCAAACGCCTAGAAGAAATGTTCATGTTGATGACATAGTGTTAGTAAAGGAAGACGTCTTACCTAAAAGTCAATGGAAATTGGCCAAAGTCCTAGAAGCTCGAAAGGACGAAGAAGGACTAGTAAGAAGAGTTTTGTTACAAATGGGAGACTCAAAACTGGACAAAAAGGGAAAACGTCTCACAACTCCACTCAAGTTGGAACACCCAATACAAAAGTTAGTTGTTCTGCTTGAGAGTTGAGAAATTGATGGAAAATTCCTCAAATTCATGTTCGAATCCTATTACTGAGAACATAGAATTATAGGTAATTTTGGTGGGAGTGTAGCTGGCCAGCTAAGACCAGTCCTAGGTTGCTAATATGGTTCACATATATGTGTATACCAAACCTGCCAATAACCTCAGTATAGTGTATATGCGCATATGTTAAAGCCAAAAGCAGAATCATTGTTGTAATGTATGTCTTTGAATGTTATATGACATTTATATATTCATTGTGTTAGCAGAAGCAGAAAAGGAAAATATGCCTTTAAGAGTTAGTATAGAACTGAGCCAATCACAGACAGCCTCACACTGTACAGAGCCTTAACCAATCCTAGCCAGTTTCACATTTATGCCTGTGTAAAACTCCCTGCTAGAATATTTTAGAGACACATGCTCACCAGACAGAGGAGGAAACAGAAAAAGTTCCAATCAGAGAAGCTCCATGGAGGCAGAGAAGGCCAAATAGGTATTTAATGCACTTGTGTGTTCCTCTATTGTTTAACAGTGTAGGTAGATCTGTATGTAAAAACTGTTGTGTGTGTGTGTTTACTTGTAGTTCCACTGAATCAAGTCACTGTAGAGTAATCATAATCAATTTTAACGAATTAATCTAACAACATAAGCTAATGAAATCCAATCAAATCTATCGAATCTAACAAATCTATTGAGATAAGCTATCGAATCAACCCAATGTAATACGAATTAAACCACTGTAATATGAAAGAAATAAGCCATTGTAAGCAGCGTTATATGAAGAAGATTGAAGTTATTAAAGACGTTAACTAAAGTATTCGGTGTGCTCTTTAAACCTACTGCATCCATAGAGTGGCATTGGAGGAATTACAGAGTAAAGTCAGTCTAATCAAACAAAGAAACAGCAATTGCATCATATTTCTAATGCCACAGCGCACTAGGCACCAAAGGGTGCTGCGCCTGCCACACCCTTGTCCCAGCCAGAGTCTTGGAAATCAGACCCGCTCAAGGACACTGGCTGGCTGTCATTACCACCACAACTCTGGACAGACATTGGGGTACATCGATTTTCTACATTACTGCTCATGTGGACAGAGAAAAATCTCCTCCCCCTCCCCTAGCAATAACTTTCATTGGTCCTGGCTCTCTGGTGGAGGAATGAAAGGAAAACTGCCTAGGAGGAGCCTGCCTCCAACTTGTTGACTGTGCTGTATGAGTGGGCGGGGTTGGAGGTGTGGCCATCCTGCATTATGCACACTCCAACAGTGATGTCAGTGGGAGGCTAGTTCAGTCACAGTCAGTGTAGCATTCTCGCGGTATTTTCAACCTCCTGCCATGCTTGTCACACGACAGCCGTCTAATGCCTGGAGCCCCAGCATGGACTATTCTGCTCCACTGCAGGGCTCTCCTCATCTCTCCACTTACCTTGTGAGTAGAACCATTGCTGTTTCAAAGTTGTTTCCATCTGCCCAGCCCCCTCCTCACCCTCCCTGTGATGTCTTACCTAGAACAGGATGGCAGCTGTTCAGGAGTCATTGAGACAGTTTGCTTGGTCAGTCTATTCACTGCTCGGTGTAGAGCAGTCATGGCATCACCTCCACAGGCTCTGTATACTCTGTATAGCTGGTTAAAAGATGTGTTCATAGGGTCGTTGTTACCAATACAATATTATTAGCTACACTACACACTTGCCTGGACATTACTGGGACACTGACTGCCTGTTATCATATGAACATGTACATTGTGTAATAGAGATATTCTTCAATGTGCAGTAAGACAAAAGAGAGGCATGAGGAGACAGAGAAAACATTAAATAGTGGAATGAGATTAAAGGAAGATGATAAAAAGTAGGGAAGAGAAAATGATAGAGAAATGGAAAGATAAAAATAGGGAGATGGGGAGAGAGAGAAGAAAAGAGAATGAGAAGAAAGAATGAGCGAGAAGGAAAGAGAGAAAGAATGAGAGAGAGAAGGAAATAGAAAAAGACAGAGAGAAGGAAAGAGAGAAAGAATATGAGAGAGAAGGAAATATAGAAAGAGAGAGAGAGAGAGAGAGAGAGAGAGAGAGAGAGAGAGAGAGAGAGAGAGAGAGAGTGAAAGAGAGTAAGAATGAGAGAGATAAGGGAAGAGAGGAGAGAGATAAGGAAAGAGAGAAAGAATGAGAGAGATAAGGAAAGAGAGAAAGAAAGAAGGAAAGAGAGAAAGAATGAGAGAGATAAGGAAAGAGAATGAGAGATAGAAGGAAAGAGAGAATGAGAGAGAGAGAAGGAAAGAGAGAAAGAATGAGAGATAGAAGGAAAGAGAGGAAGAATGAGAGAGATAGAAGGAAAGAGAGGAAGAATGAGAGAGATAGAAGGAAAGAGAGGAAGAATGGGAGAGATAGAAGGAAAGAGAGGAAGGATGAGAGAGAGAGAGAGAGAGAGAGAGGGAGAGAGGGGGGGGAGAGAGGAAGAATGAGAGAGAGAGAAGGAAAGAAAGGAAGAATGAGAGAGAGAGAAGGAAAGAAAGGAAGAATGAGAGAGAGAAGGAAATAGAGGAAGAATGAGATAGAGAAGTAAAGAGAGGAAGAAAGAGAGAAGGAAAGAGAGGAAGAATGAGAGAGAGAGAGAGAGAGAGAGAGAGAGAGAGAGAGAGAGAGAGAAGGAAAGAGAGGAAGAATGAGAGAGAGAGAGAGAGAGAATGAAAGAGAGGAAGAATGAGAGAGAGAGTGAAGGAAAGAGAGGAAGAATGAGAGAGAGAGAAGGAAAGAGAGGAAGAATGAGAGAGAGGAAGAATGAGAGAGAGAAAGAAAGAAAGAGGAAGAATGAGAGAAAGAAAGAAAGAGAGAAAGAATGAGAGAGAGAAGAAAAGGGAGAGAAGGAAAGAAAGAATGAGAGAGAGAAGGAAAGAGAGAAAGAATGAGAGAGAGAAGGAAAGAGAGAAAGAACGAGAGAGAGAAGGAAAGAGAGAAAGGATGAGAGAGGGAGAAGGAAGGAGAGAAAGAATGAGAGAGGGAAGGAAAGAGAGAGGAAGAAGGAAGGATAGAAAGAATGAGAGAGGGAAGGAAAGAGAGAAAGAATGAGAGAGAGAAGGAAATAAAGGACGAGAGAGAAGGAAAAAGAGAAAGAATGAGAGAGAGAAGGAAATAAAGGACGAGAGAGAGAAGGAAAAAGAGAAAGAATGAGAGAGAGAAGGAAATAAAAATGAGAGAGAGAACAAAAGAGAGAGAGGATAGTTCAGTCTTACAACTGTCTCACCAGTCCACCCAAAAGGGGAAGTTCCGCTTTAAGCCCTTGTCCCCTGCTCCCCATTAAGGATTGGCACCTTTGGGTACCAGGGGGGAGCGGGTACCCGAATTTGACAGGTACCCGCTCCCACGTCCGCTGCGATCGCCTAGGCGATCGAAAGTATAAGTTGTCCTCAACCTCCTTCCTCCCCGTAGTCTTCTGGGACATGTGACAGCTCCCAGAAGACTACAGGCCATTCACAAAGCTCAGTGCTTCTCGCGCAGGCACAGTGGGTACCCGGCTGTGAAGCCGCAAGCTATCACAGCGGAGTGCCCACACTGAAGATGCTGGCACCAGGGAGAGAAGATGGCCAGTGAAACCAGCCATGGTGAGGACACCGCTGGGCCGAGGGACAAGTAAGTGGCTGTATTTTAACAGTCAGCAGCTACAGTTTTTGTAGCTACTGACTTATTTTTTTTTTTCAGCTGGAACTCCGCTTTAACTCTTAACCACTTACTGTTATCTGGATCAATTTTTAAATGTTTCATACACAAGTTAAAATTTACTTGGAACCCCCAAACATAATAGGTTTTCTGAAAGCAGAGGCCCTGTAGAATAAAATGATTGCAGTTGCAATTTTTTTTTGTTGTACAATATTTACACAGCTGTTTATAAAACATATATTTTTAGGAAAAAATAGCTGTGTTCCATCCTTATTCTTATAAATCTTCCTGTATAAAATATTTTAAAAATTAAATGTTACATACTGTATGTACTGTAAAGCGCTGCATAAATTGTAGGCTTTATACATATACCTGCAACAAATAAATTAATATGTTAATAGTATGCTTCTTGTAGAACCACGCCCATTTTAAACTAATGCCCCACCCCTAATTAAAGTACATGCTCCGCCTACCGTGGCTTTCTGTACACACAGAAAAAAAGGTGTCTCTAAAAACTTTTTTGAAATGTTGGCAACTATGGTCTTATACTTTAGCAATTCCCAAAAATAGTACTAGGTCTTATTTTCGGGGTACGTCTTATATTCAGGGAAACGGTATAAACACAGTATACATACACAATAAAATGTCTTCATAAATTTAGGCTAAAATGTATTCAGCTACATATTTTTGGTAAAAAAAAAACCCAATATGTGTATATTTATTGGTTTGCGTAAAAGTCATAGCGCCTACTTTGGTATGGTATAGATGCTGAATTTTTTTTTTTTTAATACTAGTAATGGTGGCAATCAGTGACTTATAAGCGGACTGTGATAGCACGGATGGTAATATACTAATAAAAGTACATTGACAGTGTACTAATGACACTGACTGAGAAGGGGTTACCATCTAGGGGCAATCATGGGGTTAACTGTGTGCCTAACAGTGCTTGGTGCATTACCTGTGTGCTGTTTTTACTAAGGGATGTGCCAGGGAAACAGAAACCGGCACATCCCCACTGATAGGGCAGAGCTCTGTGTTGTTTACATTTACAGAGTTGTGTCCTGTCTTCCTCTCTTCCTCTTCACCAATCAGTGGGTGCTGGCTAGCAATCATTGGCCGAGACCTGCTGACTGGCTTGTGCTGTGACTAATCACTGCTCAGCCAGGGTGGCCAGTGCACACCCCCTACCCAGAAGAGTCGGATCATGTATCCGACACGTGATCCGGCACAGGAGAGCTGCTTTGCTGCGTACTCGTGAGGCGGTCGCACAGTGTATGCCAGAATAAAAAACAGAAGCAGTCCATCTCTGCAATACATCTTCATTTCTACAGAATTTATCCAGTTAACCTCCCTAGCGGTCTGATTATGTCAATATTTCTGTGATCAAAGTGGTACATTTTTTTGCATGGAAATATGTCGTTTTTTTATTGTAGGCCTGTAATTCTTAGGAATAACTCACTGAAATCTGTCCAAACAAGAGTCTAGTAAACATCTCAGGTAGGATAAAACTTGAAACATGAAGTCATAAATTATAATATAATAAATAAGCATAAAAAATAATGTAATAAAACATTTAATTCAATAATATAATCAAACCAAAAACACTGAAATTTGAAATAGAGTGCCAAGTTTGCACATCACTGATCTTAGTCGCAAAATCGTTTTCAGTGTCTGATGACGAATTTCCCCACGAATCATTATCACTCAATTCTGCAAGTAGTTCTAATTTACTATCGCTGTTCTCTAGCTGGTCTAAAACCGCTTTTGCCCTAAAGGGACGCTTTTTGGACGCCATGGACATTTCTCAGTTTCCAGGCAGAAAGAACAGTAATAATGCAGGCAGTGATATAAAAATACATATAAAGTGACCACACTGTATTGAAAGGTATTGATAACTAATGCTAAATAATACCCCCCAAAAAAATATAAGTGCCAAGGGCTGAGAGTGCAAAACAGGTCATGCGTTTGCTGAGTAGATCATGCCAAAATTCAATATATGCACAGTAAACATAATACACAATAACATAGCACACTCTAACTGAAAGTGGAAAGTGCTCAGTAAAGGTATGAATATTGGTTAAAAGTAAGATCCACAATAAAGTGCAAAACAGGTCATGCGTTTGCTGACTAGACCGTGCCAAAATAAAATATATGCACAGTAAACATAATACACAATAACATAGCACTCTCTAACTGAAAGTGAAAAGTGCTCAGTATGAGTATGAATATTGGTAAAAAGTAAAATCCACAATAAAGTGCAATAACAAAGTGCTTGACATTTCATGTGCAAACAAACACCGCGATGTCAGTGCTTCAATTCTCCACTCCAAACATGATGCATGTTAGCATGCCACACGTGTATGTCGTAATCCAAAAATGGCTAAAGTGCCTCCTCACCTTAATCATGCGACCCCTAAGGGCCACAATGCTTTAGGTAATATAGCTCCACCAGACTGGGGATCTCTGTAATAATACTCCTGTAGTACCACTTGATCTCCTCTGCCAGGTACTTATGCCCTCAGATGGTAATACCCCCGGGATAATCACAATGCCATAGAGAGGTAGACAAAGAGATCCTCCATAGTGAAATGCTGTTTATTCCATATAGCAGATGAAAACAAGCCAAAAGAGAAAACTCACAGTATAGCAGATCTCATACAGCTGGTCTCCCACATGCTGTGGGTGTACTGCAAGGTGCTGGGTGTTCAAAGATGGCGTCTGCCGGAAGTGCTTAACTAGAAGTATGCCACTGCGCTCTACGCGTTACTCCACGATATCACGTGGCTTCATCAGGAATAAACGGCATTTCACTATGGAGGCTCTCTTTGTCTACCTCTCTATGGCCTTGTGATTATCCCGGGGGTATTAACATCTGAGGGCATAAGTGACCTGGCAGAGGAGATCGAGTGGTACTACAGGAGTATTATTACAGAGATCCCCAGTCTGGTGGAGCTATATTACCTAAAGCATTGTGGCCCTTAGGGGTCGCATGGTTAAGGTGAGGAGGCACTTTAGCCACTTTTGGATTACGATATACACGTGTGGCATGCTAACACGCATCATGTTTGGAGTGAAGAATTGAAGCACTGACATCGCGGTGTTTGTTTGCACATGAAATGTCAAGCACTTTGTTATTGCACTTTATTGTGGATTTTACTTTTTACCAATATTCATACTCATACTGAGCACTTGTCACTTTCAGTTAGAGTGTGCTATGTTATTGTGTATTTTTTCACTGTGCATATATTGTATTTTGGCATGATTTAGTCAGCAAACGCATGACCTGTTTTGCACTTTATTGTGGATTTTACTTTAACCAATATTCATACTCATACTGAGCACTTGTCACTTTCAGTTAGAGAGTGCTATGTTATTGTGTATTATGTTTACTGTGCATATATTGTATTTTGGCACGGTCTAGTCAGCAAACGCACAACCTGTTTTGCACTTTATTGTGGATCTTACTTTTAACCAATATTCATACCCTTACTGAGCACTTTCCACTTTCAGTTAGAGTGTGCTATGTTATTGTGTATTATGTTTACTGTGCATATATTGTATTTTGGCACAATCTAGTCAGCAAACGCATGACCTGTTTTGCACTCTCAGCACTTGGCACTTATATTTTTTTTGAGGGGGATTATTTAGCATTAGTTATCAATACCTTTCAATACAGTGTGGTCACTTTATATGTATTTTTATATCATTGCGCCAACTTATTTAGTTTTTCATGTGAAGCGCTTCACCAATATTGGTTTTTTATGTCATACATACTGTGGTATTGGGAATAGGTGGTAGCAGCTTGCATATATTTGGGGTTATGTTTGTTCATACCAGAGGAGCGCAGGGGGATTATATATTTTAATAATGCAGGCAGGGCACAGGACAAAGCACTCAGGATAAAATGTATGTGCAATGATTTGATACAGTAATGTTTTACTATGTGATTTTAGTGTATTGAGTGAATGTCACTTTTAAAATTTTTTAATCTCCTGCCGGTTCCGGCCCCCGTACGTCCCGACGCTCACAGGGACTGGAACCCGGAAGATGGATGCCGCCATCGCCCGGAGGAGATGGCTGGGGATGCTGCAGGGGGACATCGTGGGAGCACAGGACAAGGTAAGTGATTGAGGGATCCCAGAGCAACGCTGCATGGTATTCCCGAGCTTGGGGTTACCGCTTTTTGGTACTGAAAGTTTACCCCGAGCTACACTCGGGAATACCGCCGGGGGGGGGGGGTGTTAAAGACCCTGCAAGTAAAGAAAATTCCTGTCAGGACTCTTTTACACTTGTGTTCAGGAAAGCGGTAAAAGCAGTTGGTTGCATCACGTCTTTACTGCCCTGTGACTGCCCCCCCTTAAGCTGCAAAAAACCCAGAAGAGGTTGTGTGTACACATGGCATGACAGCGATGCTTTGCTTTATGACCTGGGCAAAAATGAACCCCCTTGTTGTGTTTGGCAGGCAGTACTGCCTCTGAACGTAATCAAGTGAATGCAGCAGTGTGACTTTTTTTTGTTAGATCTTGCAACTGCCACTCTCAGACAGGCAAAAGCAGGGCTGCAGGACTAATATTATAGGCACTACATTGCTGTTTCTGCCTGTCTATCAGTGGCAGTTCAGGCTTAGCCAAGGGGAGGCTTAGCTCCAACTTATAAAGTCCTTTTGAGTTGGAGATTAGCAGAACACATTTTGGAATGGATTGGCGGTTCATATAGTATTATGTGTAGCAAGATTGCACAGTATATACAGTGTGTTTGAGTAAGTCTGGAGTGCATTAATTCTTGGCTTACCATAATTATATGGGGAGGGCGCGCTGCATTTTTTTCAATTTGTAGTTTTTTGAAGTGTGGAAACACACATCAGTGCTAGCAGCACTAGTTTAACTACTGAGTTTTTCTTTTCTTTTTTTTAGATCAGACTGAGTCTCCTTATATCAGCGATCCTCTTTAGAGACCAACTGATGGTCTCTAAAGGGGATTGCTGATATAAGGGGACTCTGATCTAATGAGGGGGTCTGTAAGGTGGGTGCTGATATAAGGTGACTGATATGATAAGTGGTCTTTAAGGGGGACGCACTTATATAAAGGGATTCTGATCTAATGAGGGGGGCTGTCTAAGGGGGGTGCTAATATGAAGGGGCTCTGATTGATTGTGGGTCTGTAGGGGGGGGTGCTGATATAAGGGGACTCTGATCTAATGGGGGGTGCTAATATGAAGGGACTCTGATCTAATGGGGGTCTGTAAGGGGGGTGCTGATATAAAGGGACTCTGATCTAATGAGGAGGGCTCTCTAAGGGGGGTGCTAATATGAAGGGACTCTGACATAATAAGTGGTCTTTAAGGGGGAAGCACTGCTATAAGGAGACACTGATCTAATGAGGGGGGCTGTCTAAGGGGGGTGCTAATATGAAGGAACTCTGATCTGATGGGGGTCTATAAGAGGGGTGCTGATATAAGGTGACTCTGATATAATAAGTGGTCTTTAAGGGAGAAGCACTGATATAAGGAGACTCTGATCTAATGGGGGGGGTCTCTAAGGGGGGTGCCAATATGAAGGGACTCTGATCTAATGGGGGTCTGTAAGGGGGGTGCTGATATAAGGGGACTCTGATCTAATGAGGGGTCCTCTCCAAGGGGTGTGCTAATATGAAGGGACTCTGATCAGGTGGGGGTCTGTAAGGGGGGTGCTGATATAAGGTGACTCTAATATAATAAGTGGTCTTTAATGGGGAAGCACTGATATGAGAAGACTCTGATCTAATAGGGGGTATCTAAGGGGGGGGGGGGTTGCTGACTGCTGATCTAGAGGTTGGTTGCCAACCATTAGATTGGCAGTAGGCACCCCCCCTAGAGACCCCTCCCATTAGCTCAGCATCCCTTTATATCAGCCCCTTAAAGGAGAAGTACATCCAAAGCTGTGGTTCGCAGGAGTGACCCAGGCTAAAGTCTACTGTTGGCTGATGGCATTAAACTGGTCCATGCTGGAGAAACAACACAAGTTTAAAGTTGGAATCCACCTAAATGTCTTCATTGGCACCTGGCTCGGCCTCTTGGTGATCCGCTGAGAGGCTCAGTCAAGCTGCTCCCCCCCCTCCACATCCCAGCGCTCCAGTGAGACAGTCACCACTCTCTGCTCAGAGCGGCAGGGATAACTGAGCAATCAGCAGTTTTTGATCACTCAGCTCTCAGTCTTAGAGCCGGTGGAGGACAAATGCAGTATCGGATCGATACTGTGTGCACCTAGGTATGTATGATTAAAAAAAGACTTCCAATAGATCAGAGAGGCCTGCTTATATCAGTGCCCCCTCCCCTTAAAGACCCCCATTGGATTGACTCACCGGTGGAGCCTGCTGAGTGTCAGGCAGTGTGAGAGACCCTGAGAGCCAGAGTTTGTGGGCGGAATTGGGAGGTGGGACTACTGTACCCCGAGGAGGGGAGGAGGAGTCTATGCTGATGTCACTCTCGCTAGTTGGAGTTGGCACTGGCAGCATTCTGTGAATGCAATATTTTAAATTGTCATTTTGTGAGTAGAATCTGTTTCCTTTTTTTCAATGAACCATTGTGGTACTTCACTATAGAGATCTTTTTTTGCATTTTAGTGCTTCACTTTTAAAGACGAAGGATATCAGAACATCGGAACACCTTAGGAGTGGAAAATCCAAGTCGGATCACACACAGCTTCATGTCTGTACAGACCTCCTATGGCCTGGGGCCTGATTTTCTGGTAAGAGGCTGCGTTTGGTGGTGGTGGTGGAGCACTTATCATGGGATTATGTTGATTTATGGACACTTTTTATTCATTGGATTATGTTGATTTATGGACATTTTTATTTATTGGAGTATGTTGATCTATGGACACTTTTTATTCATTGGATTATGTTGATTTATGGACACTTTTTATTCATTGCATTATGTTGATTTATGGACACTTTTTATTCATTGGATTATGTTGATTTATTGACACTCTTTATTCATTGGATTATGTTGATCTATGGACACTTTTTATTCATTGGATTATGTTGATCTATGGACACTTTTTATTCATTGGATTATATTGATTTATGGACACTTTTTATTCATTGGATTATGTTGATTTATGGACACTTTTTATTCATTGGATTATGTTGATCTATGGACACTTTTTATTCAATTTGACATATGGATTTTGCTACAAATGTTATATAGAGATAACACCTATTTTGTTTAATCAGTCAATGACACAATATTTTCACTCAGAGCAACAGCTTTTGGTATAATAAATAACAAATATTTGTACATTTTAAATTGCGCCTTTTTGTGAACTGGTGAAAACTGAAGATGCGCAATACTGTAAGCACATATTAACACTAAAAATTCTGAATGAACTAAATATCCCTATTTTTTATTGCAAAGTTTGCTGTAAAGGGTATAGAGCAGTTTGCAGAGGGTTCCTTCAGAATTTTTAGTGTCAATATGTGGTTACACCCCTTTAGCACCTGATGGGTAAATGCAATGTACAAGCTATTGGGATTTGAGCACCAGTATATCTTTTTTGTTGCATTGTGGGTCAGTAGCCAGACTTAAACCTAGTAGCTCCCCCCCACCTTGTGTCTTTTTGCCCCATATTGGCCTTGTGTCCACACTAGCATTTGCATAGGCAGAGCAGAGTAGGACTGGCCGTAGAGGGATTACTTTGATGCAGTTGGCCAGCTTAAACATGTACTGCAATATGTGTGAACCAAATATACCTATTTTTTGTGCACAGTTTGCTGGAAAGGGTATATACAGTGGGGCAAAAAATATTTAGTCAGCCACCAATTGTGCAAGTTCTCCCACTTAAAAAGATGAGAGAGGCCTTTAATTAGCATCATAGGTAGACCTCAACTATGAGAGACAAAATGAGAAAAAAAATCCAACCATTTGGAAACTCGGGCACTGCCCGAGAGCCCAGGGGTCAGTAGGGGGCCCCATGAGATGCCCCTGGTACCTTTTTCATAGGCTTTTTTGAGTTTGGGCAAGGACACAAGGGCCCCATGATCCCCTATTGCCTGGGGGCCCCATGAGTTGTCAGTCCGCCCCTGGGTATATAGTAACGTGCAGAGGGTTCCTTCAGAATTTTTACTGCTTGCCAATTTATACTTCAGAGCAAGGCTACTTTTGCATTGATACGGTGTGGCTTGACCGCCCGGTAGGAGCAGTGCAGTGTACCCAAGGGTTTGGTGAGGGGTTAGCTGCACTTTCCAAAAGAGTGTACCACCCTTCTAGATAGGTGCTAGGTTGGGTTATTTAGTTCTGGCTCGTTGTAATCAGTGCAGCTGCATGTGATTAGTTAGGTCTGTTTTATAGTGGTCTAGAAAAGTCAAATTGGCAGCTGAATATTTATGCAACCCTAGCCAATCCCTGGGGAGAGTTGCTCAGATGGTATCTGGGAGTATATATAAATATCCTGATACCTGGAACAGAGGGGTCTTGTCCCTGAGGAGGAGATCACAGCCTAGGAGTATAAACATATGGTGTAGCGCTCTTTAACACAAACTGTGATAAAAGTCTCCAATAGAGAATTATAATGTGCCAAATGGTGAAATCAACAGTGCAGTAACTCCTAAATAATAACACAAAAATTGATGACCACTACACAATATTAAAATATATAGTGTATATATAGTGAAAACACTTCTGTGCCCCCAATGCTGGGAGATATAACCTACCCAAAAAGTGACAAAATAGTGCTCCGTGTTCACACACTCA
Source organism: Staurois parvus (assembly GCF_062004578.1). Lineage (NCBI taxonomy): Eukaryota > Metazoa > Chordata > Amphibia > Anura > Ranidae > Staurois > Staurois parvus. The sequence continues at coordinate 4,822,730 of NW_028317807.1, forward strand.
GCAAAATAATGATGAGCAATCAAAACATAGTGAAAATAATATAAATCCTCCAAAAAATAAATTAATATATATATATATATATATATATATATATAGAGTGATATGTGACACCAGTGTTCACAACAATAAGTAAAAACATGCAGGTGATTCTTGGGCATTGTGGCTTCTGGTGATGACTCCACACACAGCTAGATTGGCTCCTCACCTCCTTACTGCGACCCTAAAAGGGCCTACAGGCCTTTTGGATCACTCCTGGATCCTCCTAGATCAAAACGTATCCTCCAGAGAATTTTAAACCAGCAGGGACAGCATATATCTTCCAGACCAGGGACCAGCTCGATCTTAAATGGCTCTAATCAGTATGACCAGCTATTGTGCATCATCTTGTACATAGCCTTTAGAACCTCATGTATGGGTGTACTTGCATGGGTTCATCTGAGAGTCCAAAGATGGCGTCCACTCCGGAAGTGACGTCACCTACGTGTTTCATCACTGCTCACGTGACTTCATCAGGGTAACATCATTGGTCAACTATACTTCCTTATATAGGGAAGCAGTCTGACCAATCTAATTAATGGGTGGATTTACAGCGGCCATAATCCCGTGGACCACAATGATAATCTATCCTACCGCTGTACAAACCACTCTGCTCTTCCTAATATACTTGGATAAGCAGAAAACATACAAAAACCCACATATACAGGGACTATAATCTTATAAGGATCCTTGTAAATGAACCTCCTAGGCTAAAACCGCTGGTACAAAATGTCCCTCTATAATCAAATATGCTCCTCCATTAAGCGATGGCTATTTTTTTGAAGCCCATGGGGATGGCTATATACATATATTGTATACAAAAGATGAAACCAACAATCATATACATTAAAATATATATAAATTAAAACCCAAATCCAAAACTATAATCCCAATAGCTAATATATTAACCATTCCTAAAATAAACTTTATTAATATATATAAAAACACTATATAACCCATACTCTATCTCTATACCAACCAATACGCATAAGACTTTGTATTCTGAGACCATACAGTATATACTAATACTAACCAGGATAATTGACGCTTAATGAACTACTAAACTGACGCTGCTATAAATCTAAAAAATGAGGAATAAGATTATCCATAAGTCTAAAAATATTAAAATCAAATATATAAAAAGCTATAGATGTAAAAATAGCGTAAAACCTAGCAAGTACACCTCATATCATCCAGTGTACGTATATAATATATATAATATGGTATAAAACATGATAACAAGAAAATAAAAACAGTCAGGTGGATAAAATATTTAATAATCACTAATAAAACAATTGAGGTCGAATTCAACATTAAGTCATCCAGGTGCCTGCATCTTCATATTGTAAATCCAACGGGATTCTGCCTTACTTAACGCATGCACCTGATTGCTACCTCTCCAGTGACATTTATATTTTTCTAATCCCCAGAAACGTAGGGATGATGGATTCTTATTATGGTACATGTTTGGGAAAACCTTTCTGTATATTTTGGACATATTCTCATATTCTTTTCCATAGCGGCCTCTTGGTTCTACCAATATATTGCAAGCCACATTTACATTCCAAACAATATACTACTCCCTCTATCCTACATGTGATTAAATCACTTATCTTGAATTCTTCACCAGTGTTAGTTGCCATAAACCTTTTACGTTTTAAATTTTGACCTTTAGTGGCCCTACATGCAAAACATACCTTACAAGGAAAAAATCCTATCTGATCTAGAAAAGTAATGTGTTTTTTCTTGATAGGGGGATCTAGAACATTTTTGATTAACCTATTTCTCAGTGTTGGTGCTTTACGATAGATGAACTTAGGTTTTTCCGGTAGTACATCATGTAACACAGGGTCCGCTTTTATAATCGACCAATGTTTTTTAACGATATGCTCAATCTTCTTATAATGTGCATTAAAATCCAATATAATAGCTGTCTGATCTTTGAAGCTTCCTTTTTTTATCTTTATCTTTAAGTAATAACGACCTATCTATGTTTCCAACTTGTGACCTGAAATTCCTAATCATCTCTGTGGGGTAACCCTTATCCATAAATCTATGACTCATCATTTCTACTTGTTGATCATAATCTTCTTTTTTGGTACAATTTCTTTTTAGCCTAATAAATTGTCCTTTAGGTATGTTTACCCCTAGGCAAGTGTGCCATGTGCTTGCAGTTCATAGAGACCTCAGCTGGACTAGCTGGAGGGCCTAGTTTGCTGAAAGTTGTTGCAGCTGACTGAGAGGCTTTTCGTCTGAGGCTCTAGTCTGGTCATCACTGGGAGAAAGGGTCTGGAAGATATTGGAGGCAACCGATTATCTAAGGACATTAGAAAGCAGTCTAAGTAGTCCATCAAGTTTGATACATATATATATATATAAAATCTATTTTTGTCTGGGTGTACAGTAGATGTTTGTGTCAAGCATGTTTGAATCCACACTGGTGACTGACTCTACCTCTGTCTATTCCAAATATAAATTGCTCTTTCAGTAACATAATAGTTTTCAGGATTAGTTTTGGACTTTCCTCCTGTTAGTTTGAGGTCATGTCCCTGTCTTCTTGATCTTGGATTCATATTGAAAATACTGCCCTTCTGAACCTTATTCACCTGCTTGATGTATTTAAAGGTCATGACAGCTAAAGATCTATACAGGGGAGTCAGGATCTCCTTCCTCCTGCTGGCCTTTCCTCTAGTGATAAATCCTAGAATTCTGTTCACTTTCCCCACTGCCTGGCCACATTGTTTGCTCAATTTGCTGTCATCTGAAATAAGTACCCCAAATCTTTTTCCTCTGTAGTTCTGCCCAACACTGTACTCCCAATATTGAACTCTGTCAAGGGATTCTTTTTTCCAAGGTGTATTATTTGACTTTTAATAATCAATGAACTGCAGTTTCCATTGTTTTGATCAATCTTCCAGCAATGCCAAATCATGTTCCATGTTATACATACATTCTAAGAATATCAACCCTATTGAACACCTTTGTATCATCAGCAAAAAGACATACCTTACCCACTAAACATTTAGTTATAGTACTTACAAATAGATTAAATAGAACAGGACCTAGTAGAGAGCCTTGGGGTACACCACCAGTGACTGGTCTCTGTTCTTAATGAACCCCATTTACAACTACACTCAGGCTTCTATCCTTTAGACCCCTATCACATATGGGAAATTTGGAATCATGGGCAGAATCACCTAGATTGTGCCTGCTATTCTAAATCATGGAAAAATGTGCAACACATGTTTAGGTACCACTCATACTTAATGACACCCCTAAAAGCAGTGTGATTTTGCCATGATTGTCATGGCAAAGTGCAAGTGCAAAATCACTTCTGGCTTGGGGCCAAAATGAGATTAGGGCGGTCACTTCAAGTGAATAGACTGTCCTATGTGCAACACAAGTTTCTGCGTGTGAATCGCGCTCAGAAATCACTAGCGGGAACTCGACTTCACCCATTTATGTCTATGGTTGGCTGTACGTAGCTATATGTCGCTATTTGAGTACAGTAGCACACGCGCTCCATCACAAAGCACTGAATTCAAGAGTTTGGTTCTGAGATACATAAATAGTGGCGCATAGCTGTGTACAGTTATGTTCACAGCCCCCTTTAGACTTCACTGGGAAGTTAGACTTCTTCTCGAAGTTAGGTATAGGCTTTTAAAGTGATTGCAAAGGCTCAAGCTTTTTTCCTTCATGCATTCTATGCATGAAGGTAAAAAACCTGTGTACAGCAGCCCCCCCTAATACTTTTCTGAGCCCCATCTCAATCCAGTGATGCGCACGCGAGAAGCAGTTGTCCTGGGTCTTGCACTCCTCATTGGCTGAGACAGCAGCTGGAGCCATTGGCTCCCGCTAATGTCAATCACAGTCAGTGAGCTAATGAGGAGAGAGTGGAAGGCGGGGCAGAGCCATGCCTGTGTGTGAAAGGACACACAGAGCAGTGGTTCGGGTGCCCCCATAACAAGCTGCTTGCTATGGGGGAGCTTGGCAGTAGGGAGAGGCCAGGAGCACTGGTGGGGGACCCAAGAAGAGGAAGATCAGAGCTTTTCTTTGCAAAACCATCTGCCTCCTGACGATGTCCTGGAAGTGATGAAACTCGTATGCATAGAGGCGGGAATGCATTTGATCTATAGACCGCTTCTGTGGATTAGAACGCAAGCCATCTCCCACACAGGCTGGAGCAGCAGCAGGCTATACATTAATTAGCAGATGATTCCAGGGTGGCAGAGTGGGCACCGGAGATTGTGAGTGTTTTTAAACTTTTTTTAACCTGTTGGTTTTAAAATAAATGGTATACGCTCTGAGATCCTTCTCTACTTGAATCCTTCCATGCATGTGAGCTGTCTTATGGACCTGTGTCATAGAGGCTGAGACCAGGGAAGAATTGCCATGCACAGCAGAGCTATGAAACAAACATTATAGACCTACCTTGTTATAAGCTAGGGTGATCATTTCCGTTTGGCGAGTGTGGTCCCACAAGGTTGAAGGGCACTTATTTTGCACATAGTGCAGTGTTGGCGGTGGAGAGTGTGGCACTTTATTATATATAGAAGAAAGAGAGCAATCCAAGCACTTTGTGAGCACTGGCACTTTGCAAGAGGAGACTTTTTTGGGGCACGATTTGGACTCTAATTTTTTTCATGGTCTATTAGAATTTGTATATATTTTTAATTCTATTTTATGTATCAACATTTGTGTTTGTAATTGTAGAATATTTAGTATCGGGTAAGCACAGCTTTAAAAAAATCATATGTTACAGAGCAGGTAAGTGACAAAAAGAAGCCTTTACAATCACTTTAAATACATCTGTGCATGAAAACCGTGTGTGTTTGGACAGGTGGGGGTGGTTTAATGTTTTAAAAATTAATTTAGTATTTTTGCATACAAAGATAAAGATAGGTGCTCTTTATAAAGATATTGGTATCTGTTAGACTCTGCATGTATTCTAAGCCTGTGGTCATTGTAGATGGACAACACAGAGTCCCAGATCTAAAGCTTACCAGGCATCTGCCTATGGGATTCTGAAGCTCTAAACCCGGAAAGTGCTAACAGCTAAGCACTTCTAGGTCAGTGTAATTGAAGCGTTTACTCACTGACCATTTCATCTTGAACTTGCCATCAGAGATGTTGGGCACACAAAAGAGCTTGGAAACCACTGGGACCTGGGTTAGGGCATTTTACTGCATGTTGGTAGGAGGTACTGTAGCTTTCCATCTGCCAGGGTCACTATTCTTAAACATATAAAAACCATCTGCATTTTCCATGTGTAGCAAAAAGGGATTCTGGTGGCTGTAAAGCCACTTAATCACTTCTCACTGCAGACCCATATTCACCCTGAGCCTGATCCGGCCTTGGACTCTGGTCAAACGTGTCAACTGTTGCATTTTTCAAGGAAAAATTGCTTGCTTCCGGAATGCATTTTAACCGTAGTAGAGATGTTTGGGGGTGGGGACTACTTACATATGGTGTTGGTCAGATTAACTGCTTCCATACCGGGCACTTTTACCCCCTTCCTGCCCAGGCCATTTTTCAGGTTTCAGTGCTCTCACACTTGAATGACAATTGCGCGGTCATACAACACTGTACCCAAACTACCTTCACACAACTAGAGCTTTCTTTTGGTGGTATTTAATCACCGCTGGGGTTTTTATTTTTTGCTAAATTAACAAATAATGACCAAAAATTGTGAAAAAAAACATGTTTTTCTTTGTTTCTGTTATAAAAGTTTACAAATAAATAATTGTTCTTCATAAATTTAGGCCAAGATGTATTCTGCTACATGTCTTTGGTGAAAATAACCCAAATTAGGATGTATTTTTTAGTTTGTAGGAAAGTTATAGATTTCACAAACTATGGTATAGATCTGAAAATTGATCAGTCCTGAAGTACTGACAGCCAATCTAATTTCTTGAGGTCCAAGAATGTCAGAACAGTACAAATATCCCCAAATGACCCCTTTTTGCAGAGTAGACAGTCCGATGTACTTCATAAGAGTAATGGCGAGTTTTTTGAAGTTGTATTTTTTTTGTCATAATTTTTCGGAAAATGAAAAAATTAAAAAAATAATTTTCACTATTTTTTTTTTTTACATACTGTCACCAGTGCAGTACAGCGTCATCATATAACTGGCATGGCGGTGAACAGGGACACTTACTGGTGACAGTATGAAAAAAAATATATATATTTTTTTTTATTATTTTTAATTTTTTATTACATTTTTTTTTAAAAATTTTTAAGATTTTTTTTTCATATTTTACTATGACCAAAGTAGTACAATATTACCATAGTAACATTGAACTACTTTGGGGAAGTGATCAGTATTTTTTTTATTCTACACAATTTGCTTATAGCAAAGAATTACTTTGCTATAAGCAAGCATTTACCTGAATGACATTGATTCATTCAGGTTTTTTTTTTTTTTTGTGCTTAGCTGTGATTTGGCCACAGCTAATCATATGACATGTGCATGTGACCTGCTGTGACCATTCACAGCTAGGCACTAGTATACAATGGATGGCATGAATGAACCCATCCATTGTATACAACTGTCATGTGACCTGCTGTGATTGGTCACAGCAGGTCACATGGTCCCAGCAATGGGGCCGGTACTCAGATCTGTCATCGGCCGTGTCCGAGGTACACGGCCAGTGACAGACCGCGCTGCTGCTGCGCGGCTCTGCAACCGCGCATGTGCAGGAGGATGCCAAATGGCGTACACCCCGGAAAGCTAGAGCATTTTTGCAGCTGCCAAATGGCTATAGGCCGGGCGGGTAATGATTAACAAGAAAAGACCGAAATTTTGAAAAAAAAAACACGTTTTTCTTTGTTTCTGTTATAAAAGTTTGCAAATAAATAATTGTTCTTCATAAATTTAGGCCAAAATGTATTCTGCTACATTTCTTTGGTGAAAATAACCCAAATTAGGATGTATTTTTTAGTTTGTAGGAAAGTTATAGAGTTCACAAACTATGGTATATATCAGAATATTGATCAATCATGACAGCCAGTCTAATTTCTTGAGGTCCAAGAATGTCAGAAAAGTACAGATATCCCCCAAATGATCCATTTTTGCAAAGTAGACAGTCCGACGTATTTCATAACAGGCATGACAAGTTTTTGGAAGTTGTATTTTTTTTTTAGACATAATTTTTCATAAAATAAAAAAATTAAAAAAATTATTTTCACTATTTTTTTTTACATACTGTCACCAGTGCAGTACAGTGTCATCATATAACTGGCCTGGTGGTGATCAGGGACACTAACTGGTGACAGTATAAAAAATTTTTTTTTTAATTTTTGTTATTGTTTTTAATTTTTTATTACATTTTTTCTTTTTTTTAAGATTTTTTTTTCATATTTCACTATGACCAAAGTAGTACAATGTTACCATAATAACATTTTACTACTTTGGGGAAGTGATCAATATTTTTTTTTTTACACAATTTGCTTATAGCAAGCATTTACTTGAATTACATCAATTCATTCAGGGTTTTTTTTTTTTGTGCTTAGCTGTGATTTGGCCACAGCTAATCACATGACACAGCTGGGCTCTGATTGACCCAGCTTGTGCATGTGATTGCTGTGACCATTCACAGCTGGACACACTAGTATACAATGGATGGCATGAATGAAGCCATCCATTGTATACAACTGTGTTGTGACCTGCTGTGATTGGTCACAGCAGGTCACATGGTACCAGCAACAGGGCCGGTACTCAGATCTGTCATCGGCCGTGTCTGAGGTACACGACCGGTGACAGATCACGCAGCTGCACGGCTCTGCGGCATGCAAACTGTGCATGTCCGAAAGGACGCCATATGGCGAGGGGTTTTGCAGGCCCCCATTCAGCTATAGGCCGGAACCTGTTAATGAAGGCTGGGCAGAGAAACAATATTAAAAAAGAAAACAAACAAACTAAAAAAATACATTGGTATTATTTTATTGGAGTTTTTATGCTTTTAAACAAATTAATTAATCTTTTTACTGCTGTATGCCATACAACAATGGAAGCAAGGAGTTTTACACAATCTCCAACAGTTGCTTGTGGTGTGTATAAACTCTACATGCCAACTGTTGGTTTCTAATCAAAGTTATCCGATGTCTGTAAAACCACCTGATTGCTGTCTGTGACCCTAGAAGTGCACCCCCATTTCCCCTCCACCATGCTTCCAAGGCTCCACTGTACCACCTGTAGATGTCGCTGGGTGGAAGGGAGGGAGACTAGTGAATATGCATTTGCTGATCTCCCCTAAATAGAATGAACTTGGGAGCTATGTGTAGAATGTCACTTCCAGTTTCAGATGACACTTCAAAATTTCTGAATGCAAATTTTGCATAAAAACAGGGATTTTTAGTTCACATGCATTGCAAGACATGTTTAAGCTGGCCAACTGTGTCAAAGTAATCCCTCTCTGGTCAGTCCCTAAAAAAATAGCATGATGTCCTCCCTACCCCCAAAATCCATACCAGACTCTAATTTATGTATGCAGCCTGGCAGGCCAGGAAAGAGGTAGGGATAAGCCCCCTTGGAATCTGGAAGCCCCCTGTCATGTAAATATGTAAGAGGTACATACTGTACCCCCTCTCTCTCCCTGATGTTTAGAGCATGTGGGCGGTGGTGCCATTCTCCTGAAAAATGCTGCCCAAGGCAAACACCTTGTTTTTGGGGAAAAGGGCCAGGGCACCAAGGGCCTGCAGTCCCCCTATCCCATGCAGATGGAGACCCTCTGTGGCTGTGCTGATAAAAGTGAAAATGACAAGACTAAATATCCGGCTTATAAGAACAGTCCCTATAGGTATAGATATACATGGAATATGGATCCACAGGTATAGTTCCACCACAAGAGAGGAGAGCAACTAGTGAGAGGCAACCTAGATACCTCCAAGAGGTCATAACTGTAGTAGGTATTCCGCTATGCTCTATATCCTCATGACCATCACTGGAGCCTGTCTATCGATAATCTGGCGGGCATAATACAGGTCCAGCCTACTAAGCAAGTAGCTGATTGACTCTGTATGCCTTAATGCCGTAATGTACAGTCTTGCACTCCATCACCGGAGCCTGTCTATCGATAATCTGGCAGGCACAATACAGGTCCAGCCTACTAAGCAGGTAGTTGATTGACTCTGTATGCCATGAGTCCATGCTTGTATGCTCAAAAGCTGGAATTTTGGAACTTGAAATTTGGTGGTGATGAAGGTTTATGCACTTTGGGAAATTCTGTAAATTTCCCATTTTCAAGACACTTGATGAAATGAGGTCTTAAGAGTTGTTTGTTGTAGGTACACTCTGGATTGCCTTCAGGGGTCAACATCTCAAACATATTGGCGGTTGAGTACATCACACAGCTTTTACCAGTAGCTTCCTGCTGCTGCACATTTTGATATTGAATGCAGTTTAGTGGGTCATTCAGAAGAGACGAATAGCTGTTTTTCATCTGCTGGAAACTAAGTGATGATCTATAATCAATAAGAAGATCACTGTCTGCCATCGCCAGGGGCGGACTGACCATCTTGAAACGCGGGCGCTGCCAGAGGGCCCAAGGTCAGTAGGGGGCCCTATGAGATGCCCCTGGTACCTTTCTCATAGACTTTTTTGAGTTTGGGCAAGGACACAGGGGCCCCATGATTCCCTATTGCCCGGGGGCCCCATGAGTTGTCAGTCCGCCGCTGGCCATCGCCACCGTTTTGCCATTACAGGCAGTTACAAAAACATGTCCGACATGCCAGTCGTAGTGTAACTGTATAGTGGGCTTTAACACCGGCGTGACATGTATGCCAACAGATCTTATACACGGATGACCTTCCTTTTCTTTAAACTGATTTCTCAGTATAGTGACCGCAGCCTGGGCAACACGTGCAGAGACAGTCTTTCCATCTTCAATGTCAGCCTTGTCCTTCATGCTAAGTCCCAATTTTGGGAGCCAGGCTGCATTGGGGTCAAATCTCTGAAACTTCTTCTGTTGGATGTCATCCTGGTTGTTGTCCCACAATGGTCTTATTCTTTTCATTGAATTCTGTTGAAAATGTTGGTTTACAAAGGGATGTTGCTTTTTTGTAGACCATGTTGTCCAACCTGGAAGAATACACAATATGAGAAAATAATTAGAACAGCAGAAAAATAAAAGTGAAATTTTTGTTTGAATGACATTTTTTCCTAATATTCATCAATAAACAGGTACAAGCCCCCAGATTGTATCAGATTTGAAGGGTTGACTTGTCTGGCCATTCCATGAACAGTCCTTGAGTCAGGGCTAATTCACACAGGAAGTGAAAAACACCCGGTTTAGATCTGTACAGTGTATAGTTTTGTGCGCATCAAAACTCAGAACTATAGTAAATATGTACTGCATTTTGTGCCAGTTCACAGTATGCCTGAGCTGAATTGCTCAGGAAAGTGCTGTGCAATTCATCTGCAGCTCTGTGCAGTGCGACTTCAAGCCCATTCATTCGAATGGGCTGAAATTGTACCATGCCACACCAAAATTAGTGCATGCACTACTTTTTGAAACACATTTGCCTGCACTGGCAGAAAGTACCATGCGAATTGACATGGGCCAGTGTGGGCAAATGCAATGCATTTCTGACCGGCTCTTTGGACATCGTTAACTTTTAACTGACCCGCTCAGCAGATTGCAAGGGCATTGCGATTGGAATGCCATGCGGGAAGTCGCAAGGGACCGCGGCTCTCCAGCACTGCATTCTAGTGTGAATGAGCCCTTGGTCAGGAACAAAAAAGTAGGACACAGCTGCAGAGATTACTCCCAAAGATCTGAAGATTTTACGCATGTACATACATAAATGCAAGTACTTTGGGCACGTATTTTATGCAAGATCTTCTAGATATGCCAGCAAGGACCTTTTTGTTCATACAGAAAATATACCCATGTGAATGAGCCCCGCATGCAAAAATGTGTGCAGCATTTAGCTGTGCACAAAAAAGTAGGACACGGCTTTTTCCGGGACCACACAGATCTGCAGATTTACGTATGAATGCGTCTAAATGCAAGTATTTTAGGCCAGTATTTTACAAAGGATCTTCTACTAGCTCTGCCAGCAAATAAGCATTTGCCCGTGTGAATGAGTCCTAAATGTGAACATTGAAAATCCTCTTTTATTGACCCTGTCAGAGGATCAATAAAAGCAGAAAGAATTTATCCTGAGAAAAACTGGGTTCACATATACCTGTCTGTCTATGTCACATGTGTCAAACACAAGGCCCGGGGGCAAAATCCGGCCCACCAGGCCATTTCATGTGGTTTTCGCACCCTTCCTGCAGTTTTGTCACTATCCTCACCTCTGCCCCTACCTTTTCTCAGCAATTGGCAGCAGACAGAACAGAACTCCTTCACCAGATCCTGCACTGCTTCGTGCAGCAATGGAAAAGCTTGTCTCTGGTTCCCCCTTCCCCCCATCTTAGCAGTCGGCAGCAGAGAGATTTTCTGGTCCTCCTCCAGATCCTGCACTTTCTGCTTCCCAGCTCTGCCCCAGCTTCTTCCGGGCAGCAGCACAAGGTAAAGGGGTACACTGTGATGTAAGGAAGGGTGGGGGAATCTTGACTTGTGATGGTGGGGAAGGGGGCTCATGACATCTGATGTAAGGGGGAGGGGTAAAATGCACATTCTAGACCTAAAGTTTAGTTAAAACCCCCAACACCTTATACTGTATGTTTTCTGAAAGCAGAGACCCTGGAGGATAAACAGTGTTAGTCTAAATTTTATTCATGTCATACGATATTAGCACAATGGTTTATTAAACCTATATGTTTAGTAGAAGCATACACTACAGTAAATGTTAGTGTACACAGACACTTTATATTACTCAGTTTTATGGTAAAATAGAACAGGTGAGATTGTGCCATCAACCCCCTGAAAGGGATGCCAGGCCCCCTATGTGTTAGCATACTGTATATGAGGTGACAGGTTCTCTTTAAGTACTTGCCTTCCTGAGGATTTACCCCCCTTCCTGACCAGGCCTCTTTTTGCTACTCGGCGCTGCACTACTTCAACTGATAATTGCGCAGTCATGCAATGCTGCACCCAAACAAAATTTACGTCCTTTTTTTCACACAAATAGAGCTTTCTTTCGGAGGTATTTGATCACCTGTGCGCTTTTTATTTTTCACGCTATAAACAAAAGAAGACCAAAAATTTTGAAGAAAAACAATATTTTTTTACTTTCAGCTATAAAAAATATATAGTAAACTCAAAGTTAGTTATAAATTTAGGCCAAAATGTATTCTGCTACATGTTTTTGGTAAAATAAATCCCAATAAGTGTATATTGATTGCTTTGTGTGAAAGTTATAGCGTCTACAAACTATGGTATAGATACTGCAATTTATGCCATTTTTTTGCTATACAGCGCTGCGCTAGTTTAACGGTCATGCAATCTGGTACATAAATGAAATTTATGTCCTTTTTTTCACACAAATGGAGCTTTCTTTTGGTGGTATTTGATCACCTGTGCACTTTTTATTTTTGGCGCTATAAACAAAAAAACATTTTTGAAGAAAATTTTTTTTTTAAAAAAAAAACAATATTTTCTCATTTCGGTCATAAAAAATATCTTCATATGGTCAGTCTACAGTGGTACACCCACCATCAGGGTCACTTCCCTAAAGCTGGGTGGGAGGGCTTTATCCACCCTCCTTCTGATATTCCATCAGTATATAGGCTTGTGGCCAGTAGGAGCATCTTCAGCTCTGAGGAAGGGGGTTTAGCTCCCGAAACGCGTCAGCTCTTACGCATCATTAGACACAGATGCACTGTGACTGTGTTTGTGGACCACATATACTGCTTTTAATCACACTGGTTTGTGAGTATATATCTTAATTTTTCAATAAATACGTGTCTTACCATGGTAATGCACGATGAGAGTGCGCCCTTGTCTGTTCTTTCTCATAAAAAATATCCCAAAAAACAAAAATTTTGTCATAAATTTATGCCAAAATGTATTCTGCTACATGTTTTTGGTTAAACAAATCCCAGTAAGAGTATATTTATTGTGGTGTGTGAAAGTTATAGCGTCCACAAACTATGGTATAGATAATGGAATTTACACAGCTTTTGCACTGGAAGAATGTCTTCTGGCCTCAAGAAGAGGTGATCGTTCCAGGCCATTGCCTCAGAGAAGTATCAAGAGACTGTGTGTAATCCAATGTTGAGGGTTAGGCCCAAAAAAATGTAAATTTGGAAACTGTAATGAGTTTCCATGCGACTGGCCTGGCAAGGTTTGAATTTGGGTTGGTGGCGATAAATTGTTGTGCATACAAATTGCTTTGATCCACAATCAACGCATACAGATATTCCATGAAAAACAGCTCTAAAAATCAAGGGGAGTAGTTAAATTTGCTATTTCCACCTGAATTCCAGGTTGGGCAGTGAACGGGGGAAGTACAGGTGCTGCAGAATTTGTAGGCTGTCAATTGGGATTTGCAAGCACATCCGGAAAGGATACTAGGAGCTCTATGGGACTGTGTGCGAATTCTTGGTGGCTGTGGGACAATACTTCACGTCACCAAGTCATACCGCAGTGCTGGTATTATTATTATACAGGATTTATATAGCGCCAACAGTTTGCTCAGCATTTTACAGTATAACGGAAGACAATACAGCAACAATACAGTTCAATACAAGAGGGTTAGGAGGGCCTTTATCCTGAGAGCTTACAATCTAAGAGATATGTGAAAGACCAAGATGTACTAGACCGCTGGTGCTCGCCAGTTCACCAAAAAGTAGTGCGGCACTAGTACTGGCACTCTGCTGCATATGAGAGTCCTCACAATTTACCGACAAGTGCTAACAGAGATCAGGCCTGATTCTGTGAACACTGCAGTTTTGTGTGCAATGTATCAAGTGACAGGGACCTACTGACACTGCACTTGCTGGAGGTGAAGGGGGGGTAAGCGTAGGGGCTAAATGCAGGTGCTGAGGCTGATCCCGCTAACACTGGGGACACTATACTAATGTGAATGCTGATATAGTGCTGAACTGATCAAAGATATTGATCCATTCAAACACTATACTAGCAATGGAGGTTTATTGTGCATGAGCGTGTTCCTGGCAGTCAAGGGGTTAAATGTGATGACTGGTGTACTGATGGGCAATCTGACACCTTCTGGGAGGGGCGTGAAAACCACGGGAGCACAAATCATGTATATATATATATCTATATATACAGTGGGGATCGAAAGTTTGGACACCCCAGCTAAAAATTTGTATTAGTGTGCATAAAGAAGCCAAGGAAAGATGGAAAAATCTCCAAAAGGCATCAAATTACAGATTAGACATTCTTATAATATGTCAACAAAAGTTAGATTTTATTTCCATCATTTACACTTTCAAAATAACAGAAAACAAAAAAATGGCGTCTGCAAAAGTTTGCAGACCTTGCCCCAACAATCAGCACAATGGGTTCTTCTAAGCAGTTGTCTAGAAAACTGAAACTGAAAATAGTTGACGCTCACAAAGCTGGAGAAGGCTATAAGAAGATAGCAAAGCGCTTTCAGATGTCAATATCCTCTGTTTGGAATGTAATTAAGAAATGGCAGTCATCAGGAACAGTGGAAGTTAAAGCAAGATCTGGAAGACCAAGAAAAATATCAGACAGAACAGCTCGCAGGATTGTGAGAAAAACAATTCAAAACCCACGTTTGACTCTAAGATCCCTCCAGAAAGATCTGGCAGACACTGGAGTTGTGGTACACTATTCCACTATAAAGAGATACTTGTACAAATATGGTCTTCATGGAAGAGTCATCAGAAGAAAACCTCTTCTACGTCCTCACCACAAAAATCATCGTTTGAACTTTGCAAATGAACATATAGACAAGCCTGATGCATTTTGGAAACAAGTTCTGTGGACCGATGAGGTTAAAATTGAACTTTTTGGCCGGAATGAGCAAAGGTACGTTTGGAGAAGAATGGGCACAGAATTTAATGAAAAGAACCTCTGTCCAGCTGTTAAGCATGGGGTTGGATCAATCATGCTTTGGGGTTGTGTTTCAGCCAGTGGCACAGGGAACATCTCACGAGTAGAAGGAAAAATGGATTCAATAAAATGTCAGCAAATTTTGGATGGTAACTTGATGCCATCTGTGAAAAAGCTGAAGTTAAAGAGAGGATGGCTTCTACAAATGGATAATGATCCTAAACACACCTCGAAATCCACGGGGGATTACATCAAGAGGCGTAAACTGAAGGTTTTGCCATGGCCTTCACAATCTCCTGACCTCAACATAATTGAAAATCTATGGATAGACCTTAAAAGAGCAGTGCGTGACAGACAGCCCAGAGATCTCAAAGAACTGGAAGACTTTTGTAAGGAAGAATGGGCAAAGATACCTCAACAAGAATTGAAAGACTCTTGGCTGGCTACAAAAAGTGTTTACAAGCTGTGATACTTGCCAAAGGGGGCAGTACAAGATATTAACACTGCAGGGTGCCCAAACTTTTGCAGACGCCATTTTTTTGTTTTCTGTTATTTTGAAAGTGTAAATGATGGAAATAAAATCTAACTTTTGTTGACATATTATAAGAATGTCTAATCTGCAATTTGATGCCTTTTGGAGATTTTTCCATCTTTCCTTGGCTTCTTTATGCATATTAATACAAATTTTTAGCTGGGGTGCCCAAACTTTCGATCCCCACTGTATATATATATATGTGTGTGTGTGATTTTGCGCACCTGTGCCGCCCTGTAGGAGTATTTCTGCTATAGGGCGGTCAGGAACTGGTTACAGAAGCGGTTTGTGTTACGGCGCTGCGTTACTTTAACTGACAATTGCGCGGTCATACAACACTGCACCCAAATTAAATTTACATGATTATGCTGTTACACAGTTAATATTTATGTTAATGTACATGAGAATTCATATAGTTTATTCTTTGTACCATTTCCTATGGACATTCCTATAGTTAGTTATGCTGCCATCCGGCCTTATTTGGTAATGCATTTGTTTTATATTACCTCCCTGAGATCTATGACACGATTCCTTTGTATATGAAGCTCTTCCCTTCTTCTTGAGTTCAGCACTTCCTGTGTCATGGAGGCAGCTAACAGACCACATGTAACAGGGACACATGTATTCTGCATAGTACGCTACAGAAAGTATCATCTTTTGACCGCATAATACTGGAAACCATTCATTCTGCTGTATCCTGTTGTCACATGTACAGAATAAAGCAACTTCTGGATGAACACAGTATTGGTGAGTTCAGCTATCTGATAAGAATTGCCTACAGTGATTATATCTGCTTATACAGGCTAGGCAGAGAGGTCTCACAAGGGATAAATCGCTATCACAACAATCTGAGTCAGAATAATGATTCTTTTTTCCACAAATTGAGCTTTCTTTCTGTGGTATTTGATCACCTGTGCGTTTTTTATTTTTTGCGCTATATAAAAAGGCTGACAAGTTTGAGAAAAAAAACAATATTTTGGACTTTTTGCTATAAAACATGTCCAGTAAAAAAAAATAAAAAACAAATTTTGTCATAAATTTCGGCCAAAATGTATTCTGCGACATGTCTTTGCTAAAAAAATCCCAATACGTGTAAATTAATTGGTTTATGTGAAAGTTATAGCGTCTACAAATAGCGGGAAAGATACTGGGATTTTTTAGTTTTTTTTATAATAATAAGGGCTGTCGTGGTATGGGAGCCTGCCAATTATTAATCCCCTTATTAATGCCTTGTATCACATGCCCTCAGAGTCCTGCTCTGTATTGTTCCAATTGTCCCCTGTGTCACTAGGCCAAATGGCCTAATTAAATTACTCTGGACCCCTCCTCCCTTCCCCCTCATGCCAAATTCCTGAACTCTCTGGACAGGACCCATTGCCATGGTAACCCGACAGGAAGTATCAGGTTACCAGCTCAATACTTAAGAGAGAGCAAGGAAACCCCCCTGTGTGTTCTCCTGGCTGTGTGTGTGAGGGACGGCTGTGCTGAGCGCCAGCTCCTCTCATCCCCCGTCCTCCTCCTCATCTCCTGGACTGTCTGTGTTGCCTGCAATCCCTGCACTGTGGAGGAATCTTCTGCTGTCCCCGTGAATCTGCCTGGATCTATCCCCTGCCTGGACTGAACCCCTTGTTCTCTGTGAGTACCTGCTACCTCTCTGCCACCCAACGTATTGAAGGACTGCCATCTGTTTGTCTCAATAAAGCTTTGTGAATCTGTCATCCTCTCTGTGTGTTCTGTCCTGCCTTTCCTCTGTCACATACTGGTTGGCAGCGGTGGGATCAGGACACTGAGGAGATGACAGACAGCGAAAGCCAGCGGATGCAGGAACAGACCCGGCCCAGCGAATACAGGAAGTGGACTGTGGCATGTCTGCAGGAGAGGGCTGAGGAGCTGGCCCTTTCCTGGAGGGGCCTAGCCAAAGAGGATCTGATCACTGCCATTGAGGAGGCGGACCCCCAGGACGCCCCAGGAAAAAGCAGATCAACCCCAGCCTCCCCAGCACGCAAGGATCCAGGGCCCAAGAGCCCCTGGCTTACTCGGGTGGAGGAAGAGATGGCCCTCCTGGGGTCAGATGCCACAGCAGAGGACAAGCGAGAGGCTATCCGGAGGGCGCATGAAAGAGAGAGCCAAGGGAGCCACAGTGACCCAATTATGCGGTGACCCCAGAAGTGCACCGGGCGCGCTTCCGTGACCTTCCCTGCCATGCAGAACCGTCCTATAGGATGTATGCGCACAAGATGTCGCAGTCCTGTCGGAGGTGGCTAGAGGGGGAACAGGCCCGCACCGCAGAAGAAATCATTCAAGCATTTTTAAAGGAGCAATTCTACAACCAATGCCCGGCGGAGGTGCGCGGATGGGTAAGAGAGAAAGCCCCTACCACCCTTGCAAAGGCCACTGCCCTGGCTGATGAGATCCTGGCCATCAAGCCACAATAGAAACGGCAGAACCCTGAGCCGTCAAGGGCCCCGCCCCCGCCACCTCTGCCAAAACGGGCCGCCCACCTACCACTGCCAACCCCGCGGGGCCACCCCCCAGAGCCCGGTTCACGGGGCCCCCCATGGAGCGCCGCTGCTATGGATGCAACCAGCCAGGGCACCTCCAAGCTAACTGCCCCACCTCTCAAAGCCGGCGTTCTACCCGTCCGGTTCACTACCTGGAACTTCATCCCGCAGAAGAACCACTGCCCCTGCCTCCCAGCGAATGGATGAGCCCCCCAGACGCCAACCAACCCTGGGGGGTTTACAGTGTCTACCCCCCGGGGGCTACATACTCCACCCAGAAACAACGCCACCTGCAGGCCGTGCGGGTAGATGGACATCCCGCCACCGGTTTTCGGGATACGGGGGCCTTCCTGACCATCGCTGATCCCCGAGTGATCCGGCCGGAAGCCATCCAACCCGGCCCTGGATTCGCCATCGAGCTGGCGGGAGGAGCCAGACATCACATCCCCAGGGCATCCGTGCGCCTCGACTATGGGTTCGGGGAGCAACAGTGCCAGATCGGCGTCATGGGCGGCCTCCCGGCGGATGTCCTACTCGGCAATGACTTAGGGGAGCTACGATGCCAGTACGTCGGGGCGGTGACCCGGCGCCAAGCAGGTCGAGGTCCTCCTACAGACGAAGCCACCACTGGACCTTTCCCCAGCATGGACTTGGTGAGTGAACCCCTACCTGACTCAGACCTTCCCCTGACCTGGGATCGGGAGACCTTTAAGCGGGAGGTAGCCACAGACCCCACCTTGGCTAAGTTTAGGACCCAGGCCGCCGCAGGGCGGCAGGAGGGGGATGAGGGCCAGCTTTGGTGGGAGCAGGGGTTGTTGTACCGCACAGCAGGCCCAAGCCGCCCGGGTCAACCCTCTGCTAGCTCCACACAACTGATAGTGCCCAGACGGTTCCGGTTCCCACTACTCCAGATAGCCCACGACATTCCAGTAGCTGGCCACCTGGGTAAGAGGAAAACGGGGCTGCGGCTGACCCAAGCCTTCTACTGGCCAGGTATCACCCAGGACGTAGCCCACTTCTGTCAGACCTGTGACATCTGTCAGAGGAGGGGACGCCCAGGGGACCAGCCCAAGGCACCGCTCCGCCCCTTACCCATCATTGATGAGCCCTTTCAGCGGGTAGCTGTAGACATCCTGGGGCCCCTGGCCCGGCCCAGTAAGGCCGGCAAGCGGTACATCCTCACGGTAGTGGACTACGCTACCCGCTACCCCGAGGCTGTCCCCCTGTCCAGCATCTCCGCCCCCAAAGTAGCCGAGGCCCTAGTCACCGTTTTCTCCCGGGTGGGTTTCCCCAGCGAGATCCTGACGGACCAGGGTACCCAGTTCATGTCCGAGGTGGTCCAATCCCTCTGGCGCACGTGCGGGGTAAGGGCGATCCGGACCACTCCCTATCACCCCCAAACCAATGGCCTCTGCGAGCGCTTCAATGGCACACTGAAGAGCATGCTGAGGTCCTTCGTTGATGGGGAGGCGGACTGGGAGAAGCTCCTTCCACACCTGCTGTTTGCATATCGGGAGGTACCGCAAGAGTCAACAGGGTTCTCCCCCTTCGAACTCCTGTACGGGCGGAAGGTCCGCGGTCCCCTATCCCTGCTTCGGGAACATTGGGATAGGCAGATAGAGGACAAGGGTACCCCCGTCGTTCCCTACGTTCTCGAGCTACGGGAAAGGCTGACCCGCCTGGCCACCATGGCCCACGGCCACCTCCAGGCAGCCCAGACACGTCAGAAGGTCTGGTACGACCGCAAGGCACGCGTTCACTGAAGGGCAGCAGGTGCTCAAGATCGTCCCCAACCCCCAGAATAAGCTCCAGCACATCTGGGAAGGACCCTACAAGGTCCTCCGCAAGATAGACGAGACTAGTTACGTCATTGGTCTCGACGCCCGCAACCGCCAACAGCGCACGGTCCACATCAACATGTTGAAAGAGTACCATGACCGGGCTCTGCCCGTGCTCGCTGTCTGCCCCGCCTCCACGGGCGGAGCAGACGAGGGAGCCCTGCCCGATCTCCTGCAAGCCACCAAAGTCACCACTCCCCTAGATCAGATTCCAACGGGGGCTCGGCTGAACCCCCGCCAGACGGCCCAGATGCGGGCCGTGATAGCGGACCGGGCCGTCGCCTTCTCGGCCACCCCAGGTCGCACCGGGTTAGCCCTCCACCACGTGGAGACCCACAGTCAGAAACCCATCCAGCAGGCCCCATACAGAGTCCCCGAATCTGTGAAGGTGGCCATCCGAGCAGAACTCTCCGAGATGCTCCAGCTGGGTATCATCCGACCCTCCCGCAGTCCTTGGGCCTCCCCGGTGGTGCTCGTGCCAAAGAAGGATGGGACCACCCGCTTTTGCGTGGATTACCGGAGGTTGAATGACTACACTGTCAGTGACGCCTACCCCATGCCCCGCATAGACGACCTGCTGGACCGTCTGGCCGGGGCCCGCTACGTGAGCACCCTAGACCTCAGCAAGGGCTACTGGCAAATCACCCTCACAAAAGAGGGTGTTGAGCGCTCCGCCTTCATTACCCCGTTCGGCCTGTATGAATTCCTCGTCATGCCCTTCGGCATGAAAAACGCCCCCGCCACCTTTCAGCGGGTCGTGGACCAGCTACTGGAGGGATGCCAAGAGTTCGCGTGCGCTTACCTAGATGACATAGCGATCTTTAGCGACTCGTGGGAGGAGCACCTGGCCCACGTGGGGGCCATCCTAGACCGCATCTGTAGGGCCGGGCTGACACTGAGACCAGACAAGTGCCAGTTGGGAATGGCGGAGGTACAGTACCTCGGGCACCGAGTAGGGGGGGGGACACTGAAACCTGAGCCAGCCAAGGTTCAGGCCATTTATGACTGGCCCACTCCCCAGACCAAGAAGCAAGTGATGGCATTCCTTGGCACTGCCGGCTATTACCGTAAATTTGTACCTAATTTCAGCTCCATGGCCCAGCCCCTGACCGACCTGACCCGGAAAAACAGTCCCCGGATGGTGACCTGGACCTCGGCCTGTGAATCCGCCTTCTGTGACCTCAAATCCGCCCTGGCCGCCCCTGACCACAACAGACGCTTCCTCGTACAGACAGATGCCTCCACCTACGGCCTAGGGGCTGTCCTCAGCCAAGTCAACGAGGCTGGGGAGGAACACCCCGTTGCCTTCCTCAGCCGCAAACTACTAGACCGGGAAGTTGCCTATGCTACAGTGGAGAAGGAGTGTCTGGCCATAGTCTGGGCCCTAAAGAAACTACAGCCCTACCTGTACGGCCGGGAGTTCACCATCGTCACCGACAACAACCCCCTCACATGGCTGAACCGGGTGTCCGGGGATAATGGGCGCCTCCTTAGGTGGAGCCTGGCCCTCCAGCCCTACAACTTTACCATTCGATACAGGCGGGGAAGCCAGCACCAAAACGCTGATGGCCTTTCCCGCCAACAAGACCCACAGTAGCTAGGCTAGGCCCCACAAGTGCCTTCCAGGGAACCCGGTTGGGTCCCCCTTATCGGCACTTGTGAAAAGGAGGGGGGAGGAGTGTCGCGGTATGGGAGCCTGCCAATTATTAATCCCCTTATTAATGCCTTGTATCACATGCCCTCAGAGTCCTGCTCTGTATTGTTCCAATTGTCCCCTGTGTCACTAGGCCAAATGGCCTAATTAAATTACTCTGGACCCCTCCTACCTTCCCCCTCATGCCAAATTCCTGAACTCTCTGGACAGGACCCATTGCCATGGTAACCCGACAGGAAGTATCAGGTTACCAGCTCAATACTTAAGAGAGAGCAAGGAAACCCCCGTGTGTTCTCCTGGCTGTGTGTGTGAGCGACGGCTGTGCTGAGCGCCAGCTCCTCTCATCCCCCTTCCTCCTCCTCATCTCCTGGACTGTCTGTGTTGCCTGCAATCCCTGCACTGTGGAGGAATCTTCTGCTGTCCCCGTGAATCTGCCTGGATCTATCCCCTGCCTGGACTGAACCCCTTGTTCTCTGTGAGTAACTGCTACCTCTCTGCCACCCAACGTATTGAAGGACTGCCATCTGTTTGTCTCAATAAAGCTTTGTGCATCTGTCATCCTCTCTGTGTGTTCTGTCCTGCCTTTCCTCCGTCACAAGGGCAGTGATCAGTGATTTATGGCGGTGATCAGCTATTTATGACAGTGATCAGCGACTTATGGCGGGACTGCAGGACTGCGGCAGACATTTTGACACTGGGGGGAACTGACTTGGGGTCACTGACATCCCCAGTGATCAGTGATCAGCATTGCAGAGGACAGTAGTCAGTAGGGCATAAGACATTGGTCGGCAGAGAAGAGGACAGGGTCACTGCGGGTAGAGCACTCAGCAGGTCTCCTCCTCCCTTCCCCACACTGCAAACAGCCTGGGTACAGCACATAGCCGAGATCAGATTCTCTTACAGACACAGCATCCATCTGCACAGTATGTAGCTGGCCTTGAACACATCCCTCCTCCTTGCACATATATCCCCTAATCCCTTCTCCTTGAACAAATTCCCCCCTCCTTGCACATTTGAACTCTAAACCATCCTCCTTGCACATATTCCCCCTCCTTGCACATATCCCCCCTAATTCCTCCTCCTTGCACGTATCCCCCCAATCCTTCCTCCTTACACATGTCCCCCTAAACCTTCCACCTTGCACATATCCCCCCTATTCCCCCCTCCTTGCATGTATCCCTCCTAATTCCTCTTCCTTGCACGTATCCTCCCCAATCCTTCATCCTTGCACATGTTCCTCCCAGTCCTTACTCCTTGCACATATCCCACCTACTCCCTTCACCTTAAACATATCCCCCCAATCCCTCCTCCTTGCACGTATCCCCCCCCAAATCCCTCAAACTTGCACATATGCCCCCTAATCCTCATCCTTGCACATATCCCCCTAATCCTCCTCCTTGCACATATCACCCCCCCAACCCCCCTCCTTGCACATATCACCCCCCTTATCCCCCCCCTAGCACATATCCCCCCTAATCATCCTCCTTGCAAATATCACCCCCCTTATCCCCCCTCCTAGCACATATCCCCCCCTTATCATCCTCCTTGCAAATATCACCCCCCCCCACACACACACACACCAATGCCTCCTCCTTGCACATATTCCCCTCCAATCCCCCCTCCTAGTAAATATCCCTCCCCAGTGCAAATATTCACTAATCCCTCCACCTCTAATCTTCAACAAATTATTTTCACCCCCTCCACACACACACATCACACACATCACACACAGGATCGCTAGTCCGGACTGCACAGAGTTTACCTGCACCCTACGTCCTCCAGAAGGAAATGTGTGCAGGGTGCAGGTAATTAACTACTTGCCAACCGCAGATAGGCGAATGCCGGCTACACTGCGGCCGGCCAGTCCTGGGAGGGTGTCATATGACGTCCTCCCAGAACGTGCTCTCCTGCGTGCCCTCGGGGGCGCGCACCCGGCGACATCCGTGATCGCTGTGTCCTACGGACACAGCTGATCACGTGATGTGGTAAAAGGTCAATCACAGCGGCCTTTTACCACATGATCAGCCGTGTCCAATGACGCGCTGATCACCGGGAAATGCAATTGGCGGTTCTCGGCTGCACTTTCCACACACTGTCAGAGCGTGAGGAAAGTACTGCCGAGAACCGGCAGTTGTCAGGGCAGGGAACGGCACCGATCATCAGGGCACTGATGATCAGTACCCTGATGATCGGTGCCCAGCAGTGCCACCCACCAGTTCCTCCCACCTGTGCCCAGCAGTGCACCCACCTGTGCCACCCAGCAGTGCCAGCTACCTGTGCCCAGAAGTGCCAGCTATCTGTGCCCAGCAGTGCCACTTACCTGTGCCCAGCAGTGCCACCCACCAGTGCTCATCAGTGCAGCCCAGCAGTGCTGCCAGTCAGTGCCCAGCGGTTGTGCCAGTCAGTGCCCAGCAGTTGCGCCAGTCAGTGCCCAGCAGTGATGCCAGTCAGTGCCACCTATCAGTGCTGTCTATCAGTGCCGCTTATCCGTGACACCTCATTAGTGCTGCCTATCAGTACCGCTTATCTGTGCCACCTCATTAGTGCTGCCTATCAGTGCTGCCTATTAGTGCCCATCAGTGCTGCCTATCAGTGCCCATCAGTGCCGCCTATTAGTGCCCATCAGTGCTGCCTCATCAACGCACATCAGTGAAGGAGAAAAATTACTTGTTTGAAAAATATTATAATAGAAACAAAGAACCTTTTTTTTTCAAATTTTTTTGCACTTTTTTTGTTTATAGCGCAAAAAGTAAAGTGCCCAGCGGCGATTAAATACCACCAAAAGAAAGCTCTATTTGTGAGAAAAAAAGATAAAAATTTCATATGGGTACAATCTTTCATGACCGCACAATTGTCAATCAAAGTGCGACAGCGCTGAAAGCTGAAAATTGGCCTGGTAAAGAAGGGGGTATAAGTGCCCTGTAGGCAAGTGGTTAAACTGTGTGCAGTCTGAGCTAGCGATCCTGTGCGACGTGCTGTGTGGAGATGCGCTGCACTGACAGGAGGGAGAGGGCACAGCACAGCCTCTCTCCTGAACACTGCACCGTGCTATGCACTCACGTCCTGAGTGTGAGAATGGGGGAAGGTACTCGGCCATCAACTGGGGGGGCACAACAGAAATCTGGGGGGTGCAGCTCACCCCAGCACCCCCTAGTTCCAGCCATGACTGTGGGTGTGTTGGACCACTGGAAGTTTTGGCCACTTTCACATTCCTCCCAACTTTCTGAGATGGGAATGAGGGACACCTACTAGCAAAGGACACACGCCCTGCCACACCCCCCTTAAAGGAGAATTGTACCAAATGTTAGGGTAAACCGTCAAGTGCATTTTTACCACTACTATTCCTTTATATTGGCTTTTGAAGTTTACAAATGCAACAATTTAGAAATTGGAAGAAAGGTTTAGCACTGTGTAACACTTTTTGATAGCTAAATGGTGCATTTTTTATACAACTATATAGATCAGACCAAAATGAGGGACAAACGAGGAGGAAAGCAGGACAGAGGGACTTTGGTACTGAATGAAGGACAGTCCCTCAAAATCAGGGACAGTTGGGAGCTTTGGGCTGTGTGGGATCAAAGGTCTGTATCTTATCTATATTTCGTTTTATTCACTTTTCAAATGGTTGGTCCCGCCAGCGAACCAACACCTTAAGATGCCTACTATTACCTTTACTAGAAATCCCTAACCTTTACTAGAAATCCCTACAGAAAAACCTTTTCTATTCCGCTCTCTGATTCAGTTTTACTCTGTTACTGTAGTCAAAGTTTCACAGACTTGATGGTTAAGGCCCGTGAACTGTCTTTTTACTGTTAATGAGACTGCATTTAACAATGTTATTAATGATATAGATATATTTTAATTGATTTAGACAAACTTTGTTTGGAAATGGAATATAGGTTATTGGGAAAATCTGTAACTATTATTATTACTATTATTATTCCATGAAATTTCCTTGCTACTTAATATTCCACGTCAACTGCTATTGGTATTATAACAAAGTGGAAACAACTGGGAAGAGCAGCAACTCAGCCACAAAGTGGTAGGCCACGTAAAATGACAGAGTGGGGTCAGCACATGCTGAAGCGTCTGAGGCAGTGGTGTAAAGCATGCTGCCACTGGACTCTAGAGCAATGGAGATGTGTTCTCTGGAGTGACGAATCACGCTTCTCTGTCTGGCAATCCGATGGACCTGTCGGGGTTTGGCAATTGTGCCAGGAGAATAGTACTTGCCTGACTGCATTTATGCCAAGTGTGAAATTTGGAGGAAAGGGGATTATGGTGTTGGGTTGTTTTTCAGGGGTTAGGCTTGGCCCCTTAGTTCCAGTGAAGGGAATTCTTAAGGCATCAGCATACCAAGACATTTTGGACAATTTAATGCTTCCAACTTTGTGAGAACACTTTAGGGATGACCTCTTCCTGTTTCAACATGACTGCGCACCAGTGCACAAAGCAAGGTCCATAAAGACATGGATGAGTGAGTATGGAGTGCAAGTACTTGACTGGCCTGCACAGAGTTTTAAACCCAACCCGATAGAATACATTTGGGATGAATTAGAGCGGAGACTGCAAGCCAGACCTTCTCATCTAACATCAGTGTCTGACCTCACAAATGCGCTTCTGGAAGAATGGTCAAACATTCCTATAGATACACTCCTAAACCTTGTGGACAGCCTTCCCAGAAGAGTTGAAGCTGTTATAGCTACAAAAGGGTGGGCCAACTCAATAATGAACCCTACAGATTGAGACTGGGATGCCAGCAAAGTTCATGTGTGTGTAAAGGCAGACGTACCATTACTTTTGGCTACAAAGTGTGTGTGTGTGTGTGTGTATATATATATATATATATATATATATATGTGTGTGTGTATGTGTATATATATATATATATATATATATATATATATATATATATATAAGAATTGCGCACTCACCGGATGTGCACTAATATTGTGCAGTAGGTATAATATCCTGGTGTCATCAGATGAGCATCTGGATCAGCAGGTAGAAGGACTCCCCTCTCAAGATAGATAAGGTCCAGGGATGTGGGTGTTAGTGCTCCAGGGATAGCCAGAGTTCCCCTTTAGGGATAAGTGGGCGCTGCTCTCAGATGACAGGAGGCTCCCTCTCTGGATAGGCTTGTTATAGGAGCATCTAGGAAAAATAATACTCCCCACACGGGGTCAAAAACAAAGAGGTGCCCATAGTGTAGTATGGTATAAGTTGTTTATTAAATAAATAAATAGATAGGGATGCATCCATATAAAAACATATGATGGAAGCGGCGAGCTCAGACTAACCATCCCAGAATTGAACTGGCCGCCGGAGCTCCACGATGCTCCGACGGCGTGACGACAACGGCGCGAGCAGGCTCCTCCTTACGCGTTACGTGCCAAGCACATCATCAGAGGGTGAGCCAATAGGCGCCATGACGTGAATGAGTGCTTTAAATAGACAAAAGGGCGCATGCGCTGTGCGACAGCGCTATTTTGTCGAGGACCAAAAACCATAGACTAATACAGAATCTATCTCCATATTGCTAGAGGTCAAATTACGCTCCAGAGAAAATGAGTATAATCGTTTATTCAAACAGAATACATGATGTGTAACAGAAAACAAGGTATAAGAATAACTACATTTTAAGAAGGTGTATGAGTGCTTTAAATAGACAAAAGGGCGCATGCGCTGTGCGACAGCGCTATTTTGTCGAGGACCAAAAACCATAGACTAATACAGAATCTAACTCCATATTGCTAGAGGTCAAATTACGCTCCAGAGAAAATGAGTATAATCGTTTATTCAAACAGAATACATGATGTGTAACAGAAAACAAGGTATAAGAATAACTACATTTTAAGAAGGTGTATTAATAACTATGTCCTCCTCCCAATAACTATGAAAAACATTTAAATTATATACAGTGAGATGTTTAACTGTATCCCAAATAAAATTAAAAAAAAAAATGGAAGTATGTCTTTAGACATCTCAATAAAATGTGGGTAAATATTATAAAATATAAAACTATATATTTCTATATTAAGACACCTTTAGTAAAAGATACATGATAGAGTTCGCTCCTTCAATTATAGAGGGGGAATAAATATATAAAAAATAATCAAATTATAATGTAAAAAAGTAAAAAAAATAAAACAATAAAACCCGTATGAGCGTCTGAACGACTGTACGCAAAAACACATATAAAAAGACATTATAGTTAGCAAATAATATCCATAAAATTGTAGGTATATGACATGAAGTGAAAAAACAGCATACCTAATTTAGACGTCAATGGTAAAGGGCAAAGTAAATATTAGCTATTGTCAATAAAACAATTGATATCTAACTCAATGTTGAGTCCCAGGGGGTATAAAGTGTCCAACTGGCAAATATATTTGGTCTCTAGTTGAGATACTGCACGGATCTTATGTGTCCCTCTCCAATGTGGGATAATAGTATCAATCCCTGCAAATTTAAGAGACGAGGGGTCTCTCTTGTGATGACGTCTATAATGCAAAGAAAAAGAGTGCTCCTTGAATCCTTTTTTAATATTATTGATATGCTCACGGAGCCGATCTCTTAGTCTTCTTTTGGTGCACCCCACATACTGCTTGGAACATGGACATTCCAAAAGATAGACTACATATCTAGTGTTGCAACAGATACATTTGTCTATGTTATAGGTCTTGTTATTCTGATTGGAACGAAATGTAGTGATTTTCTTTTTCCTGATGTTATTTGCCCTGCAAGCAACACACTTGTTGCAAGGGTAGAAACCGTTAAGATTAAACAACGGAAGAGGTTGGGTAGGAGGATTAATCACATTTGGAGATAAGAACTCATTCACATTATGGCGCCTATTGACACACCCTCTGATGATGTGCGTGGCACGTAACGCGTAAGGAGGAGCCTGCTCGCGCCGTTGACGTCACGCCATCGGAGCATCGTGGAGCTCCGGCGGCCATTTCACTTCTGAGACGGTTAGTCTGAGCTTGCTGCTTCCATCATATGTTTTTATATGGATGCATCCCTATCTATTTATTTATTTATTTAATAAACAACTTATACCATTCTACACTATGGGCACCTCTTTGTTTTTGACCCCGTGTGGGGAGTATTATTTTTCCTAGACGCTCCTATAACCAGCCTATCCAGAGAGGGAGCCTCCTGTCATCTGAGAGCAGCGCCCACCTATCCCTAAAGGGGAACTCTGGCCATCCCTGGAGCACTAACACCCACATCCCTGAACCTTATCTATCTTGAGAGGGGATTCCTTCTACCCGCTGATCCAGATGCTCATCTGATGACACCAGGATATTATACTTACTGCACAATATTAGTGCACGTCCAGTGAGTGCGCAATTCTTCTATTGATACAAGGCACTATCACCGATCTGGAACTGTGGGGACTTTTTATTTGCACTATATCCACATTTATTTAATTATTTTAAGGGTCATTATTTTATTGTTGACACTTTTACAAGTCCACACTTTTATTAGCGCTGCACTGTTTTGACGATATTTGTATTAAGGATTTACGTTGGTTACCTTGAGTGTACAGCTGCTTAATTGAAAAGCGCTCACTTTATATTTTATTTTCCATTATTGTACTTTATCAAGTTTAGTTTGTAGCTGCTTTTCCGTTATTTATTATGGGTGATATTTTTGATATTAGGGCATCTAGAGCTGCAATATCTGATGATATATATACTCAACCACACAAATCAAATGACCTCAAAGGCATTTTTCTGCATTTGAACAACCTTACTACTACTGAAATTAGAACCCTGTGGGATATTTCTTTTTTAGAAAAGTACATTAGAGAGCAGATGGTACCTAGAGCACTCAGATGGAGTGTCCCCCCAGACATGGAGGATACTACATCGCTTATAAAGTGGTACCAATATTTTAATACAGTGGGGATTGAATTACTCAAATTTCTGGTCATTAGGAAGAAGAAGAAACTAACTTCTCTGGATAAAGAAATTAACCTCATTAGAGAGAAACTAACACCATTTAAAAATAATGAGGAATATACCATAGAATCCAACAAACTTAAAAAACATCTGGAAGGAGTTGAGAATGAACAGAGAGCTAAGAAAAAGAAAAAATACACACGTGATTGTAACGATTATCAATCTCAACTCGTTTTCAAATGGCAACAAGCCTCTGATGATCCTCAATCTGAGCACTTACCGATACATGCCCTTCAAGCACTAAACTCTCGTTCCACCAAAACCAAACCTTTTAAGGGTAAAACCAAACCATACAACAATACTGCTCCCCATGTGCCCACTCATAATAGATTTGAACCATTATTAAGCCTTTCAGATACTAATATAGGTTCAAGAAATTCCAGTTGGCATCCCCATAACAATTACACACCTAACCATCAGGCATCTTGCTATTCCCATAACAGGGGTTATCAGGAGAGCACTTATAGACCTAAACACCAGAAAGGACAAGCCTGGAATGGCCCTCCTAGGCCACATTACTCTACTTATTAGTACCATCCTCCTAGAACCCCTAGGACTCCTGGTACATACAGACCACCCTACAATATGTACTCTGACTCTCCAAGGAGGTGGACTAATAATAAACCTGGCCCTTCCACAGCCCCCAGAACCTATGACAATAAAGGACATCAATGTAATACTCATCCAAATGCTTTTTTAGGGCCAGGCTGAGGAAGAAAGAGGAGTACAGATGCAGAGGTAAGAGAGGAGGCAGGAGAACCCATGGACACCCCAAAAAAGAGAAAGTTCTAACAGGCAAAGGCATTTTTAACCTTAGTAATGTCGATCTCTCTAATGATGAGTTGAAACTCCTGGATAAGGGCCTCAAATATGCCCCCATGCACTATCTTAACAAATTTTAAGCCTTTATTGATGTACAGAAATTAGCCAGGAAATTAACCATCAAAAGATACTTTTTAAGTAATCCGGTCACACGAGAAGTTACGAATAATAATAATAACTACTCCAACCTTAGTAATGCCTCCACTTTCAATCCACCATCACAAAACATTTCGGCTGTAGGTCTGTTCAAGGATCAAGTTTTGAAAGATCTTAATAATCATCAGATTAAGAAAATTCACAATGATTATACTGTTAAAAACGCCATGAAATCACTCCTTGACAAAAAAGACTTGGTGGTGTGCCCCGCGGACAAAGACGGTGGCGTAGTTGTTATGAGCAAACAAAATTACATGGATGAGGTCTATAGGATTCTGGATGACTCCTCCACTTACCTCCCCCTAAATAGGAATCCCATCTCTTTATATAAAAAAATCCTCAAATGTATTATCAAATCTGGTTTTAATAACAACATTATTACCCAAAAAGAGAGAGAGTATTTGTGCCCTAAGACCCCGAGGTTACCTATTTTGTACATCTTACCAAAGATACACAAAAACGTAACCAACCCCCCCAGTAGGCCTATAGTAAGTGGGATAAACTCGCTGTGCTCAAAAATAGGGGCTTATACTGATTACTATCTCCAGCCATTGGTGACACACACACCTTCATATATTAGAGATACCAAACAGATCTTGAACACCATTAAAGATGTTACTATCACTCCCTCTACTTATCTGGTTACTGCTGACGTTGAGTCTTTGTACAGCAATATTAATCATCATGAAGGTATGAACGCAGCAGAATATTATCTGAAGCCTGAAAGTCCTCTGACCACTTCACATATAGATTTTATCCTGAAGTTGTTAGACTTTGCCATGAGTAGAAATTACATGTGGTTTGACAATAAGTTTTTTCTTCAAGTCAAAGGCGTGGCGATGGGGGCAAAATTTGCTCGCTGCTTCCTGAAGGAATTAGCCTTTCAGCATTACCATATCGCCATTTTGTCTCTTAGCCTAAGATCTGCCATTTTAAGATAAGAATCCATTTTAAGACTTATGTCAGTACTTAAAGATGAATTTGTGTTTTAAGACTGTTTCTTACTTTCGATAAGAGTCTGAGGTTCCTCTTTTCCCTTCAGATGTAACTTCCTTTTTTCCTCTACCTAGCACAAGACTGAAAGTCTGCGGTGGGCTTTTTCCTGTTGCAAGAGTATTAATAACTTTAGCCAGTGTGAAATAGGGAAGTTGTCTACTTTCTATACTAATGCTTGACGTATATAATAATAATTAACATAAATGCTAAATGATTGGGCATTACTGACGTATATAATATTCTGATTGGTCAATGCATACCTGCAATTGATTGGTTCTTATATTTCTATGTATTGTTTTAAGTTTCATATATAAGTTTAAACACGGAAGAATAAATTCAGTTCCTTCTGAGATATCACCTTGTGTCTGTGTGCAATTTCCTGTATCTCAAAGGGAACTCCGGGCCTGTGGACAGACATTGATCAGGGCCAGGGGACTGACGGGAGTCGGTAGCTACAGGAAGGAACGAGAGGAGCCAATTCCTTTCAATTGGGGGCTCGTGTCCGGGATGAGATAATCACCCTTTTTTGGTAAGTAAGATTTTTTGTCATTCTGCCAAATAGTCTCTTGCCGGAAAGGCTCTGATTAAAATCTCATGCCCTTAGGTAGCACTGGGCTTCGCGTCTTAAGACGCCAGTGGCCAGGCGCAAAGTGCTGTGGGAAGCACAAGGTCTTTTGGAAAAGACTAGAGGCAGCTTTGGGAGCTGCACAGTCTCTTATGAGAAGAGACTGGGAAAGAGTTTCTCTGAGAAGAAACCAGGAAAAGTCCGGGGTTGATCAATTCTGTCCTGCAACTCTTTGCTTTTCTTCCTATCGCATAGAAGTATAAGATAATTTGTTTGTGTGACACAAGTGCCCAGTTGGTAAGTGTATGGGCCAGCGGTTACTGAAGGTATTGTCAACTTCCGTTGTAAGACGCACCACCCCTTTAGCTAGGCCTTATTGGCTGATGACCTAGAGAAGGTGATAGCATGGTGACACGGAGTTGGGTGCCTATGTGAATGTCTTGTTCAAATTGTGTTGTAGGCTTATTGTTAGAAAAGTGGGAGTTAGTCAGAGTCAGGATATTATTAGAAGTATTGTATATCCAGGTTATAATCTCCACTTTTGGTCAACCACTAGAGAAAGACCCAATAAATATCTTAAGTCCAGACATTTTTATAAAGTAAATTGTCATTTGGAAGTTGACCCCTGTTTTTTGGGACAGCCTATAGGACAGATTTGTAACACAGACCTTTGTAAGTGTAAAAAATGGGAAGTGGTTAAAGTAAGGATAAACTCCCTCCCCCAAATGTTGGTGAGACATGTAAAGATTATGTAGCCCGTATCTGTGGGACAGATTACTATCTAGTTAACCCCTGGGTGGATAAATTAGCAGACTGGAGTGAATTCATGGGAAGTGTTGACCCGTTCCCCCGTGATGGGAGTAATGATACTTTTCATATGGATATGATTAGGGGTCTCTGTCTGGGGGATAAACAGGCTTTCCCATGGTATAAGGGAGATCCTGTGTGGGATCAGAAATACATGACCAAAGGTGGACAAAATTGGTTAGAATTTGCCCCTCTCTGGTTTCATAGACAAACTGGGAAACAAAATAAAGCCAAAGCTAGAAATGTAGATGCCACTAAAATACATGCATTAGAGTCAGAAATAGACAGACCCACACACCCTCTCATGCCATTCCCTCCCCCATATGTCCCACCTGTCCCACAGCCCACAAAACTTTATCCATCTCTTACTGAAGAAGATATTGATTTTTTAGCCGGACATTATGCAGTCCAACACCCCACTGCACCTCCAGCACCACCAGCACCAACACTTCCACAGACCCCTCAAATACCTAGTGCTGTTCACATTTCTACCACACAGCCTAGTACAGTTCAAACTCCCGCGCCCTCCCAGGGTGTGGTTCAAAGTCCTACCACACAGGGAGCGACAGGGGGAATAGCTGTTTCTTCAACTACTGAAGCAGATGACTCACTTGTTGATGAATCCGCTAGTTCAGGCTCTCTGCTGTTCAGAGCAGCTAATAGTCTAGGTATAGTGGACATGCTAAGTCCATCACACACACGCCATAATACCCAATATGGTATTGATTCCAATACACAACAGATGCCCTTCATGACAATAGGAGACAATCTATTAAAGAAACCCATTGAGATAGAAGACATAAATAGGATTGTCAAACATTGTCCAAGACCCACTGTTTCTTCAACAGCTACTGTGAGCTATTTGAAGAAAGCATGTAAAGGTAGAAATTACACACAAGAGGATATGCGCCTTATCCTCGATGGAATATTGGGACAAACTTCCCCTTGGAATTGGGGTAATGTTGGGACCATACCCATCTTAGAAGCAGGCGACATTACTGCCACAAATTATAAATTAAACACAGAAGATGGTAGGGACAATATGTGGAGAGAGGTCTCAGAAGAAATGGAATGAGCTTTCCAATCTAGATCCTCCCTCCCTACCGCAGTAGCCTGCAAGCAAAAGTCAGGAGAAACTGTGTTAGATTTTTGGAAAAGATTTAATGAGACATGGACACAAGAGGCAGGACTGACATTGCAAGACACCATGCATAGTCTACTGATTCAGACTTTCCTGTCCAATCTAAAACCCAGTGTCATGTTAACTGTAAAACAGATGATTTCTGAATGGCCCACTTGTACCAGAGAATAATTTCAATTGAAATTGACTGAGAAAGATGCTGCCGGATGTCTAGAGATACCCAAGGCGGTGGCCACTCATTTTCAGGAAGATCCCTTTCCCCACACAAACCCACCGTACAAGAGAAGGGGGGGTTTCAATAACCGAGGCAGAGGCCGGTTTAGGGGAAGAGGGAGGAATAATAGGGGACGGGACACGGGTTGTTTTAACTGTGGGGCTGAGGATCATTGGAGAAATCAATGTCCATATGAAACTCATGACCACGCCCAGCATAGCCCCTCCCCAGGCCAACCACAAAGGGACCTCCCACAGCAGAATGTGAGGTTTCCTATCTCTTGGCAGACACAATCACAAAATAAATGAAGGTGCCTAGAAGGTGGTATCCCAGCATTCCCGCTTGTCTCTCACTCTTATAAGGAACAACCCCTTGTATCCTTGCATATACAGGGCAAATTAACCCCATTCTTGTTGGACTCCGGGGCAACTCGTTCGAGTCTGAGTGAGGATTATTATAAGGGAGAGGTAATGAATGCTGAACCTTCTATGGGAATAAATGGGATACTGACCAAGACTTATAAAACACCGCCTCTTCCAATTTTTGACCCCATACAGGGAATCACTCTGCTAGATCACTCATTTAGAATAATACCCAATTGTCCAGTTAATTTGTTAGGGAGAGACCTCCTGGGAGAGTTGAACATCAACTTGAAATCCACAAGGAGAGGTGGTATAGTGGCTCATTCTGCCAAAATGTCAATCATCCCTGCCATGACAATGATTACTAAAGAAGACCCCTCATTTCCTGCTGGAACAATTAATGACAAAGTTTGGGCAAAAAGTGCCTTGGATGTGGGATCCATTTCCTGCACTCCATATAAGGCCACACTGAAGCCATGGGCTCAACCTGTGTTTCACAAACAATACCCTTTGTCAAAAGAAAAGGAGGAAGGAATAGCGCCCATGGTGGAACACTTTCTCAAGGAAGGAGTCCTTGAAGAGGTGATTTCACCATACAACAGCCCAATAAATCCAGTTAAGAAGCCGGACGGCTCTTACAGATTTGTGCAGGACCTGAGGGCCATTAATGATCTTGTGATTCCCATTGCCCCAATAGTGCCAGATGTACCAACACTCATTTCCTCCATCCCAGCTGATGCTGAGTTTTTCACAGTGATTGATCTGACAAATGCATTTTTTTCAATCCCTGTTGCCAAGGAGACACGCCCAATTTTTGCGTTTCATTACAGGAGAAAGACCCTTACTTGGTGTAAATTACCGCAAGGGTATGTAGATTCGCCTGTGGTCTACTCTGTTGTCCTCCAGGCTACCTTAAAGCCATGGACTCCTCGCCATGGTTCAGTTTTGGTTCAATACGCAGATGATTTGCTTCTCTGTAGTGTTAATCGGGCAGCCAGCCAAGGGGATAGTGTAGATCTCATGAACTGGTTATGTGAATGTGGTCATAAAGTGTCTAAGAAAAAGCTACAATGGTGTCAGAAAACTGTTGAATACCTTGGTTTTGTTCTCACAAAAGGTGAAAGGAAAGTCAGCCACAAAAGAGCTGTGGCTCTTATGGGTCTGCCCCGCCCATTGACCAAGAAAGACATGCTCACCTTTCTTGGTATGATTGGTTACTGCCGCCAATGGATACCTGACTGTTCCTACTATGACAACATTTTGAGACAAGCCACAGGTTCAGAAATGTCAGATCTTGTGAAATGGTCAGATGATATGTGCAATGCTTTTGTGTATCTGAAAAATGCTATGGTAATAGCCCCTGGTCTTGGTCTGCCCGCATATAATCAAATGTTTCATCTGTATGCTAGGGAAAATTGTAAAACTATGGCAGGGGTCCTGGCCCAGGAGCATGGAGGAAAACTCCGCCCTGTTGCTTTTTTCTCAAAAATGGTTCCAGTACAGGTCCAAGGCATGCCTGCGTGTCTCAGAGCACTAGCATCATGCGCTATGGTGGTCCAAATGGCTACGTCACTCACTCTGAGACATGAGACCACCTTACATACCACCCACAATGTGTCTATTCTACTCAAGAATATACATACCCAACACATGTCAGCCCAGAGACTTAGTGGATATGAGGTTATATTGTTGTCAAACCCTAAGTTGAGAATAAAATATACCTCTCCCACTTCAGGTCCAGCTCCAATTTTGAATGCCTTATTAGGCTTAAAGGGAGAGCAGGATGAAGTTGTTCCACAGTATGATTGCCTGGAATTGATTCATCAGGACACCTCCCCAAGACAGGATATGTCTTCTGTGGCTCTTCCAGAGGCACAGAATGTTTTTGTAGATGGCTCTTGCTCGAGACCCACTGACACTGTTTACCATGCAGGATATGCAGTGGTGCAGTTGCCAGATAAAGTACTTGAAGCAAAACCCATCCCATACCAGTCAGCTCAGGCCGCTGAGCTGATAGCCCTTACAAGAGCATGTCAGCTTTTTGAGGGTCAGGATGTAAATATTTACACAGATTCCAGATATGCGTTTGGCGTGTGCCACGATTTTGGAATAATTTGGGAAAAGAGAGGATTTATTGCAGCAGATGGAAAATCCATCTCACATTCATCTCTGGTGAAGGCTTTACTCAAAGCCATACAACTGCCAAGATCCCTTGCTATCCTACACTGTAGGGCACACACAAATGAACAAACTGATATTGCAAAGGGAAATGCTTTAGCTGACAAAGTAGCAAAAGAGGCGGCCCTTACCCAGCCTGCCATGATCCAGATGCCAATGCTCACCCCTGAAATGCCACTGTTGGATCAAACATTGCAGGATTTACAGACATATGCTACCTCAGAAGATATTAAGCAGTGGAATGCAGCTGGTGTGACAAAAAATCCACAAACTGGACTTTGTGTCACAGAGGGGAGACCATGCATTCCAAAGGCCAGTGCACCTCTGTTCATCTCACAGTATCATGGAGTAGGTCACAGGGGATGGCAGGTTACATGTGAACTGCTGGATAATGATTTTTTCATTCCTGGCCTTCCCTCTTTGGTAAAATCATATGTGTCTAGATGCATTACATGCATAAGGAATAACCCAAACAATCCTCACAAGGCAAGACATGAACACCTGACATACCCATCAACACCTTTTACTCACCTACAGGTAGATTTTACACACATGCCAAAGGAAGGAAAAAGACAAGAATATCTTTTGGTAATTGTGGACATGTTTAGCCGCTGGGTAGAAAGCTTTGTAACCACAAAAGAAGATGCCCAAACTGTAGTGAGGATCCTTACACGGGAAATTATTCCCAGGTGGGGATGTCCACTCCAGATTAATTCTGACAACGGTCCAGCATTTGTGGCCAAGGTATGTCAGGATTTGGTGAAAACACTCAAAATTGAGTGGAAGTTTCACATTCCTTACCACCCTCAGAGCTCAGGTATAGTGAAAAGGATGAATAGGACCCTCAAGGATAAAATTAGGAAAGCTACTGGAGGTACCTTTGCAAACTGGAAGAAAGTACTGCCTGCAGTTTTGGCAGAGGTAAGGATGACTCCTTCTAAAAAGACAGGTTACTCCCCCTTTGAGGTTCTAATGGGTAGGCCCTTTCCCACTCCCTGGGCCAGACAGCCACTCATGGTAGAAAGAGGGGATTTGGAATTGATTCAGGAGGAATATGTGAGAAAACTTATTGAAACTTTGGACAAGGTTGAAAGAAATGTTGCTCGCACTTTTCCTCTTTCTTCACAGGAACCAACTCACTCTTTCCAAGTCGGGGACCGTGTGGTGATACAAGCCCTCCATAGGAATCGGAAGCAAGAGTATCCCTTTGGGCCCCCCACTTCTGTGATCGCTGTCACCAGGACCGCTGTCCTGACTGAGGATTCCAAGGCCTGGATCCATGCCAGCCGTGTAAAAAGGGTGAACCAAGCCCCTAAGAAGCAAGACAAAGGCAAAGACACAGATACAGAAGAAGAAAAAGGAAGTGAAGCCGGTGTAAAAGTCTTTGAAGAAGATGACCTTTCTGATGCTCTCACAGAACTCTGGGCAGACATTTTGCTTCCTCATACTAGCAGCCCTGACTGTGTTTAGAACCAGTGCACACACAAAACCATAGTACACCACATTCTAGTGTCAGAAAGAAACGAGGTCTAACGCGCACTAAGAAAAGGTTGAGAAGAGTGTCCTTTGTACCAGAGAAGGGATGGGGGGTACAGGAAACACCAGTCTTGACTACTGAGGATTCAAACCAGACCATAGTGTTTACTCTGACTAAGAACCAGGTGTTTGACCCGACTAAAGTTACTTATGATCTTGGACCTCATAATGTATATATGTGTGGGAAGGATAAGTCATGTGGTGACTGGGAGAATGTATGGTGGACAACAGACCCCCATAAATGGGAGACCAAATCAGCTAGAATTTCCCCAGATGACGTAGGCACCTATCAAAGAATCTCTATAGCAAAAGGCCAAGGGAATATCATTTTCACAATAAGGAACCCACAGGTCAGAGATAGTGGGGAATATAGGTTGGGAATAACTGTGTCAGGAACAGACCCCTGGGCCAACCTCATATTACAGGTAAAACCCTCCCCAAGAGTCCATGTCAATACCATAGACAATTCATTCCCCAAAGTTAGGAATCGACTGGATAATGAGGTGACAGGAGTAGTGATGCAATCAGAAGACAGATTAAGCATTGAAACTGGTTACTCTGACAAAAATGAATGGATTGAATGGGTGAGATGGACCACTAAAAGTAAGGGACAGGGAGACTGTGTTTCATGTGCCAATCCCCGCCCCCTACTTGCCACAGTTCCTTTGTTAGAAGAAGAAACTAATATGTCCTGCCTAATTAGAATGTATAAAGATAACATCACTGAGAAGGAATGTTCTGATTTTGTTAAGAAGTTCCCTGTTACCGGATTACGAAATTTACCTTTGGCCTCTAAACCGGTACCAGGAAATTTTACCTGCTTTGAACATGATGATGCTAAGGGTAAAGATTTAGGTACATTCCCACCTAATTACTGTGTTAAGACCATCCGCACCTCCGCAGAAGGCTACCGGAAGGAATGGTTTCAGGACCACCGGCAGCAACTGTCAGATGTGTGGTGGCTGTGTGGAGATATGAGACTCAGAGCCAGACTCCCCAGCAGATGGAAGGGAAGCTGCGCTCTGACCCATCTTCTCATGCCTTTCTTTATGATCAAAGTAGAAGATGGGATAAGAAGCTTGCCCATCTTGGAAAAATCCAGATCTAGAAGGTATAAAAGAAATGCACCCCGTGGTTCCTTTGATAATAGAGTTTACATAGATGCTATAGGTGTACCAAGAGGAGTCCCTGATGAATTTAAAGCTCAGGACCAGATTGCTGCAGGGTTTGCCTCTATTGCTATATGGGTACAGCCTAACAAAAATGTGGATTGGATTAATTACATTTATTATAATCAACAAAGGTTTGTTAACTATACTAGAGATGCTCTAAAGGGGGTCTCTGCCCAACTTGATGCAACATCCCTTACTGCTTGGCAAAACCGCATTGCTCTTGATATGTTATTAGCTGAGAAAGGAGGAGTATGTAAAATGTTTGGTTCCTACTGCTGTACTTTTATCCCCAATAACACCGCTCCTGATGGAAGCATTACTAGAGCCCTTCAAGGCCTCCAAATGTTGTCTGAAGAATTGGCTGAAAACTCAGGAGTAGAAAATCCACTAGCTGGTTTTTTTGAAAATTGGTTTGGTAGATGGGGAACTCTGATGAAAACTATGCTGATTTCTATAGTAATGGCTGCTGCAGTATTAACTCTGTGTGGTTGCTGTTGTATCCCCTGCATCCGAGGTTTAATGCAGAAACTTATTGACGCCACCATTACTAGAACCATGTGGAATCAGTATCTTGATAAAGGACCTACTAAGGGCCCCAGGTACCAACCTGTAAAAAAGGTGTAAGGTCACGTGCGTGACCTAAGAGGGGGTTTGAAGGAATTAGCCTTTCAGCATTACCATATTGCCATTTTGTCTCTTAGCCTAAGATCTGCCATTTTAAGATAAGAATCCATTTTAAGACTTATGTCAGTACTTAAAGATGAATTTGTGTTTTAAGACTGTTTCTTACTTTCGATAAGAGTCTGAGGTTCCTCTTTTCCCTTCAGATGTAACTTCCTTTTTTCCTCTACCTAGCACAAGACTGAAAGTCTGCGGTGGGCTTTTTCCTGTTGCAAGAGTATTAATAACTTTAGCCAGTGTGAAATAGGGAAGTTGTCTACTTTCTATACTAATGCTTGACGTATATAATAATAATTAACATAAATGCTAAATGATTGGGCATTACTGACGTATATAATATTCTGATTGGTCAATGCATACCTGCAATTGATTGGTTCTTATATTTCTATGTATTGTTTTAAGTTTCATATATAAGTTTAAACACGGAAGAATAAATTCAGTTCCTTCTGAGATATCACCTTGTGTCTGTGTGCAATTTCCTGTATCTCAAAGGGAACTCCGGGCCTGTGGACAGACATTGATCAGGGCCAGGGGACTGACGGGAGTCGGTAGCTACAGGAAGGAACGAGAGGAGCCAATTCCTTTCAATTGGGGGCTCGTGTCCGGGATGAGATAATCACCCTTTTTTGGTAAGTAAGATTTTTTGTCATTCTGCCAAATAGTCTCTTGCCGGAAAGGCTCTGATTAAAATCTCATGCCCTTAGGTAGCACTGGGCTTCGCGTCTTAAGACGCCAGTGGCCAGGCGCAAAGTGCTGTGGGAAGCACAAGGTCTTTTGGAAAAGACTAGAGGCAGCTTTGGGAGCTGCACAGTCTCTTATGAGAAGAGACTGGGAAAGAGTTTCTCTGAGAAGAAACCAGGAAAAGTCCGGGGTTGATCAATTCTGTCCTGCAACTCTTTGCTTTTCTTCCTATCGCATAGAAGTATAAGATAATTTGTTTGTGTGACACAAGTGCCCAGTTGGTAAGTGTATGGGCCAGCGGTTACTGAAGGTATTGTCAACTTCCGTTGTAAGACGCACCACCCCTTTAGCTAGGCCTTATTGGCTGATGACCTAGAGAAGGTGATAGCATGGTGACACGGAGTTGGGTGCCTATGTGAATGTCTTGTTCAAATTGTGTTGTAGGCTTATTGTTAGAAAAGTGGGAGTTAGTCAGAGTCAGGATATTATTAGAAGTATTGTATATCCAGGTTATAATCTCCACTTTTGGTCAACCACTAGAGAAAGACCCAATAAATATCTTAAGTCCAGACATTTTTATAAAGTAAATTGTCATTTGGAAGTTGACCCCTGTTTTTTGGGACAGCCTATAGGACAGATTTGTAACACAGACCTTTGTAAGTGTAAAAAATGGGAAGTGGTTAAAGTAAGGATAAACTCCCTCCCCCAAATGTTGGTGAGACATGTAAAGATTATGTAGCCCGTATCTGTGGGACAGATTACTATCTAGTTAACCCCTGGGTGGATAAATTAGCAGACTGGAGTGAATTCATGGGAAGTGTTGACCCGTTCCCCCGTGATGGGAGTAATGATACTTTTCATATGGATATGATTAGGGGTCTCTGTCTGGGGGATAAACAGGCTTTCCCATGGTATAAGGGAGATCCTGTGTGGGATCAGAAATACATGACCAAAGGTGGACAAAATTGGTTAGAATTTGCCCCTCTCTGGTTTCATAGACAAACTGGGAAACAAAATAAAGCCAAAGCTAGAAATGTAGATGCCACTAAAATACATGCATTAGAGTCAGAAATAGACAGACCCACACACCCTCTCATGCCATTCCCTCCCCCATATGTCCCACCTGTCCCACAGCCCACAAAACTTTATCCATCTCTTACTGAAGAAGATATTGATTTTTTAGCCGGACATTATGCAGTCCAACACCCCACTGCACCTCCAGCACCACCAGCACCAACACTTCCACAGACCCCTCAAATACCTAGTGCTGTTCACATTTCTACCACACAGCCTAGTACAGTTCAAACTCCCGCGCCCTCCCAGGGTGTGGTTCAAAGTCCTACCACACAGGGAGCGACAGGGGGAATAGCTGTTTCTTCAACTACTGAAGCAGATGACTCACTTGTTGATGAATCCGCTAGTTCAGGCTCTCTGCTGTTCAGAGCAGCTAATAGTCTAGGTATAGTGGACATGCTAAGTCCATCACACACACGCCATAATACCCAATATGGTATTGATTCCAATACACAACAGATGCCCTTCATGACAATAGGAGACAATCTATTAAAGAAACCCATTGAGATAGAAGACATAAATAGGATTGTCAAACATTGTCCAAGACCCACTGTTTCTTCAACAGCTACTGTGAGCTATTTGAAGAAAGCATGTAAAGGTAGAAATTACACACAAGAGGATATGCGCCTTATCCTCGATGGAATATTGGGACAAACTTCCCCTTGGAATTGGGGTAATGTTGGGACCATACCCATCTTAGAAGCAGGCGACATTACTGCCACAAATTATAAATTAAACACAGAAGATGGTAGGGACAATATGTGGAGAGAGGTCTCAGAAGAAATGGAATGAGCTTTCCAATCTAGATCCTCCCTCCCTACCGCAGTAGCCTGCAAGCAAAAGTCAGGAGAAACTGTGTTAGATTTTTGGAAAAGATTTAATGAGACATGGACACAAGAGGCAGGACTGACATTGCAAGACACCATGCATAGTCTACTGATTCAGACTTTCCTGTCCAATCTAAAACCCAGTGTCATGTTAACTGTAAAACAGATGATTTCTGAATGGCCCACTTGTACCAGAGAATAATTTCAATTGAAATTGACTGAGAAAGATGCTGCCGGATGTCTAGAGATACCCAAGGCGGTGGCCACTCATTTTCAGGAAGATCCCTTTCCCCACACAAACCCACCGTACAAGAGAAGGGGGGGTTTCAATAACCGAGGCAGAGGCCGGTTTAGGGGAAGAGGGAGGAATAATAGGGGACGGGACACGGGTTGTTTTAACTGTGGGGCTGAGGATCATTGGAGAAATCAATGTCCATATGAAACTCATGACCACGCCCAGCATAGCCCCTCCCCAGGCCAACCACAAAGGGACCTCCCACAGCAGAATGTGAGGTTTCCTATCTCTTGGCAGACACAATCACAAAATAAATGAAGGTGCCTAGAAGGTGGTATCCCAGCATTCCCGCTTGTCTCTCACTCTTATAAGGAACAACCCCTTGTATCCTTGCATATACAGGGCAAATTAACCCCATTCTTGTTGGACTCCGGGGCAACTCGTTCGAGTCTGAGTGAGGATTATTATAAGGGAGAGGTAATGAATGCTGAACCTTCTATGGGAATAAATGGGATACTGACCAAGACTTATAAAACACCGCCTCTTCCAATTTTTGACCCCATACAGGGAATCACTCTGCTAGATCACTCATTTAGAATAATACCCAATTGTCCAGTTAATTTGTTAGGGAGAGACCTCCTGGGAGAGTTGAACATCAACTTGAAATCCACAAGGAGAGGTGGTATAGTGGCTCATTCTGCCAAAATGTCAATCATCCCTGCCATGACAATGATTACTAAAGAAGACCCCTCATTTCCTGCTGGAACAATTAATGACAAAGTTTGGGCAAAAAGTGCCTTGGATGTGGGATCCATTTCCTGCACTCCATATAAGGCCACACTGAAGCCATGGGCTCAACCTGTGTTTCACAAACAATACCCTTTGTCAAAAGAAAAGGAGGAAGGAATAGCGCCCATGGTGGAACACTTTCTCAAGGAAGGAGTCCTTGAAGAGGTGATTTCACCATACAACAGCCCAATAAATCCAGTTAAGAAGCCGGACGGCTCTTACAGATTTGTGCAGGACCTGAGGGCCATTAATGATCTTGTGATTCCCATTGCCCCAATAGTGCCAGATGTACCAACACTCATTTCCTCCATCCCAGCTGATGCTGAGTTTTTCACAGTGATTGATCTGACAAATGCATTTTTTTCAATCCCTGTTGCCAAGGAGACACGCCCAATTTTTGCGTTTCATT
The DNA here is from genome assembly GCF_062004578.1 of Staurois parvus. Taxonomy (NCBI): domain Eukaryota; kingdom Metazoa; phylum Chordata; class Amphibia; order Anura; family Ranidae; genus Staurois; species Staurois parvus. The sequence goes on from NW_028317807.1 coordinate 4,866,842, forward strand.
ACAGGAGAAAGACCCTTACTTGGTGTAAATTACCGCAAGGGTATGTAGATTCGCCTGTGGTCTACTCTGTTGTCCTCCAGGCTACCTTAAAGCCATGGACTCCTCGCCATGGTTCAGTTTTGGTTCAATACGCAGATGATTTGCTTCTCTGTAGTGTTAATCGGGCAGCCAGCCAAGGGGATAGTGTAGATCTCATGAACTGGTTATGTGAATGTGGTCATAAAGTGTCTAAGAAAAAGCTACAATGGTGTCAGAAAACTGTTGAATACCTTGGTTTTGTTCTCACAAAAGGTGAAAGGAAAGTCAGCCACAAAAGAGCTGTGGCTCTTATGGGTCTGCCCCGCCCATTGACCAAGAAAGACATGCTCACCTTTCTTGGTATGATTGGTTACTGCCGCCAATGGATACCTGACTGTTCCTACTATGACAACATTTTGAGACAAGCCACAGGTTCAGAAATGTCAGATCTTGTGAAATGGTCAGATGATATGTGCAATGCTTTTGTGTATCTGAAAAATGCTATGGTAATAGCCCCTGGTCTTGGTCTGCCCGCATATAATCAAATGTTTCATCTGTATGCTAGGGAAAATTGTAAAACTATGGCAGGGGTCCTGGCCCAGGAGCATGGAGGAAAACTCCGCCCTGTTGCTTTTTTCTCAAAAATGGTTCCAGTACAGGTCCAAGGCATGCCTGCGTGTCTCAGAGCACTAGCATCATGCGCTATGGTGGTCCAAATGGCTACGTCACTCACTCTGAGACATGAGACCACCTTACATACCACCCACAATGTGTCTATTCTACTCAAGAATATACATACCCAACACATGTCAGCCCAGAGACTTAGTGGATATGAGGTTATATTGTTGTCAAACCCTAAGTTGAGAATAAAATATACCTCTCCCACTTCAGGTCCAGCTCCAATTTTGAATGCCTTATTAGGCTTAAAGGGAGAGCAGGATGAAGTTGTTCCACAGTATGATTGCCTGGAATTGATTCATCAGGACACCTCCCCAAGACAGGATATGTCTTCTGTGGCTCTTCCAGAGGCACAGAATGTTTTTGTAGATGGCTCTTGCTCGAGACCCACTGACACTGTTTACCATGCAGGATATGCGGTGGTGCAGTTGCCAGATAAAGTACTTGAAGCAAAACCCATCCCATACCAGTCAGCTCAGGCCGCTGAGCTGATAGCCCTTACAAGAGCATGTCAGCTTTTTGAGGGTCAGGATGTAAATATTTACACAGATTCCAGATATGCGTTTGGCGTGTGCCACGATTTTGGAATAATTTGGGAAAAGAGAGGATTTATTGCAGCAGATGGAAAATCCATCTCACATTCATCTCTGGTGAAGGCTTTACTCAAAGCCATACAACTGCCAAGATCCCTTGCTATCCTACACTGTAGGGCACACACAAATGAACAAACTGATATTGCAAAGGGAAATGCTTTAGCTGACAAAGTAGCAAAAGAGGCGGCCCTTACCCAGCCTGCCATGATCCAGATGCCAATGCTCACCCCTGAAATGCCACTGTTGGATCAAACATTGCAGGATTTACAGACATATGCTACCTCAGAAGATATTAAGCAGTGGAATGCAGCTGGTGTGACAAAAAATCCACAAACTGGACTTTGTGTCACAGAGGGGAGACCATGCATTCCAAAGGCCAGTGCACCTCTGTTCATCTCACAGTATCATGGAGTAGGTCACAGGGGATGGCAGGTTACATGTGAACTGCTGGATAATGATTTTTTCATTCCTGGCCTTCCCTCTTTGGTAAAATCATATGTGTCTAGATGCATTACATGCATAAGGAATAACCCAAACAATCCTCACAAGGCAAGACATGAACACCTGACATACCCATCAACACCTTTTACTCACCTACAGGTAGATTTTACACACATGCCAAAGGAAGGAAAAAGACAAGAATATCTTTTGGTAATTGTGGACATGTTTAGCCGCTGGGTAGAAAGCTTTGTAACCACAAAAGAAGATGCCCAAACTGTAGTGAGGATCCTTACACGGGAAATTATTCCCAGGTGGGGATGTCCACTCCAGATTAATTCTGACAACGGTCCAGCATTTGTGGCCAAGGTATGTCAGGATTTGGTGAAAACACTCAAAATTGAGTGGAAGTTTCACATTCCTTACCACCCTCAGAGCTCAGGTATAGTGAAAAGGATGAATAGGACCCTCAAGGATAAAATTAGGAAAGCTACTGGAGGTACCTTTGCAAACTGGAAGAAAGTACTGCCTGCAGTTTTGGCAGAGGTAAGGATGACTCCTTCTAAAAAGACAGGTTACTCCCCCTTTGAGGTTCTAATGGGTAGGCCCTTTCCCACTCCCTGGGCCAGACAGCCACTCATGGTAGAAAGAGGGGATTTGGAATTGATTCAGGAGGAATATGTGAGAAAACTTATTGAAACTTTGGACAAGGTTGAAAGAAATGTTGCTCGCACTTTTCCTCTTTCTTCACAGGAACCAACTCACTCTTTCCAAGTCGGGGACCGTGTGGTGATACAAGCCCTCCATAGGAATCGGAAGCAAGAGTATCCCTTTGGGCCCCCCACTTCTGTGATCGCTGTCACCAGGACCGCTGTCCTGACTGAGGATTCCAAGGCCTGGATCCATGCCAGCCGTGTAAAAAGGGTGAACCAAGCCCCTAAGAAGCAAGACAAAGGCAAAGACACAGATACAGAAGAAGAAAAAGGAAGTGAAGCCGGTGTAAAAGTCTTTGAAGAAGATGACCTTTCTGATGCTCTCACAGAACTCTGGGCAGACATTTTGCTTCCTCATACTAGCAGCCCTGACTGTGTTTAGAACCAGTGCACACACAAAACCATAGTACACCACATTCTAGTGTCAGAAAGAAACGAGGTCTAACGCGCACTAAGAGAAGGTTGAGAAGAGTGTCCTTTGTACCAGAGAAGGGATGGGGGGTACAGGAAACACCAGTCTTGACTACTGAGGATTCAAACCAGACCATAGTGTTTACTCTGACTAAGAACCAGGTGTTTGACCCGACTAAAGTTACTTATGATCTTGGACCTCATAATGTATATATGTGTGGGAAGGATAAGTCATGTGGTGACTGGGAGAATGTATGGTGGACAACAGACCCCCATAAATGGGAGACCAAATCAGCTAGAATTTCCCCAGATGACGTAGGCACCTATCAAAGAATCTCTATAGCAAAAGGCCAAGGGAATATCATTTTCACAATAAGGAACCCACAGGTCAGAGATAGTGGGGAATATAGGTTGGGAATAACTGTGTCAGGAACAGACCCCTGGGCCAACCTCATATTACAGGTAAAACCCTCCCCAAGAGTCCATGTCAATACCATAGACAATTCATTCCCCAAAGTTAGGAATCGACTGGATAATGAGGTGACAGGAGTAGTGATGCAATCAGAAGACAGATTAAGCATTGAAACTGGTTACTCTGACAAAAATGAATGGATTGAATGGGTGAGATGGACCACTAAAAGTAAGGGACAGGGAGACTGTGTTTCATGTGCCAATCCCCGCCCCCTACTTGCCACAGTTCCTTTGTTAGAAGAAGAAACTAATATGTCCTGCCTAATTAGAATGTATAAAGATAACATCACTGAGAAGGAATGTTCTGATTTTGTTAAGAAGTTCCCTGTTACCGGATTACGAAATTTACCTTTGGCCTCTAAACCGGTACCAGGAAATTTTACCTGCTTTGAACATGATGATGCTAAGGGTAAAGATTTAGGTACATTCCCACCTAATTACTGTGTTAAGACCATCCGCACCTCCGCAGAAGGCTACCGGAAGGAATGGTTTCAGGACCACCGGCAGCAACTGTCAGATGTGTGGTGGCTGTGTGGAGATATGAGACTCAGAGCCAGACTCCCCAGCAGATGGAAGGGAAGCTGCGCTCTGACCCATCTTCTCATGCCTTTCTTTATGATCAAAGTAGAAGATGGGATAAGAAGCTTGCCCATCTTGGAAAAATCCAGATCTAGAAGGTATAAAAGAAATGCACCCCGTGGTTCCTTTGATAATAGAGTTTACATAGATGCTATAGGTGTACCAAGAGGAGTCCCTGATGAATTTAAAGCTCAGGACCAGATTGCTGCAGGGTTTGCCTCTATTGCTATATGGGTACAGCCTAACAAAAATGTGGATTGGATTAATTACATTTATTATAATCAACAAAGGTTTGTTAACTATACTAGAGATGCTCTAAAGGGGGTCTCTGCCCAACTTGATGCAACATCCCTTACTGCTTGGCAAAACCGCATTGCTCTTGATATGTTATTAGCTGAGAAAGGAGGAGTATGTAAAATGTTTGGTTCCTACTGCTGTACTTTTATCCCCAATAACACCGCTCCTGATGGAAGCATTACTAGAGCCCTTCAAGGCCTCCAAATGTTGTCTGAAGAATTGGCTGAAAACTCAGGAGTAGAAAATCCACTAGCTGGTTTTTTTGAAAATTGGTTTGGTAGATGGGGAACTCTGATGAAAACTATGCTGATTTCTATAGTAATGGCTGCTGCAGTATTAACTCTGTGTGGTTGCTGTTGTATCCCCTGCATCCGAGGTTTAATGCAGAAACTTATTGACGCCACCATTACTAGAACCATGTGGAATCAGTATCTTGATAAAGGACCTACTAAGGGCCCCAGGTACCAACCTGTAAAAAAGGTGTAAGGTCACGTGCGTGACCTAAGAGGGGGTTTGAAGGAATTAGCCTTTCAGCATTACCATATTGCCATTTTGTCTCTTAGCCTAAGATCTGCCATTTTAAGATAAGAATCCATTTTAAGACTTATGTCAGTACTTAAAGATGAATTTGTGTTTTAAGACTGTTTCTTACTTTCGATAAGAGTCTGAGGTTCCTCTTTTCCCTTCAGATGTAACTTCCTTTTTTCCTCTACCTAGCACAAGACTGAAAGTCTGCGGTGGGCTTTTTCCTGTTGCAAGAGTATTAATAACTTTAGCCAGTGTGAAATAGGGAAGTTGTCTACTTTCTATACTAATGCTTGACGTATATAATAATAATTAACATAAATGCTAAATGATTGGGCATTACTGACGTATATAATATTCTGATTGGTCAATGCATACCTGCAATTGATTGGTTCTTATATTTCTATGTATTGTTTTAAGTTTCATATATAAGTTTAAACACGGAAGAATAAATTCAGTTCCTTCTGAGATATCACCTTGTGTCTGTGTGCAATTTCCTGTATCTCAAAGGGAACTCCGGGCCTGTGGACAGACATTGATCAGGGCCAGGGGACTGACGGGAGTCGGTAGCTACAGGAAGGAACGAGAGGAGCCAATTCCTTTCAATTGGGGGCTCGTGTCCGGGATGAGATAATCACCCTTTTTTGGTAAGTAAGATTTTTTGTCATTCTGCCAAATAGTCTCTTGCCGGAAAGGCTCTGATTAAAATCTCATGCCCTTAGGTAGCACTGGGCTTCGCGTCTTAAGACGCCAGTGGCCAGGCGCAAAGTGCTGTGGGAAGCACAAGGTCTTTTGGAAAAGACTAGAGGCAGCTTTGGGAGCTGCACAGTCTCTTATGAGAAGAGACTGGGAAAGAGTTTCTCTGAGAAGAAACCAGGAAAAGTCCGGGGTTGATCAATTCTGTCCTGCAACTCTTTGCTTTTCTTCCTATCGCATAGAAGTATAAGATAATTTGTTTGTGTGACACAAGTGCCCAGTTGGTAAGTGTATGGGCCAGCGGTTACTGAAGGTATTGTCAACTTCCGTTGTAAGACGCACCACCCCTTTAGCTAGGCCTTATTGGCTGATGACCTAGAGAAGGTGATAGCATGGTGACACGGAGTTGGGTGCCTATGTGAATGTCTTGTTCAAATTGTGTTGTAGGCTTATTGTTAGAAAAGTGGGAGTTAGTCAGAGTCAGGATATTATTAGAAGTATTGTATATCCAGGTTATAATCTCCACTTTTGGTCAACCACTAGAGAAAGACCCAATAAATATCTTAAGTCCAGACATTTTTATAAAGTAAATTGTCATTTGGAAGTTGACCCCTGTTTTTTGGGACAGCCTATAGGACAGATTTGTAACACAGACCTTTGTAAGTGTAAAAAATGGGAAGTGGTTAAAGTAAGGATAAACTCCCTCCCCCAAATGTTGGTGAGACATGTAAAGATTATGTAGCCCGTATCTGTGGGACAGATTACTATCTAGTTAACCCCTGGGTGGATAAATTAGCAGACTGGAGTGAATTCATGGGAAGTGTTGACCCGTTCCCCCGTGATGGGAGTAATGATACTTTTCATATGGATATGATTAGGGGTCTCTGTCTGGGGGATAAACAGGCTTTCCCATGGTATAAGGGAGATCCTGTGTGGGATCAGAAATACATGACCAAAGGTGGACAAAATTGGTTAGAATTTGCCCCTCTCTGGTTTCATAGACAAACTGGGAAACAAAATAAAGCCAAAGCTAGAAATGTAGATGCCACTAAAATACATGCATTAGAGTCAGAAATAGACAGACCCACACACCCTCTCATGCCATTCCCTCCCCCATATGTCCCACCTGTCCCACAGCCCACAAAACTTTATCCATCTCTTACTGAAGAAGATATTGATTTTTTAGCCGGACATTATGCAGTCCAACACCCCACTGCACCTCCAGCACCACCAGCACCAACACTTCCACAGACCCCTCAAATACCTAGTGCTGTTCACATTTCTACCACACAGCCTAGTACAGTTCAAACTCCCGCGCCCTCCCAGGGTGTGGTTCAAAGTCCTACCACACAGGGAGCGACAGGGGGAATAGCTGTTTCTTCAACTACTGAAGCAGATGACTCACTTGTTGATGAATCCGCTAGTTCAGGCTCTCTGCTGTTCAGAGCAGCTAATAGTCTAGGTATAGTGGACATGCTAAGTCCATCACACACACGCCATAATACCCAATATGGTATTGATTCCAATACACAACAGATGCCCTTCATGACAATAGGAGACAATCTATTAAAGAAACCCATTGAGATAGAAGACATAAATAGGATTGTCAAACATTGTCCAAGACCCACTGTTTCTTCAACAGCTACTGTGAGCTATTTGAAGAAAGCATGTAAAGGTAGAAATTACACACAAGAGGATATGCGCCTTATCCTCGATGGAATATTGGGACAAACTTCCCCTTGGAATTGGGGTAATGTTGGGACCATACCCATCTTAGAAGCAGGCGACATTACTGCCACAAATTATAAATTAAACACAGAAGATGGTAGGGACAATATGTGGAGAGAGGTCTCAGAAGAAATGGAATGAGCTTTCCAATCTAGATCCTCCCTCCCTACCGCAGTAGCCTGCAAGCAAAAGTCAGGAGAAACTGTGTTAGATTTTTGGAAAAGATTTAATGAGACATGGACACAAGAGGCAGGACTGACATTGCAAGACACCATGCATAGTCTACTGATTCAGACTTTCCTGTCCAATCTAAAACCCAGTGTCATGTTAACTGTAAAACAGATGATTTCTGAATGGCCCACTTGTACCAGAGAATAATTTCAATTGAAATTGACTGAGAAAGATGCTGCCGGATGTCTAGAGATACCCAAGGCGGTGGCCACTCATTTTCAGGAAGATCCCTTTCCCCACACAAACCCACCGTACAAGAGAAGGGGGGGTTTCAATAACCGAGGCAGAGGCCGGTTTAGGGGAAGAGGGAGGAATAATAGGGGACGGGACACGGGTTGTTTTAACTGTGGGGCTGAGGATCATTGGAGAAATCAATGTCCATATGAAACTCATGACCACGCCCAGCATAGCCCCTCCCCAGGCCAACCACAAAGGGACCTCCCACAGCAGAATGTGAGGTTTCCTATCTCTTGGCAGACACAATCACAAAATAAATGAAGGTGCCTAGAAGGTGGTATCCCAGCATTCCCGCTTGTCTCTCACTCTTATAAGGAACAACCCCTTGTATCCTTGCATATACAGGGCAAATTAACCCCATTCTTGTTGGACTCCGGGGCAACTCGTTCGAGTCTGAGTGAGGATTATTATAAGGGAGAGGTAATGAATGCTGAACCTTCTATGGGAATAAATGGGATACTGACCAAGACTTATAAAACACCGCCTCTTCCAATTTTTGACCCCATACAGGGAATCACTCTGCTAGATCACTCATTTAGAATAATACCCAATTGTCCAGTTAATTTGTTAGGGAGAGACCTCCTGGGAGAGTTGAACATCAACTTGAAATCCACAAGGAGAGGTGGTATAGTGGCTCATTCTGCCAAAATGTCAATCATCCCTGCCATGACAATGATTACTAAAGAAGACCCCTCATTTCCTGCTGGAACAATTAATGACAAAGTTTGGGCAAAAAGTGCCTTGGATGTGGGATCCATTTCCTGCACTCCATATAAGGCCACACTGAAGCCATGGGCTCAACCTGTGTTTCACAAACAATACCCTTTGTCAAAAGAAAAGGAGGAAGGAATAGCGCCCATGGTGGAACACTTTCTCAAGGAAGGAGTCCTTGAAGAGGTGATTTCACCATACAACAGCCCAATAAATCCAGTTAAGAAGCCGGACGGCTCTTACAGATTTGTGCAGGACCTGAGGGCCATTAATGATCTTGTGATTCCCATTGCCCCAATAGTGCCAGATGTACCAACACTCATTTCCTCCATCCCAGCTGATGCTGAGTTTTTCACAGTGATTGATCTGACAAATGCATTTTTTTCAATCCCTGTTGCCAAGGAGACACGCCCAATTTTTGCGTTTCATTACAGGAGAAAGACCCTTACTTGGTGTAAATTACCGCAAGGGTATGTAGATTCGCCTGTGGTCTACTCTGTTGTCCTCCAGGCTACCTTAAAGCCATGGACTCCTCGCCATGGTTCAGTTTTGGTTCAATACGCAGATGATTTGCTTCTCTGTAGTGTTAATCGGGCAGCCAGCCAAGGGGATAGTGTAGATCTCATGAACTGGTTATGTGAATGTGGTCATAAAGTGTCTAAGAAAAAGCTACAATGGTGTCAGAAAACTGTTGAATACCTTGGTTTTGTTCTCACAAAAGGTGAAAGGAAAGTCAGCCACAAAAGAGCTGTGGCTCTTATGGGTCTGCCCCGCCCATTGACCAAGAAAGACATGCTCACCTTTCTTGGTATGATTGGTTACTGCCGCCAATGGATACCTGACTGTTCCTACTATGACAACATTTTGAGACAAGCCACAGGTTCAGAAATGTCAGATCTTGTGAAATGGTCAGATGATATGTGCAATGCTTTTGTGTATCTGAAAAATGCTATGGTAATAGCCCCTGGTCTTGGTCTGCCCGCATATAATCAAATGTTTCATCTGTATGCTAGGGAAAATTGTAAAACTATGGCAGGGGTCCTGGCCCAGGAGCATGGAGGAAAACTCCGCCCTGTTGCTTTTTTCTCAAAAATGGTTCCAGTACAGGTCCAAGGCATGCCTGCGTGTCTCAGAGCACTAGCATCATGCGCTATGGTGGTCCAAATGGCTACGTCACTCACTCTGAGACATGAGACCACCTTACATACCACCCACAATGTGTCTATTCTACTCAAGAATATACATACCCAACACATGTCAGCCCAGAGACTTAGTGGATATGAGGTTATATTGTTGTCAAACCCTAAGTTGAGAATAAAATATACCTCTCCCACTTCAGGTCCAGCTCCAATTTTGAATGCCTTATTAGGCTTAAAGGGAGAGCAGGATGAAGTTGTTCCACAGTATGATTGCCTGGAATTGATTCATCAGGACACCTCCCCAAGACAGGATATGTCTTCTGTGGCTCTTCCAGAGGCACAGAATGTTTTTGTAGATGGCTCTTGCTCGAGACCCACTGACACTGTTTACCATGCAGGATATGCGGTGGTGCAGTTGCCAGATAAAGTACTTGAAGCAAAACCCATCCCATACCAGTCAGCTCAGGCCGCTGAGCTGATAGCCCTTACAAGAGCATGTCAGCTTTTTGAGGGTCAGGATGTAAATATTTACACAGATTCCAGATATGCGTTTGGCGTGTGCCACGATTTTGGAATAATTTGGGAAAAGAGAGGATTTATTGCAGCAGATGGAAAATCCATCTCACATTCATCTCTGGTGAAGGCTTTACTCAAAGCCATACAACTGCCAAGATCCCTTGCTATCCTACACTGTAGGGCACACACAAATGAACAAACTGATATTGCAAAGGGAAATGCTTTAGCTGACAAAGTAGCAAAAGAGGCGGCCCTTACCCAGCCTGCCATGATCCAGATGCCAATGCTCACCCCTGAAATGCCACTGTTGGATCAAACATTGCAGGATTTACAGACATATGCTACCTCAGAAGATATTAAGCAGTGGAATGCAGCTGGTGTGACAAAAAATCCACAAACTGGACTTTGTGTCACAGAGGGGAGACCATGCATTCCAAAGGCCAGTGCACCTCTGTTCATCTCACAGTATCATGGAGTAGGTCACAGGGGATGGCAGGTTACATGTGAACTGCTGGATAATGATTTTTTCATTCCTGGCCTTCCCTCTTTGGTAAAATCATATGTGTCTAGATGCATTACATGCATAAGGAATAACCCAAACAATCCTCACAAGGCAAGACATGAACACCTGACATACCCATCAACACCTTTTACTCACCTACAGGTAGATTTTACACACATGCCAAAGGAAGGAAAAAGACAAGAATATCTTTTGGTAATTGTGGACATGTTTAGCCGCTGGGTAGAAAGCTTTGTAACCACAAAAGAAGATGCCCAAACTGTAGTGAGGATCCTTACACGGGAAATTATTCCCAGGTGGGGATGTCCACTCCAGATTAATTCTGACAACGGTCCAGCATTTGTGGCCAAGGTATGTCAGGATTTGGTGAAAACACTCAAAATTGAGTGGAAGTTTCACATTCCTTACCACCCTCAGAGCTCAGGTATAGTGAAAAGGATGAATAGGACCCTCAAGGATAAAATTAGGAAAGCTACTGGAGGTACCTTTGCAAACTGGAAGAAAGTACTGCCTGCAGTTTTGGCAGAGGTAAGGATGACTCCTTCTAAAAAGACAGGTTACTCCCCCTTTGAGGTTCTAATGGGTAGGCCCTTTCCCACTCCCTGGGCCAGACAGCCACTCATGGTAGAAAGAGGGGATTTGGAATTGATTCAGGAGGAATATGTGAGAAAACTTATTGAAACTTTGGACAAGGTTGAAAGAAATGTTGCTCGCACTTTTCCTCTTTCTTCACAGGAACCAACTCACTCTTTCCAAGTCGGGGACCGTGTGGTGATACAAGCCCTCCATAGGAATCGGAAGCAAGAGTATCCCTTTGGGCCCCCCACTTCTGTGATCGCTGTCACCAGGACCGCTGTCCTGACTGAGGATTCCAAGGCCTGGATCCATGCCAGCCGTGTAAAAAGGGTGAACCAAGCCCCTAAGAAGCAAGACAAAGGCAAAGACACAGATACAGAAGAAGAAAAAGGAAATGAAGCCGGTGTAAAAGTCTTTGAAGAAGATGACCTTTCTGATGCTCTCACAGAACTCTGGGCAGACATTTTGCTTCCTCATACTAGCAGCCCTGACTGTGTTTAGAACCAGTGCACACACAAAACCATAGTACACCACATTCTAGTGTCAGAAAGAAACGAGGTCTAACGCGCACTAAGAGAAGGTTGAGAAGAGTGTCCTTTGTACCAGAGAAGGGATGGGGGGTACAGGAAACACCAGTCTTGACTACTGAGGATTCAAACCAGACCATAGTGTTTACTCTGACTAAGAACCAGGTGTTTGACCCGACTAAAGTTACTTATGATCTTGGACCTCATAATGTATATATGTGTGGGAAGGATAAGTCATGTGGTGACTGGGAGAATGTATGGTGGACAACAGACCCCCATAAATGGGAGACCAAATCAGCTAGAATTTCCCCAGATGACGTAGGCACCTATCAAAGAATCTCTATAGCAAAAGGCCAAGGGAATATCATTTTCACAATAAGGAACCCACAGGTCAGAGATAGTGGGGAATATAGGTTGGGAATAACTGTGTCAGGAACAGACCCCTGGGCCAACCTCATATTACAGGTAAAACCCTCCCCAAGAGTCCATGTCAATACCATAGACAATTCATTCCCCAAAGTTAGGAATCGACTGGATAATGAGGTGACAGGAGTAGTGATGCAATCAGAAGACAGATTAAGCATTGAAACTGGTTACTCTGACAAAAATGAATGGATTGAATGGGTGAGATGGACCACTAAAAGTAAGGGACAGGGAGACTGTGTTTCATGTGCCAATCCCCGCCCCCTACTTGCCACAGTTCCTTTGTTAGAAGAAGAAACTAATATGTCCTGCCTAATTAGAATGTATAAAGATAACATCACTGAGAAGGAATGTTCTGATTTTGTTAAGAAGTTCCCTGTTACCGGATTACGAAATTTACCTTTGGCCTCTAAACCGGTACCAGGAAATTTTACCTGCTTTGAACATGATGATGCTAAGGGTAAAGATTTAGGTACATTCCCACCTAATTACTGTGTTAAGACCATCCGCACCTCCGCAGAAGGCTACCGGAAGGAATGGTTTCAGGACCACCGGCAGCAACTGTCAGATGTGTGGTGGCTGTGTGGAGATATGAGACTCAGAGCCAGACTCCCCAGCAGATGGAAGGGAAGCTGCGCTCTGACCCATCTTCTCATGCCTTTCTTTATGATCAAAGTAGAAGATGGGATAAGAAGCTTGCCCATCTTGGAAAAATCCAGATCTAGAAGGTATAAAAGAAATGCACCCCGTGGTTCCTTTGATAATAGAGTTTACATAGATGCTATAGGTGTACCAAGAGGAGTCCCTGATGAATTTAAAGCTCAGGACCAGATTGCTGCAGGGTTTGCCTCTATTGCTATATGGGTACAGCCTAACAAAAATGTGGATTGGATTAATTACATTTATTATAATCAACAAAGGTTTGTTAACTATACTAGAGATGCTCTAAAGGGGGTCTCTGCCCAACTTGATGCAACATCCCTTACTGCTTGGCAAAACCGCATTGCTCTTGATATGTTATTAGCTGAGAAAGGAGGAGTATGTAAAATGTTTGGTTCCTACTGCTGTACTTTTATCCCCAATAACACCGCTCCTGATGGAAGCATTACTAGAGCCCTTCAAGGCCTCCAAATGTTGTCTGAAGAATTGGCTGAAAACTCAGGAGTAGAAAATCCACTAGCTGGTTTTTTTGAAAATTGGTTTGGTAGATGGGGAACTCTGATGAAAACTATGCTGATTTCTATAGTAATGGCTGCTGCAGTATTAACTCTGTGTGGTTGCTGTTGTATCCCCTGCATCCGAGGTTTAATGCAGAAACTTATTGACGCCACCATTACTAGAACCATGTGGAATCAGTATCTTGATAAAGGACCTACTAAGGGCCCCAGGTACCAACCTGTAAAAAAGGTGTAAGGTCACGTGCGTGACCTAAGAGGGGGTTTGAAGGAATTAGCCTTTCAGCATTACCATATTGCCATTTTGTCTCTTAGCCTAAGATCTGCCATTTTAAGATAAGAATCCATTTTAAGACTTATGTCAGTACTTAAAGATGAATTTGTGTTTTAAGACTGTTTCTTACTTTCGATAAGAGTCTGAGGTTCCTCTTTTCCCTTCAGATGTAACTTCCTTTTTTCCTCTACCTAGCACAAGACTGAAAGTCTGCGGTGGGCTTTTTCCTGTTGCAAGAGTATTAATAACTTTAGCCAGTGTGAAATAGGGAAGTTGTCTACTTTCTATACTAATGCTTGACGTATATAATAATAATTAACATAAATGCTAAATGATTGGGCATTACTGACGTATATAATATTCTGATTGGTCAATGCATACCTGTCAATTGATTGGTTCTTATATTTCTATGTATTGTTTTAAGTTTCATATATAAGTTTAAACACGGAAGAATAAATTCAGTTCCTTCTGAGATATCACCTTGTGTCTGTGTGCAATTTCCTGTATCTCAAAGGGAACTCCGGGCCTGTGGACAGACATTGATCAGGGCCAGGGGACTGACGGGAATCGGTAGCTACAGGAAGGAACGAGAGGAGCCAATTCCTTTCACTTCCATCATATGTTTTTATATGGATGCATCCCTATCTATTTATTTATTTAATAGACAACTTATACCATACTACACTATGGGCACCTCTTTGTTTTTGACCCCGTGTGGGGAGTATTATTTTTCCTAGATGCTCCTATAACAAGCCTATCCAGAGAGGGAGCCTCCTGTCATCTGAGAGCAGCACCCACCTATCCCTAAAGGGGAACTCTGGCCATCCCTGGAGCACTAACACCCACATCCCTGGACCTTATCTATCTTGAGAGAGGAGTCCTTCTACTCGTTGATCCAGATGCTCATCTAATGACACCAGGATATTCTACTTACTGCACAATATTAGTGCATGTCCGGTGATTGCGCAATTCTTCTATTCATACAAGGCACTATCACCGATCTGGAACTGCGGGGACTTTTTATTTGCACTATATCCACATTTATTTAATTATTTTAAGGGTCATTATTTTATTGTTGACACTTTTACAACTCCACACTATTATTAGCGCTGCACTGTTTTGACGATATTTGTATTAAGGATTTACGTTGGTTACCTTGAGTGTACAGCTGCTTAATTGAAAAGCGCTCACTTTATATTTTATTTTCCATATATATATATATATATATATATACATATATATATATACACATATATAAGGAAATGGTTGAAACAATACAGTGTCTATTTCATGTACGGTTTACAAAACGTGAAGGAAACGTTACCTGGATCCACACCAGACACTGCAAAAATGACGACATGAAAGTATCTCTGTGTTTAATTTGGAATCACAGTCTGGTGTATACTCGTGACCCATGGTTTCAAATGCTGGTCACGAGGGGAGATTGTAAAGAAAATGTGTAAATTCTGTACAAAATTTATTCTATTTCGTATGCTTTACCTATGTATTGCACACTGCACTCATTGTGCACACGGTACTAATAATGTTTTGATTACGTTTTCATTCCTTCAAGTCCTGATTAGAAATTAGCCTGCCTATGTAACGCCCCTTGTTACCATAAAAGTACTATTGTAATATTAATGTGATACCTATGTAATTATGTGTATAAAAAAACTTCAAATACGCAGAATAAACAGAACAGTGATTTGGAGAGATGCTGAGTGTATCTTTTTGTGTCTGTTCCCTACTGCAGTAGTTATTATCATTTGGAACCACTAATGAATATGAGGATAGGAGTTGCCTATCTATAAAATTTCAGTGTTAATGTCCAGAACAAAATAAACTAGCAAACACATCGGTATTATTTTATTGGAAGTTTTATGCTTTTGAAGCAAATGGGCTAACCTTTTTACTGCCAGTGCTGTATTCCTTACAACGATGGCAGCAAGGAGTTTTACACACATTCCAGCAGCTGCTTGTAGTGTGTGTGCACTGCACATGCCAACTGTTGGCTTTCTAATGTAAGCAATCCGATGTCTGTACAGGCGCCTGATTGCTTTCTGTGACCCTGGAAGTGCGCCCCCACTTCCCCTCCACCATGTTTCCCAGGCTACACTGTACTACCTCCGAGTGTCCATGGGTAGAAGGCATGGAGACTAGTAAATATGCATTTGCTGATCTCCCCTAATAGAAAGAACCTGGAAGCTATGAATAGGATGTCATTTCCTGTGAAACTTAAAAATTAAGAATGCAAACTTTGCATAAAAAAAGGGATTTTTAGTTCACATGCATTGCAATACATGTTTAAGCTGGCCAACTGCTTCAAAGTAATCCCTCTCTAGTCAGTCCCTAAAAAAATGGCATGATGTTCTGCCTACCCCCAAAATCCATACCAGACTCTATTTTACACATGCAGCCTGGCAGACCAGGAAAGAGGTGGAGACGAGTCCCCTCGGAATCTGGAAGCCCCCTCTCATGTGAATATGTAAGGGGTACATACTGTACCCCCCCCGATGTTTAGAGCATGTGGGCGGCGGTGGCATTCCCCTGAAAAATGCTGCCCAAGGCAACTAGTGAGAGGGAACCTAGATACCTCGAAGAGGTCATAACTGTAGTAGGTATGCCGCTATGCTCTATATCCTCATGACCATCACTGGAGCCTGTCTATCAATAATCTGGCGGGCATAATACAGGTCCAGCCTACTAAGCAAGTAGCTGATTGACTTTGTATGCCTGAACGCCGTAATATACGGTCTTGCACTCCATCACCGAAGTCTGTCTATCGATAATCTGGCGGGCATAAAACAGGTCCAGCCTACTAAGTAGGTAGCTGATTGACTCTGTATGCCTGAATGCCATAACGTACAGTCTTGCACTCCATCACCGGAGCCTGTCTATCGATAATCTTGTGGGCATAATACAGGTCCAGCCTACTAAGCAAGTAGCTGATTGACTTTGTATGCCTGAATGCCGTAATGTACAGTCTTGCACTCCATCACCGGAGTCTATCTATCGATATTCTAGTGGGCATAATACAGGTCCAGCCTACTAAGCAAGTAGCTGATTGACTTTGTATGCCTGAATGCTGTAATGTACAGTCTTGCACTCCATCACCGGAGTCTATCTATCGATATTCTAGTGGGCATAATACAGGTCCAGCCTACTAAGCAAGTAGCTGATTGACTTTGTATGCCTGTGTCAGGGCCCGGACTTGAACCTGGGACTTCTACTGTGTCAGGCAGTAACTCTTCTCACTGAGCTACCTAGGATGCTGGACAACACTCTGCCTCTTCTATTGGATAATCCTGCCTTGTGCCTTGTTTGCTCTTGAACCTTGAACTCCTTGCTCCTCCCATGAACTTCCTATATAAGCCATGTCCTTGGACTTCCTCCTTGCCAGATTATTGTGCCTTTCCAGCCAATATCCCGCTACTGTTCCTGCTGCTGTCTACACCTCCGCTACTGATCTTTGGCTTATTCCTGACCACGATTTCGTCTCATCCTAACGTACTACGATTGATCTGCTACCATTTGTGACCGACCCTTGGCTTGTGACCGACTCTGCTTTCGTCTGATCCCTAACCTGTTGATCCGCTATTGGTTCCCAGTCTGCTCATTCCCTGGTGGGGTGATCCTGAGATCTGCGACCTGGTATTAACACGCAGCCCAATCCATCTCTACCATTAGGAGCTCTGGTGAATACCGGTTAATACTTAGACCCCGCACCTCAGGTGAGCCTGTGTCATTCCCAGGGGGATCCGCTGGTGTACCTATCCTGCTGGTTCCAGATAAGCCTTTTACTGCTATAGCAACTTGTCTCTGAACCTGACCTTACATCGTGACAGCCTGAATGCCATAATGTACAGTCCTGCACTCCATCACCAGAGCCTGTCTATCGATAATCTGGTGGGCATAATACAGGTCCAGCCTACTAAGCAAGTAGCTGATTGACTTTGTATGCTTGAATGCCGTAATTTACAGTCTTGCACTCCATCATCGGAGTCTATCGATAATCTTGTGGGCATAAAACAGGTCCAGCCTACTAAACAGGTAGCTGATTGACTCTGTATGCCTGAATGCCATAATATACAGTCTTGCAAACCATCACCAGAGCCTGTCTATCGATAATCTGGTGGCCATAATACGGATCCAGCCTACTAAGCAAGTAGCTGATTGACTTTGTATGCCTGAATTCCGTAATGTACAGTCTTGTACTCCATCACCGGAGCCTGTCTATCGATAATCTGGCGGGCATAATACAGGTCCAGCCTAGTAAGCAAGTAGCTGACTGACTTTGTATGCCTGAATGCCGTAATGTACAGTCTTGCAATCCATCACTGGAGTCTGTCTATCGATAATCTTGCAGGCATAATATAGGTCCAGCCTACTAAGCAAGTAGCTGATTGACTCTGTATGCCTGAATGCCGTAATGTAAAGTCTGGCACTCCATCACCGGAGTCTTTCTATCGATAATCTGGTGGGCATAAAAAAGGTCCAGCCTACTAAACAGGTAGCTGATTTACTTTGTATGCCTTAATGCCGTATTGTACAGTCTTGCACTCCATCACCAGAGCCTGTCTATCGATAATCTTGTGGGCATAATACAGGTCCAGCCTACTAAGCAAGTAGCTGATTGACTTTGTATGCCTGAATGCCGTAATGTACAGACTTGCACTCCATTACCGGAGTCTGTCTATCTATAACCTAGCGGGCATAATACAGGTCCAGCCTAGTAAGCAAGTAGCTGATTGACTTTGTATGCCTGAATGCCGTAATGTACAGTTTTGCAATCCATCACCGGAGCCTGTCTATCGATAATCTGGTGGGCATAATACAGGTCCAGTTTACAAAGCAAGTAGCTGATTGACTTTGTATGCTTGAATGCCGTAATGTACAGTCTTACACTCCATCACCGGAGTCTGTCTATCGATAATCTGGCGGGCATAATACTGGTCCAGCCTACTAAGCAAGTAGCTGATTGATTTTGTATGCCTGAATGCCGTAATGTACAGTTTTGCACTCCATCACCGGAGTCTGTCTATCGATAATCTGGCGGGCATAATACAGGTCCAGCCTACTAAGCAAGTAGCTGATTGACTCTGTATGTCTGAATGCCGTAATGTACAGTCTTGAACTCCATCACCGGAGTCTGTCTATCGATAATCTGGCGGGCATAATACAGGTCAAGCCTATTAAGCAAGTAGCTGATTGACTTGGTATGCTTGAATGCCGTAATGTACAGTCTTGCACTCCATCACCGGAGTCTGTCTATCGATAATCTGGTGGGCATAAAACAGGTCCAGCCTACTAAGCAAGTAGCTGATTGACTTTGTATGCCTGAATGCCATTATGTACAGTCTTGCACTCCATCACCGGAGTCTATCTATCGATAATCTGGCGGGCATAATACAGGTCCAGCCTACTAAACAGGTAGCTGATTTACTCTGTATGCCATAATGTACAGTTTTGCACTCCATCACCGGAGTCTGTCTATCGATCATCTGGCGGGCATAATACAGGTCCAGCCTACTAAGCAAGTAGCTGATTGACTTTGTATGCTTGAATGCCGTAATGTACAGTCTTGCACTCCATCACCGGAGTCTGTCTATCGATAATCTGGTGGGCATAAAACAGGTCCAGCCTACTAAGCAAGTAGCTGATTGACTTTGTATGCCTGAATGCCGTAATGTACAATTTTGAACTCCAACACCGGAGTCTGTCTATCGATAATCTGGCGGGCATAATACAGGTCCAGCCTACTAAGCAAGTAGCTGATTGACTTTGTATGCTTGAATGCCGTAATGAACAGTCTTGCACTCCATCACTGGAGTCTGTCTATCTATAATCTGGTGGGCATAAAACAGGTCCAGCCTACTAAGCAAGTAGCTGATTGACTTTGTATGCCTGAATGCCATTATGTACAGTTTTGCACTCCATCACCGGAGTCTGTCTATCGATAATCTGGCGGGCATAATACAGGTCCAGCCTACTAAACAAGTAGCTGATTGACTTTGTATGCTTGAATGCCGTAATGTACAGACTTGCACTCCATCACCGGAGTCTGTCTATCGATAATCTGGTGGGCATAAAACAGGTCCAGCCTACTAAGCAAGTAGCTGATTGACTTTGTATGCCTGAATGCCGTAATGTACAGTTTTGATCTCCAACACCGGAGTCTGTCTATCGATAATCTGGTGGGCATAATACAGGTCCAGCCTACTAAGCAAGTAGCTGATTGACTTTGTATGCCTGAATGCCATTATGTACAGTCTTGCACTCCATCACCGGAGTCTGTCTATCGATAATCTGGCGGGCATAATACAGGTCCAGCCTACTAAACAGGTAGCTGATTGACTCTGTATGCCTGAATGCCGTAATGTACAGTTTTGCACTCCATCACCGGAGTCTGTCTATCGATAATCTGGCGGGCATAATACAGGTCCAGCCTACTAAGCAAGTAGCTGATTGACTTTGTATGCCTGAATGCCGTAATGTACAGTTTTGAGCTCCAACACCGGAGTCTGTCTATCGATAATCTCGTGGGCATAATACAGGTCCAGCCTACTAAGCAAGTAGCTGATTGACTTTGTATGCCTGAATGCCATTATGTACAGTCTTGCACTCCATCACCGGAGTTTGTCTATCGATAATCTGGCGGCATAATACAGGTCCAGCCTACTAAACAGGTAGCTGATTGACTCTGTATGCCTGAATGCCATAATGTACAGTCTTGCACTCCATCACCGGAGTCTGTCTATCGATAATCTGGTGGGCATAATACAGGTCCAGCCTACTAAGCAAGTAGCTGATTGACTTTGTATGCCTGAATGCCGTAATGTACAGTTTTGAACTCCAACACCGGAGTCTGTCTATCGATAATCTGGCGGGCATAATACAGGTCCAGCCTACTAAGCAAGTAGCTGATTGACTTTGTATGCTTGAATGCCGTAATGTACAGTCTTACACTCCATCACCGGAGTCTGTCTATCGATAATCTGGCGGGCATAATACTGGTCCAGCCTACTAAGCAAGTAGCTGATTGATTTTGTATGCCTGAATGCCGTAATGTACAGTTTTGCACTCCATCACCGGAGTCTGTCTATCGATAATCTGGCGGGCATAATACAGGTCCAGCCTACTAAGCAAGTAGCTGATTGACTCTGTATGTCTGAATGCCGTAATGTACAGTCTTGAACTCCATCACCGGAGTCTGTCTATCGATAATCTGGCGGGCATAATACAGGTCAAGCCTATTAAGCAAGTAGCTGATTGACTTGGTATGCTTGAATGCCGTAATGTACAGTCTTGCACTCCATCACCGGAGTCTGTCTATCGATAATCTGGTGGGCATAAAACAGGTCCAGCCTACTAAGCAAGTAGCTGATTGACTTTGTATGCCTGAATGCCATTATGTACAGTCTTGCACTCCATCACCGGAGTCTATCTATCGATAATCTGGCGGGCATAATACAGGTCCAGCCTACTAAACAGGTAGCTGATTTACTCTGTATGCCATAATGTACAGTTTTGCACTCCATCACCGGAGTCTGTCTATCGATCATCTGGCGGGCATAATACAGGTCCAGCCAACTAAGCAAGTAGCTGATTGACTTTGTATGCTTGAATGCCGTAATGTACAGTCTTGCACTCCATCACTGGAGTCTGTCTATCTATAATCTGGTGGGCATAAAACAGGTCCAGCCTACTAAGCAAGTAGCTGATTGACTTTGTATGCCTGAATGCCATTATGTACAGTTTTGCACTCCATCACCGGAGTCTGTCTATCGATAATCTGGCGGGCATAATACAGGTCCAGCCTACTAAACAAGTAGCTGATTGACTTTGTATGCTTGAATGCCGTAATGTACAGACTTGCACTCCATCACCGGAGTCTGTCTATCGATAATCTGGTGGGCATAAAACAGGTCCAGCCTACTAAGCAAGTAGCTGATTGACTTTGTATGCCTGAATGCCGTAATGTACAGTTTTGATCTCCAACACCGGAGTCTGTCTATCGATAATCTGGTGGGCAAAATACAGGTCCAGCCTACTAAGCAAGTAGCTGATTGACTTTGTATGCCTGAATGCCATTATGTACAGTCTTGCACTCCATCACCGGAGTCTGTCTATCGATAATCTGGCGGGCATAATACAGGTCCAGCCTACTAAACAGGTAGCTGATTGACTCTGTATGCCTGAATGCCGTAATGTACAGTTTTGCACTCCATCACCGGAGTCTGTCTATCGATAATCTGGCGGGCATAATACAGGTCCAGCCTACTAAGCAAGTAGCTGATTGACTTTGTATGCCTGAATGCCGTAATGTACAGTTTTGAGCTCCAACACCGGAGTCTGTCTATCGATAATCTCGTGGGCATAATACAGGTCCAGCCTACTAAGCAAGTAGCTGATTGACTTTGTATGCCTGAATGCCATTATGTACAGTCTTGCACTCCATCACCGGAGTTTGTCTATCGATAATCTGGCGGGCATAATACAGGTCCAGCCTACTAAACAGGTAGCTGATTGACTCTGTATGCCTGAATGCCATAATGTACAGTCTTGCACTCCATCACCGGAGTCTGTCTATCGATAATCTGGTGGGCATAATACAGGTCCAGCCTACTAAGCAAGTAGCTGATTGACCTTGTATGCCTGAATGCCATTATGTACAGTCTTGCACTCCATCACCGGAGTCTGTCTATCGATAATCTGGCGGGCATAATACAGGTCCAGCCTACTAAGCAAGTAGCTGATTGACTTTGTATGCCTGAATGCCGTAATGTACAGTTTTGAACTCCAACACCGGAGTCTGTCTATCGATAATCTGGCGGGCATAATACAGGTCCAGCCTACTAAGCAAGTAGCTGATTGACTTTGTATGCTTGAATGCCGTAATGTACAGTCTTGCACTCCATCACCGGAGTCTGTCTATCGATGATCTGGTGGGCATAAAACAGGTCCAGCCTACTAAGCAAGTAGCTGATTGACTTTGTATGCCTGAATGCCATTATGTACAGTCTTGCACTCCATCACCGGAGTCTGTCTATCGATAATCTGGCGGGCATAATACAGGTCCAGCCTACTAAGCAAGTAGCTGATTGACTTTGTATGCCTGAATGCCATTATGTAAAGTCTTGCACTCCATCACCGGAGTCTATCTATCGATAATCTGGCGGGCATAATACAGGTCCAGCCTACTAAGCAAGTAGCTGATTGACTTTGTATGCCTGAATGCCATTATGTACAGTCTTGCACTCCATCACCGGAGTCTATCTATCGATAATCTGGCGGGCATAATACAGGTCCAGCCTACTAAACAGGTAGCTGATTGACTCTGTATGCCTGAATGCAGTAATGTACAGTTTTGCACTCCATCACCGGAGTCTGTCTATTGATAATCTGGCGGGCATAATACAGGTCCAGCCTACTAAGCAAGTAGCTGATTGACTTTGTATGCTTGAATGCCGTAATGTATAGTCTTGCACTCCATCACTGGAATCTGTCTATCTATAATCTGGTGGGCATAAAACAGGTCCAGCCTACTAAGCAAGTAGCTGATTGACTTTGTATGCCTGAATGCCATTATGTACAGTTTTGCACTCCATCACCGGAGTCTGTCTATCGATATTCTGGCGGGCATAATACAGGTCCAGCCTACTAAGCAAGTAGCTGATTGACTTTGTATGCTTGAATGCCGTAATGTACAGTCTTGCACTCCATCACCGGAGTCTGTCTATCGATAATCTGGTGGGCATAAAACAGGTCAAGCCTACTAAGCAAGTAGCTGATTGACTTTGTATGCCTGAATGCCGTAATGTACAGTTTTGATCTCCAACACCGGAGTCTGTCTATCGATAATCTGGTGGGCATAATACAGGTCCAGCCTACTAAGCAAGTAGCTGATTGACTTTGTATGCCTGAATGCCATTATGTACAGTCTTGCACTCCATCACCGGAGTCTGTCTATCGATAATCTGGCGGGCATAATACAGGTCCAGCCTACTAAACAGGTAGCTGATTGACTCTGTATGCCTGAATGCCGTAATGTACAGTCTTGCACTCCATCACCGGAGTCTGTCTATCTATAATCTGGTGGGCATAAAACAGGTCCAGCCTACTAAGCAAGTAGCTGATTGACTTTGTATGCCTGAATGCCATTATGTACAGTTTTGATCTCCAACACCGGAGTCTGTCTATCGATAATCTGGCGGGCATAATACAGGTCCAGCCTACTAAGCAAGTAGCTGATTGACCTTGTATGCCTGAATGCCATTATGTACAGTCTTGCACTCCATCACCGGAGTCTGTCTATCGATAATCTGGCGGGCATAATACAGGTCCAGCCTACTAAGCAAGTAGCTGATTGACTTTGTATGCTTGAATGCCGTAATGTACAGTCTTGCACTCCATCACCGGAGTCTGTCTATCGATAATCTGGAGGGCATAAAACAGGTCCAGCCTACTAAGCAAGTAGCTGATTGACTTTGTATGCCTGAATGCCATTATGTACAGTCTTGCACTTCATCACCGGAGTCTGTCTATCGATAATCTGGCGGGCATAATACAGGTCCAGCCTACTAAACAGGTAGCTGATTGACTCTGTATGCCTGAATGCCGTAATGTACAGTTTTGCACTCCATCACCGGAGTCTGTCTATCGATAATCTGGTGGGCATAAAACAGGTCCAGCCTACTAAGCAAATAGCTGATTGACTTTGTATATCTGAATGCCGTAATGTACAGTTTTGATCTCCAACAGCGGAGTCTGTCTATCGATAATCTGGTGGGCATAATACAGGTCCAGCCTACTAAGCAAGTAGCTGATTGACTTTGTATGCCTGAATGCCATTATGTACAGTCTTGCACTCCATCACCGGAGTTTGTCTATCGATAATCTGGCGGGCATAATACAGGTCCAGCCTACTAAGCAAGTAGCTGATTGACTTTGTATGCCTGAATGCCGTAATGTACAGTTTTGCACTCCATCACCGGAGTCTGTCTATCGATAATCTGGCGGGCATAATACAGGTCTAGCCTACTAAGCAAGTAGCTGAATGACTTTGTATGCTTGAATGCCGTAATGTACAGTCTTGCACTCCATCACCGGAGTCTGTCTATCGATAATCTGGTGGGCATAAAACAGGACCAGCCTACTAAGCAAGTAGCTGATTGACTTTGTATGCCTGAATGCCATTATGTACAGTCTTGCACTCCATCACCGGAGTCTGTCTATCGATAATCTGGCGGGCATAATACAGGTCCAGCCTACTAAACAGGTAGCTGATTGACTCTGTATGCCTGAATGCCGTAATGTACAGTTTTGCACTCCATCACCGGAGTCTGTCTATTGATAATCTGGCGGGCATAATACAGGTCCAGCCTACAAAGCAAGTAGCTGATTGACTTTGTATGCCTGAATGCCATTATGTACAGTCTTGCACTCCATCACCGGAGTCTGTCTATCGATAATCTGGTGGGCATAATACAGGTCCAGCCTACTAAGCAAGTAGCTGATTGACTTTGTATGCTTGAATGCCGTAATGTACAGTCTTGCACTCCATCACCGGAGTCTGTCTATCGATAATCTGGTGGGTATAAAACAGGTCCAGCCTACTAAGCAAGTAGCTGATTGATTTTGTATGCCTGAATGCCGTAATGTACAGTTTTGATCTCCATCACCGGAGTCTGTCTATTGATAATCTGGCGGGCATAATACAGGTCCAGCCTACTAAGCAAGTAGCTGATTGACTTTGTATGCTTGAATGCCGTAATGTAAAGTCTTGCACTCCATCACCGGAGTCTGTCTATCGATAATCTGGTGGGCATAAAACAGGTCCAGCCTACTAAGCAAGTAGCTGATTGACTTTGTATGCCTGAATGCCATTATGTACAGTCTTGCACTCCATCACCGGAGTCTGTCTATCGATAATCTGGCGGGCATAATACAGGTCCAGCCTACTAAACAGGTAGCTGATTGACTCTGTATGCCTGAATGCCGTAATGTACAGTTTTGCACTCCATCACCGGAGTCTGTCTATTGATAATCTGGCGGGCATAATACAGGTCCAGCCTACAAAGCAAGTAGCTGATTGACTTTGTATGCCTGAATGCCATTATGTACAGTCTTGCACTCCATCACCGGAGTCTGTCTATCGATAATCTGGTGGGCATAATACAGGTCCAGCCTACTAAGCAAGTAGCTGATTGACTTTGTATGCTTGAATGCCGTAATGTACAGTCTTGCACTCCATCACCGGAGTCTGTCTATCGATAATCTGGTGGGTATAAAACAGGTCCAGCCTACTAAGCAAGTAGCTGATTGATTTTGTATGCCTGAATGCCGTAATGTACAGTTTTGATCTCCATCACCGGAGTCTGTCTATTGATAATCTGGCGGGCATAATACAGGTCCAGCCTACTAAGCAAGTAGCTGATTGACTTTGTATGCTTGAATGCCGTAATGTAAAGTCTTGCACTCCATCACCGGAGTCTGTCTATCGATAATCTGGTGGGCATAAAACAGGTCCAGCCTACTAAGCAAGTAGCTGATTGACTTTGTATGCCTGAATGCCATTATGTACAGTCTTGCACTCCATCACCGGAGTCTGTCTATCGATAATCTGGCGGGCATAATACAGGTCCAGCCTACTAAACACGTAGCTGATTGACTCTGTATGCCTGAATGCCGTAATGTACAGTTTTGCAATCCATCACCGGAGTCTGTCTATCGATAATCTGGCGGGCATAATACAGGTCCAGCCTACTAAGCAAGTAGCTGATTGACTTTGTATGCCTGAATGTCGTAATGTACAGTTTTGAACTCCAACACCGGAGTCTGTCTATCGATAATCTTGTGGGCATAATACAGGTCCAGCCTACTAAGCAAGTAGCTGATTGACTTTGTATGCCTGAATGCCATTATGTAAAGTCTTGCACTCCATCATCGGAGTCTATCTATCGATAATCTGGCGGGCATAATACAGGTCCAGCCTACTAAACAGGTAGCTGATTGACTCTGTATGCCTGAATGCCGTAATGTACAGTTTTGCACTCCATCACCGGAGTCTGTCTATCGATAATCTGGCGGGCATAATACAGGTCCAGCCTACTAAACAGGTAGCTGATTGACTTTGTATGCCTGAATGCCATTATGTACAGTCTTGCACTCCATCACCGGAGTCTATCTATCGATAATCTGGCGGGCATAATACAGGTCCAGCCTACTAAACAGGTAGCTGATTTACTCTGTATGCCATAATGTACAGTTTTGCACTCCATCACCGGAGTCTGTCTATCGATCATCTGGCGGGCATAATACAGGTCCAGCCTACTAAGCAAGTAGCTGATTGACTTTGTATGCTTGAATGCCGTAATGTACAGTCTTGCACTCCATCACCGGAGTCTGTCTATCGATAATCTGGTGGGCATAAAACAGGTCCAGCCTACTAAGCAAGTAGCTGATTGACTTTGTATGCCTGAATGCCGTAATGTACAATTTTGAACTCCAACACCGGAGTCTGTCTATCGATAATCTGGCGGGCATAATACAGGTCCAGCCTACTAAGCAAGTAGCTGATTGACTTTGTATGCTTGAATGCCGTAATGAACAGTCTTGCACTCCATCACTGGAGTCTGTCTATCTATAATCTGGTGGGCATAAAACAGGTCCAGCCTACTAAGCAAGTAGCTGATTGACTTTGTATGCCTGAATGCCATTATGTACAGTTTTGCACTCCATCACCGGAGTCTGTCTATCGATAATCTGGCGGGCATAATACAGGTCCAGCCTACTAAACAAGTAGCTGATTGACTTTGTATGCTTGAATGCCGTAATGTACAGACTTGCACTCCATCACCGGAGTCTGTCTATCGATAATCTGGTGGGCATAAAACAGGTCCAGCCTACTAAGCAAGTAGCTGATTGACTTTGTATGCCTGAATGCCGTAATGTACAGTTTTGATCTCCAACACCGGAGTCTGTCTATCGATAATCTGGTGGGCATAATACAGGTCCAGCCTACTAAGCAAGTAGCTGATTGACTTTGTATGCCTGAATGCCATTATGTACAGTCTTGCACTCCATCACCGGAGTCTGTCTATCGATAATCTGGCGGGCATAATACAGGTCCAGCCTACTAAACAGGTAGCTGATTGACTCTGTATGCCTGAATGCCGTAATGTACAGTTTTGCACTCCATCACCGGAGTCTGTCTATCGATAATCTGGCGGGCATAATACAGGTCCAGCCTACTAAGCAAGTAGCTGATTGACTTTGTATGCCTGAATGCCGTAATGTACAGTTTTGAGCTCCAACACCGGAGTCTGTCTATCGATAATCTCGTGGGCATAATACAGGTCCAGCCTACTAAGCAAGTAGCTGATTGACTTTGTATGCCTGAATGCCATTATGTACAGTCTTGCACTCCATCACCGGAGTTTGTCTATCGATAATCTGGCGGCATAATACAGGTCCAGCCTACTAAACAGGTAGCTGATTGACTCTGTATGCCTGAATGCCATAATGTACAGTCTTGCACTCCATCACCGGAGTCTGTCTATCGATAATCTGGTGGGCATAATACAGGTCCAGCCTACTAAGCAAGTAGCTGATTGACTTTGTATGCCTGAATGCCGTAATGTACAGTTTTGAACTCCAACACCGGAGTCTGTCTATCGATAATCTGGCGGGCATAATACAGGTCCAGCCTACTAAGCAAGTAGCTGATTGACTTTGTATGCTTGAATGCCGTAATGTACAGTCTTACACTCCATCACCGGAGTCTGTCTATCGATAATCTGGCGGGCATAATACTGGTCCAGCCTACTAAGCAAGTAGCTGATTGATTTTGTATGCCTGAATGCCGTAATGTACAGTTTTGCACTCCATCACCGGAGTCTGTCTATCGATAATCTGGCGGGCATAATACAGGTCCAGCCTACTAAGCAAGTAGCTGATTGACTCTGTATGTCTGAATGCCGTAATGTACAGTCTTGAACTCCATCACCGGAGTCTGTCTATCGATAATCTGGCGGGCATAATACAGGTCAAGCCTATTAAGCAAGTAGCTGATTGACTTGGTATGCTTGAATGCCGTAATGTACAGTCTTGCACTCCATCACCGGAGTCTGTCTATCGATAATCTGGTGGGCATAAAACAGGTCCAGCCTACTAAGCAAGTAGCTGATTGACTTTGTATGCCTGAATGCCATTATGTACAGTCTTGCACTCCATCACCGGAGTCTATCTATCGATAATCTGGCGGGCATAATACAGGTCCAGCCTACTAAACAGGTAGCTGATTTACTCTGTATGCCATAATGTACAGTTTTGCACTCCATCACCGGAGTCTGTCTATCGATCATCTGGCGGGCATAATACAGGTCCAGCCAACTAAGCAAGTAGCTGATTGACTTTGTATGCTTGAATGCCGTAATGTACAGTCTTGCACTCCATCACTGGAGTCTGTCTATCTATAATCTGGTGGGCATAAAACAGGTCCAGCCTACTAAGCAAGTAGCTGATTGACTTTGTATGCCTGAATGCCATTATGTACAGTTTTGCACTCCATCACCGGAGTCTGTCTATCGATAATCTGGCGGGCATAATACAGGTCCAGCCTACTAAACAAGTAGCTGATTGACTTTGTATGCTTGAATGCCGTAATGTACAGACTTGCACTCCATCACCGGAGTCTGTCTATCGATAATCTGGTGGGCATAAAACAGGTCCAGCCTACTAAGCAAGTAGCTGATTGACTTTGTATGCCTGAATGCCGTAATGTACAGTTTTGATCTCCAACACCGGAGTCTGTCTATCGATAATCTGGTGGGCAAAATACAGGTCCAGCCTACTAAGCAAGTAGCTGATTGACTTTGTATGCCTGAATGCCATTATGTACAGTCTTGCACTCCATCACCGGAGTCTGTCTATCGATAATCTGGCGGGCATAATACAGGTCCAGCCTACTAAACAGGTAGCTGATTGACTCTGTATGCCTGAATGCCGTAATGTACAGTTTTGCACTCCATCACCGGAGTCTGTCTATCGATAATCTGGCGGGCATAATACAGGTCCAGCCTACTAAGCAAGTAGCTGATTGACTTTGTATGCCTGAATGCCGTAATGTACAGTTTTGAGCTCCAACACCGGAGTCTGTCTATCGATAATCTCGTGGGCATAATACAGGTCCAGCCTACTAAGCAAGTAGCTGATTGACTTTGTATGCCTGAATGCCATTATGTACAGTCTTGCACTCCATCACCGGAGTTTGTCTATCGATAATCTGGCGGGCATAATACAGGTCCAGCCTACTAAACAGGTAGCTGATTGACTCTGTATGCCTGAATGCCATAATGTACAGTCTTGCACTCCATCACCGGAGTCTGTCTATCGATAATCTGGTGGGCATAATACAGGTCCAGCCTACTAAGCAAGTAGCTGATTGACCTTGTATGCCTGAATGCCATTATGTACAGTCTTGCACTCCATCACCGGAGTCTGTCTATCGATAATCTGGCGGGCATAATACAGGTCCAGCCTACTAAGCAAGTAGCTGATTGACTTTGTATGCCTGAATGCCGTAATGTACAGTTTTGAACTCCAACACCGGAGTCTGTCTATCGATAATCTGGCGGGCATAATACAGGTCCAGCCTACTAAGCAAGTAGCTGATTGACTTTGTATGCTTGAATGCCGTAATGTACAGTCTTGCACTCCATCACCGGAGTCTGTCTATCGATGATCTGGTGGGCATAAAACAGGTCCAGCCTACTAAGCAAGTAGCTGATTGACTTTGTATGCCTGAATGCCATTATGTACAGTCTTGCACTCCATCACCGGAGTCTGTCTATCGATAATCTGGCGGGCATAATACAGGTCCAGCCTACTAAGCAAGTAGCTGATTGACTTTGTATGCCTGAATGCCATTATGTAAAGTCTTGCACTCCATCACCGGAGTCTATCTATCGATAATCTGGCGGGCATAATACAGGTCCAGCCTACTAAGCAAGTAGCTGATTGACTTTGTATGCCTGAATGCCATTATGTACAGTCTTGCACTCCATCACCGGAGTCTATCTATCGATAATCTGGCGGGCATAATACAGGTCCAGCCTACTAAACAGGTAGCTGATTGACTCTGTATGCCTGAATGCAGTAATGTACAGTTTTGCACTCCATCACCGGAGTCTGTCTATTGATAATCTGGCGGGCATAATACAGGTCCAGCCTACTAAGCAAGTAGCTGATTGACTTTGTATGCTTGAATGCCGTAATGTATAGTCTTGCACTCCATCACTGGAATCTGTCTATCTATAATCTGGTGGGCATAAAACAGGTCCAGCCTACTAAGCAAGTAGCTGATTGACTTTGTATGCCTGAATGCCATTATGTACAGTTTTGCACTCCATCACCGGAGTCTGTCTATCGATATTCTGGCGGGCATAATACAGGTCCAGCCTACTAAGCAAGTAGCTGATTGACTTTGTATGCTTGAATGCCGTAATGTACAGTCTTGCACTCCATCACCGGAGTCTGTCTATCGATAATCTGGTGGGCATAAAACAGGTCAAGCCTACTAAGCAAGTAGCTGATTGACTTTGTATGCCTGAATGCCGTAATGTACAGTTTTGATCTCCAACACCGGAGTCTGTCTATCGATAATCTGGTGGGCATAATACAGGTCCAGCCTACTAAGCAAGTAGCTGATTGACTTTGTATGCCTGAATGCCATTATGTACAGTCTTGCACTCCATCACCGGAGTCTGTCTATCGATAATCTGGCGGGCATAATACAGGTCCAGCCTACTAAACAGGTAGCTGATTGACTCTGTATGCCTGAATGCCGTAATGTACAGTCTTGCACTCCATCACCGGAGTCTGTCTATCTATAATCTGGTGGGCATAAAACAGGTCCAGCCTACTAAGCAAGTAGCTGATTGACTTTGTATGCCTGAATGCCATTATGTACAGTTTTGATCTCCAACACCGGAGTCTGTCTATCGATAATCTGGCGGGCATAATACAGGTCCAGCCTACTAAGCAAGTAGCTGATTGACCTTGTATGCCTGAATGCCATTATGTACAGTCTTGCACTCCATCACCGGAGTCTGTCTATCGATAATCTGGCGGGCATAATACAGGTCCAGCCTACTAAGCAAGTAGCTGATTGACTTTGTATGCTTGAATGCCGTAATGTACAGTCTTGCACTCCATCACCGGAGTCTGTCTATCGATAATCTGGAGGGCATAAAACAGGTCCAGCCTACTAAGCAAGTAGCTGATTGACTTTGTATGCCTGAATGCCATTATGTACAGTCTTGCACTTCATCACCGGAGTCTGTCTATCGATAATCTGGCGGGCATAATACAGGTCCAGCCTACTAAACAGGTAGCTGATTGACTCTGTATGCCTGAATGCCGTAATGTACAGTTTTGCACTCCATCACCGGAGTCTGTCTATCGATAATCTGGTGGGCATAAAACAGGTCCAGCCTACTAAGCAAATAGCTGATTGACTTTGTATATCTGAATGCCGTAATGTACAGTTTTGATCTCCAACAGCGGAGTCTGTCTATCGATAATCTGGTGGGCATAATACAGGTCCAGCCTACTAAGCAAGTAGCTGATTGACTTTGTATGCCTGAATGCCATTATGTACAGTCTTGCACTCCATCACCGGAGTTTGTCTATCGATAATCTGGCGGGCATAATACAGGTCCAGCCTACTAAGCAAGTAGCTGATTGACTTTGTATGCCTGAATGCCGTAATGTACAGTTTTGCACTCCATCACCGGAGTCTGTCTATCGATAATCTGGCGGGCATAATACAGGTCTAGCCTACTAAGCAAGTAGCTGAATGACTTTGTATGCTTGAATGCCGTAATGTACAGTCTTGCACTCCATCACCGGAGTCTGTCTATCGATAATCTGGTGGGCATAAAACAGGACCAGCCTACTAAGCAAGTAGCTGATTGACTTTGTATGCCTGAATGCCATTATGTACAGTCTTGCACTCCATCACCGGAGTCTGTCTATCGATAATCTGGCGGGCATAATACAGGTCCAGCCTACTAAACAGGTAGCTGATTGACTCTGTATGCCTGAATGCCGTAATGTACAGTTTTGCACTCCATCACCGGAGTCTGTCTATTGATAATCTGGCGGGCATAATACAGGTCCAGCCTACAAAGCAAGTAGCTGATTGACTTTGTATGCCTGAATGCCATTATGTACAGTCTTGCACTCCATCACCGGAGTCTGTCTATCGATAATCTGGTGGGCATAAAACAGGTCCAGCCTACTAAGCAAGTAGCTGATTGACTTTGTATGCCTGAATGCCATTATGTACAGTCTTGCACTCCATCACCGGAGTCTGTCTATCGATAATCTGGCGGGCATAATACAGGTCCAGCCTACTAAACAGGTAGCTGATTGACTCTGTATGCCTGAATGCCGTAATGTACAGTTTTGCACTCCATCACCGGAGTCTGTCTATTGATAATCTGGCGGGCATAATACAGGTCCAGCCTACAAAGCAAGTAGCTGATTGACTTTGTATGCCTGAATGCCATTATGTACAGTCTTGCACTCCATCACCGGAGTCTGTCTATCGATAATCTGGTGGGCATAATACAGGTCCAGCCTACTAAGCAAGTAGCTGATTGACTTTGTATGCTTGAATGCCGTAATGTACAGTCTTGCACTCCATCACCGGAGTCTGTCTATCGATAATCTGGTGGGTATAAAACAGGTCCAGCCTACTAAGCAAGTAGCTGATTGATTTTGTATGCCTGAATGCCGTAATGTACAGTTTTGATCTCCATCACCGGAGTCTGTCTATTGATAATCTGGCGGGCATAATACAGGTCCAGCCTACTAAGCAAGTAGCTGATTGACTTTGTATGCTTGAATGCCGTAATGTAAAGTCTTGCACTCCATCACCGGAGTCTGTCTATCGATAATCTGGTGGGCATAAAACAGGTCCAGCCTACTAAGCAAGTAGCTGATTGACTTTGTATGCCTGAATGCCATTATGTACAGTCTTGCACTCCATCACCGGAGTCTGTCTATCGATAATCTGGCGGGCATAATACAGGTCCAGCCTACTAAACACGTAGCTGATTGACTCTGTATGCCTGAATGCCGTAATGTACAGTTTTGCAATCCATCACCGGAGTCTGTCTATCGATAATCTGGCGGGCATAATACAGGTCCAGCCTACTAAGCAAGTAGCTGATTGACTTTGTATGCCTGAATGTCGTAATGTACAGTTTTGAACTCCAACACCGGAGTCTGTCTATCGATAATCTTGTGGGCATAATACAGGTCCAGCCTACTAAGCAAGTAGCTGATTGACTTTGTATGCCTGAATGCCATTATGTAAAGTCTTGCACTCCATCATCGGAGTCTATCTATCGATAATCTGGCGGGCATAATACAGGTCCAGCCTACTAAACAGGTAGCTGATTGACTCTGTATGCCTGAATGCCGTAATGTACAGTTTTGCACTCCATCACCGGAGTCTGTCTATCGATAATCTGGCGGGCATAATACAGGTCCAGCCTACTAAACAGGTAGCTGATTGACTCTGTATGCCTGAATGCCGTAATGTACAATTTTGATCTCCAACACCGGAGTCTGTCTATCGATAATCTGGTGGGCATAATACAGGTTCAGCCTACTAAACAAGTAGCTGATTGACTTTGTATGCCTGAATGCCATTATGTACAGTTTTGCACTCCATCACCGGAGTCTGTCTATCGATAATCTGGCGGGCATAATACAGGTCCAGCCTACTAAGCAAGTAGCTGATTGACTTTGTATGCCTGAATGCCGTAATGTACAGTTTTGAACTCCAACACCGGAGTCTGTCTATCGATAATCTCGTGGGCATAATACAGGTCCAGCCTACTAAGCAAGTAGCTGATTGACTTTGTATGCCTGAATGCCATTATGTACAGTCTTGCACTCCATCACCGGAGTCTATCTATCGATAATCTGGCGGGCATAATACAGGTCCAGCCTACTAAACAGGTAGCTGATTGACTCTGTATGCCTGAATGCAGTAATGTACAGTTTTGCACTCCATCACCGGAGTCTGTCTATTGATAATCTGGCGGGCATAATACAGGTCCAGCCTACTAAACAAGTAGCTGATTGACTTTGTATGCTTGAATGCCGTAATGTACAGTCTTGCACTCCATCACTGGAGTCTGTCTATCTATAATCTGGTGGGTATAAAACAGGTCCAGCCTACTAAGCAAGTAGCTGATTGACTTTGTATGCCTGAATGCCATTATGTACAGTTTTGCACTCCATCACCGGAGTCTGTCTATCGATAATCTGGCGGGCATAATACAGGTCCAGCCTACTAAGCAAGTAGCTGATTGACTTTGTATGCTTGAATGCCGTAATGTACAGTCTTGCACTCCATCACCGGAGTCTGTCTATCGATAATCTGGTGGGCATAAAACAGGTCAAGCCTACTAAGCAAGTAGCTGATTGACTTTGTATGCCTGAATGCCGTAATGTACAGTTTTGATCTCCAACACTGGAGTCTGTCTATCGATAATCTGGTAGGCATAATACAGGACCAGCCTACTAAGCAAGTAGCTGATTGACTTTGTATGCCTGAATGCCATTATGTACAGTCTTGCACTCCATCACCGGAGTCTGTCTATCGATAATCTGGCGGGCATAATACAGGTCCAGACTACTAAGCAAGTAGCTGATTGACTTTGTATGCCTGAATGCCATTATGTACAGTCTTGCACTCCATCACCGGAGTTTGTCTATCGATAATCTGGCGGGCATAATACAGGTCCAGCCTACTAAACAGGTAGCTGATTGACTCTGTATGCCTGAATGCCGTAATGTACAGTCTTGCACTCCATCACCGGAGTCTGTCTATCTATAATCTGGTGGGCATAAAACAGGTCCAGCCTACTAAGCAAGTAGCTGATTGACTTTGTATGCCTGAATGCCATTATGTACAGTTTTGATCTCCAACACCGGAGTCTGTCTATCGATAATCTGGTGGGCATAATACAGGTCCAGCCTACTAAGCAAGTAGCTGATTGACCTTGTATGCCTGAATGCCATTATGTACAGTCTTGCACTCCATCACCGGAGTCTGTCTATCGATAATCTGGTGGGCATAAAACAGGTCCAGCCTACTAAGCAAGTAGCTGATTGACTTTGTATGTCTGAATGCCGTAATATACAGTTTTGATCTCCAACAGCGGAGTCTGTCTATCGATAATCTGGTGGGCATAATACAGGTCCAGCCTACTAAGCAAGTAGCTGATTGACTTTGTATGCCTGAATGCCATTATGTACAGTCTTGCACTCCATCACCGGAGTCTGTCTATCGATAATCTGGCGGGCATAATACAGGTCCAGCCTACTAAGGAAGTAGCTGATTGACTTTGTATGCCTGAATGCCGTAATGTACAGTTTTGAACTCCAACACCGGAGTCTGTCTATCGATAATCTGGCGGGCATAATACAGGTCCAGCCTACTAAGCAAGTAGCTGATTGACTCTGTATGCCTGAATGCCGTAATGTACAGTTTTGCACTCCATCACCGGAGTCTGTCTATCGATAATCTGGCGGGCATAATACAGGTCTAGCCTACTAAGCAAGTAGCTGATTGACTTTGTATGCTTGAATGCCGTAATGTACAGTCTTGCACTCCATCACCGGAGTCTGTCTATCGATAATCTGGTGGGCATAAAACAGGTCCAGCCTACTAAGCAAGTAGCTGATTGACTTTGTATGCCTGAATGCCATTATGTACAGTCTTGCACTCCATCACCGGAGTCTGTCTATCGATAATCTGGCGGGCATAATACAGGTCCAGCCTACTAAACAGGTAGCTGATTGACTTTGTATGCCTGAATGCCGTAATGTACAATTTTGATCTCCAACACCGGAGTTTGTCTATCGATAATCTGGTGGGCATAATACAGGTCCAGCCTACTAAGCAAGTAGCTGATTGACTTTGTATGCCTGAATGCCATTATGTACAGTTTTGCACTCCATCACCGGAGTCTGTCTATCGATAATCTGGCGGGCATAATACAGGTCCAGCCTACTAAACAGGTAGCTGATTGACTCTGTATGCCTGAATGCCGTAATGTACAGTTTTGCACTCCATCACCGGAGTCTGTCTATCGATAATCTGGCGGGCATAATACAGGTCCAGCCTACTAAACAGGTAGCTGATTGACTCTGTATGCCTGAATGCCGTAATGTACAGTTTTGCACTCCATCACCGGAGTCTGTCTATCGATAATCTGGCGGGCATAATACAGGTCCAGCCTACTAAGCAAGTAGCTGATTGACCTTTTTATGCTTGAATGCCGTAATGTACAGTCTTGCACTCCATCACCGGAGTCTGTCTATCGATAATCTGGTGGGCATAAAACAGGTCCAGCCTACTAAACAAGTAGCTGATTGACTTTGTATGCCTTAATGCCATTATGTACAGTCTTGCACTCCATCACCGGAGTCTATCTACGGATAATCTGGCGGGCATAATACAGGTCCAGCCTACTAAACAGGTAGCTGATTGACTCTGTATGCCTAAATGCCGTAATGTACAGTTTTGCACTCCATCACCGGAGTCTGTCTATCGATAATCTGGCGGGCATAATACAGGTCCAGCCTACTAAGCAAGTAGCTGATTGACCTTTTTATGCTTGAATGCCGTAATGTACAGTCTTGCACTCCATCACCGGAGTCTGTCTATCGATAATCTGGTGGGCATAAAACAGGTCCAGCCTACTAAGCAAGTAGCTGATTGACTTTGTATGCCTGAATGCCATTATGTACAGTCTTGCACTCCATCACCGGAGTCTATCTATCGATAATCTGGCGGGCATAATACAGGTCTAGCCTACTAAACAGGTAGCTGATTGACTCTGTATGCCTGAATGCCGTAATGTACAGTTTTGCACTCCATCACCGGAGTCTGTCTATCGATAATCTGGCGGGCATAATACAGGTCCAGACTACTAAGCAAGTAGCTGATTGACTTTGTATGCCTGAATGCCATTATGTACAGT
The DNA here is from genome assembly GCF_062004578.1 of Staurois parvus. Taxonomy (NCBI): domain Eukaryota; kingdom Metazoa; phylum Chordata; class Amphibia; order Anura; family Ranidae; genus Staurois; species Staurois parvus. The sequence goes on from NW_028317807.1 coordinate 4,904,389, forward strand.
CTTGCACTCCATCACCGGAGTCTGTCTATCGATAATCTGGTGGGCATAAAACAGGTCCAGCCTACTAAGCAAGTAGCTGATTGACTTTGTATGCCTGAATGCCGTAATGTACAGTTTTGATCTCCAACACCGGAGTCTGTCTATCGATAATCTGGTGGGCATAATACAGGTCCAGCCTAATAAGCAAGTAGCTGATTGACTTTGTATGCTTGAATGCCATTATGTACAGTCTTGCACTCCATCACCGGAGTCTATCTATCGATAATCTGGCGGGCATAATACAGGTCCAGCCTACTAAACAGGTAGCTGATTGACTCTGTATGCCTGAATGCCGTAATGTACAGTTTTGCACTCCATCACCGGAGTCTGTCTATCGATAATCTGGCGGGCATAATACAGGTCCAGCCTACTAAGCAAGTAGCTGATTGACTTTGTATGCTTGAATGCCGTAATGTACAGTCTTGCACTCCATCACCAGAGTCTATCTATCGATAATCTGGCGACCATAATACAGGTCCAGCCTACTAAACAGGTAGCTGATTGACTCTGTATGCCTGAATGCCGTAATGTACAGTTTTGCACTCCATCACCGGAGTCTGTCTATCTATAATCTGGTGGGCATAAAACAGGTCCAGCCTACTAAGCAAGTAGCTGATTGACTTTGTATGCCTGAATGCCATTATGTACAGTCTTGCACTCCATCACCGGAGTCTATCTATCGATAATCTGGCAGGCATAATACAGGTCCAGCCTACTAAACAGGTATCTGATTGACTCTGTATGCCTGAATGCCGTAATGTACAGTTTTGCACTCCATCATCGGAGTCTGTCTATCGATAATCTGGCGGGCATAATACAGGTCCAGCCTACTAAGCAAGTAGCTGATTGACTTTGTATGCTTGAATGCCGTAATATACAGTCTTGCACTCCATCACCGGAGTCTGTCTATCTATAATCTGGTGGGCATAAAACAGGTCCAGCCTACTAAGCAAGTATCTGATTGACTTTGTATGCATGAATGCCATTATGTGCAGTTTTGATCTCCAACACCGGAGTCTGTCTATCGATAATCTGGCGGGCATAATAAAGGTCCAGCCTACTAAACAGGTAGCTGATTGACTCTGTATGCCTGAATGCCGTAATGTACAGTTTTGCACTCCATCACCGGAGTCTGTCTATCGATAATCTGGCGGGCATAATACAGGTCCAGACTACTAAGCAAGTAGCTGATTGACTTTGTATGCCTGAATGCCATTATGTACAGTCTTGCACTCCATCACCGGAGTTTGTCTATCGATAATCTGGCGGGCATAATACAGGTCCAGCCTACTAAACAGGTAGCTGATTGACTCTGTATGCCTGAATGTTGTAATGTACAGTCTTGCACTCCATCACCGGAGTCTGTCTATCTATAATCTGGTGGGCATAAAACAGGTCCAGCCTACTAAGCAAGTAGCTGATTGACTTTGTATGCCTGAATGCCATTATGTACAGTTTTGATCTCCAACACCGGAGTCTGTCTATCGATAATCTGGTGGGCATAATACAGGTCCAGCCTACTAAGCAAGTAGCTGATTGACCTTGTATGCCTGAATGCTATTATGTACAGTCTTGCACTCCATCACCGGAGTCTGTCTATCGATAATCTGGTGGGCATAAAACAGGTCCAGCCTACTAAGCAAGTAGCTGATTGGCTTTGTATGTCTGAATGCCGTAATATACAGTTTTGATCTCCAACAGCGGAGTCTGTCTATCGATAATCTGGTGGGCATAATACAGGTCCAGCCTACTAAGCAAGTAGCTGATTGACTTTGTATGCCTGAATGCCATTATGTACAGTCTTTCACTCCATCACCGGAGTCTGTCTATCGATAATCTGGCGGGCATAATACAGGTCCAGCCTACTAAGCAAGTAGCTGATTGACTTTGTATGCCTGAATGCCGTAATGTACAGTTTTGAACTCCAACACCGGAGTCTGTCTATCGATAATCTGGCGGGCATAATACAGGTCCAGCCTACTAAGCAAGTAGCTGATTGACTCTGTATGCCTGAATGCCGTAATGTACAGTTTTGCACTCCATCACCGGAGTCTGTCTATCGATAATCTGGCGGGCATAATACAGGTCTAGCCTACTAAGCAAGTAGCTGATTGACTTTGTATGCTTGAATGCCGTAATGTACAGTCTTGCACTCCATCACCGGAGTCTGTCTATCGATAATCTGGTGGGCATAAAACAGGTCCAGCCTACTAAGCAAGTAGCTGATTGACATTGTATGCCTGAATGCCATTATGTACAGTCTTGCACTCCATCACCGGAGTCTGTCTATCGATAATCTGGCGGGCATAATACAGGTCCATCCTACTAAAAAGGTAGCTGATTGACTCTGTATGCCGTAATGTACAGTCTTGCACTCCATCACCGGAGTCTGTCTATCGATAATCTGGCGGGCATAATACAGGTCCATCCTACTAAAAAGGTAGCTGATTGACTCTGTATGCCGTAATGTACAGTTTTGCACTCCATCACCGGAGTCTGTCTATCGATAATCTGGCGGGCATAATACAGGTCCAGCCTACTAAGCAAGTAGCTGATTGACTTTGTATGCTTGAATGCCGTAATGTACAGTCTTGCACTCCATCACCAGAGTCTGTCTATCGATAATCTGGTGGGCATAAAACAGGTCCAGCCTACTAAGCAAGTAACTGATTGAGTTTGTATGCCTGAATACCGTAATGTACAGTTTTGATCTCCAACACCGGAGTCTGTCTATCGATAATCTGGTGGGCATAATACAGGTCCAGCCTTCTAAGCAAGTAGCTGATTAACTTTGTATGCCTGAATGCCATTATGTACAGTCTTGCACTCCATCACCGGAGTCTGTCTATCGATAATCTGGTGGGCATAATACAGGTCCAGCCTACTAAGCAAGTAGCTGATTGACTTTGTATGCCTGAATGCCATTATGTAGTCTTGCACTCCATCACCGGAGTCTGTCTATCGATAATCTGCCGGGCATAATACAGGTCCAGCCTTCTAAGCAAGTAGCTGATTGACTTTGTATACCTGAATGCCGTAATGTACAGTTTTGAGCTCCAACACCGGAGTCTGTCTATCGATAATCTCGTGGGCATAATACAGGTCCAGCCTACTAAGCAAGTAGCTGATTGACTTTGTATGCCTGAATGCCGTAATGTACAGTCTTGCACTCCATCACCGGAGTCTGTCTATCGATAATCTGGTGGGCATAAAACAGGTCAAGCCTACTAAGCAAGTAGCTGATTGACTTTGTATGCCTGAATGCCGTAATGTACAGTTTTGATCTCCAACACCGGAGTCTGTCTATCGATAATATGGTGGGCATAATACAGGTCCAGTCTACTAAGCAAGTAGCTGATTGACTTTGTATGCCTGAATGCCATTATGTACAGTCTTGCACTCCATCACCGGAGTCTGTCTATCGATAATCTGGCGGGCATAATACAGGTCCAGCCTACTAAGCAAGTAGCTGATTGACTTTGTATGCTTGAATGCCGTAATGTACAGTCTTGCACTCCATCACCGGAGTCTGTCTATCGATAATCTGGTGGGCATAAAACAGGTCCAGCCTACTAAGCAAGTAGCTGATTGACTTTGTATGCCTGAATGCCATTATGTACAGTCTTGCACTCCATCACCGGAGTCTGTCTATCGATAATCTGGCGGGCATAATACAGGTCCAGCCTACTAAACAGGGAGCTGATTGACTCTGTATGCCTGAATGCCGTAATGTACAGTTTTGCACTCCATCACCGGAGTCTGTCTATCGATAATCTGGCGGGCATAATACAGGTCCAGCCTACTAAGCAAGTAGCTGAGTGATTTTGTATGCCTAAATGCCGTAATGTACAGTTTTGAACTCCAACACCGGAGTCTGTCTATCGATAATCTTGTGGGCATAATACAGGTCCAGCCTACTAAGCAAGTAGCTGATTGACTTTGTATGCCTGAATGCCATTATGTAAAGTCTTGCACTCCATCACCGGAGTCTATCTATCGATAATCTGGCGGGCATAATACAGGTCCAGCCTACTAAACAGGTAGCTGATTGACTCTGTATGCCTGAATGCCGTAATGTACAGTTTTGCACTCCATCACCGGAGTCTGTCTATCGATAATCTGGCGGGCATAATACAGGTCCAGCCTACTAAACAGGTAGCTGATTGACTCTGTATGCCTGAATGCCGTAATGTACAATTTTGATCTCCAACACCGGAGTCTGTCTATCGATAATCTGGTGGGCATAATACAGGTTCAGCCTACTAAGCAAGTAGCTGATTGACTTTGTATGCCTGAATGCCATTATGTACAGTCTTGCACTCCATCACCGGAGTCTGTCTATCGATAATCTGGCGGGCATAATACAGGTCCAGCCTACTAAGCAAGTAGCTGATTGACTTTGTATGCCTGAATGCCGTAATGTACAGTTTTGAACTCCAACACCGGAGTCTGTCTATCTATAATCTGGTGGGCATAAAACAGGTCCAGCCTACTAAGCAAGTAGCTGATTGACTTTGTATGCCTGAATGCCATTATGTACAGTTTTGCACTCCATCACCGGAGTCTGTCTATCGATAATCTGGCGGGCATAATACAGGTCCAGCCTACTAAGCAAGTAGCTGATTGACTTTGTATGCTTGAATGCCGTAATGTACAGTCTTGCACTCCATCACCGGAGTCTGTCTATCGATAATCTGGTGGGCATAAAACAGGTCAAGCCTACTAATCAAGTAGCTGATTGACTTTGTATGCCTGAATGCCGTAATGTACAGTTTTGATCTCCAACACCGGAGTCTGTCTATCGATAATATGGTGGGCATAATACAGGTCCAGTCTACTAAGCAAGTAGCTGATTGACTTTGTATGCCTGAATGCCATTATGTACAGTCTTGCACTCCATCACCGGAGTCTGTCTATCGATAATCTGGCGGGCATAATACAGGTCCAGCCTACTAAACAGGTAGCTGATTGACTCTGTATGCTTGAATGCCGTAATGTACAGTCTTGCACTCCATCACCGGAGTCTGTCTATCGATAATCTGGCGGGCATAATACAGGTCCAGCCTACTAAGCAAGTAGCTGATTGACTTTGTATGCCTGAATGCCGTAATGTACAGTTTTGCACTCCATCACCGGAGTCTGTCTATCGATAATCTGGCGGGCATAATACAGGTCCAGCCTACTAAGCAAGTAGCTGATTGACCTTTTTATGCTTGAATGCCGTAATGTACAGTCTTGCACTCCATCACCGGAGTCTGTCTATCGATAATCTGGTGGGCATAAAACAGGTCCAGCCTACTAAGCAAGTAGCTGCTTGACTTTGTATGCCTGAATGCCATTATGTACAGTTTTGCACTCCATCACCGGAGTCTATCTACCGATAATCTGGCGGGCATAATCCAGGTCCAGTTTACTAAACAGGTAGCTGATTGACTCTGTATGCCTGAATGCCGTAATGTACAGTTTTGCACTCCATCACCGGAGTCTGTCTATCGATAATCTGGCGGGCATAATACAGGTCCAGCCTACAAAGGAAGTAGCTGATTGACTTTGTATGCTTGAATGCCGTAATGTACAGTCTTGCACTCCATCACCGGAGTCTGTCTATCGATAATCTGGTGGGCATAAAACAGGTCCAGCCTACTAAGCAAGTAGCTGTTTGACTTTGTATGCCTGAATGCCGTAATGTACAGTTTTGCACTCCATCACCGGAGTCTGTCTATCGATAATCTGGCGGGCATAATACAGGTCCAGCCTACTACGCAAGTAGCTGATTGACCTTTTTATGCTTGAATGCCGTAATGTACAGTCTTGCACTCCATCACCGGAGTCTGTCTATCGATAATCTGGTGGGCATAAAACAGGTCCAGCCTACTAAGCAAGTAGCTGATTGACTTTGTATGCCTGAATGCCATTATGTACAGTCTTGCACTCCATCACCGGAGTCTATCTATCGATAATCTGGCGGGCATAATACAGGTCCAGCCTACTAAACAGGTAGCTGATTGACTCTGTATGCCTGAATGCCGTAATGTACAGTTTTGCACTCCATCACCGGAGTCTGTCTATCGATAATCTGGCGGGCATAACACAGGTCCAGCCTACAATGCATGTAGCTGATTGACTTTGTATGCTTGAATGCCGTAATGTACAATCTTGCACTCCATCACCGGAGTTTGTCTAACGATAATCTGGTGGGCATAAAACAGGTCCAGCCTAATAAGCAAGTAGCTGATTGACTTTGTATGCCTGAATGCCGTAATGTACAGTTTTGATCTCCAACACCGGAGTCTGTCTATCGATAATCTGGTGGGCATAATACAGGTCCAGCCTAATAAGCAAGTAGCTGATTTACTTTGTATGCTTGAATGCCATTATGTACAGTCTTGCACTCCATCACCGGAGTCTATCTATCGATAATCTGGCGGGCATAATACAGGTCCAGCCTACTAAACAGGTAGCTGATTGACTCTGTATGCCTGAATGCCGTAATGTACAGTTTTGCACTCCATCACCGGAGTCTGTCTATCGATAATCCGGCGGGCATAATACAGGTCCAGCCTACTAAGCAAGTAGCTGATTGACTTTGTATGCTTGAATGCCGTAATGTACAGTCTTGCACTCCATCACCGGAGTCTGTCTATCGATAATCTGGTGGGCATAAAACAGGTCCAGCCTAATAAGCAAGTAGCTGATTTACTTTGTATGCTTGAATGCCATTATGTACAGTCTTGCACTCCATCACCGGAGTCTATCTATCGATAATCTGGCGACCATAATACAGGTCCAGCCTACTAAACAGGTAGCTGATTGACTCTGTATGCCTGAATGCCGTAATGTACAGTTTTGCACTCCATCACCCGGAGTCTGTCTATCTATAATCTGGTGGGCATAAAACAGGTCCAGCCTACTAAGCAAGTAGCTGATTGACTTTGTATGCCTGAATGCCATTATGTACAGTCTTGCACACCATCACCGGAGTCTATCTATCGATAATCTGGCGGGCATAATACAGGTCCAGCCTACTAAACAGGTAGCTGATTGACTCTGTATGCCTGAATGCCGTAATGTACAGTTTTGCACTCCATCATCGGAGTCTGTCTATCGATAATCTGGCGGGCATAATACAGGTCCAGCCTACTAAGCAAGTAGCTGATTGACTTTGTATGCTTGAATGCCGTAATGTACAGTCTTGCACTCCATCACCGGAGTCTGTCTATCTATAATCTGGTGGGCATAAAACAGGTCCAGCCTACTAAGCAAGTATCTGATTGACTTTGTATGCCTGAAAGCCATTATGTACAGTCTTGCACTCCATCACCGGAGTCTATCTATCGATAATCTGGCGGGCATAATACAGGTCCAGCCTACTAAACAGGTAGCTGATTGACTCTGTATGCCATAATGTACAGTTTTGCACTCCATCACCGGAGTCTGTCTATCGATAATCTGGCGGGCATAATACAGGTCCAGCCTACTAAGCAAGTAGCTGATTGACTTTGTATGCCTGAATGCCGTAATGTACAGTCTTGCACTCCATCACCAGAGTCTGTCTATCGATAATCTGGTGGGCATAAAACAGGTCCAGCCTACTAAGCAAGTAGCTGATTGACTTTGTATGCCTGAATGCCATTATGTACAGTCTTGCACTCCATCACCGGAGTCTATCTATCGATAATTTGGCGGGCATAATACAGGTCCAGCCTACTAAACAGGTAGCTGATTGACTCTGTATGCCTGAATGCCGTAATGTACAGTTTTGCACTCCATCATCGGAGTCTGTCTATCTATAATCTGGTGGGCATAAAACAGGTCCAACCTACTAAGCAAGTATCTGATTGACTTTGTATGCATGAATGCCATTATGTACAGTTTTGATCTCCAACACCGGAGTCTGTCTATCGATAATCTGGCGGGCATAATACAGGTCCAGCCTACTAAACAGGTAGCTGATTGACTCTGTATGCCTGAATGCCATTATGTAGTCTTGCACTCCATCACCGGAGTCTGTCTATCGATAATCTGGCGGGCATAATAAAGGTCCAGCCTACTAAGCAAGTAGGTGATTGACTTTGTATGCTTGAATGCCGTAATGTACAGTCTTGCCCTCCATCACCGGAGTCTGTCTATCGATAATCTGGTGGGCATAATACAGGTCCAGCCTAATAAGCAAGTAGCTGATTGACTTTGTATGCCTGAATGCCATTATGTACAGTCTTGCACTCCATCACCGGAGTCTATCTATCGATAATCTGGCGGGCATAATACAGGTCCAGCCTACTAAACAGGTAGCTGATTGACTCTGTATGCCGTAATGTACAGATTTGCACTCCATCACCGGAGTCTGTCTATCGATAATCTGGCGGGTATAATACAGGTCCAGCCTACTAAGCAAGTAGCTGATTGACTTTGAATGCTTGAATGCCGTAATGTACAGTCTTGCACTCCATCACCAGAGTCTGTCTATCGATAATCTGGTGGGCATAAAACAGGTCCAGCCTACTAAGCAAGTAGCTGATTGAGTTTGTATGCCTGAATACCGTAATGTACAGTTTTGATCTCCAACACCGGAGTCTGTCTATCGATAATCTGGTGGGCATAATACAGGTCCAGCCTTCTAAGCAAGTAGCTGATTAACTTTGTATGCCTGAATGCCATTATGTACAGTCTTGCACTCCATCACCGGAGTCTGTCTATCGATAATCTGGTGGGCATAATACAGGTCCAGCCTACTAAGCAAGTAGCTGATTGACTTTGTATGCCTGAATGCCATTATGTAGTCTTGCACTCCATCACCGGAGTCTGTCTATCGATAATCTGCCGGGCATAATACAGGTCCAGCCTTCTAAGCAAGTAGCTGATTGACTTTGTATGCTTGAATGCCGTAATGTACAGTCTTGCACTCCATCACCGGAGTCTGTCTATCGATAATCTGGTAGGCATAAAACAGGTCCAGCCTACTAAGCAAGTAGCTGATTGACTTTGTATGCCTGAATGCCGTAATGTACAGTTTTGATCTCCAACACCGGAGTCTGTCTATCGATAATCTGGTGGGCATAATACAGGTCCAGCCTAATAAGCAAGTAGCTGATTGACTTTGTATGCCTGAATGCCATTATGTACAGTCTTGCACTCCATCACGGGAGTCTGTCTATCGATAATCTGGCGGGCATAATACAGGTCCAGCCTACTAAACAGGTAGCTGATTGACTCTGTATGCCTGAATGCCATTATGTACAGTCTTGCACTCCATCACCGGAGTCTGTCTATCGATAATCTGGTGGGCATAAAACAGGTCCAGCCTACTAAGCAAGTAGCTGATTGACTTTGTATGCTTGAATGCCGTAATGTACAGTCTTGCACTCCATCACCGGAGTCTGTCTATCTATAATCTGGTGGGCATAAAACAGGTTCAGTCTACTAAGCAAGTATCTGATTGACTTTGTATGCATGAATGCCATTATGTACAGTTTTGATCTCCAACACCGGAGTCTGTCTATCGATAATCTGGCGGGCATAATACAGGTCCAGCCTACTAAACAGTTAGCTGATTGACTCTGTATGCCTGAATGCCATTATGTACAGTCTTGCACTCCATCACCGGAGTCTATCTATCGATAATCTGGCGGGCATAATACAGGTCCAGCCTACTAAACAGTTAGCTGATTGACTCTGTATGCCGTAATGTACAGTTTTGCACTCCATCACCGGAGTCTGTCTATCTATAATCTGGTGGGCATAAAACAGGTCCAGCCTACTAAGCAAGTAGCTGATTGACATTGTATGCTTGAATGCCGTAATGTACAGTTTTGATCTCCAACACCGGAGTCTGTCTATCGATAATCTGGCGGGCATAATACAGGTCAAGCCTATTAAGCAAGAAGCTGATTGACTTTGTATGCTTGAATGCCGTAATGTACAGTCTTGCACTCCATCACCGGAGTCTGTCTATCGATAATCTGGTGGGCATAAAACAGGTCCAGCCTTCTAAGCAAGTAGCTGATTGACTTTGTATGCCTGAATGCCATTATGTACAGTCTTGCACTCCATCACCGGAGTCTATCTATCGATAATCTGGCGGGCATAATACAGGTCCAGCCTACTAAGCAAGTAGCTGACTTTGTATGCCTGAATGCCGTAATGTACAGTTTTGATCTCCAACACCGGAGTCTGTCTATCGATAATATGGTGGGCATAAAACAGGTCCAGCCTACTAAGCAAGTAGCTGATTGACTTTGTATGCCAGAATGCCATTATGTACAGTCTTGCACTCCATCACCGGAGTCTGTCTATTGATAATCTGGCGGGTATAATACAGGTCCAGCCTACTAAGCAAGTAGCTGATTGACTTTGTATGCTTGAATGCCGTAATGTACAGTCTTGCACTCCATCACCGGAGTCTGTCTATTGATAATCTGGTGGGCATAAAACAGGTCCAGCCTACTAAGCAAGTAGCTGATTGAATTTGTATGCTTGAATTCCGTAATGTACAGTCTTGCACTCCATCACCGGTGTCTGTCTATCGATAATCTGGTGGGCATAAAACAGGTCCAGCCTACTAAGCAAGTAGCTGATTGACTTTGTATGCCTGAATGCCATTATGTACAGTCTTGCACTCCATCACCGGAGTCTATCTATACGATAATCTGGCGGGCATAATACAGGTCCAGCCTACTAAACAGGTAGCTGATTGACTCTGTATGCCGTAATGTACAGTTTTGCACTCCATCACCGGAGTCTGTCTATCGATAATCTGGCGGGCATAATACAGGTCCAGCCTACTAAGCAAGTAGCTGATTGACTTTGTATGCCTGAATGCCATTATGTACAGTCTTGCACTCCATCACCGGAGTCTATCTATCGATAATCTGGCGGGCATAATACAAGTCCAGCCTACTAAATAGGTAGCTGATTGACTCTGTATGCCTGAATGCCGTAATGTACAGTTTTGCACTCCATCACCGGAGTCTGTCTATTGATAATCTGGCGGGCATAATACAGGTCCAGCCTACTAAGCAAGTAGCTGATTGACTTTGTATGCTTGAATGCCGTAATGTACAGTCTTGCACTCCATCACCGGAGTCTGTCTATCGATAGTCTGGTGGGCATAAAACAGGTCAAGCCTACTAAGCAAGTAGCTGATTGACTTTGTATGCCTGAATGCCGTAATGTACAGTTTTGATCTCCAACACCGGAGTCTGTCTATCGATAATCTGGTGGGCATAATACAGGTCCAGCCTACTAAGCAAGTAGCTGATTGACTTTGTATGCCTGAATGCCATTATGTACAGTCTTGCACTCCATCACCGGAGTCTGTCTATCGATAATCTGGCGGGCATAATACAGGTCCAGCCTACTAAACAGGTAGCTGATTGACTCTGTATGCCTGAATGCCGTAATCTACAGTCTTGCACTCCATCACCGGAGTCTGTCTATCGATAATCTGGTGGGCATAAAACAGGTCCAGCCTACTAAGCAAGTAGCTGATTGACTTTGTATGCCTGAATGCCGTAATGTACAGTTTTGATCTCCAACACCAGAGTTTGTCTATCGATAATCTGGCGGGCATAATACAGGTCCAGCCTACTAAGCAAGTAGCTGATTGACTTTGTATGCCTGAATGCCATTATGTACAGTCTTGCACTCCATCACCGGAGTCTATCTATCGATAATCTGGCGGGCATAATACAGGTCCAGCCTACTAAACAGGTAGCTGATTGACTCTGTATGCCTCAATGCCGTAATGTACAGTTTTGCACTCCATCACCGGAGTCTGTCTATCGATAATCTGGCGGGCATAATACAGGTGCAGCCTACTAAGCAAGTAGCTGATTGACTTTGTATGCTTGAATGCCGTAATGTACAGTCTTGCACTCCATCACCGGAGTCTGTCTATCGATAATCTGGCGGGCATAATACAGGTCCAGCCTACTAAACAGGTAGCTGATTGACTCTGTATGCCTGAATGCCGTAATGTACAGTTTTGCACTCCATCACCGGAGTCTGTCTATCGATAATCTGGCGGGCATAATACAGATCCAGCCTACTAAGCAAGTAGCTGATTGACTTTGTATGCCTGAATGCCGTAATGTACAGTTTTGAACTCCAACACCGGAGTCTGTCTATCGATAATCTTGTGGGCATAATACAGGTCCAGCCTACTAAGCAAGTAGCTGATTGACTTTGTATGCCTGAATGCCATTATGTACAGTCTTGCACTCCATCACCGGAGTCTATCTATCGATAATCTGGCGGGCATAATACAGGTCCAGCCTACTAAATAGGTAGCTGATTGACTCTGTATGCCTGAATGCCGTAATGTACAGTTTTGCACTCCATCACCGGAGTGTGTCTATCGATAATCTGGCGGGCATAAAACAGGTCCAGCCTACTAAGCAAGTAGCTGATTGACTTTGTATGCCTGAATGCCATTATGTACAGTCTTGCACTCCATCACCGGAGTCTGTCTATCGATAATCTGGCGGGCATAATACAGGTCCAGCCTACTAAGCAAGTAGTTGATTGACTTTGTATGCCTGAATGCCGTAATGTACAATTTTGAACTCCAACACCGGAGTCTGTCTATAGATAAACTCGTGGGCATAATACAGGTCCAGCATACTAAGCAAGTAGCTGATTGACTTTGTATGCCTGAATGCCATTATGTACAGTTTTGATCTCCAACACCGGAGTCTGTCTATCGATAATCTGGTGGGTATAATACAGGTCCAGCCTACTAAGCAAGTAGCTGATTGACTTTGTATGCCTGAATGCCATTATGTACAGTCTTGCACTCCATCACCGGAGTCTATCTATCGATAATCTGGCGGGCATAATACAGGTCCAGCCTACTAAACAGGTAGCTGATTGACTCTTTATGCCTGAATGCCGTAATGTACAGTTTTGCACTCCATCACCGGAGTCTGTCTATCGATAATCTGGCGGGCATAATACAGGTGCAGCCTACTAAGCAAGTAGCTGATTGACTTTGTATGCTTTAATGCCGTAATGTACAGTCTTGCACTCCATCACCGGAGTCTGTCTATCGATAATCTGGTGGGCATAAAACAGGTCCAGCCTACTAAGCAAGTAGCTGATTGACTTTGTATGCCTGAATGCCGTAATGTACAGTTTTGATCTCCAACACCGGAGTTTGTCTATCGATAATCTGGTGGGCATAATACAGGTCCAGCCTACTAAGCAAGTAGCTGATTGACTTTGTATGCCTGAATGCCATTATGTACAGTCTTGCACTCCATCACCGGAGTCTATCTATCGATAATCTGGCGGGCATAATACAGGTCCAGCCTACTAAACAGGTAGCTGATTGACTCTGTATGCCTGAATGCCGTAATGTACAGTTTTGCACTCCATCACCGGAGTCTGTCTATCAATAATCTGGCGGGCATAATACAGGTCCAGCCTACTAAGCAAGTAGCTGATTGACTTTGTATGCCTGAATGCCGTAATGTACAGTTTTGAACTCCAACACCGGAGTCTGTCTATCGATAATCTTGTGGGCATAATACAGGTCCAGCCTACTAAGCAAGTAGCTGATTGACTTTGTATGCCTGAATGCCATTATGTACAGTCTTGCACTTCATCACCGGAGTCTATCTATCGATAATCTGGCGGGCATAATACAGGTCCAGCCTACTAAATAGGTGGCTGATTGACTCTGTATGCCTGAATGCCGTAATGTACAGTTTTGCACTCCATCACCGGAGTCTGTCTATCGATAATCTGGTGGGCATAAAACAGGTCCATCCTACTAAGCAAGTAGCTGATTGACTTTGTATGCCTGAATGCCGTAATGTTCAGTTTTGATCTCCAACACCGGAGTCTGTATATCGATAATCTGGTGGGCATAAAACAGGTCCAGCCTACTAAGCAAGTAGCTGATTGACTTTGTATGCCTGAATGCCGTAATGTACAGTTTTTTGATCTCCAACACCGGAGTCTGTATATCGATAATCTGGTGGGCATAATACAGGTCCAGCCTACTAAGCAAGTAGCTGATTGACTTTGTATGCCTGAATGCCATTATGTACAGTCTTGCACTCCATCACCGGAGTCTGTCTATCGATAATCTGGTGGGCATAAAACAGGTCCAGCCTACTAAGCAAGTAGCTGATTGACTTTGTATGCCTGAATGCCGTAATGTACAGTTTTGATCTCCAACACCGGAGTCTGTGTATCGATAATCTGGTGGGCATAATACAGGTCCAGCCTACTAAGCAAGTAGCTGATTGACTTTGTATGCCTGAATGCCATTATGTACAGTCTTGCACTCCATCACCGGAGTCTGTCTATCGATAATCTGGCGGGCATAATACAGGTCCAGCCTACTAAGCAAGTAGCTGATTGACTTTGTATGCTTGAATGCCGTAATGTACAGTCTTGCACTCCATCACCGGAGTCTGTCTATTGATAATCTGGTGGGCATAAAACAGGTCCAGCCTACTAAGCAAGTAGCTGATTGAATTTGTATGCTTGAATGCCGTAATGTACAGTCTTGCACTCCATCACCGGTGTCTGTCTATCGATAATCTGGTGGGCATAAAACAGGTCCAGCCTACTAAGCAAGTAGCTGATTGACTTTGTATGCCTGAATGCCATTATGTACAGTCTTGCACTCCATCACCGGAGTCTATCTATACGATAATCTGGCGGGCATAATACAGGTCCAGCCTACTAAACAGGTAGCTGATTGACTCTGTATGCCGTAATGTACAGTTTTGCACTCCATCACCGGAGTCTGTCTATCGATAATCTGGCGGGCATAATACAGGTCCAGCCTACTAAGCAAGTAGCTGATTGACTTTGTATGCCTGAATGCCATTATGTACAGTCTTGCACTCCATCACCGGAGTCTATCTATCGATAATCTGGCGGGCATAATACAAGTCCAGCCTACTAAATAGGTAGCTGATTGACTCTGTATGCCTGAATGCCGTAATGTACAGTTTTGCACTCCATCACCGGAGTCTGTCTATTGATAATCTGGCGGGCATAATACAGGTCCAGCCTACTAAGCAAGTAGCTGATTGACTTTGTATGCTTGAATGCCGTAATGTACAGTCTTGCACTCCATCACCGGAGTCTGTCTATCGATAGTCTGGTGGGCATAAAACAGGTCCAGCCTACTAAGCAAGTAGCTGATTGACTTTGTATGCCTGAATGCCGTAATGTACAGTTTTGATCTCCAACACCGGAGTCTGTCTATCGATAATCTGGTGGGCATAATACAGGTCCAGCCTACTAAACAAGTAGCTGATTGACTTTGTATGTCTGAATGCCATTATGTACAGTCTTGCACTCCATCACCGGAGTCTGTCTATCGATAATCTGGCGGGCATAATACAGGTCCAGCCTACTAAACAGGTAGCTGATTGACTCTGAATGCCTGAATACCATTATGTACAGTCTTGCACTCCATCACCGGAGTCTATCTATCGATAATCTGGCTGGCATAATACAGGTCCAGCCTACTAAACAGGTAGCTGATTGACTCTGTATGCCTGAATGCCCTAATGTACAGTTTTGCACTCCATCACCGGTGTCTGTCTATCGATAATCTGGCGGGCATAAAACAGGTCCAGCCTACTAAGCAAGTAGCTGATTGACTTTGTATGCCTGAATGCCGTAATGTACAGTTTTGATCTCCAACACCGGAGTCTGTCTATCGATAATCTGGTGGGCATAATACAGGTCCAGCCTACTAAGCAAGTAGCTGATTGACTTTGTATGCCTGAATGCCATTATGTACAGTCTTGCACTCCATCACCGGAGTCTGTCTATCGATAATCTGGTGGGCATAAAACAGGTCCAGCCTACTAAGCAAGTAGCTGATTGACTTTGTATGCCTGAATGCCGTAATGTACAGTTTTGATCTCCAACACCGGAGTCTGTGTATCGATAATCTGGTGGGCATAATACAGGTCCAGCCTACTAAGCAAGTAGCTGATTGACTTTGTATGCCTGAATGCCATTATGTACAGTCTTGCACTCCATCACCGGAGTCTGTCTATCGATAATCTGGCGGGCATAATACAGGTCCAGCCTACTAAGCAAGTAGCTGATTGACTTTGTATGCTTGAATGCCGTAATGTACAGTCTTGCACTCCATCACCGGAGTCTGTCTATTGATAATCTGGTGGGCATAAAACAGGTCCAGCCTACTAAGCAAGTAGCTGATTGAATTTGTATGCTTGAATGCCGTAATGTACAGTCTTGCACTCCATCACCGGTGTCTGTCTATCGATAATCTGGTGGGCATAAAACAGGTCCAGCCTACTAAGCAAGTAGCTGATTGACTTTGTATGCCTGAATGCCATTATGTACAGTCTTGCACTCCATCACCGGAGTCTATCTATACGATAATCTGGCGGGCATAATACAGGTCCAGCCTACTAAACAGGTAGCTGATTGACTCTGTATGCCGTAATGTACAGTTTTGCACTCCATCACCGGAGTCTGTCTATCGATAATCTGGCGGGCATAATACAGGTCCAGCCTACTAAGCAAGTAGCTGATTGACTTTGTATGCCTGAATGCCATTATGTACAGTCTTGCACTCCATCACCGGAGTCTATCTATCGATAATCTGGCGGGCATAATACAAGTCCAGCCTACTAAATAGGTAGCTGATTGACTCTGTATGCCTGAATGCCGTAATGTACAGTTTTGCACTCCATCACCGGAGTCTGTCTATTGATAATCTGGCGGGCATAATACAGGTCCAGCCTACTAAGCAAGTAGCTGATTGACTTTGTATGCTTGAATGCCGTAATGTACAGTCTTGCACTCCATCACCGGAGTCTGTCTATCGATAGTCTGGTGGGCATAAAACAGGTCCAGCCTACTAAGCAAGTAGCTGATTGACTTTGTATGCCTGAATGCCGTAATGTACAGTTTTGATCTCCAACACCGGAGTCTGTCTATCGATAATCTGGTGGGCATAATACAGGTCCAGCCTACTAAACAAGTAGCTGATTGACTTTGTATGCCTGAATGCCATTATGTACAGTCTTGCACTCCATCACCGGAGTCTGTCTATCGATAATCTGGCGGGCATAATACAGGTCCAGCCTACTAAACAGGTAGCTGATTGACTCTGTATGCCTGAATGCCGTAATCTACAGTCTTGCACTCCATCACCGGAGTCTGTCTATCGATAATCTGGTGGGCATAAAACAGGTCCAGCCTACTAAGCAAGTAGCTGATTGACTTTGTATGCCTGAATGCCGTAATGTACAGTTTTGATCTCCAACACCGGAGTTTGTCTATCGATAATCTGGCGGGCATAATACAGGTCCAGCCTACTAAGCAAGTAGCTGATTGAGTTTGTATGCCTGAATGCCGCAATGTACAGTTTTGAACTTTAACACCGGAGTCTGTCTATCGATAATCTCGTGGGCATAATGCAGGTCCAGCCTACTAAGCAAGTACCTGATTGACTTTGTATGCTTGAATGCCGTAATGTACAGTCTTGCACTCCATCACCGGAGTCTGTCTATCGATAATCTGGTGGGCATAAAACAGGTCCAGCATACTAAGCAAGTAGCTGATTGACTTTGTATGCCTGAATGCCGTAATGTACAGTTTTGATCTCCAACACCGGAGTCTGTCTATCGATAATCTGGTGGGCATAATACAGGTCCAGCCTACTAAGCAAGTAGGTAATTGACTTTGTATGCCTGAATGCCATTATGTACAGTCTTGCACTCCATCACCGGAGTCTATCTATCGATAATCTGGCGGGCATAATACAGGTCCAGCCTACTAAACAGGTAGCTGATTGACTCTGTATGCCTCAATGCCGTAATGTACAGTTTTGCACTCCATCACCGGAGTCTGTCTATCGATAATCTGGCGGGCATAATACAGGTCCAGCCTACTAAGCAAGTAGTTGATTGACTTTGTATGCTTGAATGCCGTAATGTACAGTCTTGCACTCCATCACCGGAGTCTGTCTATCGATAATCTGGCGGGCATAATACAGATCCAGCCTACTAAGCAAGTAGCTGATTGACTTTGTATGCCTGAATGCCGTAATGTACAGTTTTGAACTCCAACACCGGAGTCTGTCTATCGATAATCTTGTGGGCATAATACAGGTCCAGCCTACTAAGCAAGTAGCTGATTGACTTTGTATGCCTGAATGCCATTATGTACAGTCTTGCACTCCATCACCGGAGTCTATCTATCGATAATCTGGCGGGCATAATACAGGTCCAGCCTACTAAATAGGTAGCTGATTGACTCTGTATGCCTGAATGCCGTAATGTACAGTTTTGCACTCCATCACCGGAGTGTGTCTATCGATAATCTGGCGGGCATAAAACAGGTCCAGCCTACTAAGCAAGTAGCTGATTGACTTTGTATGCCTGAATGCCATTATGTACAGTCTTGCACTCCATCACCGGAGTCTGTCTATCGATAATCTGGCGGGCATAATACAGGTCCAGCCTACTAAGCAAGTAGTTGATTGACTTTGTATGCCTGAATGCCGTAATGTACAATTTTGAACTCCAACACCGGAGTCTGTCTATAGATAAACTCGTGGGCATAATACAGGTCCAGCATACTAAGCAAGTAGCTGATTGACTTTGTATGCCTGAATGCCATTATGTACAGTTTTGATCTCCAACACCGGAGTCTGTCTATCGATAATCTGGTGGGTATAATACAGGTCCAGCCTACTAAGCAAGTAGCTGATTGACTTTGTATGCCTGAATGCCATTATGTACAGTCTTGCACTCCATCACCGGAGTCTATCTATCGATAATCTGGCGGGCATAATACAGGTCCAGCCTACTAAACAGGTAGCTGATTGACTCTTTATGCCTGAATGCCGTAATGTACAGTTTTGCACTCCATCACCGGAGTCTGTCTATCGATAATCTGGCGGGCATAATACAGGTGCAGCCTACTAAGCAAGTAGCTGATTGACTTTGTATGCTTTAATGCCGTAATGTACAGTCTTGCACTCCATCACCGGAGTCTGTCTATTGATAATCTGGTGGGCATAAAACAGGTCCAGCCTACTAAGCAAGTAGCTGATTGAATTTGTATGCTTGAATGCCGTAATGTACAGTCTTGCACTCCATCACCGGTGTCTGTCTATCGATAATCTGGTGGGCATAAAACAGGTCCAGCCTACTAAGCAAGTAGCTGATTGACTTTGTATGCCTGAATGCCATTATGTACAGTCTTGCACTCCATCACCGGAGTCTATCTATACGATAATCTGGCGGGCATAATACAGGTCCGGCCTACTAAACAGGTAGCTGATTGACTCTGTATGCCGTAATGTACAGTTTTGCACTCCATCACCGGAGTCTGTCTATCGATAATCTGGCGGGCATAATACAGGTCCAGCCTACTAAGCAAGTAGCTGATTGACTTTGTATGCCTGAATGCCATTATGTACAGTCTTGCACTCCATCACCGGAGTCTATCTATCGATAATCTGGCGGGCATAATACAAGTCCAGCCTACTAAATAGGTAGCTGATTGACTCTGTATGCCTGAATGCCGTAATGTACAGTTTTGCACTCCATCACCGGAGTCTGTCTATTGATAATCTGGCGGGCATAATACAGGTCCAGCCTACTAAGCAAGTAGCTGATTGACTTTGTATGCTTGAATGCCGTAATGTACAGTCTTGCACTCCATCACCGGAGTCTGTCTATCGATAGTCTGGTGGGCATAAAACAGGTCCAGCCTACTAAGCAAGTAGCTGATTGACTTTGTATGCCTGAATGCCGTAATGTACAGTTTTGATCTCCAACACTGGAGTCTGTCTATCGATAATCTGGCGGGCATAATACAGGTCCAGCCTACTAAACAGGTAGCTGATTGACTCTGAATGCCTGAATACCATTATGTACAGTCTTGCACTCCATCACCGGAGTCTATCTATCGATAATCTGGCTGGCATAATACAGGTCCAGCCTACTAAACAGGTAGCTGATTGACTCTGTATGCCTGAATGCCCTAATGTACAGTTTTGCACTCCATCACCGGTGTCTGTCTATCGATAATCTGGCGGGCATAAAACAGGTCCAGCCTACTAAGCAAGTAGCTGATTGACTTTGTATGCCTGAATGCCGTAATGTACAGTTTTGATCTCCAACACCGGAGTCTGTCTATCGATAATCTGGTGGGCATAATACAGGTCCAGCCTACTAAGCAAGTAGCTGATTGACTTTGTATGCCTGAATGCCATTATGTACAGTCTTGCACTCCATCACCGGAGTCTGTCTATCGATAATCTGGTGGGCATAAAACAGGTCCAGCCTACTAAGCAAGTAGCTGATTGACTTTGTATGCCTGAATGCCGTAATGTACAGTTTTGATCTCCAACACCGGAGTCTGTGTATCGATAATCTGGTGGGCATAATACAGGTCCAGCCTACTAAGCAAGTAGCTGATTGACTTTGTATGCCTGAATGCCATTATGTACAGTCTTGCACTCCATCACCGGAGTCTGTCTATCGATAATCTGGCGGGCATAAAACAGGTCCAGCCTACTAAGCAAGCAGCTGATTGAATTTGTATGCTTGAATGCCGTAATGTACAGTCTTGCACTCCATCACCGGTGTCTGTCTATCGATAATCTGGTGGGCATAAAACAGGTCCAGCCTACTAAGCAAGTAGCTGATTGACTTTGTATGCCTGAATGCCATTATGTACAGTCTTGCACTCCATCACCGGAGTCTATCTATACGATAATCTGGCGGGCATAATACAGGTCCAGCCTACTAAACAGGTAGCTGATTGACTCTGTATGCCGTAATGTACAGTTTTGCACTCCATCACCGGAGTCTGTCTATCGATAATCTGGCGGGCATAATACAGGTCCAGCCTACTAAGCAAGTAGCTGATTGACTTTGTATGCCTGAATGCCATTATGTACAGTCTTGCACTCCATCACCGGAGTCTATCTATCGATAATCTGGCGGGCATAATACAAGTCCAGCCTACTAAATAGGTAGCTGATTGACTCTGTATGCCTGAATGCCGTAATGTACAGTTTTGCACTCCATCACCGGAGTCTGTCTATTGATAATCTGGCGGGCATAATACAGGTCCAGCCTACTAAGCAAGTAGCTGATTGACTTTGTATGCTTGAATGCCGTAATGTACAGTCTTGCACTCCATCACCGGAGTCTGTCTATCGATAGTCTGGTGGGCATAAAACAGGTCCAGCCTACTAAGCAAGTAGCTGATTGACTTTGTATGCCTGAATGCCGTAATGTACAGTTTTGATCTCCAACACCGGAGTCTGTCTATCGATAATCTGGTGGGCATAATACAGGTCCAGCCTACTAAACAAGTAGCTGATTGACTTTGTATGCCTGAATGCCATTATGTACAGTCTTGCACTCCATCACCGGAGTCTGTCTATCGATAATCTGGCGGGCATAATACAGGTCCAGCCTACTAAACAGGTAGCTGATTGACTCTGTATGCCTGAATGCCGTAATCTACAGTCTTGCACTCCATCACCGGAGTCTGTCTATCGATAATCTGGTGGGCATAAAACAGGTCCAGCCTACTAAGCAAGTAGCTGATTGACTTTGTATGCCTGAATGCCGTAATGTACAGTTTTGATCTCCAACACCGGAGTTTGTCTATCGATAATCTGGCGGGCATAATACAGGTCCAGCCTACTAAGCAAGTAGCTGATTGAGTTTGTATGCCTGAATGCCGCAATGTACAGTTTTGAACTTTAACACCGGAGTCTGTCTATCGATAATCTCGTGGGCATAATGCAGGTCCAGCCTACTAAGCAAGTACCTGATTGACTTTGTATGCTTGAATGCCGTAATGTACAGTCTTGCACTCCATCACCGGAGTCTGTCTATCGATAATCTGGTGGGCATAAAACAGGTCCAGCATACTAAGCAAGTAGCTGATTGACTTTGTATGCCTGAATGCCGTAATGTACAGTTTTGATCTCCAACACCGGAGTCTGTCTATCGATAATCTGGTGGGCATAATACAGGTCCAGCCTACTAAGCAAGTAGGTAATTGACTTTGTATGCCTGAATGCCATTATGTACAGTCTTGCACTCCATCACCGGAGTCTATCTATCGATAATCTGGCGGGCATAATACAGGTCCAGCCTACTAAACAGGTAGCTGATTGACTCTGTATGCCTCAATGCCGTAATGTACAGTTTTGCACTCCATCACCGGAGTCTGTCTATCGATAATCTGGCGGGCATAATACAGGTCCAGCCTACTAAGCAAGTAGCTGATTGACTTTGTATGCCTGAATGCCGTAATGTACAGTTTTGCACTCCATCACCGGAGTCTGTCTATCGATAATCTGGCGGGCATAATACAGGTCCAGCCTACTAAGCAAGTAGCTGATTGACCTTTTTATGCTTGAATGCCGTAATGTACAGTCTTGCACTCCATCACCGGAGTCTGTCTATCGATAATCTGGTGGGCATAAAACAGGTCCAGCCTACTAAGCAAGTAGCTGCTTGACTTTGTATGCCTGAATGCCATTATGTACAGTTTTGCACTCCATCACCGGAGTCTATCTACCGATAATCTGGCGGGCATAATCCAGGTCCAGTTTACTAAACAGGTAGCTGATTGACTCTGTATGCCTGAATGCCGTAATGTACAGTTTTGCACTCCATCACCGGAGTCTGTCTATCGATAATCTGGCGGGCATAATACAGGTCCAGCCTACAAAGGAAGTAGCTGATTGACTTTGTATGCTTGAATGCCGTAATGTACAGTCTTGCACTCCATCACCGGAGTCTGTCTATCGATAATCTGGTGGGCATAAAACAGGTCCAGCCTACTAAGCAAGTAGCTGTTTGACTTTGTATGCCTGAATGCCGTAATGTACAGTTTTGCACTCCATCACCGGAGTCTGTCTATCGATAATCTGGCGGGCATAATACAGGTCCAGCCTACTACGCAAGTAGCTGATTGACCTTTTTATGCTTGAATGCCGTAATGTACAGTCTTGCACTCCATCACCGGAGTCTGTCTATCGATAATCTGGTGGGCATAAAACAGGTCCAGCCTACTAAGCAAGTAGCTGATTGACTTTGTATGCCTGAATGCCATTATGTACAGTCTTGCACTCCATCACCGGAGTCTATCTATCGATAATCTGGCGGGCATAATACAGGTCCAGCCTACTAAACAGGTAGCTGATTGACTCTGTATGCCTGAATGCCGTAATGTACAGTTTTGTACTCCATCACCGGAGTCTGTCTATCGATAATCTGGCGGGCATAACACAGGTCCAGCCTACAATGCATGTAGCTGATTGACTTTGTATGCTTGAATGCCGTAATGTACAATCTTGCACTCCATCACCGGAGTTTGTCTAACGATAATCTGGTGGGCATAAAACAGGTCCAGCCTAATAAGCAAGTAGCTGATTGACTTTGTATGCCTGAATGCCGTAATGTACAGTTTTGATCTCCAACACCGGAGTCTGTCTA
Source organism: Staurois parvus (assembly GCF_062004578.1). Lineage (NCBI taxonomy): Eukaryota > Metazoa > Chordata > Amphibia > Anura > Ranidae > Staurois > Staurois parvus. Next base: position 4,927,914 of record NW_028317807.1, read on the forward strand.
TCGATAATCTGGTGGGCATAATACAGGTCCAGCCTAATAAGCAAGTAGCTGATTTACTTTGTATGCTTGAATGCCATTATGTACAGTCTTGCACTCCATCACCGGAGTCTATCTATCGATAATCTGGCGGGCATAATACAGGTCCAGCCTACTAAACAGGTAGCTGATTGACTCTGTATGCCTGAATGCCGTAATGTACAGTTTTGCACTCCATCACCGGAGTCTGTCTATCGATAATCCGGCGGGCATAATACAGGTCCAGCCTACTAAGCAAGTAGCTGATTGACTTTGTATGCTTGAATGCCGTAATGTACAGTCTTGCACTCCATCACCGGAGTCTGTCTATCGATAATCTGGTGGGCATAAAACAGGTCCAGCCTAATAAGCAAGTAGCTGATTTACTTTGTATGCTTGAATGCCATTATGTACAGTCTTGCACTCCATCACCGGAGTCTATCTATCGATAATCTGGCGACCATAATACAGGTCCAGCCTACTAAACAGGTAGCTGATTGACTCTGTATGCCTGAATGCCGTAATGTACAGTTTTGCACTCCATCACCCGGAGTCTGTCTATCTATAATCTGGTGGGCATAAAACAGGTCCAGCCTACTAAGCAAGTAGCTGATTGACTTTGTATGCCTGAATGCCATTATGTACAGTCTTGCACACCATCACCGGAGTCTATCTATCGATAATCTGGCGGGCATAATACAGGTCCAGCCTACTAAACAGGTAGCTGATTGACTCTGTATGCCTGAATGCCGTAATGTACAGTTTTGCACTCCATCATCGGAGTCTGTCTATCGATAATCTGGCGGGCATAATACAGGTCCAGCCTACTAAGCAAGTAGCTGATTGACTTTGTATGCTTGAATGCCGTAATGTACAGTCTTGCACTCCATCACCGGAGTCTGTCTATCTATAATCTGGTGGGCATAAAACAGGTCCAGCCTACTAAGCAAGTATCTGATTGACTTTGTATGCCTGAAAGCCATTATGTACAGTCTTGCACTCCATCACCGGAGTCTATCTATCGATAATCTGGCGGGCATAATACAGGTCCAGCCTACTAAACAGGTAGCTGATTGACTCTGTATGCCATAATGTACAGTTTTGCACTCCATCACCGGAGTCTGTCTATCGATAATCTGGCGGGCATAATACAGGTCCAGCCTACTAAGCAAGTAGCTGATTGACTTTGTATGCCTGAATGCCGTAATGTACAGTCTTGCACTCCATCACCAGAGTCTGTCTATCGATAATCTGGTGGGCATAAAACAGGTCCAGCCTACTAAGCAAGTAGCTGATTGACTTTGTATGCCTGAATGCCATTATGTACAGTCTTGCACTCCATCACCGGAGTCTATCTATCGATAATTTGGCGGGCATAATACAGGTCCAGCCTACTAAACAGGTAGCTGATTGACTCTGTATGCCTGAATGCCGTAATGTACAGTTTTGCACTCCATCATCGGAGTCTGTCTATCTATAATCTGGTGGGCATAAAACAGGTCCAACCTACTAAGCAAGTATCTGATTGACTTTGTATGCATGAATGCCATTATGTACAGTTTTGATCTCCAACACCGGAGTCTGTCTATCGATAATCTGGCGGGCATAATACAGGTCCAGCCTACTAAACAGGTAGCTGATTGACTCTGTATGCCTGAATGCCATTATGTAGTCTTGCACTCCATCACCGGAGTCTGTCTATCGATAATCTGGCGGGCATAATAAAGGTCCAGCCTACTAAGCAAGTAGGTGATTGACTTTGTATGCTTGAATGCCGTAATGTACAGTCTTGCCCTCCATCACCGGAGTCTGTCTATCGATAATCTGGTGGGCATAATACAGGTCCAGCCTAATAAGCAAGTAGCTGATTGACTTTGTATGCCTGAATGCCATTATGTACAGTCTTGCACTCCATCACCGGAGTCTATCTATCGATAATCTGGCGGGCATAATACAGGTCCAGCCTACTAAACAGGTAGCTGATTGACTCTGTATGCCGTAATGTACAGATTTGCACTCCATCACCGGAGTCTGTCTATCGATAATCTGGCGGGTATAATACAGGTCCAGCCTACTAAGCAAGTAGCTGATTGACTTTGAATGCTTGAATGCCGTAATGTACAGTCTTGCACTCCATCACCAGAGTCTGTCTATCGATAATCTGGTGGGCATAAAACAGGTCCAGCCTACTAAGCAAGTAGCTGATTGAGTTTGTATGCCTGAATACCGTAATGTACAGTTTTGATCTCCAACACCGGAGTCTGTCTATCGATAATCTGGTGGGCATAATACAGGTCCAGCCTTCTAAGCAAGTAGCTGATTAACTTTGTATGCCTGAATGCCATTATGTACAGTCTTGCACTCCATCACCGGAGTCTGTCTATCGATAATCTGGTGGGCATAATACAGGTCCAGCCTACTAAGCAAGTAGCTGATTGACTTTGTATGCCTGAATGCCATTATGTAGTCTTGCACTCCATCACCGGAGTCTGTCTATCGATAATCTGCCGGGCATAATACAGGTCCAGCCTTCTAAGCAAGTAGCTGATTGACTTTGTATGCTTGAATGCCGTAATGTACAGTCTTGCACTCCATCACCGGAGTCTGTCTATCGATAATCTGGTAGGCATAAAACAGGTCCAGCCTACTAAGCAAGTAGCTGATTGACTTTGTATGCCTGAATGCCGTAATGTACAGTTTTGATCTCCAACACCGGAGTCTGTCTATCGATAATCTGGTGGGCATAATACAGGTCCAGCCTAATAAGCAAGTAGCTGATTGACTTTGTATGCCTGAATGCCATTATGTACAGTCTTGCACTCCATCACGGGAGTCTGTCTATCGATAATCTGGCGGGCATAATACAGGTCCAGCCTACTAAACAGGTAGCTGATTGACTCTGTATGCCTGAATGCCATTATGTACAGTCTTGCACTCCATCACCGGAGTCTGTCTATCGATAATCTGGTGGGCATAAAACAGGTCCAGCCTACTAAGCAAGTAGCTGATTGACTTTGTATGCTTGAATGCCGTAATGTACAGTCTTGCACTCCATCACCGGAGTCTGTCTATCTATAATCTGGTGGGCATAAAACAGGTTCAGTCTACTAAGCAAGTATCTGATTGACTTTGTATGCATGAATGCCATTATGTACAGTTTTGATCTCCAACACCGGAGTCTGTCTATCGATAATCTGGCGGGCATAATACAGGTCCAGCCTACTAAACAGTTAGCTGATTGACTCTGTATGCCTGAATGCCATTATGTACAGTCTTGCACTCCATCACCGGAGTCTATCTATCGATAATCTGGCGGGCATAATACAGGTCCAGCCTACTAAACAGTTAGCTGATTGACTCTGTATGCCGTAATGTACAGTTTTGCACTCCATCACCGGAGTCTGTCTATCTATAATCTGGTGGGCATAAAACAGGTCCAGCCTACTAAGCAAGTAGCTGATTGACATTGTATGCTTGAATGCCGTAATGTACAGTTTTGATCTCCAACACCGGAGTCTGTCTATCGATAATCTGGCGGGCATAATACAGGTCAAGCCTATTAAGCAAGAAGCTGATTGACTTTGTATGCTTGAATGCCGTAATGTACAGTCTTGCACTCCATCACCGGAGTCTGTCTATCGATAATCTGGTGGGCATAAAACAGGTCCAGCCTTCTAAGCAAGTAGCTGATTGACTTTGTATGCCTGAATGCCATTATGTACAGTCTTGCACTCCATCACCGGAGTCTATCTATCGATAATCTGGCGGGCATAATACAGGTCCAGCCTACTAAGCAAGTAGCTGACTTTGTATGCCTGAATGCCGTAATGTACAGTTTTGATCTCCAACACCGGAGTCTGTCTATCGATAATATGGTGGGCATAAAACAGGTCCAGCCTACTAAGCAAGTAGCTGATTGACTTTGTATGCCAGAATGCCATTATGTACAGTCTTGCACTCCATCACCGGAGTCTGTCTATTGATAATCTGGCGGGTATAATACAGGTCCAGCCTACTAAGCAAGTAGCTGATTGACTTTGTATGCTTGAATGCCGTAATGTACAGTCTTGCACTCCATCACCGGAGTCTGTCTATTGATAATCTGGTGGGCATAAAACAGGTCCAGCCTACTAAGCAAGTAGCTGATTGAATTTGTATGCTTGAATTCCGTAATGTACAGTCTTGCACTCCATCACCGGTGTCTGTCTATCGATAATCTGGTGGGCATAAAACAGGTCCAGCCTACTAAGCAAGTAGCTGATTGACTTTGTATGCCTGAATGCCATTATGTACAGTCTTGCACTCCATCACCGGAGTCTATCTATACGATAATCTGGCGGGCATAATACAGGTCCAGCCTACTAAACAGGTAGCTGATTGACTCTGTATGCCGTAATGTACAGTTTTGCACTCCATCACCGGAGTCTGTCTATCGATAATCTGGCGGGCATAATACAGGTCCAGCCTACTAAGCAAGTAGCTGATTGACTTTGTATGCCTGAATGCCATTATGTACAGTCTTGCACTCCATCACCGGAGTCTATCTATCGATAATCTGGCGGGCATAATACAAGTCCAGCCTACTAAATAGGTAGCTGATTGACTCTGTATGCCTGAATGCCGTAATGTACAGTTTTGCACTCCATCACCGGAGTCTGTCTATTGATAATCTGGCGGGCATAATACAGGTCCAGCCTACTAAGCAAGTAGCTGATTGACTTTGTATGCTTGAATGCCGTAATGTACAGTCTTGCACTCCATCACCGGAGTCTGTCTATCGATAGTCTGGTGGGCATAAAACAGGTCAAGCCTACTAAGCAAGTAGCTGATTGACTTTGTATGCCTGAATGCCGTAATGTACAGTTTTGATCTCCAACACCGGAGTCTGTCTATCGATAATCTGGTGGGCATAATACAGGTCCAGCCTACTAAGCAAGTAGCTGATTGACTTTGTATGCCTGAATGCCATTATGTACAGTCTTGCACTCCATCACCGGAGTCTGTCTATCGATAATCTGGCGGGCATAATACAGGTCCAGCCTACTAAACAGGTAGCTGATTGACTCTGTATGCCTGAATGCCGTAATCTACAGTCTTGCACTCCATCACCGGAGTCTGTCTATCGATAATCTGGTGGGCATAAAACAGGTCCAGCCTACTAAGCAAGTAGCTGATTGACTTTGTATGCCTGAATGCCGTAATGTACAGTTTTGATCTCCAACACCAGAGTTTGTCTATCGATAATCTGGCGGGCATAATACAGGTCCAGCCTACTAAGCAAGTAGCTGATTGACTTTGTATGCCTGAATGCCATTATGTACAGTCTTGCACTCCATCACCGGAGTCTATCTATCGATAATCTGGCGGGCATAATACAGGTCCAGCCTACTAAACAGGTAGCTGATTGACTCTGTATGCCTCAATGCCGTAATGTACAGTTTTGCACTCCATCACCGGAGTCTGTCTATCGATAATCTGGCGGGCATAATACAGGTGCAGCCTACTAAGCAAGTAGCTGATTGAGTTTGTATGCTTGAATGCCGTAATGTACAGTCTTGCACTCCATCACCGGAGTCTGTCTATCGATAATCTGGCGGGCATAATACAGGTCCAGCCTACTAAACAGGTAGCTGATTGACTCTGTATGCCTGAATGCCGTAATGTACAGTTTTGCACTCCATCACCGGAGTCTGTCTATCGATAATCTGGCGGGCATAATACAGATCCAGCCTACTAAGCAAGTAGCTGATTGACTTTGTATGCCTGAATGCCGTAATGTACAGTTTTGAACTCCAACACCGGAGTCTGTCTATCGATAATCTTGTGGGCATAATACAGGTCCAGCCTACTAAGCAAGTAGCTGATTGACTTTGTATGCCTGAATGCCATTATGTACAGTCTTGCACTCCATCACCGGAGTCTATCTATCGATAATCTGGCGGGCATAATACAGGTCCAGCCTACTAAATAGGTAGCTGATTGACTCTGTATGCCTGAATGCCGTAATGTACAGTTTTGCACTCCATCACCGGAGTGTGTCTATCGATAATCTGGCGGGCATAAAACAGGTCCAGCCTACTAAGCAAGTAGCTGATTGACTTTGTATGCCTGAATGCCATTATGTACAGTCTTGCACTCCATCACCGGAGTCTGTCTATCGATAATCTGGCGGGCATAATACAGGTCCAGCCTACTAAGCAAGTAGTTGATTGACTTTGTATGCCTGAATGCCGTAATGTACAATTTTGAACTCCAACACCGGAGTCTGTCTATAGATAAACTCGTGGGCATAATACAGGTCCAGCATACTAAGCAAGTAGCTGATTGACTTTGTATGCCTGAATGCCATTATGTACAGTTTTGATCTCCAACACCGGAGTCTGTCTATCGATAATCTGGTGGGTATAATACAGGTCCAGCCTACTAAGCAAGTAGCTGATTGACTTTGTATGCCTGAATGCCATTATGTACAGTCTTGCACTCCATCACCGGAGTCTATCTATCGATAATCTGGCGGGCATAATACAGGTCCAGCCTACTAAACAGGTAGCTGATTGACTCTTTATGCCTGAATGCCGTAATGTACAGTTTTGCACTCCATCACCGGAGTCTGTCTATCGATAATCTGGCGGGCATAATACAGGTGCAGCCTACTAAGCAAGTAGCTGATTGACTTTGTATGCTTTAATGCCGTAATGTACAGTCTTGCACTCCATCACCGGAGTCTGTCTATCGATAATCTGGTGGGCATAAAACAGGTCCAGCCTACTAAGCAAGTAGCTGATTGACTTTGTATGCCTGAATGCCGTAATGTACAGTTTTGATCTCCAACACCGGAGTTTGTCTATCGATAATCTGGTGGGCATAATACAGGTCCAGCCTACTAAGCAAGTAGCTGATTGACTTTGTATGCCTGAATGCCATTATGTACAGTCTTGCACTCCATCACCGGAGTCTATCTATCGATAATCTGGCGGGCATAATACAGGTCCAGCCTACTAAACAGGTAGCTGATTGACTCTGTATGCCTGAATGCCGTAATGTACAGTTTTGCACTCCATCACCGGAGTCTGTCTATCAATAATCTGGCGGGCATAATACAGGTCCAGCCTACTAAGCAAGTAGCTGATTGACTTTGTATGCCTGAATGCCGTAATGTACAGTTTTGAACTCCAACACCGGAGTCTGTCTATCGATAATCTTGTGGGCATAATACAGGTCCAGCCTACTAAGCAAGTAGCTGATTGACTTTGTATGCCTGAATGCCATTATGTACAGTCTTGCACTTCATCACCGGAGTCTATCTATCGATAATCTGGCGGGCATAATACAGGTCCAGCCTACTAAATAGGTGGCTGATTGACTCTGTATGCCTGAATGCCGTAATGTACAGTTTTGCACTCCATCACCGGAGTCTGTCTATCGATAATCTGGTGGGCATAAAACAGGTCCATCCTACTAAGCAAGTAGCTGATTGACTTTGTATGCCTGAATGCCGTAATGTTCAGTTTTGATCTCCAACACCGGAGTCTGTATATCGATAATCTGGTGGGCATAAAACAGGTCCAGCCTACTAAGCAAGTAGCTGATTGACTTTGTATGCCTGAATGCCGTAATGTACAGTTTTTTGATCTCCAACACCGGAGTCTGTATATCGATAATCTGGTGGGCATAATACAGGTCCAGCCTACTAAGCAAGTAGCTGATTGACTTTGTATGCCTGAATGCCATTATGTACAGTCTTGCACTCCATCACCGGAGTCTGTCTATCGATAATCTGGTGGGCATAAAACAGGTCCAGCCTACTAAGCAAGTAGCTGATTGACTTTGTATGCCTGAATGCCGTAATGTACAGTTTTGATCTCCAACACCGGAGTCTGTGTATCGATAATCTGGTGGGCATAATACAGGTCCAGCCTACTAAGCAAGTAGCTGATTGACTTTGTATGCCTGAATGCCATTATGTACAGTCTTGCACTCCATCACCGGAGTCTGTCTATCGATAATCTGGCGGGCATAATACAGGTCCAGCCTACTAAGCAAGTAGCTGATTGACTTTGTATGCTTGAATGCCGTAATGTACAGTCTTGCACTCCATCACCGGAGTCTGTCTATTGATAATCTGGTGGGCATAAAACAGGTCCAGCCTACTAAGCAAGTAGCTGATTGAATTTGTATGCTTGAATGCCGTAATGTACAGTCTTGCACTCCATCACCGGTGTCTGTCTATCGATAATCTGGTGGGCATAAAACAGGTCCAGCCTACTAAGCAAGTAGCTGATTGACTTTGTATGCCTGAATGCCATTATGTACAGTCTTGCACTCCATCACCGGAGTCTATCTATACGATAATCTGGCGGGCATAATACAGGTCCAGCCTACTAAACAGGTAGCTGATTGACTCTGTATGCCGTAATGTACAGTTTTGCACTCCATCACCGGAGTCTGTCTATCGATAATCTGGCGGGCATAATACAGGTCCAGCCTACTAAGCAAGTAGCTGATTGACTTTGTATGCCTGAATGCCATTATGTACAGTCTTGCACTCCATCACCGGAGTCTATCTATCGATAATCTGGCGGGCATAATACAAGTCCAGCCTACTAAATAGGTAGCTGATTGACTCTGTATGCCTGAATGCCGTAATGTACAGTTTTGCACTCCATCACCGGAGTCTGTCTATTGATAATCTGGCGGGCATAATACAGGTCCAGCCTACTAAGCAAGTAGCTGATTGACTTTGTATGCTTGAATGCCGTAATGTACAGTCTTGCACTCCATCACCGGAGTCTGTCTATCGATAGTCTGGTGGGCATAAAACAGGTCCAGCCTACTAAGCAAGTAGCTGATTGACTTTGTATGCCTGAATGCCGTAATGTACAGTTTTGATCTCCAACACCGGAGTCTGTCTATCGATAATCTGGTGGGCATAATACAGGTCCAGCCTACTAAACAAGTAGCTGATTGACTTTGTATGTCTGAATGCCATTATGTACAGTCTTGCACTCCATCACCGGAGTCTGTCTATCGATAATCTGGCGGGCATAATACAGGTCCAGCCTACTAAACAGGTAGCTGATTGACTCTGAATGCCTGAATACCATTATGTACAGTCTTGCACTCCATCACCGGAGTCTATCTATCGATAATCTGGCTGGCATAATACAGGTCCAGCCTACTAAACAGGTAGCTGATTGACTCTGTATGCCTGAATGCCCTAATGTACAGTTTTGCACTCCATCACCGGTGTCTGTCTATCGATAATCTGGCGGGCATAAAACAGGTCCAGCCTACTAAGCAAGTAGCTGATTGACTTTGTATGCCTGAATGCCGTAATGTACAGTTTTGATCTCCAACACCGGAGTCTGTCTATCGATAATCTGGTGGGCATAATACAGGTCCAGCCTACTAAGCAAGTAGCTGATTGACTTTGTATGCCTGAATGCCATTATGTACAGTCTTGCACTCCATCACCGGAGTCTGTCTATCGATAATCTGGTGGGCATAAAACAGGTCCAGCCTACTAAGCAAGTAGCTGATTGACTTTGTATGCCTGAATGCCGTAATGTACAGTTTTGATCTCCAACACCGGAGTCTGTGTATCGATAATCTGGTGGGCATAATACAGGTCCAGCCTACTAAGCAAGTAGCTGATTGACTTTGTATGCCTGAATGCCATTATGTACAGTCTTGCACTCCATCACCGGAGTCTGTCTATCGATAATCTGGCGGGCATAATACAGGTCCAGCCTACTAAGCAAGTAGCTGATTGACTTTGTATGCTTGAATGCCGTAATGTACAGTCTTGCACTCCATCACCGGAGTCTGTCTATTGATAATCTGGTGGGCATAAAACAGGTCCAGCCTACTAAGCAAGTAGCTGATTGAATTTGTATGCTTGAATGCCGTAATGTACAGTCTTGCACTCCATCACCGGTGTCTGTCTATCGATAATCTGGTGGGCATAAAACAGGTCCAGCCTACTAAGCAAGTAGCTGATTGACTTTGTATGCCTGAATGCCATTATGTACAGTCTTGCACTCCATCACCGGAGTCTATCTATACGATAATCTGGCGGGCATAATACAGGTCCAGCCTACTAAACAGGTAGCTGATTGACTCTGTATGCCGTAATGTACAGTTTTGCACTCCATCACCGGAGTCTGTCTATCGATAATCTGGCGGGCATAATACAGGTCCAGCCTACTAAGCAAGTAGCTGATTGACTTTGTATGCCTGAATGCCATTATGTACAGTCTTGCACTCCATCACCGGAGTCTATCTATCGATAATCTGGCGGGCATAATACAAGTCCAGCCTACTAAATAGGTAGCTGATTGACTCTGTATGCCTGAATGCCGTAATGTACAGTTTTGCACTCCATCACCGGAGTCTGTCTATTGATAATCTGGCGGGCATAATACAGGTCCAGCCTACTAAGCAAGTAGCTGATTGACTTTGTATGCTTGAATGCCGTAATGTACAGTCTTGCACTCCATCACCGGAGTCTGTCTATCGATAGTCTGGTGGGCATAAAACAGGTCCAGCCTACTAAGCAAGTAGCTGATTGACTTTGTATGCCTGAATGCCGTAATGTACAGTTTTGATCTCCAACACCGGAGTCTGTCTATCGATAATCTGGTGGGCATAATACAGGTCCAGCCTACTAAACAAGTAGCTGATTGACTTTGTATGCCTGAATGCCATTATGTACAGTCTTGCACTCCATCACCGGAGTCTGTCTATCGATAATCTGGCGGGCATAATACAGGTCCAGCCTACTAAACAGGTAGCTGATTGACTCTGTATGCCTGAATGCCGTAATCTACAGTCTTGCACTCCATCACCGGAGTCTGTCTATCGATAATCTGGTGGGCATAAAACAGGTCCAGCCTACTAAGCAAGTAGCTGATTGACTTTGTATGCCTGAATGCCGTAATGTACAGTTTTGATCTCCAACACCGGAGTTTGTCTATCGATAATCTGGCGGGCATAATACAGGTCCAGCCTACTAAGCAAGTAGCTGATTGAGTTTGTATGCCTGAATGCCGCAATGTACAGTTTTGAACTTTAACACCGGAGTCTGTCTATCGATAATCTCGTGGGCATAATGCAGGTCCAGCCTACTAAGCAAGTACCTGATTGACTTTGTATGCTTGAATGCCGTAATGTACAGTCTTGCACTCCATCACCGGAGTCTGTCTATCGATAATCTGGTGGGCATAAAACAGGTCCAGCATACTAAGCAAGTAGCTGATTGACTTTGTATGCCTGAATGCCGTAATGTACAGTTTTGATCTCCAACACCGGAGTCTGTCTATCGATAATCTGGTGGGCATAATACAGGTCCAGCCTACTAAGCAAGTAGGTAATTGACTTTGTATGCCTGAATGCCATTATGTACAGTCTTGCACTCCATCACCGGAGTCTATCTATCGATAATCTGGCGGGCATAATACAGGTCCAGCCTACTAAACAGGTAGCTGATTGACTCTGTATGCCTCAATGCCGTAATGTACAGTTTTGCACTCCATCACCGGAGTCTGTCTATCGATAATCTGGCGGGCATAATACAGGTCCAGCCTACTAAGCAAGTAGTTGATTGACTTTGTATGCTTGAATGCCGTAATGTACAGTCTTGCACTCCATCACCGGAGTCTGTCTATCGATAATCTGGCGGGCATAATACAGATCCAGCCTACTAAGCAAGTAGCTGATTGACTTTGTATGCCTGAATGCCGTAATGTACAGTTTTGAACTCCAACACCGGAGTCTGTCTATCGATAATCTTGTGGGCATAATACAGGTCCAGCCTACTAAGCAAGTAGCTGATTGACTTTGTATGCCTGAATGCCATTATGTACAGTCTTGCACTCCATCACCGGAGTCTATCTATCGATAATCTGGCGGGCATAATACAGGTCCAGCCTACTAAATAGGTAGCTGATTGACTCTGTATGCCTGAATGCCGTAATGTACAGTTTTGCACTCCATCACCGGAGTGTGTCTATCGATAATCTGGCGGGCATAAAACAGGTCCAGCCTACTAAGCAAGTAGCTGATTGACTTTGTATGCCTGAATGCCATTATGTACAGTCTTGCACTCCATCACCGGAGTCTGTCTATCGATAATCTGGCGGGCATAATACAGGTCCAGCCTACTAAGCAAGTAGTTGATTGACTTTGTATGCCTGAATGCCGTAATGTACAATTTTGAACTCCAACACCGGAGTCTGTCTATAGATAAACTCGTGGGCATAATACAGGTCCAGCATACTAAGCAAGTAGCTGATTGACTTTGTATGCCTGAATGCCATTATGTACAGTTTTGATCTCCAACACCGGAGTCTGTCTATCGATAATCTGGTGGGTATAATACAGGTCCAGCCTACTAAGCAAGTAGCTGATTGACTTTGTATGCCTGAATGCCATTATGTACAGTCTTGCACTCCATCACCGGAGTCTGTCTATCGATAATCTGGTGGGCATAAAACAGGTCCAGCCTACTAAGCAAGTAGCTGATTGACTTTGTATGCCTGAATGCCGTAATGTACAGTTTTGATCTCCAACACCGGAGTTTGTCTATCGATAATCTGGTGGGCATAATACAGGTCCAGCCTACTAAGCAAGTAGCTGATTGACTTTGTATGCCTGAATGCCATTATGTACAGTCTTGCACTCCATCACCGGAGTCTATCTATCGATAATCTGGCGGGCATAATACAGGTCCAGCCTACTAAACAGGTAGCTGATTGACTCTGTATGCCTGAATGCCGTAATGTACAGTTTTGCACTCCATCACCGGAGTCTGTCTATCAATAATCTGGCGGGCATAATACAGGTCCAGCCTACTAAGCAAGTAGCTGATTGACTTTGTATGCCTGAATGCCGTAATGTACAGTTTTGAACTCCAACACCGGAGTCTGTCTATCGATAATCTTGTGGGCATAATACAGGTCCAGCCTACTAAGCAAGTAGCTGATTGACTTTGTATGCCTGAATGCCATTATGTACAGTCTTGCACTTCATCACCGGAGTCTATCTATCGATAATCTGGCGGGCATAATACAGGTCCAGCCTACTAAATAGGTGGCTGATTGACTCTGTATGCCTGAATGCCGTAATGTACAGTTTTGCACTCCATCACCGGAGTCTGTCTATCGATAATCTGGTGGGCATAAAACAGGTCCATCCTACTAAGCAAGTAGCTGATTGACTTTGTATGCCTGAATGCCGTAATGTTCAGTTTTGATCTCCAACACCGGAGTCTGTATATCGATAATCTGGTGGGCATAAAACAGGTCCAGCCTACTAAGCAAGTAGCTGATTGACTTTGTATGCCTGAATGCCGTAATGTACAGTTTTTTGATCTCCAACACCGGAGTCTGTATATCGATAATCTGGTGGGCATAATACAGGTCCAGCCTACTAAGCAAGTAGCTGATTGACTTTGTATGCCTGAATGCCATTATGTACAGTCTTGCACTCCATCACCGGAGTCTGTCTATCGATAATCTGGTGGGCATAAAACAGGTCCAGCCTACTAAGCAAGTAGCTGATTGACTTTGTATGCCTGAATGCCGTAATGTACAGTTTTGATCTCCAACACCGGAGTCTGTGTATCGATAATCTGGTGGGCATAATACAGGTCCAGCCTACTAAGCAAGTAGCTGATTGACTTTGTATGCCTGAATGCCATTATGTACAGTCTTGCACTCCATCACCGGAGTCTGTCTATCGATAATCTGGCGGGCATAATACAGGTCCAGCCTACTAAGCAAGTAGCTGATTGACTTTGTATGCTTGAATGCCGTAATGTACAGTCTTGCACTCCATCACCGGAGTCTGTCTATTGATAATCTGGTGGGCATAAAACAGGTCCAGCCTACTAAGCAAGTAGCTGATTGAATTTGTATGCTTGAATGCCGTAATGTACAGTCTTGCACTCCATCACCGGTGTCTGTCTATCGATAATCTGGTGGGCATAAAACAGGTCCAGCCTACTAAGCAAGTAGCTGATTGACTTTGTATGCCTGAATGCCATTATGTACAGTCTTGCACTCCATCACCGGAGTCTATCTATACGATAATCTGGCGGGCATAATACAGGTCCGGCCTACTAAACAGGTAGCTGATTGACTCTGTATGCCGTAATGTACAGTTTTGCACTCCATCACCGGAGTCTGTCTATCGATAATCTGGCGGGCATAATACAGGTCCAGCCTACTAAGCAAGTAGCTGATTGACTTTGTATGCCTGAATGCCATTATGTACAGTCTTGCACTCCATCACCGGAGTCTATCTATCGATAATCTGGCGGGCATAATACAAGTCCAGCCTACTAAATAGGTAGCTGATTGACTCTGTATGCCTGAATGCCGTAATGTACAGTTTTGCACTCCATCACCGGAGTCTGTCTATTGATAATCTGGCGGGCATAATACAGGTCCAGCCTACTAAGCAAGTAGCTGATTGACTTTGTATGCTTGAATGCCGTAATGTACAGTCTTGCACTCCATCACCGGAGTCTGTCTATCGATAGTCTGGTGGGCATAAAACAGGTCCAGCCTACTAAGCAAGTAGCTGATTGACTTTGTATGCCTGAATGCCGTAATGTACAGTTTTGATCTCCAACACTGGAGTCTGTCTATCGATAATCTGGTGGGCATAATACAGGTCCAGCCTACTAAACAAGTAGCTGATTGACTTTGTATGTCTGAATGCCATTATGTACAGTCTTGCACTCCATCACCGGAGTCTGTCTATCGATAATCTGGCGGGCATAATACAGGTCCAGCCTACTAAACAGGTAGCTGATTGACTCTGAATGCCTGAATACCATTATGTACAGTCTTGCACTCCATCACCGGAGTCTATCTATCGATAATCTGGCTGGCATAATACAGGTCCAGCCTACTAAACAGGTAGCTGATTGACTCTGTATGCCTGAATGCCCTAATGTACAGTTTTGCACTCCATCACCGGTGTCTGTCTATCGATAATCTGGCGGGCATAAAACAGGTCCAGCCTACTAAGCAAGTAGCTGATTGACTTTGTATGCCTGAATGCCGTAATGTACAGTTTTGATCTCCAACACCGGAGTCTGTCTATCGATAATCTGGTGGGCATAATACAGGTCCAGCCTACTAAGCAAGTAGCTGATTGACTTTGTATGCCTGAATGCCATTATGTACAGTCTTGCACTCCATCACCGGAGTCTGTCTATCGATAATCTGGTGGGCATAAAACAGGTCCAGCCTACTAAGCAAGTAGCTGATTGACTTTGTATGCCTGAATGCCGTAATGTACAGTTTTGATCTCCAACACCGGAGTCTGTGTATCGATAATCTGGTGGGCATAATACAGGTCCAGCCTACTAAGCAAGTAGCTGATTGACTTTGTATGCCTGAATGCCATTATGTACAGTCTTGCACTCCATCACCGGAGTCTGTCTATCGATAATCTGGCGGGCATAAAACAGGTCCAGCCTACTAAGCAAGTAGCTGATTGAATTTGTATGCTTGAATGCCGTAATGTACAGTCTTGCACTCCATCACCGGTGTCTGTCTATCGATAATCTGGTGGGCATAAAACAGGTCCAGCCTACTAAGCAAGTAGCTGATTGACTTTGTATGCCTGAATGCCATTATGTACAGTCTTGCACTCCATCACCGGAGTCTATCTATACGATAATCTGGCGGGCATAATACAGGTCCAGCCTACTAAACAGGTAGCTGATTGACTCTGTATGCCGTAATGTACAGTTTTGCACTCCATCACCGGAGTCTGTCTATCGATAATCTGGCGGGCATAATACAGGTCCAGCCTACTAAGCAAGTAGCTGATTGACTTTGTATGCCTGAATGCCATTATGTACAGTCTTGCACTCCATCACCGGAGTCTATCTATCGATAATCTGGCGGGCATAATACAAGTCCAGCCTACTAAATAGGTAGCTGATTGACTCTGTATGCCTGAATGCCGTAATGTACAGTTTTGCACTCCATCACCGGAGTCTGTCTATTGATAATCTGGCGGGCATAATACAGGTCCAGCCTACTAAGCAAGTAGCTGATTGACTTTGTATGCTTGAATGCCGTAATGTACAGTCTTGCACTCCATCACCGGAGTCTGTCTATCGATAGTCTGGTGGGCATAAAACAGGTCCAGCCTACTAAGCAAGTAGCTGATTGACTTTGTATGCCTGAATGCCGTAATGTACAGTTTTGATCTCCAACACCGGAGTCTGTCTATCGATAATCTGGTGGGCATAATACAGGTCCAGCCTACTAAACAAGTAGCTGATTGACTTTGTATGCCTGAATGCCATTATGTACAGTCTTGCACTCCATCACCGGAGTCTGTCTATCGATAATCTGGCGGGCATAATACAGGTCCAGCCTACTAAACAGGTAGCTGATTGACTCTGTATGCCTGAATGCCGTAATCTACAGTCTTGCACTCCATCACCGGAGTCTGTCTATCGATAATCTGGTGGGCATAAAACAGGTCCAGCCTACTAAGCAAGTAGCTGATTGACTTTGTATGCCTGAATGCCGTAATGTACAGTTTTGATCTCCAACACCGGAGTTTGTCTATCGATAATCTGGCGGGCATAATACAGGTCCAGCCTACTAAGCAAGTAGCTGATTGAGTTTGTATGCCTGAATGCCGCAATGTACAGTTTTGAACTTTAACACCGGAGTCTGTCTATCGATAATCTCGTGGGCATAATGCAGGTCCAGCCTACTAAGCAAGTACCTGATTGACTTTGTATGCTTGAATGCCGTAATGTACAGTCTTGCACTCCATCACCGGAGTCTGTCTATCGATAATCTGGTGGGCATAAAACAGGTCCAGCATACTAAGCAAGTAGCTGATTGACTTTGTATGCCTGAATGCCGTAATGTACAGTTTTGATCTCCAACACCGGAGTCTGTCTATCGATAATCTGGTGGGCATAATACAGGTCCAGCCTACTAAGCAAGTAGGTAATTGACTTTGTATGCCTGAATGCCATTATGTACAGTCTTGCACTCCATCACCGGAGTCTATCTATCGATAATCTGGCGGGCATAATACAGGTCCAGCCTACTAAACAGGTAGCTGATTGACTCTGTATGCCTCAATGCCGTAATGTACAGTTTTGCACTCCATCACCGGAGTCTGTCTATCGATAATCTGGCGGGCATAATACAGGTCCAGCCTACTAAGCAAGTAGCTGATTGACTTTGTATGCTTGAATGCCGTAATGTACAGTCTTGCACTCCATCACCGGAGTCTGTCTATCGATAATCTGGCGGGCATAATACAGATCCAGCCTACTAAGCAAGTAGCTGATTGACTTTGTATGCCTGAATGCCGTAATGTACAGTTTTGAACTCCAACACCGGAGTCTGGCTATCGATAATCTTGTGGGCATAATACAGGTCCAGCCTACTAAGCAAGTAGCTGATTGACTTTGTATGCCTGAATGCCATTATGTACAGTCTTGCACTCCATCACCGGAGTCTATCTATCGATAATCTGGCGGGCATAATACAGGTCCAGCCTACTAAATAGGTAGCTGATTGACTCTGTATGCCTGAATGCCGTAATGTACAGTTTTGCACTCCATCACCGGAGTGTGTCTATCGATAATCTGGCGGGCATAAAACAGGTCCAGCCTACTAAGCAAGTAGCTGATTGACTTTGTATGCCTGAATGCCATTATGTACAGTCTTGCACTCCATCACCGGAGTCTGTCTATCGATAATCTGGCGGGCATAATACAGGTCCAGCCTACTAAGCAAGTAGTTGATTGACTTTGTATGCCTGAATGCCGTAATGTACAATTTTGAACTCCAACACCGGAGTCTGTCTATAGATAAACTCGTGGGCATAATACAGGTCCAGCATACTAAGCAAGTAGCTGATTGACTTTGTATGCCTGAATGCCATTATGTACAGTTTTGATCTCCAACACCGGAGTCTGTCTATCGATAATCTGGTGGGTATAATACAGGTCCAGCCTACTAAGCAAGTAGCTGATTGACTTTGTATGCCTGAATGCCATTATGTACAGTCTTGCACTCCATCACCGGAGTCTATCTATCGATAATCTGGCGGGCATAATACAGGTCCAGCCTACTAAACAGGTAGCTGATTGACTCTTTATGCCTGAATGCCGTAATGTACAGTTTTGCACTCCATCACCGGAGTCTGTCTATCGATAATCTGGCGGGCATAATACAGGTGCAGCCTACTAAGCAAGTAGCTGATTGACTTTGTATGCTTTAATGCCGTAATGTACAGTCTTGCACTCCATCACCGGAGTCTGTCTATCGATAATCTGGTGGGCATAAAACAGGTCCAGCCTACTAAGCAAGTAGCTGATTGACTTTGTATGCCTGAATGCCGTAATGTACAGTTTTGATCTCCAACACCGGAGTTTGTCTATCGATAATCTGGTGGGCATAATACAGGTCCAGCCTACTAAGCAAGTAGCTGATTGACTTTGTATGCCTGAATGCCATTATGTACAGTCTTGCACTCCATCACCGGAGTCTATCTATCGATAATCTGGCGGGCATAATACAGGTCCAGCCTACTAAACAGGTAGCTGATTGACTCTGTATGCCTGAATGCCGTAATGTACAGTTTTGCACTCCATCACCGGAGTCTGTCTATCAATAATCTGGCGGGCATAATACAGGTCCAGCCTACTAAGCAAGTAGCTGATTGACTTTGTATGCCTGAATGCCGTAATGTACAGTTTTGAACTCCAACACCGGAGTCTGTCTATCGATAATCTTGTGGGCATAATACAGGTCCAGCCTACTAAGCAAGTAGCTGATTGACTTTGTATGCCTGAATGCCATTATGTACAGTCTTGCACTCCATCACCGGAGTCTATCTATCGATAATCTGGCGGGCATAATACAGGTCCAGCCTACTAAATAGGTGGCTGATTGACTCTGTATGCCTGAATGCCGTAATGTACAGTTTTGCACTCCATCACCGGAGTCTGTCTATCGATAATCTGGTGGGCATAAAACAGGTCCATCCTACTAAGCAAGTAGCTGATTGACTTTGTATGCCTGAATGCCGTAATGTTCAGTTTTGATCTCCAACACCGGAGTCTGTCTATCGATAATCTGGTGGGCATAATACAGGTTCAGCCTACTAAGCAAGTAGCTGATTGACTTTGTATGCCTGAATGCCATTATGTACAGTCTTGCACTCCATCACCCGAGTCTGTCTATCGATAATCTGGTGGGCATAATACAGGTCCAGCCTACTAAGCAAGTAGCTGATTGACTTTGTATGCCTGAATGCCGTAATGTACAGTTTTGATCTCCAACACCGGAGTCTGTCTATCGATAATCTGGCGGGCATAATACAGGTCCAGCCTACTAAGCAAGTAGCTGATTGACTTTGTATGCTTGAATGCCGTAATGTACAGTCTTGCACTCCATCACCGGAGTCTGTCTATCGATAATCTGGAGGGCATAAAACAGGTCCAGCCTACTAAGCAAGTAGCTGATTGACTTTGTATGCCTGAATGCCATTATGTACAGTCTTGCACTTCATCACCGGAGTCTGTCTATCGATAATCTGGCGGGCATAATACAGGTCCAGCCTACTAAACAGGTAGCTGATTGACTCTGTATGCCTGAATGCCGTAATGTACAGTTTTGCACTCCATCACCGGAGTCTGTCTATCGATAATCTGGTGGGCATAAAACAGGTCCAGCCTACTAAGCAAATAGCTGATTGACTTTGTATATCTGAATGCCGTAATGTACAGTTTTGATCTCCAACAGCGGAGTCTGTCTATCGATAATCTGGTGGGCATAATACAGGTCCAGCCTACTAAGCAAGTAGCTGATTGACTTTGTATGCCTGAATGCCATTATGTACAGTCTTGCACTCCATCACCGGAGTTTGTCTATCGATAATCTGGCGGGCATAATACAGGTCCAGCCTACTAAGCAAGTAGCTGATTGACTTTGTATGCCTGAATGCCGTAATGTACAGTTTTGCACTCCATCACCGGAGTCTGTCTATCGATAATCTGGCGGGCATAATACAGGTCTAGCCTACTAAGCAAGTAGCTGAATGACTTTGTATGCTTGAATGCCGTAATGTACAGTCTTGCACTCCATCACCGGAGTCTGTCTATCGATAATCTGGTGGGCATAAAACAGGACCAGCCTACTAAGCAAGTAGCTGATTGACTTTGTATGCCTGAATGCCATTATGTACAGTCTTGCAC
Organism: Staurois parvus; assembly: GCF_062004578.1. Lineage (NCBI taxonomy): Eukaryota > Metazoa > Chordata > Amphibia > Anura > Ranidae > Staurois > Staurois parvus. The sequence continues at coordinate 4,948,186 of NW_028317807.1, forward strand.
TCCATCACCGGAGTCTGTCTATCGATAATCTGGCGGGCATAATACAGGTCCAGCCTACTAAACAGGTAGCTGATTGACTCTGTATGCCTGAATGCCGTAATGTACAGTTTTGCACTCCATCACCGGAGTCTGTCTATTGATAATCTGGCGGGCATAATACAGGTCCAGCCTACAAAGCAAGTAGCTGATTGACTTTGTATGCCTGAATGCCATTATGTACAGTCTTGCACTCCATCACCGGAGTCTGTCTATCGATAATCTGGTGGGCATAATACAGGTCCAGCCTACTAAGCAAGTAGCTGATTGACTTTGTATGCTTGAATGCCGTAATGTACAGTCTTGCACTCCATCACCGGAGTCTGTCTATCGATAATCTGGTGGGTATAAAACAGGTCCAGCCTACTAAGCAAGTAGCTGATTGATTTTGTATGCCTGAATGCCGTAATGTACAGTTTTGATCTCCATCACCGGAGTCTGTCTATTGATAATCTGGCGGGCATAATACAGGTCCAGCCTACTAAGCAAGTAGCTGATTGACTTTGTATGCTTGAATGCCGTAATGTAAAGTCTTGCACTCCATCACCGGAGTCTGTCTATCGATAATCTGGTGGGCATAAAACAGGTCCAGCCTACTAAGCAAGTAGCTGATTGACTTTGTATGCCTGAATGCCATTATGTACAGTCTTGCACTCCATCACCGGAGTCTGTCTATCGATAATCTGGCGGGCATAATACAGGTCCAGCCTACTAAACAGGTAGCTGATTGACTCTGTATGCCTGAATGCCGTAATGTACAGTTTTGCACTCCATCACCGGAGTCTGTCTATTGATAATCTGGCGGGCATAATACAGGTCCAGCCTACAAAGCAAGTAGCTGATTGACTTTGTATGCCTGAATGCCATTATGTACAGTCTTGCACTCCATCACCGGAGTCTGTCTATCGATAATCTGGTGGGCATAATACAGGTCCAGCCTACTAAGCAAGTAGCTGATTGACTTTGTATGCTTGAATGCCGTAATGTACAGTCTTGCACTCCATCACCGGAGTCTGTCTATCGATAATCTGGTGGGTATAAAACAGGTCCAGCCTACTAAGCAAGTAGCTGATTGATTTTGTATGCCTGAATGCCGTAATGTACAGTTTTGATCTCCATCACCGGAGTCTGTCTATTGATAATCTGGCGGGCATAATACAGGTCCAGCCTACTAAGCAAGTAGCTGATTGACTTTGTATGCTTGAATGCCGTAATGTAAAGTCTTGCACTCCATCACCGGAGTCTGTCTATCGATAATCTGGTGGGCATAAAACAGGTCCAGCCTACTAAGCAAGTAGCTGATTGACTTTGTATGCCTGAATGCCATTATGTACAGTCTTGCACTCCATCACCGGAGTCTGTCTATCGATAATCTGGCGGGCATAATACAGGTCCAGCCTACTAAACACGTAGCTGATTGACTCTGTATGCCTGAATGCCGTAATGTACAGTTTTGCAATCCATCACCGGAGTCTGTCTATCGATAATCTGGCGGGCATAATACAGGTCCAGCCTACTAAGCAAGTAGCTGATTGACTTTGTATGCCTGAATGTCGTAATGTACAGTTTTGAACTCCAACACCGGAGTCTGTCTATCGATAATCTTGTGGGCATAATACAGGTCCAGCCTACTAAGCAAGTAGCTGATTGACTTTGTATGCCTGAATGCCATTATGTAAAGTCTTGCACTCCATCATCGGAGTCTATCTATCGATAATCTGGCGGGCATAATACAGGTCCAGCCTACTAAACAGGTAGCTGATTGACTCTGTATGCCTGAATGCCGTAATGTACAGTTTTGCACTCCATCACCGGAGTCTGTCTATCGATAATCTGGCGGGCATAATACAGGTCCAGCCTACTAAACAGGTAGCTGATTGACTCTGTATGCCTGAATGCCGTAATGTACAATTTTGATCTCCAACACCGGAGTCTGTCTATCGATAATCTGGTGGGCATAATACAGGTTCAGCCTACTAAACAAGTAGCTGATTGACTTTGTATGCCTGAATGCCATTATGTACAGTTTTGCACTCCATCACCGGAGTCTGTCTATCGATAATCTGGCGGGCATAATACAGGTCCAGCCTACTAAGCAAGTAGCTGATTGACTTTGTATGCCTGAATGCCGTAATGTACAGTTTTGAACTCCAACACCGGAGTCTGTCTATCGATAATCTCGTGGGCATAATACAGGTCCAGCCTACTAAGCAAGTAGCTGATTGACTTTGTATGCCTGAATGCCATTATGTACAGTCTTGCACTCCATCACCGGAGTCTATCTATCGATAATCTGGCGGGCATAATACAGGTCCAGCCTACTAAACAGGTAGCTGATTGACTCTGTATGCCTGAATGCAGTAATGTACAGTTTTGCACTCCATCACCGGAGTCTGTCTATTGATAATCTGGCGGGCATAATACAGGTCCAGCCTACTAAACAAGTAGCTGATTGACTTTGTATGCTTGAATGCCGTAATGTACAGTCTTGCACTCCATCACTGGAGTCTGTCTATCTATAATCTGGTGGGTATAAAACAGGTCCAGCCTACTAAGCAAGTAGCTGATTGACTTTGTATGCCTGAATGCCATTATGTACAGTTTTGCACTCCATCACCGGAGTCTGTCTATCGATAATCTGGCGGGCATAATACAGGTCCAGCCTACTAAGCAAGTAGCTGATTGACTTTGTATGCTTGAATGCCGTAATGTACAGTCTTGCACTCCATCACCGGAGTCTGTCTATCGATAATCTGGTGGGCATAAAACAGGTCAAGCCTACTAAGCAAGTAGCTGATTGACTTTGTATGCCTGAATGCCGTAATGTACAGTTTTGATCTCCAACACTGGAGTCTGTCTATCGATAATCTGGTAGGCATAATACAGGACCAGCCTACTAAGCAAGTAGCTGATTGACTTTGTATGCCTGAATGCCATTATGTACAGTCTTGCACTCCATCACCGGAGTCTGTCTATCGATAATCTGGCGGGCATAATACAGGTCCAGACTACTAAGCAAGTAGCTGATTGACTTTGTATGCCTGAATGCCATTATGTACAGTCTTGCACTCCATCACCGGAGTTTGTCTATCGATAATCTGGCGGGCATAATACAGGTCCAGCCTACTAAACAGGTAGCTGATTGACTCTGTATGCCTGAATGCCGTAATGTACAGTCTTGCACTCCATCACCGGAGTCTGTCTATCTATAATCTGGTGGGCATAAAACAGGTCCAGCCTACTAAGCAAGTAGCTGATTGACTTTGTATGCCTGAATGCCATTATGTACAGTTTTGATCTCCAACACCGGAGTCTGTCTATCGATAATCTGGTGGGCATAATACAGGTCCAGCCTACTAAGCAAGTAGCTGATTGACCTTGTATGCCTGAATGCCATTATGTACAGTCTTGCACTCCATCACCGGAGTCTGTCTATCGATAATCTGGTGGGCATAAAACAGGTCCAGCCTACTAAGCAAGTAGCTGATTGACTTTGTATGTCTGAATGCCGTAATATACAGTTTTGATCTCCAACAGCGGAGTCTGTCTATCGATAATCTGGTGGGCATAATACAGGTCCAGCCTACTAAGCAAGTAGCTGATTGACTTTGTATGCCTGAATGCCATTATGTACAGTCTTGCACTCCATCACCGGAGTCTGTCTATCGATAATCTGGCGGGCATAATACAGGTCCAGCCTACTAAGGAAGTAGCTGATTGACTTTGTATGCCTGAATGCCGTAATGTACAGTTTTGAACTCCAACACCGGAGTCTGTCTATCGATAATCTGGCGGGCATAATACAGGTCCAGCCTACTAAGCAAGTAGCTGATTGACTCTGTATGCCTGAATGCCGTAATGTACAGTTTTGCACTCCATCACCGGAGTCTGTCTATCGATAATCTGGCGGGCATAATACAGGTCTAGCCTACTAAGCAAGTAGCTGATTGACTTTGTATGCTTGAATGCCGTAATGTACAGTCTTGCACTCCATCACCGGAGTCTGTCTATCGATAATCTGGTGGGCATAAAACAGGTCCAGCCTACTAAGCAAGTAGCTGATTGACTTTGTATGCCTGAATGCCATTATGTACAGTCTTGCACTCCATCACCGGAGTCTGTCTATCGATAATCTGGCGGGCATAATACAGGTCCAGCCTACTAAACAGGTAGCTGATTGACTTTGTATGCCTGAATGCCGTAATGTACAATTTTGATCTCCAACACCGGAGTTTGTCTATCGATAATCTGGTGGGCATAATACAGGTCCAGCCTACTAAGCAAGTAGCTGATTGACTTTGTATGCCTGAATGCCATTATGTACAGTTTTGCACTCCATCACCGGAGTCTGTCTATCGATAATCTGGCGGGCATAATACAGGTCCAGCCTACTAAACAGGTAGCTGATTGACTCTGTATGCCTGAATGCCGTAATGTACAGTTTTGCACTCCATCACCGGAGTCTGTCTATCGATAATCTGGCGGGCATAATACAGGTCCAGCCTACTAAACAGGTAGCTGATTGACTCTGTATGCCTGAATGCCGTAATGTACAGTTTTGCACTCCATCACCGGAGTCTGTCTATCGATAATCTGGCGGGCATAATACAGGTCCAGCCTACTAAGCAAGTAGCTGATTGACCTTTTTATGCTTGAATGCCGTAATGTACAGTCTTGCACTCCATCACCGGAGTCTGTCTATCGATAATCTGGTGGGCATAAAACAGGTCCAGCCTACTAAACAAGTAGCTGATTGACTTTGTATGCCTTAATGCCATTATGTACAGTCTTGCACTCCATCACCGGAGTCTATCTACGGATAATCTGGCGGGCATAATACAGGTCCAGCCTACTAAACAGGTAGCTGATTGACTCTGTATGCCTAAATGCCGTAATGTACAGTTTTGCACTCCATCACCGGAGTCTGTCTATCGATAATCTGGCGGGCATAATACAGGTCCAGCCTACTAAGCAAGTAGCTGATTGACCTTTTTATGCTTGAATGCCGTAATGTACAGTCTTGCACTCCATCACCGGAGTCTGTCTATCGATAATCTGGTGGGCATAAAACAGGTCCAGCCTACTAAGCAAGTAGCTGATTGACTTTGTATGCCTGAATGCCATTATGTACAGTCTTGCACTCCATCACCGGAGTCTATCTATCGATAATCTGGCGGGCATAATACAGGTCTAGCCTACTAAACAGGTAGCTGATTGACTCTGTATGCCTGAATGCCGTAATGTACAGTTTTGCACTCCATCACCGGAGTCTGTCTATCGATAATCTGGCGGGCATAATACAGGTCCAGACTACTAAGCAAGTAGCTGATTGACTTTGTATGCCTGAATGCCATTATGTACAGTCTTGCACTCCATCACCGGAGTCTGTCTATCGATAATCTGGTGGGCATAAAACAGGTCCAGCCTACTAAGCAAGTAGCTGATTGACTTTGTATGCCTGAATGCCGTAATGTACAGTTTTGATCTCCAACACCGGAGTCTGTCTATCGATAATCTGGTGGGCATAATACAGGTCCAGCCTAATAAGCAAGTAGCTGATTGACTTTGTATGCTTGAATGCCATTATGTACAGTCTTGCACTCCATCACCGGAGTCTATCTATCGATAATCTGGCGGGCATAATACAGGTCCAGCCTACTAAACAGGTAGCTGATTGACTCTGTATGCCTGAATGCCGTAATGTACAGTTTTGCACTCCATCACCGGAGTCTGTCTATCGATAATCTGGCGGGCATAATACAGGTCCAGCCTACTAAGCAAGTAGCTGATTGACTTTGTATGCTTGAATGCCGTAATGTACAGTCTTGCACTCCATCACCAGAGTCTATCTATCGATAATCTGGCGACCATAATACAGGTCCAGCCTACTAAACAGGTAGCTGATTGACTCTGTATGCCTGAATGCCGTAATGTACAGTTTTGCACTCCATCACCGGAGTCTGTCTATCTATAATCTGGTGGGCATAAAACAGGTCCAGCCTACTAAGCAAGTAGCTGATTGACTTTGTATGCCTGAATGCCATTATGTACAGTCTTGCACTCCATCACCGGAGTCTATCTATCGATAATCTGGCAGGCATAATACAGGTCCAGCCTACTAAACAGGTAGCTGATTGACTCTGTATGCCTGAATGCCGTAATGTACAGTTTTGCACTCCATCATCGGAGTCTGTCTATCGATAATCTGGCGGGCATAATACAGGTCCAGCCTACTAAGCAAGTAGCTGATTGACTTTGTATGCTTGAATGCCGTAATATACAGTCTTGCACTCCATCACCGGAGTCTGTCTATCTATAATCTGGTGGGCATAAAACAGGTCCAGCCTACTAAGCAAGTATCTGATTGACTTTGTATGCATGAATGCCATTATGTGCAGTTTTGATCTCCAACACCGGAGTCTGTCTATCGATAATCTGGCGGGCATAATAAAGGTCCAGCCTACTAAACAGGTAGCTGATTGACTCTGTATGCCTGAATGCCGTAATGTACAGTTTTGCACTCCATCACCGGAGTCTGTCTATCGATAATCTGGCGGGCATAATACAGGTCCAGACTACTAAGCAAGTAGCTGATTGACTTTGTATGCCTGAATGCCATTATGTACAGTCTTGCACTCCATCACCGGAGTTTGTCTATCGATAATCTGGCGGGCATAATACAGGTCCAGCCTACTAAACAGGTAGCTGATTGACTCTGTATGCCTGAATGTTGTAATGTACAGTCTTGCACTCCATCACCGGAGTCTGTCTATCTATAATCTGGTGGGCATAAAACAGGTCCAGCCTACTAAGCAAGTAGCTGATTGACTTTGTATGCCTGAATGCCATTATGTACAGTTTTGATCTCCAACACCGGAGTCTGTCTATCGATAATCTGGTGGGCATAATACAGGTCCAGCCTACTAAGCAAGTAGCTGATTGACCTTGTATGCCTGAATGCTATTATGTACAGTCTTGCACTCCATCACCGGAGTCTGTCTATCGATAATCTGGTGGGCATAAAACAGGTCCAGCCTACTAAGCAAGTAGCTGATTGGCTTTGTATGTCTGAATGCCGTAATATACAGTTTTGATCTCCAACAGCGGAGTCTGTCTATCGATAATCTGGTGGGCATAATACAGGTCCAGCCTACTAAGCAAGTAGCTGATTGACTTTGTATGCCTGAATGCCATTATGTACAGTCTTTCACTCCATCACCGGAGTCTGTCTATCGATAATCTGGCGGGCATAATACAGGTCCAGCCTACTAAGCAAGTAGCTGATTGACTTTGTATGCCTGAATGCCGTAATGTACAGTTTTGAACTCCAACACCGGAGTCTGTCTATCGATAATCTGGCGGGCATAATACAGGTCCAGCCTACTAAGCAAGTAGCTGATTGACTCTGTATGCCTGAATGCCGTAATGTACAGTTTTGCACTCCATCACCGGAGTCTGTCTATCGATAATCTGGCGGGCATAATACAGGTCTAGCCTACTAAGCAAGTAGCTGATTGACTTTGTATGCTTGAATGCCGTAATGTACAGTCTTGCACTCCATCACCGGAGTCTGTCTATCGATAATCTGGTGGGCATAAAACAGGTCCAGCCTACTAAGCAAGTAGCTGATTGACATTGTATGCCTGAATGCCATTATGTACAGTCTTGCACTCCATCACCGGAGTCTGTCTATCGATAATCTGGCGGGCATAATACAGGTCCATCCTACTAAAAAGGTAGCTGATTGACTCTGTATGCCGTAATGTACAGTCTTGCACTCCATCACCGGAGTCTGTCTATCGATAATCTGGCGGGCATAATACAGGTCCATCCTACTAAAAAGGTAGCTGATTGACTCTGTATGCCGTAATGTACAGTTTTGCACTCCATCACCGGAGTCTGTCTATCGATAATCTGGCGGGCATAATACAGGTCCAGCCTACTAAGCAAGTAGCTGATTGACTTTGTATGCTTGAATGCCGTAATGTACAGTCTTGCACTCCATCACCAGAGTCTGTCTATCGATAATCTGGTGGGCATAAAACAGGTCCAGCCTACTAAGCAAGTAACTGATTGAGTTTGTATGCCTGAATACCGTAATGTACAGTTTTGATCTCCAACACCGGAGTCTGTCTATCGATAATCTGGTGGGCATAATACAGGTCCAGCCTTCTAAGCAAGTAGCTGATTAACTTTGTATGCCTGAATGCCATTATGTACAGTCTTGCACTCCATCACCGGAGTCTGTCTATCGATAATCTGGTGGGCATAATACAGGTCCAGCCTACTAAGCAAGTAGCTGATTGACTTTGTATGCCTGAATGCCATTATGTAGTCTTGCACTCCATCACCGGAGTCTGTCTATCGATAATCTGCCGGGCATAATACAGGTCCAGCCTTCTAAGCAAGTAGCTGATTGACTTTGTATACCTGAATGCCGTAATGTACAGTTTTGAGCTCCAACACCGGAGTCTGTCTATCGATAATCTCGTGGGCATAATACAGGTCCAGCCTACTAAGCAAGTAGCTGATTGACTTTGTATGCCTGAATGCCGTAATGTACAGTCTTGCACTCCATCACCGGAGTCTGTCTATCGATAATCTGGTGGGCATAAAACAGGTCAAGCCTACTAAGCAAGTAGCTGATTGACTTTGTATGCCTGAATGCCGTAATGTACAGTTTTGATCTCCAACACCGGAGTCTGTCTATCGATAATATGGTGGGCATAATACAGGTCCAGTCTACTAAGCAAGTAGCTGATTGACTTTGTATGCCTGAATGCCATTATGTACAGTCTTGCACTCCATCACCGGAGTCTGTCTATCGATAATCTGGCGGGCATAATACAGGTCCAGCCTACTAAGCAAGTAGCTGATTGACTTTGTATGCTTGAATGCCGTAATGTACAGTCTTGCACTCCATCACCGGAGTCTGTCTATCGATAATCTGGTGGGCATAAAACAGGTCCAGCCTACTAAGCAAGTAGCTGATTGACTTTGTATGCCTGAATGCCATTATGTACAGTCTTGCACTCCATCACCGGAGTCTGTCTATCGATAATCTGGCGGGCATAATACAGGTCCAGCCTACTAAACAGGGAGCTGATTGACTCTGTATGCCTGAATGCCGTAATGTACAGTTTTGCACTCCATCACCGGAGTCTGTCTATCGATAATCTGGCGGGCATAATACAGGTCCAGCCTACTAAGCAAGTAGCTGAGTGATTTTGTATGCCTAAATGCCGTAATGTACAGTTTTGAACTCCAACACCGGAGTCTGTCTATCGATAATCTTGTGGGCATAATACAGGTCCAGCCTACTAAGCAAGTAGCTGATTGACTTTGTATGCCTGAATGCCATTATGTAAAGTCTTGCACTCCATCACCGGAGTCTATCTATCGATAATCTGGCGGGCATAATACAGGTCCAGCCTACTAAACAGGTAGCTGATTGACTCTGTATGCCTGAATGCCGTAATGTACAGTTTTGCACTCCATCACCGGAGTCTGTCTATCGATAATCTGGCGGGCATAATACAGGTCCAGCCTACTAAACAGGTAGCTGATTGACTCTGTATGCCTGAATGCCGTAATGTACAATTTTGATCTCCAACACCGGAGTCTGTCTATCGATAATCTGGTGGGCATAATACAGGTTCAGCCTACTAAGCAAGTAGCTGATTGACTTTGTATGCCTGAATGCCATTATGTACAGTCTTGCACTCCATCACCGGAGTCTGTCTATCGATAATCTGGCGGGCATAATACAGGTCCAGCCTACTAAGCAAGTAGCTGATTGACTTTGTATGCCTGAATGCCGTAATGTACAGTTTTGAACTCCAACACCGGAGTCTGTCTATCTATAATCTGGTGGGCATAAAACAGGTCCAGCCTACTAAGCAAGTAGCTGATTGACTTTGTATGCCTGAATGCCATTATGTACAGTTTTGCACTCCATCACCGGAGTCTGTCTATCGATAATCTGGCGGGCATAATACAGGTCCAGCCTACTAAGCAAGTAGCTGATTGACTTTGTATGCTTGAATGCCGTAATGTACAGTCTTGCACTCCATCACCGGAGTCTGTCTATCGATAATCTGGTGGGCATAAAACAGGTCAAGCCTACTAATCAAGTAGCTGATTGACTTTGTATGCCTGAATGCCGTAATGTACAGTTTTGATCTCCAACACCGGAGTCTGTCTATCGATAATATGGTGGGCATAATACAGGTCCAGTCTACTAAGCAAGTAGCTGATTGACTTTGTATGCCTGAATGCCATTATGTACAGTCTTGCACTCCATCACCGGAGTCTGTCTATCGATAATCTGGCGGGCATAATACAGGTCCAGCCTACTAAACAGGTAGCTGATTGACTCTGTATGCTTGAATGCCGTAATGTACAGTCTTGCACTCCATCACCGGAGTCTGTCTATCGATAATCTGGCGGGCATAATACAGGTCCAGCCTACTAAGCAAGTAGCTGATTGACTTTGTATGCCTGAATGCCGTAATGTACAGTTTTGCACTCCATCACCGGAGTCTGTCTATCGATAATCTGGCGGGCATAATACAGGTCCAGCCTACTAAGCAAGTAGCTGATTGACCTTTTTATGCTTGAATGCCGTAATGTACAGTCTTGCACTCCATCACCGGAGTCTGTCTATCGATAATCTGGTGGGCATAAAACAGGTCCAGCCTACTAAGCAAGTAGCTGCTTGACTTTGTATGCCTGAATGCCATTATGTACAGTTTTGCACTCCATCACCGGAGTCTATCTACCGATAATCTGGCGGGCATAATCCAGGTCCAGTTTACTAAACAGGTAGCTGATTGACTCTGTATGCCTGAATGCCGTAATGTACAGTTTTGCACTCCATCACCGGAGTCTGTCTATCGATAATCTGGCGGGCATAATACAGGTCCAGCCTACAAAGGAAGTAGCTGATTGACTTTGTATGCTTGAATGCCGTAATGTACAGTCTTGCACTCCATCACCGGAGTCTGTCTATCGATAATCTGGTGGGCATAAAACAGGTCCAGCCTACTAAGCAAGTAGCTGTTTGACTTTGTATGCCTGAATGCCGTAATGTACAGTTTTGCACTCCATCACCGGAGTCTGTCTATCGATAATCTGGCGGGCATAATACAGGTCCAGCCTACTACGCAAGTAGCTGATTGACCTTTTTATGCTTGAATGCCGTAATGTACAGTCTTGCACTCCATCACCGGAGTCTGTCTATCGATAATCTGGTGGGCATAAAACAGGTCCAGCCTACTAAGCAAGTAGCTGATTGACTTTGTATGCCTGAATGCCATTATGTACAGTCTTGCACTCCATCACCGGAGTCTATCTATCGATAATCTGGCGGGCATAATACAGGTCCAGCCTACTAAACAGGTAGCTGATTGACTCTGTATGCCTGAATGCCGTAATGTACAGTTTTGCACTCCATCACCGGAGTCTGTCTATCGATAATCTGGCGGGCATAACACAGGTCCAGCCTACAATGCATGTAGCTGATTGACTTTGTATGCTTGAATGCCGTAATGTACAATCTTGCACTCCATCACCGGAGTTTGTCTAACGATAATCTGGTGGGCATAAAACAGGTCCAGCCTAATAAGCAAGTAGCTGATTGACTTTGTATGCCTGAATGCCGTAATGTACAGTTTTGATCTCCAACACCGGAGTCTGTCTATCGATAATCTGGTGGGCATAATACAGGTCCAGCCTAATAAGCAAGTAGCTGATTTACTTTGTATGCTTGAATGCCATTATGTACAGTCTTGCACTCCATCACCGGAGTCTATCTATCGATAATCTGGCGGGCATAATACAGGTCCAGCCTACTAAACAGGTAGCTGATTGACTCTGTATGCCTGAATGCCGTAATGTACAGTTTTGCACTCCATCACCGGAGTCTGTCTATCGATAATCCGGCGGGCATAATACAGGTCCAGCCTACTAAGCAAGTAGCTGATTGACTTTGTATGCTTGAATGCCGTAATGTACAGTCTTGCACTCCATCACCGGAGTCTGTCTATCGATAATCTGGTGGGCATAAAACAGGTCCAGCCTAATAAGCAAGTAGCTGATTTACTTTGTATGCTTGAATGCCATTATGTACAGTCTTGCACTCCATCACCGGAGTCTATCTATCGATAATCTGGCGACCATAATACAGGTCCAGCCTACTAAACAGGTAGCTGATTGACTCTGTATGCCTGAATGCCGTAATGTACAGTTTTGCACTCCATCACCCGGAGTCTGTCTATCTATAATCTGGTGGGCATAAAACAGGTCCAGCCTACTAAGCAAGTAGCTGATTGACTTTGTATGCCTGAATGCCATTATGTACAGTCTTGCACACCATCACCGGAGTCTATCTATCGATAATCTGGCGGGCATAATACAGGTCCAGCCTACTAAACAGGTAGCTGATTGACTCTGTATGCCTGAATGCCGTAATGTACAGTTTTGCACTCCATCATCGGAGTCTGTCTATCGATAATCTGGCGGGCATAATACAGGTCCAGCCTACTAAGCAAGTAGCTGATTGACTTTGTATGCTTGAATGCCGTAATGTACAGTCTTGCACTCCATCACCGGAGTCTGTCTATCTATAATCTGGTGGGCATAAAACAGGTCCAGCCTACTAAGCAAGTATCTGATTGACTTTGTATGCCTGAAAGCCATTATGTACAGTCTTGCACTCCATCACCGGAGTCTATCTATCGATAATCTGGCGGGCATAATACAGGTCCAGCCTACTAAACAGGTAGCTGATTGACTCTGTATGCCATAATGTACAGTTTTGCACTCCATCACCGGAGTCTGTCTATCGATAATCTGGCGGGCATAATACAGGTCCAGCCTACTAAGCAAGTAGCTGATTGACTTTGTATGCCTGAATGCCGTAATGTACAGTCTTGCACTCCATCACCAGAGTCTGTCTATCGATAATCTGGTGGGCATAAAACAGGTCCAGCCTACTAAGCAAGTAGCTGATTGACTTTGTATGCCTGAATGCCATTATGTACAGTCTTGCACTCCATCACCGGAGTCTATCTATCGATAATTTGGCGGGCATAATACAGGTCCAGCCTACTAAACAGGTAGCTGATTGACTCTGTATGCCTGAATGCCGTAATGTACAGTTTTGCACTCCATCATCGGAGTCTGTCTATCTATAATCTGGTGGGCATAAAACAGGTCCAACCTACTAAGCAAGTATCTGATTGACTTTGTATGCATGAATGCCATTATGTACAGTTTTGATCTCCAACACCGGAGTCTGTCTATCGATAATCTGGCGGGCATAATACAGGTCCAGCCTACTAAACAGGTAGCTGATTGACTCTGTATGCCTGAATGCCATTATGTAGTCTTGCACTCCATCACCGGAGTCTGTCTATCGATAATCTGGCGGGCATAATAAAGGTCCAGCCTACTAAGCAAGTAGGTGATTGACTTTGTATGCTTGAATGCCGTAATGTACAGTCTTGCCCTCCATCACCGGAGTCTGTCTATCGATAATCTGGTGGGCATAATACAGGTCCAGCCTAATAAGCAAGTAGCTGATTGACTTTGTATGCCTGAATGCCATTATGTACAGTCTTGCACTCCATCACCGGAGTCTATCTATCGATAATCTGGCGGGCATAATACAGGTCCAGCCTACTAAACAGGTAGCTGATTGACTCTGTATGCCGTAATGTACAGATTTGCACTCCATCACCGGAGTCTGTCTATCGATAATCTGGCGGGTATAATACAGGTCCAGCCTACTAAGCAAGTAGCTGATTGACTTTGAATGCTTGAATGCCGTAATGTACAGTCTTGCACTCCATCACCAGAGTCTGTCTATCGATAATCTGGTGGGCATAAAACAGGTCCAGCCTACTAAGCAAGTAGCTGATTGAGTTTGTATGCCTGAATACCGTAATGTACAGTTTTGATCTCCAACACCGGAGTCTGTCTATCGATAATCTGGTGGGCATAATACAGGTCCAGCCTTCTAAGCAAGTAGCTGATTAACTTTGTATGCCTGAATGCCATTATGTACAGTCTTGCACTCCATCACCGGAGTCTGTCTATCGATAATCTGGTGGGCATAATACAGGTCCAGCCTACTAAGCAAGTAGCTGATTGACTTTGTATGCCTGAATGCCATTATGTAGTCTTGCACTCCATCACCGGAGTCTGTCTATCGATAATCTGCCGGGCATAATACAGGTCCAGCCTTCTAAGCAAGTAGCTGATTGACTTTGTATGCTTGAATGCCGTAATGTACAGTCTTGCACTCCATCACCGGAGTCTGTCTATCGATAATCTGGTAGGCATAAAACAGGTCCAGCCTACTAAGCAAGTAGCTGATTGACTTTGTATGCCTGAATGCCGTAATGTACAGTTTTGATCTCCAACACCGGAGTCTGTCTATCGATAATCTGGTGGGCATAATACAGGTCCAGCCTAATAAGCAAGTAGCTGATTGACTTTGTATGCCTGAATGCCATTATGTACAGTCTTGCACTCCATCACGGGAGTCTGTCTATCGATAATCTGGCGGGCATAATACAGGTCCAGCCTACTAAACAGGTAGCTGATTGACTCTGTATGCCTGAATGCCATTATGTACAGTCTTGCACTCCATCACCGGAGTCTGTCTATCGATAATCTGGTGGGCATAAAACAGGTCCAGCCTACTAAGCAAGTAGCTGATTGACTTTGTATGCTTGAATGCCGTAATGTACAGTCTTGCACTCCATCACCGGAGTCTGTCTATCTATAATCTGGTGGGCATAAAACAGGTTCAGTCTACTAAGCAAGTATCTGATTGACTTTGTATGCCTGAATGCCATTATGTACAGTCTTGCACTCCATCACCGGAGTCTATCTATACGATAATCTGGCGGGCATAATACAGGTCCAGCCTACTAAACAGGTAGCTGATTGACTCTGTATGCCGTAATGTACAGTTTTGCACTCCATCACCGGAGTCTGTCTATCGATAATCTGGCGGGCATAATACAGGTCCAGCCTACTAAGCAAGTAGCTGATTGACTTTGTATGCCTGAATGCCATTATGTACAGTCTTGCACTCCATCACCGGAGTCTATCTATCGATAATCTGGCGGGCATAATACAAGTCCAGCCTACTAAATAGGTAGCTGATTGACTCTGTATGCCTGAATGCCGTAATGTACAGTTTTGCACTCCATCACCGGAGTCTGTCTATTGATAATCTGGCGGGCATAATACAGGTCCAGCCTACTAAGCAAGTAGCTGATTGACTTTGTATGCTTGAATGCCGTAATGTACAGTCTTGCACTCCATCACCGGAGTCTGTCTATCGATAGTCTGGTGGGCATAAAACAGGTCAAGCCTACTAAGCAAGTAGCTGATTGACTTTGTATGCCTGAATGCCGTAATGTACAGTTTTGATCTCCAACACCGGAGTCTGTCTATCGATAATCTGGTGGGCATAATACAGGTCCAGCCTACTAAGCAAGTAGCTGATTGACTTTGTATGCCTGAATGCCATTATGTACAGTCTTGCACTCCATCACCGGAGTCTGTCTATCGATAATCTGGCGGGCATAATACAGGTCCAGCCTACTAAACAGGTAGCTGATTGACTCTGTATGCCTGAATGCCGTAATCTACAGTCTTGCACTCCATCACCGGAGTCTGTCTATCGATAATCTGGTGGGCATAAAACAGGTCCAGCCTACTAAGCAAGTAGCTGATTGACTTTGTATGCCTGAATGCCGTAATGTACAGTTTTGATCTCCAACACCAGAGTTTGTCTATCGATAATCTGGCGGGCATAATACAGGTCCAGCCTACTAAGCAAGTAGCTGATTGACTTTGTATGCCTGAATGCCATTATGTACAGTCTTGCACTCCATCACCGGAGTCTATCTATCGATAATCTGGCGGGCATAATACAGGTCCAGCCTACTAAACAGGTAGCTGATTGACTCTGTATGCCTCAATGCCGTAATGTACAGTTTTGCACTCCATCACCGGAGTCTGTCTATCGATAATCTGGCGGGCATAATACAGGTGCAGCCTACTAAGCAAGTAGCTGATTGACTTTGTATGCTTGAATGCCGTAATGTACAGTCTTGCACTCCATCACCGGAGTCTGTCTATCGATAATCTGGCGGGCATAATACAGGTCCAGCCTACTAAACAGGTAGCTGATTGACTCTGTATGCCTGAATGCCGTAATGTACAGTTTTGCACTCCATCACCGGAGTCTGTCTATCGATAATCTGGCGGGCATAATACAGATCCAGCCTACTAAGCAAGTAGCTGATTGACTTTGTATGCCTGAATGCCGTAATGTACAGTTTTGAACTCCAACACCGGAGTCTGTCTATCGATAATCTTGTGGGCATAATACAGGTCCAGCCTACTAAGCAAGTAGCTGATTGACTTTGTATGCCTGAATGCCATTATGTACAGTCTTGCACTCCATCACCGGAGTCTATCTATCGATAATCTGGCGGGCATAATACAGGTCCAGCCTACTAAATAGGTAGCTGATTGACTCTGTATGCCTGAATGCCGTAATGTACAGTTTTGCACTCCATCACCGGAGTGTGTCTATCGATAATCTGGCGGGCATAAAACAGGTCCAGCCTACTAAGCAAGTAGCTGATTGACTTTGTATGCCTGAATGCCATTATGTACAGTCTTGCACTCCATCACCGGAGTCTGTCTATCGATAATCTGGCGGGCATAATACAGGTCCAGCCTACTAAGCAAGTAGTTGATTGACTTTGTATGCCTGAATGCCGTAATGTACAATTTTGAACTCCAACACCGGAGTCTGTCTATAGATAAACTCGTGGGCATAATACAGGTCCAGCATACTAAGCAAGTAGCTGATTGACTTTGTATGCCTGAATGCCATTATGTACAGTTTTGATCTCCAACACCGGAGTCTGTCTATCGATAATCTGGTGGGTATAATACAGGTCCAGCCTACTAAGCAAGTAGCTGATTGACTTTGTATGCCTGAATGCCATTATGTACAGTCTTGCACTCCATCACCGGAGTCTATCTATCGATAATCTGGCGGGCATAATACAGGTCCAGCCTACTAAACAGGTAGCTGATTGACTCTTTATGCCTGAATGCCGTAATGTACAGTTTTGCACTCCATCACCGGAGTCTGTCTATCGATAATCTGGCGGGCATAATACAGGTGCAGCCTACTAAGCAAGTAGCTGATTGACTTTGTATGCTTTAATGCCGTAATGTACAGTCTTGCACTCCATCACCGGAGTCTGTCTATCGATAATCTGGTGGGCATAAAACAGGTCCAGCCTACTAAGCAAGTAGCTGATTGACTTTGTATGCCTGAATGCCGTAATGTACAGTTTTGATCTCCAACACCGGAGTTTGTCTATCGATAATCTGGTGGGCATAATACAGGTCCAGCCTACTAAGCAAGTAGCTGATTGACTTTGTATGCCTGAATGCCATTATGTACAGTCTTGCACTCCATCACCGGAGTCTATCTATCGATAATCTGGCGGGCATAATACAGGTCCAGCCTACTAAACAGGTAGCTGATTGACTCTGTATGCCTGAATGCCGTAATGTACAGTTTTGCACTCCATCACCGGAGTCTGTCTATCAATAATCTGGCGGGCATAATACAGGTCCAGCCTACTAAGCAAGTAGCTGATTGACTTTGTATGCCTGAATGCCGTAATGTACAGTTTTGAACTCCAACACCGGAGTCTGTCTATCGATAATCTTGTGGGCATAATACAGGTCCAGCCTACTAAGCAAGTAGCTGATTGACTTTGTATGCCTGAATGCCATTATGTACAGTCTTGCACTTCATCACCGGAGTCTATCTATCGATAATCTGGCGGGCATAATACAGGTCCAGCCTACTAAATAGGTGGCTGATTGACTCTGTATGCCTGAATGCCGTAATGTACAGTTTTGCACTCCATCACCGGAGTCTGTCTATCGATAATCTGGTGGGCATAAAACAGGTCCATCCTACTAAGCAAGTAGCTGATTGACTTTGTATGCCTGAATGCCGTAATGTTCAGTTTTGATCTCCAACACCGGAGTCTGTATATCGATAATCTGGTGGGCATAAAACAGGTCCAGCCTACTAAGCAAGTAGCTGATTGACTTTGTATGCCTGAATGCCGTAATGTACAGTTTTTTGATCTCCAACACCGGAGTCTGTATATCGATAATCTGGTGGGCATAATACAGGTCCAGCCTACTAAGCAAGTAGCTGATTGACTTTGTATGCCTGAATGCCATTATGTACAGTCTTGCACTCCATCACCGGAGTCTGTCTATCGATAATCTGGTGGGCATAAAACAGGTCCAGCCTACTAAGCAAGTAGCTGATTGACTTTGTATGCCTGAATGCCGTAATGTACAGTTTTGATCTCCAACACCGGAGTCTGTGTATCGATAATCTGGTGGGCATAATACAGGTCCAGCCTACTAAGCAAGTAGCTGATTGACTTTGTATGCCTGAATGCCATTATGTACAGTCTTGCACTCCATCACCGGAGTCTGTCTATCGATAATCTGGCGGGCATAATACAGGTCCAGCCTACTAAGCAAGTAGCTGATTGACTTTGTATGCTTGAATGCCGTAATGTACAGTCTTGCACTCCATCACCGGAGTCTGTCTATTGATAATCTGGTGGGCATAAAACAGGTCCAGCCTACTAAGCAAGTAGCTGATTGAATTTGTATGCTTGAATGCCGTAATGTACAGTCTTGCACTCCATCACCGGTGTCTGTCTATCGATAATCTGGTGGGCATAAAACAGGTCCAGCCTACTAAGCAAGTAGCTGATTGACTTTGTATGCCTGAATGCCATTATGTACAGTCTTGCACTCCATCACCGGAGTCTATCTATACGATAATCTGGCGGGCATAATACAGGTCCAGCCTACTAAACAGGTAGCTGATTGACTCTGTATGCCGTAATGTACAGTTTTGCACTCCATCACCGGAGTCTGTCTATCGATAATCTGGCGGGCATAATACAGGTCCAGCCTACTAAGCAAGTAGCTGATTGACTTTGTATGCCTGAATGCCATTATGTACAGTCTTGCACTCCATCACCGGAGTCTATCTATCGATAATCTGGCGGGCATAATACAAGTCCAGCCTACTAAATAGGTAGCTGATTGACTCTGTATGCCTGAATGCCGTAATGTACAGTTTTGCACTCCATCACCGGAGTCTGTCTATTGATAATCTGGCGGGCATAATACAGGTCCAGCCTACTAAGCAAGTAGCTGATTGACTTTGTATGCTTGAATGCCGTAATGTACAGTCTTGCACTCCATCACCGGAGTCTGTCTATCGATAGTCTGGTGGGCATAAAACAGGTCCAGCCTACTAAGCAAGTAGCTGATTGACTTTGTATGCCTGAATGCCGTAATGTACAGTTTTGATCTCCAACACCGGAGTCTGTCTATCGATAATCTGGTGGGCATAATACAGGTCCAGCCTACTAAACAAGTAGCTGATTGACTTTGTATGTCTGAATGCCATTATGTACAGTCTTGCACTCCATCACCGGAGTCTGTCTATCGATAATCTGGCGGGCATAATACAGGTCCAGCCTACTAAACAGGTAGCTGATTGACTCTGAATGCCTGAATACCATTATGTACAGTCTTGCACTCCATCACCGGAGTCTATCTATCGATAATCTGGCTGGCATAATACAGGTCCAGCCTACTAAACAGGTAGCTGATTGACTCTGTATGCCTGAATGCCCTAATGTACAGTTTTGCACTCCATCACCGGTGTCTGTCTATCGATAATCTGGCGGGCATAAAACAGGTCCAGCCTACTAAGCAAGTAGCTGATTGACTTTGTATGCCTGAATGCCGTAATGTACAGTTTTGATCTCCAACACCGGAGTCTGTCTATCGATAATCTGGTGGGCATAATACAGGTCCAGCCTACTAAGCAAGTAGCTGATTGACTTTGTATGCCTGAATGCCATTATGTACAGTCTTGCACTCCATCACCGGAGTCTGTCTATCGATAATCTGGTGGGCATAAAACAGGTCCAGCCTACTAAGCAAGTAGCTGATTGACTTTGTATGCCTGAATGCCGTAATGTACAGTTTTGATCTCCAACACCGGAGTCTGTGTATCGATAATCTGGTGGGCATAATACAGGTCCAGCCTACTAAGCAAGTAGCTGATTGACTTTGTATGCCTGAATGCCATTATGTACAGTCTTGCACTCCATCACCGGAGTCTGTCTATCGATAATCTGGCGGGCATAATACAGGTCCAGCCTACTAAGCAAGTAGCTGATTGACTTTGTATGCTTGAATGCCGTAATGTACAGTCTTGCACTCCATCACCGGAGTCTGTCTATTGATAATCTGGTGGGCATAAAACAGGTCCAGCCTACTAAGCAAGTAGCTGATTGAATTTGTATGCTTGAATGCCGTAATGTACAGTCTTGCACTCCATCACCGGTGTCTGTCTATCGATAATCTGGTGGGCATAAAACAGGTCCAGCCTACTAAGCAAGTAGCTGATTGACTTTGTATGCCTGAATGCCATTATGTACAGTCTTGCACTCCATCACCGGAGTCTATCTATACGATAATCTGGCGGGCATAATACAGGTCCAGCCTACTAAACAGGTAGCTGATTGACTCTGTATGCCGTAATGTACAGTTTTGCACTCCATCACCGGAGTCTGTCTATCGATAATCTGGCGGGCATAATACAGGTCCAGCCTACTAAGCAAGTAGCTGATTGACTTTGTATGCCTGAATGCCATTATGTACAGTCTTGCACTCCATCACCGGAGTCTATCTATCGATAATCTGGCGGGCATAATACAAGTCCAGCCTACTAAATAGGTAGCTGATTGACTCTGTATGCCTGAATGCCGTAATGTACAGTTTTGCACTCCATCACCGGAGTCTGTCTATTGATAATCTGGCGGGCATAATACAGGTCCAGCCTACTAAGCAAGTAGCTGATTGACTTTGTATGCTTGAATGCCGTAATGTACAGTCTTGCACTCCATCACCGGAGTCTGTCTATCGATAGTCTGGTGGGCATAAAACAGGTCCAGCCTACTAAGCAAGTAGCTGATTGACTTTGTATGCCTGAATGCCGTAATGTACAGTTTTGATCTCCAACACCGGAGTCTGTCTATCGATAATCTGGTGGGCATAATACAGGTCCAGCCTACTAAACAAGTAGCTGATTGACTTTGTATGCCTGAATGCCATTATGTACAGTCTTGCACTCCATCACCGGAGTCTGTCTATCGATAATCTGGCGGGCATAATACAGGTCCAGCCTACTAAACAGGTAGCTGATTGACTCTGTATGCCTGAATGCCGTAATCTACAGTCTTGCACTCCATCACCGGAGTCTGTCTATCGATAATCTGGTGGGCATAAAACAGGTCCAGCCTACTAAGCAAGTAGCTGATTGACTTTGTATGCCTGAATGCCGTAATGTACAGTTTTGATCTCCAACACCGGAGTTTGTCTATCGATAATCTGGCGGGCATAATACAGGTCCAGCCTACTAAGCAAGTAGCTGATTGAGTTTGTATGCCTGAATGCCGCAATGTACAGTTTTGAACTTTAACACCGGAGTCTGTCTATCGATAATCTCGTGGGCATAATGCAGGTCCAGCCTACTAAGCAAGTACCTGATTGACTTTGTATGCTTGAATGCCGTAATGTACAGTCTTGCACTCCATCACCGGAGTCTGTCTATCGATAATCTGGTGGGCATAAAACAGGTCCAGCATACTAAGCAAGTAGCTGATTGACTTTGTATGCCTGAATGCCGTAATGTACAGTTTTGATCTCCAACACCGGAGTCTGTCTATCGATAATCTGGTGGGCATAATACAGGTCCAGCCTACTAAGCAAGTAGGTAATTGACTTTGTATGCCTGAATGCCATTATGTACAGTCTTGCACTCCATCACCGGAGTCTATCTATCGATAATCTGGCGGGCATAATACAGGTCCAGCCTACTAAACAGGTAGCTGATTGACTCTGTATGCCTCAATGCCGTAATGTACAGTTTTGCACTCCATCACCGGAGTCTGTCTATCGATAATCTGGCGGGCATAATACAGGTCCAGCCTACTAAGCAAGTAGTTGATTGACTTTGTATGCTTGAATGCCGTAATGTACAGTCTTGCACTCCATCACCGGAGTCTGTCTATCGATAATCTGGCGGGCATAATACAGATCCAGCCTACTAAGCAAGTAGCTGATTGACTTTGTATGCCTGAATGCCGTAATGTACAGTTTTGAACTCCAACACCGGAGTCTGTCTATCGATAATCTTGTGGGCATAATACAGGTCCAGCCTACTAAGCAAGTAGCTGATTGACTTTGTATGCCTGAATGCCATTATGTACAGTCTTGCACTCCATCACCGGAGTCTATCTATCGATAATCTGGCGGGCATAATACAGGTCCAGCCTACTAAATAGGTAGCTGATTGACTCTGTATGCCTGAATGCCGTAATGTACAGTTTTGCACTCCATCACCGGAGTGTGTCTATCGATAATCTGGCGGGCATAAAACAGGTCCAGCCTACTAAGCAAGTAGCTGATTGACTTTGTATGCCTGAATGCCATTATGTACAGTCTTGCACTCCATCACCGGAGTCTGTCTATCGATAATCTGGCGGGCATAATACAGGTCCAGCCTACTAAGCAAGTAGTTGATTGACTTTGTATGCCTGAATGCCGTAATGTACAATTTTGAACTCCAACACCGGAGTCTGTCTATAGATAAACTCGTGGGCATAATACAGGTCCAGCATACTAAGCAAGTAGCTGATTGACTTTGTATGCCTGAATGCCATTATGTACAGTTTTGATCTCCAACACCGGAGTCTGTCTATCGATAATCTGGTGGGTATAATACAGGTCCAGCCTACTAAGCAAGTAGCTGATTGACTTTGTATGCCTGAATGCCATTATGTACAGTCTTGCACTCCATCACCGGAGTCTATCTATCGATAATCTGGCGGGCATAATACAGGTCCAGCCTACTAAACAGGTAGCTGATTGACTCTTTATGCCTGAATGCCGTAATGTACAGTTTTGCACTCCATCACCGGAGTCTGTCTATCGATAATCTGGCGGGCATAATACAGGTGCAGCCTACTAAGCAAGTAGCTGATTGACTTTGTATGCTTTAATGCCGTAATGTACAGTCTTGCACTCCATCACCGGAGTCTGTCTATTGATAATCTGGTGGGCATAAAACAGGTCCAGC
Source organism: Staurois parvus (assembly GCF_062004578.1). Lineage (NCBI taxonomy): Eukaryota > Metazoa > Chordata > Amphibia > Anura > Ranidae > Staurois > Staurois parvus. Next base: position 4,971,533 of record NW_028317807.1, read on the forward strand.
CTACTAAGCAAGTAGCTGATTGAATTTGTATGCTTGAATGCCGTAATGTACAGTCTTGCACTCCATCACCGGTGTCTGTCTATCGATAATCTGGTGGGCATAAAACAGGTCCAGCCTACTAAGCAAGTAGCTGATTGACTTTGTATGCCTGAATGCCATTATGTACAGTCTTGCACTCCATCACCGGAGTCTATCTATACGATAATCTGGCGGGCATAATACAGGTCCGGCCTACTAAACAGGTAGCTGATTGACTCTGTATGCCGTAATGTACAGTTTTGCACTCCATCACCGGAGTCTGTCTATCGATAATCTGGCGGGCATAATACAGGTCCAGCCTACTAAGCAAGTAGCTGATTGACTTTGTATGCCTGAATGCCATTATGTACAGTCTTGCACTCCATCACCGGAGTCTATCTATCGATAATCTGGCGGGCATAATACAAGTCCAGCCTACTAAATAGGTAGCTGATTGACTCTGTATGCCTGAATGCCGTAATGTACAGTTTTGCACTCCATCACCGGAGTCTGTCTATTGATAATCTGGCGGGCATAATACAGGTCCAGCCTACTAAGCAAGTAGCTGATTGACTTTGTATGCTTGAATGCCGTAATGTACAGTCTTGCACTCCATCACCGGAGTCTGTCTATCGATAGTCTGGTGGGCATAAAACAGGTCCAGCCTACTAAGCAAGTAGCTGATTGACTTTGTATGCCTGAATGCCGTAATGTACAGTTTTGATCTCCAACACTGGAGTCTGTCTATCGATAATCTGGCGGGCATAATACAGGTCCAGCCTACTAAACAGGTAGCTGATTGACTCTGAATGCCTGAATACCATTATGTACAGTCTTGCACTCCATCACCGGAGTCTATCTATCGATAATCTGGCTGGCATAATACAGGTCCAGCCTACTAAACAGGTAGCTGATTGACTCTGTATGCCTGAATGCCCTAATGTACAGTTTTGCACTCCATCACCGGTGTCTGTCTATCGATAATCTGGCGGGCATAAAACAGGTCCAGCCTACTAAGCAAGTAGCTGATTGACTTTGTATGCCTGAATGCCGTAATGTACAGTTTTGATCTCCAACACCGGAGTCTGTCTATCGATAATCTGGTGGGCATAATACAGGTCCAGCCTACTAAGCAAGTAGCTGATTGACTTTGTATGCCTGAATGCCATTATGTACAGTCTTGCACTCCATCACCGGAGTCTGTCTATCGATAATCTGGTGGGCATAAAACAGGTCCAGCCTACTAAGCAAGTAGCTGATTGACTTTGTATGCCTGAATGCCGTAATGTACAGTTTTGATCTCCAACACCGGAGTCTGTGTATCGATAATCTGGTGGGCATAATACAGGTCCAGCCTACTAAGCAAGTAGCTGATTGACTTTGTATGCCTGAATGCCATTATGTACAGTCTTGCACTCCATCACCGGAGTCTGTCTATCGATAATCTGGCGGGCATAAAACAGGTCCAGCCTACTAAGCAAGCAGCTGATTGAATTTGTATGCTTGAATGCCGTAATGTACAGTCTTGCACTCCATCACCGGTGTCTGTCTATCGATAATCTGGTGGGCATAAAACAGGTCCAGCCTACTAAGCAAGTAGCTGATTGACTTTGTATGCCTGAATGCCATTATGTACAGTCTTGCACTCCATCACCGGAGTCTATCTATACGATAATCTGGCGGGCATAATACAGGTCCAGCCTACTAAACAGGTAGCTGATTGACTCTGTATGCCGTAATGTACAGTTTTGCACTCCATCACCGGAGTCTGTCTATCGATAATCTGGCGGGCATAATACAGGTCCAGCCTACTAAGCAAGTAGCTGATTGACTTTGTATGCCTGAATGCCATTATGTACAGTCTTGCACTCCATCACCGGAGTCTATCTATCGATAATCTGGCGGGCATAATACAAGTCCAGCCTACTAAATAGGTAGCTGATTGACTCTGTATGCCTGAATGCCGTAATGTACAGTTTTGCACTCCATCACCGGAGTCTGTCTATTGATAATCTGGCGGGCATAATACAGGTCCAGCCTACTAAGCAAGTAGCTGATTGACTTTGTATGCTTGAATGCCGTAATGTACAGTCTTGCACTCCATCACCGGAGTCTGTCTATCGATAGTCTGGTGGGCATAAAACAGGTCCAGCCTACTAAGCAAGTAGCTGATTGACTTTGTATGCCTGAATGCCGTAATGTACAGTTTTGATCTCCAACACCGGAGTCTGTCTATCGATAATCTGGTGGGCATAATACAGGTCCAGCCTACTAAACAAGTAGCTGATTGACTTTGTATGCCTGAATGCCATTATGTACAGTCTTGCACTCCATCACCGGAGTCTGTCTATCGATAATCTGGCGGGCATAATACAGGTCCAGCCTACTAAACAGGTAGCTGATTGACTCTGTATGCCTGAATGCCGTAATCTACAGTCTTGCACTCCATCACCGGAGTCTGTCTATCGATAATCTGGTGGGCATAAAACAGGTCCAGCCTACTAAGCAAGTAGCTGATTGACTTTGTATGCCTGAATGCCGTAATGTACAGTTTTGATCTCCAACACCGGAGTTTGTCTATCGATAATCTGGCGGGCATAATACAGGTCCAGCCTACTAAGCAAGTAGCTGATTGAGTTTGTATGCCTGAATGCCGCAATGTACAGTTTTGAACTTTAACACCGGAGTCTGTCTATCGATAATCTCGTGGGCATAATGCAGGTCCAGCCTACTAAGCAAGTACCTGATTGACTTTGTATGCTTGAATGCCGTAATGTACAGTCTTGCACTCCATCACCGGAGTCTGTCTATCGATAATCTGGTGGGCATAAAACAGGTCCAGCATACTAAGCAAGTAGCTGATTGACTTTGTATGCCTGAATGCCGTAATGTACAGTTTTGATCTCCAACACCGGAGTCTGTCTATCGATAATCTGGTGGGCATAATACAGGTCCAGCCTACTAAGCAAGTAGGTAATTGACTTTGTATGCCTGAATGCCATTATGTACAGTCTTGCACTCCATCACCGGAGTCTATCTATCGATAATCTGGCGGGCATAATACAGGTCCAGCCTACTAAACAGGTAGCTGATTGACTCTGTATGCCTCAATGCCGTAATGTACAGTTTTGCACTCCATCACCGGAGTCTGTCTATCGATAATCTGGCGGGCATAATACAGGTCCAGCCTACTAAGCAAGTAGCTGATTGACTTTGTATGCCTGAATGCCGTAATGTACAGTTTTGCACTCCATCACCGGAGTCTGTCTATCGATAATCTGGCGGGCATAATACAGGTCCAGCCTACTAAGCAAGTAGCTGATTGACCTTTTTATGCTTGAATGCCGTAATGTACAGTCTTGCACTCCATCACCGGAGTCTGTCTATCGATAATCTGGTGGGCATAAAACAGGTCCAGCCTACTAAGCAAGTAGCTGCTTGACTTTGTATGCCTGAATGCCATTATGTACAGTTTTGCACTCCATCACCGGAGTCTATCTACCGATAATCTGGCGGGCATAATCCAGGTCCAGTTTACTAAACAGGTAGCTGATTGACTCTGTATGCCTGAATGCCGTAATGTACAGTTTTGCACTCCATCACCGGAGTCTGTCTATCGATAATCTGGCGGGCATAATACAGGTCCAGCCTACAAAGGAAGTAGCTGATTGACTTTGTATGCTTGAATGCCGTAATGTACAGTCTTGCACTCCATCACCGGAGTCTGTCTATCGATAATCTGGTGGGCATAAAACAGGTCCAGCCTACTAAGCAAGTAGCTGTTTGACTTTGTATGCCTGAATGCCGTAATGTACAGTTTTGCACTCCATCACCGGAGTCTGTCTATCGATAATCTGGCGGGCATAATACAGGTCCAGCCTACTACGCAAGTAGCTGATTGACCTTTTTATGCTTGAATGCCGTAATGTACAGTCTTGCACTCCATCACCGGAGTCTGTCTATCGATAATCTGGTGGGCATAAAACAGGTCCAGCCTACTAAGCAAGTAGCTGATTGACTTTGTATGCCTGAATGCCATTATGTACAGTCTTGCACTCCATCACCGGAGTCTATCTATCGATAATCTGGCGGGCATAATACAGGTCCAGCCTACTAAACAGGTAGCTGATTGACTCTGTATGCCTGAATGCCGTAATGTACAGTTTTGTACTCCATCACCGGAGTCTGTCTATCGATAATCTGGCGGGCATAACACAGGTCCAGCCTACAATGCATGTAGCTGATTGACTTTGTATGCTTGAATGCCGTAATGTACAATCTTGCACTCCATCACCGGAGTTTGTCTAACGATAATCTGGTGGGCATAAAACAGGTCCAGCCTAATAAGCAAGTAGCTGATTGACTTTGTATGCCTGAATGCCGTAATGTACAGTTTTGATCTCCAACACCGGAGTCTGTCTATCGATAATCTGGTGGGCATAATACAGGTCCAGCCTAATAAGCAAGTAGCTGATTTACTTTGTATGCTTGAATGCCATTATGTACAGTCTTGCACTCCATCACCGGAGTCTATCTATCGATAATCTGGCGGGCATAATACAGGTCCAGCCTACTAAACAGGTAGCTGATTGACTCTGTATGCCTGAATGCCGTAATGTACAGTTTTGCACTCCATCACCGGAGTCTGTCTATCGATAATCCGGCGGGCATAATACAGGTCCAGCCTACTAAGCAAGTAGCTGATTGACTTTGTATGCTTGAATGCCGTAATGTACAGTCTTGCACTCCATCACCGGAGTCTGTCTATCGATAATCTGGTGGGCATAAAACAGGTCCAGCCTAATAAGCAAGTAGCTGATTTACTTTGTATGCTTGAATGCCATTATGTACAGTCTTGCACTCCATCACCGGAGTCTATCTATCGATAATCTGGCGACCATAATACAGGTCCAGCCTACTAAACAGGTAGCTGATTGACTCTGTATGCCTGAATGCCGTAATGTACAGTTTTGCACTCCATCACCCGGAGTCTGTCTATCTATAATCTGGTGGGCATAAAACAGGTCCAGCCTACTAAGCAAGTAGCTGATTGACTTTGTATGCCTGAATGCCATTATGTACAGTCTTGCACACCATCACCGGAGTCTATCTATCGATAATCTGGCGGGCATAATACAGGTCCAGCCTACTAAACAGGTAGCTGATTGACTCTGTATGCCTGAATGCCGTAATGTACAGTTTTGCACTCCATCATCGGAGTCTGTCTATCGATAATCTGGCGGGCATAATACAGGTCCAGCCTACTAAGCAAGTAGCTGATTGACTTTGTATGCTTGAATGCCGTAATGTACAGTCTTGCACTCCATCACCGGAGTCTGTCTATCTATAATCTGGTGGGCATAAAACAGGTCCAGCCTACTAAGCAAGTATCTGATTGACTTTGTATGCCTGAAAGCCATTATGTACAGTCTTGCACTCCATCACCGGAGTCTATCTATCGATAATCTGGCGGGCATAATACAGGTCCAGCCTACTAAACAGGTAGCTGATTGACTCTGTATGCCATAATGTACAGTTTTGCACTCCATCACCGGAGTCTGTCTATCGATAATCTGGCGGGCATAATACAGGTCCAGCCTACTAAGCAAGTAGCTGATTGACTTTGTATGCCTGAATGCCGTAATGTACAGTCTTGCACTCCATCACCAGAGTCTGTCTATCGATAATCTGGTGGGCATAAAACAGGTCCAGCCTACTAAGCAAGTAGCTGATTGACTTTGTATGCCTGAATGCCATTATGTACAGTCTTGCACTCCATCACCGGAGTCTATCTATCGATAATTTGGCGGGCATAATACAGGTCCAGCCTACTAAACAGGTAGCTGATTGACTCTGTATGCCTGAATGCCGTAATGTACAGTTTTGCACTCCATCATCGGAGTCTGTCTATCTATAATCTGGTGGGCATAAAACAGGTCCAACCTACTAAGCAAGTATCTGATTGACTTTGTATGCATGAATGCCATTATGTACAGTTTTGATCTCCAACACCGGAGTCTGTCTATCGATAATCTGGCGGGCATAATACAGGTCCAGCCTACTAAACAGGTAGCTGATTGACTCTGTATGCCTGAATGCCATTATGTAGTCTTGCACTCCATCACCGGAGTCTGTCTATCGATAATCTGGCGGGCATAATAAAGGTCCAGCCTACTAAGCAAGTAGGTGATTGACTTTGTATGCTTGAATGCCGTAATGTACAGTCTTGCCCTCCATCACCGGAGTCTGTCTATCGATAATCTGGTGGGCATAATACAGGTCCAGCCTAATAAGCAAGTAGCTGATTGACTTTGTATGCCTGAATGCCATTATGTACAGTCTTGCACTCCATCACCGGAGTCTATCTATCGATAATCTGGCGGGCATAATACAGGTCCAGCCTACTAAACAGGTAGCTGATTGACTCTGTATGCCGTAATGTACAGATTTGCACTCCATCACCGGAGTCTGTCTATCGATAATCTGGCGGGTATAATACAGGTCCAGCCTACTAAGCAAGTAGCTGATTGACTTTGAATGCTTGAATGCCGTAATGTACAGTCTTGCACTCCATCACCAGAGTCTGTCTATCGATAATCTGGTGGGCATAAAACAGGTCCAGCCTACTAAGCAAGTAGCTGATTGAGTTTGTATGCCTGAATACCGTAATGTACAGTTTTGATCTCCAACACCGGAGTCTGTCTATCGATAATCTGGTGGGCATAATACAGGTCCAGCCTTCTAAGCAAGTAGCTGATTAACTTTGTATGCCTGAATGCCATTATGTACAGTCTTGCACTCCATCACCGGAGTCTGTCTATCGATAATCTGGTGGGCATAATACAGGTCCAGCCTACTAAGCAAGTAGCTGATTGACTTTGTATGCCTGAATGCCATTATGTAGTCTTGCACTCCATCACCGGAGTCTGTCTATCGATAATCTGCCGGGCATAATACAGGTCCAGCCTTCTAAGCAAGTAGCTGATTGACTTTGTATGCTTGAATGCCGTAATGTACAGTCTTGCACTCCATCACCGGAGTCTGTCTATCGATAATCTGGTAGGCATAAAACAGGTCCAGCCTACTAAGCAAGTAGCTGATTGACTTTGTATGCCTGAATGCCGTAATGTACAGTTTTGATCTCCAACACCGGAGTCTGTCTATCGATAATCTGGTGGGCATAATACAGGTCCAGCCTAATAAGCAAGTAGCTGATTGACTTTGTATGCCTGAATGCCATTATGTACAGTCTTGCACTCCATCACGGGAGTCTGTCTATCGATAATCTGGCGGGCATAATACAGGTCCAGCCTACTAAACAGGTAGCTGATTGACTCTGTATGCCTGAATGCCATTATGTACAGTCTTGCACTCCATCACCGGAGTCTGTCTATCGATAATCTGGTGGGCATAAAACAGGTCCAGCCTACTAAGCAAGTAGCTGATTGACTTTGTATGCTTGAATGCCGTAATGTACAGTCTTGCACTCCATCACCGGAGTCTGTCTATCTATAATCTGGTGGGCATAAAACAGGTTCAGTCTACTAAGCAAGTATCTGATTGACTTTGTATGCATGAATGCCATTATGTACAGTTTTGATCTCCAACACCGGAGTCTGTCTATCGATAATCTGGCGGGCATAATACAGGTCCAGCCTACTAAACAGTTAGCTGATTGACTCTGTATGCCTGAATGCCATTATGTACAGTCTTGCACTCCATCACCGGAGTCTATCTATCGATAATCTGGCGGGCATAATACAGGTCCAGCCTACTAAACAGTTAGCTGATTGACTCTGTATGCCGTAATGTACAGTTTTGCACTCCATCACCGGAGTCTGTCTATCTATAATCTGGTGGGCATAAAACAGGTCCAGCCTACTAAGCAAGTAGCTGATTGACATTGTATGCTTGAATGCCGTAATGTACAGTTTTGATCTCCAACACCGGAGTCTGTCTATCGATAATCTGGCGGGCATAATACAGGTCAAGCCTATTAAGCAAGAAGCTGATTGACTTTGTATGCTTGAATGCCGTAATGTACAGTCTTGCACTCCATCACCGGAGTCTGTCTATCGATAATCTGGTGGGCATAAAACAGGTCCAGCCTTCTAAGCAAGTAGCTGATTGACTTTGTATGCCTGAATGCCATTATGTACAGTCTTGCACTCCATCACCGGAGTCTATCTATCGATAATCTGGCGGGCATAATACAGGTCCAGCCTACTAAGCAAGTAGCTGACTTTGTATGCCTGAATGCCGTAATGTACAGTTTTGATCTCCAACACCGGAGTCTGTCTATCGATAATATGGTGGGCATAAAACAGGTCCAGCCTACTAAGCAAGTAGCTGATTGACTTTGTATGCCAGAATGCCATTATGTACAGTCTTGCACTCCATCACCGGAGTCTGTCTATTGATAATCTGGCGGGTATAATACAGGTCCAGCCTACTAAGCAAGTAGCTGATTGACTTTGTATGCTTGAATGCCGTAATGTACAGTCTTGCACTCCATCACCGGAGTCTGTCTATTGATAATCTGGTGGGCATAAAACAGGTCCAGCCTACTAAGCAAGTAGCTGATTGAATTTGTATGCTTGAATTCCGTAATGTACAGTCTTGCACTCCATCACCGGTGTCTGTCTATCGATAATCTGGTGGGCATAAAACAGGTCCAGCCTACTAAGCAAGTAGCTGATTGACTTTGTATGCCTGAATGCCATTATGTACAGTCTTGCACTCCATCACCGGAGTCTATCTATACGATAATCTGGCGGGCATAATACAGGTCCAGCCTACTAAACAGGTAGCTGATTGACTCTGTATGCCGTAATGTACAGTTTTGCACTCCATCACCGGAGTCTGTCTATCGATAATCTGGCGGGCATAATACAGGTCCAGCCTACTAAGCAAGTAGCTGATTGACTTTGTATGCCTGAATGCCATTATGTACAGTCTTGCACTCCATCACCGGAGTCTATCTATCGATAATCTGGCGGGCATAATACAAGTCCAGCCTACTAAATAGGTAGCTGATTGACTCTGTATGCCTGAATGCCGTAATGTACAGTTTTGCACTCCATCACCGGAGTCTGTCTATTGATAATCTGGCGGGCATAATACAGGTCCAGCCTACTAAGCAAGTAGCTGATTGACTTTGTATGCTTGAATGCCGTAATGTACAGTCTTGCACTCCATCACCGGAGTCTGTCTATCGATAGTCTGGTGGGCATAAAACAGGTCAAGCCTACTAAGCAAGTAGCTGATTGACTTTGTATGCCTGAATGCCGTAATGTACAGTTTTGATCTCCAACACCGGAGTCTGTCTATCGATAATCTGGTGGGCATAATACAGGTCCAGCCTACTAAGCAAGTAGCTGATTGACTTTGTATGCCTGAATGCCATTATGTACAGTCTTGCACTCCATCACCGGAGTCTGTCTATCGATAATCTGGCGGGCATAATACAGGTCCAGCCTACTAAACAGGTAGCTGATTGACTCTGTATGCCTGAATGCCGTAATCTACAGTCTTGCACTCCATCACCGGAGTCTGTCTATCGATAATCTGGTGGGCATAAAACAGGTCCAGCCTACTAAGCAAGTAGCTGATTGACTTTGTATGCCTGAATGCCGTAATGTACAGTTTTGATCTCCAACACCAGAGTTTGTCTATCGATAATCTGGCGGGCATAATACAGGTCCAGCCTACTAAGCAAGTAGCTGATTGACTTTGTATGCCTGAATGCCATTATGTACAGTCTTGCACTCCATCACCGGAGTCTATCTATCGATAATCTGGCGGGCATAATACAGGTCCAGCCTACTAAACAGGTAGCTGATTGACTCTGTATGCCTCAATGCCGTAATGTACAGTTTTGCACTCCATCACCGGAGTCTGTCTATCGATAATCTGGCGGGCATAATACAGGTGCAGCCTACTAAGCAAGTAGCTGATTGAGTTTGTATGCTTGAATGCCGTAATGTACAGTCTTGCACTCCATCACCGGAGTCTGTCTATCGATAATCTGGCGGGCATAATACAGGTCCAGCCTACTAAACAGGTAGCTGATTGACTCTGTATGCCTGAATGCCGTAATGTACAGTTTTGCACTCCATCACCGGAGTCTGTCTATCGATAATCTGGCGGGCATAATACAGATCCAGCCTACTAAGCAAGTAGCTGATTGACTTTGTATGCCTGAATGCCGTAATGTACAGTTTTGAACTCCAACACCGGAGTCTGTCTATCGATAATCTTGTGGGCATAATACAGGTCCAGCCTACTAAGCAAGTAGCTGATTGACTTTGTATGCCTGAATGCCATTATGTACAGTCTTGCACTCCATCACCGGAGTCTATCTATCGATAATCTGGCGGGCATAATACAGGTCCAGCCTACTAAATAGGTAGCTGATTGACTCTGTATGCCTGAATGCCGTAATGTACAGTTTTGCACTCCATCACCGGAGTGTGTCTATCGATAATCTGGCGGGCATAAAACAGGTCCAGCCTACTAAGCAAGTAGCTGATTGACTTTGTATGCCTGAATGCCATTATGTACAGTCTTGCACTCCATCACCGGAGTCTGTCTATCGATAATCTGGCGGGCATAATACAGGTCCAGCCTACTAAGCAAGTAGTTGATTGACTTTGTATGCCTGAATGCCGTAATGTACAATTTTGAACTCCAACACCGGAGTCTGTCTATAGATAAACTCGTGGGCATAATACAGGTCCAGCATACTAAGCAAGTAGCTGATTGACTTTGTATGCCTGAATGCCATTATGTACAGTTTTGATCTCCAACACCGGAGTCTGTCTATCGATAATCTGGTGGGTATAATACAGGTCCAGCCTACTAAGCAAGTAGCTGATTGACTTTGTATGCCTGAATGCCATTATGTACAGTCTTGCACTCCATCACCGGAGTCTATCTATCGATAATCTGGCGGGCATAATACAGGTCCAGCCTACTAAACAGGTAGCTGATTGACTCTTTATGCCTGAATGCCGTAATGTACAGTTTTGCACTCCATCACCGGAGTCTGTCTATCGATAATCTGGCGGGCATAATACAGGTGCAGCCTACTAAGCAAGTAGCTGATTGACTTTGTATGCTTTAATGCCGTAATGTACAGTCTTGCACTCCATCACCGGAGTCTGTCTATCGATAATCTGGTGGGCATAAAACAGGTCCAGCCTACTAAGCAAGTAGCTGATTGACTTTGTATGCCTGAATGCCGTAATGTACAGTTTTGATCTCCAACACCGGAGTTTGTCTATCGATAATCTGGTGGGCATAATACAGGTCCAGCCTACTAAGCAAGTAGCTGATTGACTTTGTATGCCTGAATGCCATTATGTACAGTCTTGCACTCCATCACCGGAGTCTATCTATCGATAATCTGGCGGGCATAATACAGGTCCAGCCTACTAAACAGGTAGCTGATTGACTCTGTATGCCTGAATGCCGTAATGTACAGTTTTGCACTCCATCACCGGAGTCTGTCTATCAATAATCTGGCGGGCATAATACAGGTCCAGCCTACTAAGCAAGTAGCTGATTGACTTTGTATGCCTGAATGCCGTAATGTACAGTTTTGAACTCCAACACCGGAGTCTGTCTATCGATAATCTTGTGGGCATAATACAGGTCCAGCCTACTAAGCAAGTAGCTGATTGACTTTGTATGCCTGAATGCCATTATGTACAGTCTTGCACTTCATCACCGGAGTCTATCTATCGATAATCTGGCGGGCATAATACAGGTCCAGCCTACTAAATAGGTGGCTGATTGACTCTGTATGCCTGAATGCCGTAATGTACAGTTTTGCACTCCATCACCGGAGTCTGTCTATCGATAATCTGGTGGGCATAAAACAGGTCCATCCTACTAAGCAAGTAGCTGATTGACTTTGTATGCCTGAATGCCGTAATGTTCAGTTTTGATCTCCAACACCGGAGTCTGTATATCGATAATCTGGTGGGCATAAAACAGGTCCAGCCTACTAAGCAAGTAGCTGATTGACTTTGTATGCCTGAATGCCGTAATGTACAGTTTTTTGATCTCCAACACCGGAGTCTGTATATCGATAATCTGGTGGGCATAATACAGGTCCAGCCTACTAAGCAAGTAGCTGATTGACTTTGTATGCCTGAATGCCATTATGTACAGTCTTGCACTCCATCACCGGAGTCTGTCTATCGATAATCTGGTGGGCATAAAACAGGTCCAGCCTACTAAGCAAGTAGCTGATTGACTTTGTATGCCTGAATGCCGTAATGTACAGTTTTGATCTCCAACACCGGAGTCTGTGTATCGATAATCTGGTGGGCATAATACAGGTCCAGCCTACTAAGCAAGTAGCTGATTGACTTTGTATGCCTGAATGCCATTATGTACAGTCTTGCACTCCATCACCGGAGTCTGTCTATCGATAATCTGGCGGGCATAATACAGGTCCAGCCTACTAAGCAAGTAGCTGATTGACTTTGTATGCTTGAATGCCGTAATGTACAGTCTTGCACTCCATCACCGGAGTCTGTCTATTGATAATCTGGTGGGCATAAAACAGGTCCAGCCTACTAAGCAAGTAGCTGATTGAATTTGTATGCTTGAATGCCGTAATGTACAGTCTTGCACTCCATCACCGGTGTCTGTCTATCGATAATCTGGTGGGCATAAAACAGGTCCAGCCTACTAAGCAAGTAGCTGATTGACTTTGTATGCCTGAATGCCATTATGTACAGTCTTGCACTCCATCACCGGAGTCTATCTATACGATAATCTGGCGGGCATAATACAGGTCCAGCCTACTAAACAGGTAGCTGATTGACTCTGTATGCCGTAATGTACAGTTTTGCACTCCATCACCGGAGTCTGTCTATCGATAATCTGGCGGGCATAATACAGGTCCAGCCTACTAAGCAAGTAGCTGATTGACTTTGTATGCCTGAATGCCATTATGTACAGTCTTGCACTCCATCACCGGAGTCTATCTATCGATAATCTGGCGGGCATAATACAAGTCCAGCCTACTAAATAGGTAGCTGATTGACTCTGTATGCCTGAATGCCGTAATGTACAGTTTTGCACTCCATCACCGGAGTCTGTCTATTGATAATCTGGCGGGCATAATACAGGTCCAGCCTACTAAGCAAGTAGCTGATTGACTTTGTATGCTTGAATGCCGTAATGTACAGTCTTGCACTCCATCACCGGAGTCTGTCTATCGATAGTCTGGTGGGCATAAAACAGGTCCAGCCTACTAAGCAAGTAGCTGATTGACTTTGTATGCCTGAATGCCGTAATGTACAGTTTTGATCTCCAACACCGGAGTCTGTCTATCGATAATCTGGTGGGCATAATACAGGTCCAGCCTACTAAACAAGTAGCTGATTGACTTTGTATGTCTGAATGCCATTATGTACAGTCTTGCACTCCATCACCGGAGTCTGTCTATCGATAATCTGGCGGGCATAATACAGGTCCAGCCTACTAAACAGGTAGCTGATTGACTCTGAATGCCTGAATACCATTATGTACAGTCTTGCACTCCATCACCGGAGTCTATCTATCGATAATCTGGCTGGCATAATACAGGTCCAGCCTACTAAACAGGTAGCTGATTGACTCTGTATGCCTGAATGCCCTAATGTACAGTTTTGCACTCCATCACCGGTGTCTGTCTATCGATAATCTGGCGGGCATAAAACAGGTCCAGCCTACTAAGCAAGTAGCTGATTGACTTTGTATGCCTGAATGCCGTAATGTACAGTTTTGATCTCCAACACCGGAGTCTGTCTATCGATAATCTGGTGGGCATAATACAGGTCCAGCCTACTAAGCAAGTAGCTGATTGACTTTGTATGCCTGAATGCCATTATGTACAGTCTTGCACTCCATCACCGGAGTCTGTCTATCGATAATCTGGTGGGCATAAAACAGGTCCAGCCTACTAAGCAAGTAGCTGATTGACTTTGTATGCCTGAATGCCGTAATGTACAGTTTTGATCTCCAACACCGGAGTCTGTGTATCGATAATCTGGTGGGCATAATACAGGTCCAGCCTACTAAGCAAGTAGCTGATTGACTTTGTATGCCTGAATGCCATTATGTACAGTCTTGCACTCCATCACCGGAGTCTGTCTATCGATAATCTGGCGGGCATAATACAGGTCCAGCCTACTAAGCAAGTAGCTGATTGACTTTGTATGCTTGAATGCCGTAATGTACAGTCTTGCACTCCATCACCGGAGTCTGTCTATTGATAATCTGGTGGGCATAAAACAGGTCCAGCCTACTAAGCAAGTAGCTGATTGAATTTGTATGCTTGAATGCCGTAATGTACAGTCTTGCACTCCATCACCGGTGTCTGTCTATCGATAATCTGGTGGGCATAAAACAGGTCCAGCCTACTAAGCAAGTAGCTGATTGACTTTGTATGCCTGAATGCCATTATGTACAGTCTTGCACTCCATCACCGGAGTCTATCTATACGATAATCTGGCGGGCATAATACAGGTCCAGCCTACTAAACAGGTAGCTGATTGACTCTGTATGCCGTAATGTACAGTTTTGCACTCCATCACCGGAGTCTGTCTATCGATAATCTGGCGGGCATAATACAGGTCCAGCCTACTAAGCAAGTAGCTGATTGACTTTGTATGCCTGAATGCCATTATGTACAGTCTTGCACTCCATCACCGGAGTCTATCTATCGATAATCTGGCGGGCATAATACAAGTCCAGCCTACTAAATAGGTAGCTGATTGACTCTGTATGCCTGAATGCCGTAATGTACAGTTTTGCACTCCATCACCGGAGTCTGTCTATTGATAATCTGGCGGGCATAATACAGGTCCAGCCTACTAAGCAAGTAGCTGATTGACTTTGTATGCTTGAATGCCGTAATGTACAGTCTTGCACTCCATCACCGGAGTCTGTCTATCGATAGTCTGGTGGGCATAAAACAGGTCCAGCCTACTAAGCAAGTAGCTGATTGACTTTGTATGCCTGAATGCCGTAATGTACAGTTTTGATCTCCAACACCGGAGTCTGTCTATCGATAATCTGGTGGGCATAATACAGGTCCAGCCTACTAAACAAGTAGCTGATTGACTTTGTATGCCTGAATGCCATTATGTACAGTCTTGCACTCCATCACCGGAGTCTGTCTATCGATAATCTGGCGGGCATAATACAGGTCCAGCCTACTAAACAGGTAGCTGATTGACTCTGTATGCCTGAATGCCGTAATCTACAGTCTTGCACTCCATCACCGGAGTCTGTCTATCGATAATCTGGTGGGCATAAAACAGGTCCAGCCTACTAAGCAAGTAGCTGATTGACTTTGTATGCCTGAATGCCGTAATGTACAGTTTTGATCTCCAACACCGGAGTTTGTCTATCGATAATCTGGCGGGCATAATACAGGTCCAGCCTACTAAGCAAGTAGCTGATTGAGTTTGTATGCCTGAATGCCGCAATGTACAGTTTTGAACTTTAACACCGGAGTCTGTCTATCGATAATCTCGTGGGCATAATGCAGGTCCAGCCTACTAAGCAAGTACCTGATTGACTTTGTATGCTTGAATGCCGTAATGTACAGTCTTGCACTCCATCACCGGAGTCTGTCTATCGATAATCTGGTGGGCATAAAACAGGTCCAGCATACTAAGCAAGTAGCTGATTGACTTTGTATGCCTGAATGCCGTAATGTACAGTTTTGATCTCCAACACCGGAGTCTGTCTATCGATAATCTGGTGGGCATAATACAGGTCCAGCCTACTAAGCAAGTAGGTAATTGACTTTGTATGCCTGAATGCCATTATGTACAGTCTTGCACTCCATCACCGGAGTCTATCTATCGATAATCTGGCGGGCATAATACAGGTCCAGCCTACTAAACAGGTAGCTGATTGACTCTGTATGCCTCAATGCCGTAATGTACAGTTTTGCACTCCATCACCGGAGTCTGTCTATCGATAATCTGGCGGGCATAATACAGGTCCAGCCTACTAAGCAAGTAGTTGATTGACTTTGTATGCTTGAATGCCGTAATGTACAGTCTTGCACTCCATCACCGGAGTCTGTCTATCGATAATCTGGCGGGCATAATACAGATCCAGCCTACTAAGCAAGTAGCTGATTGACTTTGTATGCCTGAATGCCGTAATGTACAGTTTTGAACTCCAACACCGGAGTCTGTCTATCGATAATCTTGTGGGCATAATACAGGTCCAGCCTACTAAGCAAGTAGCTGATTGACTTTGTATGCCTGAATGCCATTATGTACAGTCTTGCACTCCATCACCGGAGTCTATCTATCGATAATCTGGCGGGCATAATACAGGTCCAGCCTACTAAATAGGTAGCTGATTGACTCTGTATGCCTGAATGCCGTAATGTACAGTTTTGCACTCCATCACCGGAGTGTGTCTATCGATAATCTGGCGGGCATAAAACAGGTCCAGCCTACTAAGCAAGTAGCTGATTGACTTTGTATGCCTGAATGCCATTATGTACAGTCTTGCACTCCATCACCGGAGTCTGTCTATCGATAATCTGGCGGGCATAATACAGGTCCAGCCTACTAAGCAAGTAGTTGATTGACTTTGTATGCCTGAATGCCGTAATGTACAATTTTGAACTCCAACACCGGAGTCTGTCTATAGATAAACTCGTGGGCATAATACAGGTCCAGCATACTAAGCAAGTAGCTGATTGACTTTGTATGCCTGAATGCCATTATGTACAGTTTTGATCTCCAACACCGGAGTCTGTCTATCGATAATCTGGTGGGTATAATACAGGTCCAGCCTACTAAGCAAGTAGCTGATTGACTTTGTATGCCTGAATGCCATTATGTACAGTCTTGCACTCCATCACCGGAGTCTGTCTATCGATAATCTGGTGGGCATAAAACAGGTCCAGCCTACTAAGCAAGTAGCTGATTGACTTTGTATGCCTGAATGCCGTAATGTACAGTTTTGATCTCCAACACCGGAGTTTGTCTATCGATAATCTGGTG
This sequence comes from Staurois parvus, assembly GCF_062004578.1. Taxonomy (NCBI): domain Eukaryota; kingdom Metazoa; phylum Chordata; class Amphibia; order Anura; family Ranidae; genus Staurois; species Staurois parvus. The sequence continues at coordinate 4,988,587 of NW_028317807.1, forward strand.
GGCATAATACAGGTCCAGCCTACTAAGCAAGTAGCTGATTGACTTTGTATGCCTGAATGCCATTATGTACAGTCTTGCACTCCATCACCGGAGTCTATCTATCGATAATCTGGCGGGCATAATACAGGTCCAGCCTACTAAACAGGTAGCTGATTGACTCTGTATGCCTGAATGCCGTAATGTACAGTTTTGCACTCCATCACCGGAGTCTGTCTATCAATAATCTGGCGGGCATAATACAGGTCCAGCCTACTAAGCAAGTAGCTGATTGACTTTGTATGCCTGAATGCCGTAATGTACAGTTTTGAACTCCAACACCGGAGTCTGTCTATCGATAATCTTGTGGGCATAATACAGGTCCAGCCTACTAAGCAAGTAGCTGATTGACTTTGTATGCCTGAATGCCATTATGTACAGTCTTGCACTTCATCACCGGAGTCTATCTATCGATAATCTGGCGGGCATAATACAGGTCCAGCCTACTAAATAGGTGGCTGATTGACTCTGTATGCCTGAATGCCGTAATGTACAGTTTTGCACTCCATCACCGGAGTCTGTCTATCGATAATCTGGTGGGCATAAAACAGGTCCATCCTACTAAGCAAGTAGCTGATTGACTTTGTATGCCTGAATGCCGTAATGTTCAGTTTTGATCTCCAACACCGGAGTCTGTATATCGATAATCTGGTGGGCATAAAACAGGTCCAGCCTACTAAGCAAGTAGCTGATTGACTTTGTATGCCTGAATGCCGTAATGTACAGTTTTTTGATCTCCAACACCGGAGTCTGTATATCGATAATCTGGTGGGCATAATACAGGTCCAGCCTACTAAGCAAGTAGCTGATTGACTTTGTATGCCTGAATGCCATTATGTACAGTCTTGCACTCCATCACCGGAGTCTGTCTATCGATAATCTGGTGGGCATAAAACAGGTCCAGCCTACTAAGCAAGTAGCTGATTGACTTTGTATGCCTGAATGCCGTAATGTACAGTTTTGATCTCCAACACCGGAGTCTGTGTATCGATAATCTGGTGGGCATAATACAGGTCCAGCCTACTAAGCAAGTAGCTGATTGACTTTGTATGCCTGAATGCCATTATGTACAGTCTTGCACTCCATCACCGGAGTCTGTCTATCGATAATCTGGCGGGCATAATACAGGTCCAGCCTACTAAGCAAGTAGCTGATTGACTTTGTATGCTTGAATGCCGTAATGTACAGTCTTGCACTCCATCACCGGAGTCTGTCTATTGATAATCTGGTGGGCATAAAACAGGTCCAGCCTACTAAGCAAGTAGCTGATTGAATTTGTATGCTTGAATGCCGTAATGTACAGTCTTGCACTCCATCACCGGTGTCTGTCTATCGATAATCTGGTGGGCATAAAACAGGTCCAGCCTACTAAGCAAGTAGCTGATTGACTTTGTATGCCTGAATGCCATTATGTACAGTCTTGCACTCCATCACCGGAGTCTATCTATACGATAATCTGGCGGGCATAATACAGGTCCGGCCTACTAAACAGGTAGCTGATTGACTCTGTATGCCGTAATGTACAGTTTTGCACTCCATCACCGGAGTCTGTCTATCGATAATCTGGCGGGCATAATACAGGTCCAGCCTACTAAGCAAGTAGCTGATTGACTTTGTATGCCTGAATGCCATTATGTACAGTCTTGCACTCCATCACCGGAGTCTATCTATCGATAATCTGGCGGGCATAATACAAGTCCAGCCTACTAAATAGGTAGCTGATTGACTCTGTATGCCTGAATGCCGTAATGTACAGTTTTGCACTCCATCACCGGAGTCTGTCTATTGATAATCTGGCGGGCATAATACAGGTCCAGCCTACTAAGCAAGTAGCTGATTGACTTTGTATGCTTGAATGCCGTAATGTACAGTCTTGCACTCCATCACCGGAGTCTGTCTATCGATAGTCTGGTGGGCATAAAACAGGTCCAGCCTACTAAGCAAGTAGCTGATTGACTTTGTATGCCTGAATGCCGTAATGTACAGTTTTGATCTCCAACACTGGAGTCTGTCTATCGATAATCTGGTGGGCATAATACAGGTCCAGCCTACTAAACAAGTAGCTGATTGACTTTGTATGTCTGAATGCCATTATGTACAGTCTTGCACTCCATCACCGGAGTCTGTCTATCGATAATCTGGCGGGCATAATACAGGTCCAGCCTACTAAACAGGTAGCTGATTGACTCTGAATGCCTGAATACCATTATGTACAGTCTTGCACTCCATCACCGGAGTCTATCTATCGATAATCTGGCTGGCATAATACAGGTCCAGCCTACTAAACAGGTAGCTGATTGACTCTGTATGCCTGAATGCCCTAATGTACAGTTTTGCACTCCATCACCGGTGTCTGTCTATCGATAATCTGGCGGGCATAAAACAGGTCCAGCCTACTAAGCAAGTAGCTGATTGACTTTGTATGCCTGAATGCCGTAATGTACAGTTTTGATCTCCAACACCGGAGTCTGTCTATCGATAATCTGGTGGGCATAATACAGGTCCAGCCTACTAAGCAAGTAGCTGATTGACTTTGTATGCCTGAATGCCATTATGTACAGTCTTGCACTCCATCACCGGAGTCTGTCTATCGATAATCTGGTGGGCATAAAACAGGTCCAGCCTACTAAGCAAGTAGCTGATTGACTTTGTATGCCTGAATGCCGTAATGTACAGTTTTGATCTCCAACACCGGAGTCTGTGTATCGATAATCTGGTGGGCATAATACAGGTCCAGCCTACTAAGCAAGTAGCTGATTGACTTTGTATGCCTGAATGCCATTATGTACAGTCTTGCACTCCATCACCGGAGTCTGTCTATCGATAATCTGGCGGGCATAAAACAGGTCCAGCCTACTAAGCAAGTAGCTGATTGAATTTGTATGCTTGAATGCCGTAATGTACAGTCTTGCACTCCATCACCGGTGTCTGTCTATCGATAATCTGGTGGGCATAAAACAGGTCCAGCCTACTAAGCAAGTAGCTGATTGACTTTGTATGCCTGAATGCCATTATGTACAGTCTTGCACTCCATCACCGGAGTCTATCTATACGATAATCTGGCGGGCATAATACAGGTCCAGCCTACTAAACAGGTAGCTGATTGACTCTGTATGCCGTAATGTACAGTTTTGCACTCCATCACCGGAGTCTGTCTATCGATAATCTGGCGGGCATAATACAGGTCCAGCCTACTAAGCAAGTAGCTGATTGACTTTGTATGCCTGAATGCCATTATGTACAGTCTTGCACTCCATCACCGGAGTCTATCTATCGATAATCTGGCGGGCATAATACAAGTCCAGCCTACTAAATAGGTAGCTGATTGACTCTGTATGCCTGAATGCCGTAATGTACAGTTTTGCACTCCATCACCGGAGTCTGTCTATTGATAATCTGGCGGGCATAATACAGGTCCAGCCTACTAAGCAAGTAGCTGATTGACTTTGTATGCTTGAATGCCGTAATGTACAGTCTTGCACTCCATCACCGGAGTCTGTCTATCGATAGTCTGGTGGGCATAAAACAGGTCCAGCCTACTAAGCAAGTAGCTGATTGACTTTGTATGCCTGAATGCCGTAATGTACAGTTTTGATCTCCAACACCGGAGTCTGTCTATCGATAATCTGGTGGGCATAATACAGGTCCAGCCTACTAAACAAGTAGCTGATTGACTTTGTATGCCTGAATGCCATTATGTACAGTCTTGCACTCCATCACCGGAGTCTGTCTATCGATAATCTGGCGGGCATAATACAGGTCCAGCCTACTAAACAGGTAGCTGATTGACTCTGTATGCCTGAATGCCGTAATCTACAGTCTTGCACTCCATCACCGGAGTCTGTCTATCGATAATCTGGTGGGCATAAAACAGGTCCAGCCTACTAAGCAAGTAGCTGATTGACTTTGTATGCCTGAATGCCGTAATGTACAGTTTTGATCTCCAACACCGGAGTTTGTCTATCGATAATCTGGCGGGCATAATACAGGTCCAGCCTACTAAGCAAGTAGCTGATTGAGTTTGTATGCCTGAATGCCGCAATGTACAGTTTTGAACTTTAACACCGGAGTCTGTCTATCGATAATCTCGTGGGCATAATGCAGGTCCAGCCTACTAAGCAAGTACCTGATTGACTTTGTATGCTTGAATGCCGTAATGTACAGTCTTGCACTCCATCACCGGAGTCTGTCTATCGATAATCTGGTGGGCATAAAACAGGTCCAGCATACTAAGCAAGTAGCTGATTGACTTTGTATGCCTGAATGCCGTAATGTACAGTTTTGATCTCCAACACCGGAGTCTGTCTATCGATAATCTGGTGGGCATAATACAGGTCCAGCCTACTAAGCAAGTAGGTAATTGACTTTGTATGCCTGAATGCCATTATGTACAGTCTTGCACTCCATCACCGGAGTCTATCTATCGATAATCTGGCGGGCATAATACAGGTCCAGCCTACTAAACAGGTAGCTGATTGACTCTGTATGCCTCAATGCCGTAATGTACAGTTTTGCACTCCATCACCGGAGTCTGTCTATCGATAATCTGGCGGGCATAATACAGGTCCAGCCTACTAAGCAAGTAGCTGATTGACTTTGTATGCTTGAATGCCGTAATGTACAGTCTTGCACTCCATCACCGGAGTCTGTCTATCGATAATCTGGCGGGCATAATACAGATCCAGCCTACTAAGCAAGTAGCTGATTGACTTTGTATGCCTGAATGCCGTAATGTACAGTTTTGAACTCCAACACCGGAGTCTGGCTATCGATAATCTTGTGGGCATAATACAGGTCCAGCCTACTAAGCAAGTAGCTGATTGACTTTGTATGCCTGAATGCCATTATGTACAGTCTTGCACTCCATCACCGGAGTCTATCTATCGATAATCTGGCGGGCATAATACAGGTCCAGCCTACTAAATAGGTAGCTGATTGACTCTGTATGCCTGAATGCCGTAATGTACAGTTTTGCACTCCATCACCGGAGTGTGTCTATCGATAATCTGGCGGGCATAAAACAGGTCCAGCCTACTAAGCAAGTAGCTGATTGACTTTGTATGCCTGAATGCCATTATGTACAGTCTTGCACTCCATCACCGGAGTCTGTCTATCGATAATCTGGCGGGCATAATACAGGTCCAGCCTACTAAGCAAGTAGTTGATTGACTTTGTATGCCTGAATGCCGTAATGTACAATTTTGAACTCCAACACCGGAGTCTGTCTATAGATAAACTCGTGGGCATAATACAGGTCCAGCATACTAAGCAAGTAGCTGATTGACTTTGTATGCCTGAATGCCATTATGTACAGTTTTGATCTCCAACACCGGAGTCTGTCTATCGATAATCTGGTGGGTATAATACAGGTCCAGCCTACTAAGCAAGTAGCTGATTGACTTTGTATGCCTGAATGCCATTATGTACAGTCTTGCACTCCATCACCGGAGTCTATCTATCGATAATCTGGCGGGCATAATACAGGTCCAGCCTACTAAACAGGTAGCTGATTGACTCTTTATGCCTGAATGCCGTAATGTACAGTTTTGCACTCCATCACCGGAGTCTGTCTATCGATAATCTGGCGGGCATAATACAGGTGCAGCCTACTAAGCAAGTAGCTGATTGACTTTGTATGCTTTAATGCCGTAATGTACAGTCTTGCACTCCATCACCGGAGTCTGTCTATCGATAATCTGGTGGGCATAAAACAGGTCCAGCCTACTAAGCAAGTAGCTGATTGACTTTGTATGCCTGAATGCCGTAATGTACAGTTTTGATCTCCAACACCGGAGTTTGTCTATCGATAATCTGGTGGGCATAATACAGGTCCAGCCTACTAAGCAAGTAGCTGATTGACTTTGTATGCCTGAATGCCATTATGTACAGTCTTGCACTCCATCACCGGAGTCTATCTATCGATAATCTGGCGGGCATAATACAGGTCCAGCCTACTAAACAGGTAGCTGATTGACTCTGTATGCCTGAATGCCGTAATGTACAGTTTTGCACTCCATCACCGGAGTCTGTCTATCAATAATCTGGCGGGCATAATACAGGTCCAGCCTACTAAGCAAGTAGCTGATTGACTTTGTATGCCTGAATGCCGTAATGTACAGTTTTGAACTCCAACACCGGAGTCTGTCTATCGATAATCTTGTGGGCATAATACAGGTCCAGCCTACTAAGCAAGTAGCTGATTGACTTTGTATGCCTGAATGCCATTATGTACAGTCTTGCACTCCATCACCGGAGTCTATCTATCGATAATCTGGCGGGCATAATACAGGTCCAGCCTACTAAATAGGTGGCTGATTGACTCTGTATGCCTGAATGCCGTAATGTACAGTTTTGCACTCCATCACCGGAGTCTGTCTATCGATAATCTGGTGGGCATAAAACAGGTCCATCCTACTAAGCAAGTAGCTGATTGACTTTGTATGCCTGAATGCCGTAATGTTCAGTTTTGATCTCCAACACCGGAGTCTGTCTATCGATAATCTGGTGGGCATAATACAGGTTCAGCCTACTAAGCAAGTAGCTGATTGACTTTGTATGCCTGAATGCCATTATGTACAGTCTTGCACTCCATCACCCGAGTCTGTCTATCGATAATCTGGTGGGCATAATACAGGTCCAGCCTACTAAGCAAGTAGCTGATTGACTTTGTATGCCTGAATGCCGTAATGTACAGTTTTGATCTCCAACACCGGAGTCTGTCTATCGATAATCTGGTGGGCATAATACAGATCCAGCCTAATAAGCAAGTAGCTGATTGACTTTGTATGCCTGAATGCCATTATGTACAGTCTTGCACTCCATCACCGGAGTCTATCTATCGATAATCTGGCTGGCATAATACAGGTCCAGCCTACTAAACAGGTAGCTGATTGACTCTGTATGCCTGAATACCATTATGTACAGTCTTGCACTCCATCACCGGTGTCTGTCTATCGATAATCTGGCGGGCATAAAACAGGTCCAGCCTACTAAGCAAGTAGCTGATTGACTTTGTATGCCTGAATGCCGTAATGTACAGTTTTGATCTCCAACACCGGAGTCTGTATATCGATAATCTGGTGGGCATAAAACAGGTCCAGCCTACTAAGCAAGTAGCTGATTGACTTTGTATGCCTGAATGCCGTAATGTACAGTTTTTTGATCTCCAACACCGGAGTCTGTCTATCGATAATCTGGTGGGCATAATACAGGTCCAGCCTACTAAGCAAGTAGCTGATTGACTTTGTATGCCTGAATGCCATTATGTACAGTCTTGCACTCCATCACCGGAGTCTGTCTATCGATAATCTGGTGGGCATAAAACAGGTCCAGCCTACTAAGCAAGTAGCTGATTGACTTTGTATGCCTGAATGCCGTAATGTACAGTTTTGATCTCCAACACCGGAGTCTGTGTATCGATAATCTGGTGGGCATAATACAGGTCCAGCCTACTAAGCAAGTAGCTGATTGACTTTGTATGCCTGAATGCCATTATGTACAGTCTTGCACTCCATCACCGGAGTCTGTCTATCGATAATCTGGCGGGCATAATACAGGTCCAGCCTACTAAGCAAGTAGCTGATTGACTTTGTATGCTTGAATGCCGTAATGTACAGTCTTGCACTCCATCACCGGAGTCTGTCTATCGATAATCTGGTGGGCATAAAACAGGTCCAGCCTACTAAGCAAGTAGCTGATTGACTTTGTATGCCTGAATGCCGTAATGTACAGTTTTGATCTCCAACACCGGAGTCTGTCTATCGATAATCTGGTGGGCATAATACAGGTCCAGCCTACTAAGCAAGTAGCTGATTGACTTTGTATGCCTGAATGCCATTATGTACAGTCTTGCACTCCATCACCGGAGTCTGTCTATCGATAATCTGGTGGGCATAAAACAGGTCCAGCCTACTAAACAGGTAGCTGATTGACTCTGTATGCCTGAATGCCGTAATGTACAGTTTTGCACTCCATCACCGGAGTCTGTCTATCGATAATCTGGCGGGCATAATACAGGTCAAGCCTACTAAGCACTTAGCTGATTGACTTTGTATGCTTGAATGCCGTAATGTACAGTCTTTCACTCCATCACCGGAGTCTGTCTATCGATAATCTGGTGGGCATAAAACAGGTCCAGCCTACTAAGCAAGTAGCTGATTTACTTTGTATGCCTGAATGCCGTAATGTACAGTTTTGATCTCCAACACCGGAGTCTGTCTATCAATAATCTGGCGGGCATAATACAGGTCCAGCCTACTAAACAGGTAGCTGATTGACTTTGTATGCTTGAATGCTGTAATGTACAGTCTTGCACTCCATCACCGGAGTTTATCTATCGATAATCTGGTGGGCATAAAACAGGTCCAGCCTACTAAGCAAGTAGCTGATTGACTTTGTATGCCTGAATGCCATTATGTACAGTCTTGCACTCCATCACCGGAGTGTGTCTATCGATAATCTGGGGGGCATAATACAGGTCCAGCCTACTAAGCAAGTAGCTGATTGACTTTGTATGCTTGAATGCCGTAATGTACAGTCTTGCACTCCATCACCGGAGTCTGTCTATCGATAATCTGGTGGGCATAAAACAGGTCCAGCCTACTAAGCAAGTAGCTGATTGACTTTGTATGCCTGAATGCCGTAATGTACAGTTTTGATCTCCAACAACGGAGTCTGTGTATCGATAATCTGGTGGGCATAATACAGGTCCAGCCTACTAAGCAAGTAGCTGATTGACTTTGTATGCCTGAATGCCATTATGTACAGTCTTGCACTCCATCACCGGAGTCTGTCTATCGATAATCTGGTGGGCATAAAACAGGTCCAGCCTACTAAGCAAGTAGCTGATTGACTTTGTATGCCTGAATGCCGTAATGTACAGTTTTGATCTCCAACACCGGAGTCTGTGTATCGATAATCTGGGGGGCATAATACAGGTCCAGCCTAATAAGCAAGTAGCTGATTGACTTTGTATGCCTGAATGCCATTATGTACAGTCTTGCACTCCATCACCGGAGTCTGTCTATCGATAATCTGGCGGGCATAATACAGGTCCAGCCTACTAAACAGGTAGCTGATTGACTCTGTATGCCTGAATGCCATTATGTACAGTCTTGCACTCCATCACCGGAGTCTATCTATCGATAATCTGGCTGGCATAATACAGGTCCAGCCTACTAAACAGGTAGCTGATTGACTCTGTATGCCTGAATGCCCTAATGTACAGTTTTGCACTCCATCACCGGTGTCTGTCTATCGATAATCTGGCGGGCATAAAACAGGTCCAGCCTACTAAGCAAGTAGCTGATTGACTTTGTATGCCTGAATGCCGTAATGTACAGTTTTGATCTCCAACACCTGAGTCTGTATATCGATAATCTGGTGGGCATAAAACAGGTCCAGCCTACTAAGCAAGTAGCTGATTGACTTTGTATGCCTGAATGCCGTAATGTACAGTTTTTTGATCTCCAACACCGGAGTCTGTCTATCGATAATCTGGTGGGCATAATACAGGTCCAGCCTACTAAGCAAGTAGCTGATTGACTTTGTATGCCTGAATGCCATTATGTACAGTCTTGCACTCCATCACCGGAGTCTGTCTATCGATAATCTGGTGGGCATAAAACAGGTCCAGCCTACTAAGCAAGTAGCTGATTGACTTTGTATGCCTGAATGCCGTAATGTACAGTTTTGATCTCCAACACCGGAGTCTGTGTATCGATAATCTGGTGGGCATAATACAGGTCCAGCCTACTAAGCAAGTAGCTGATTGACTTTGTATGCCTGAATGCCATTATGTACAGTCTTGCACTCCATCACCGGAGTCTGTCTATCGATAATCTGGCGGGCATAATACAGGTCCAGCCTACTAAGCAAGTAGCTGATTGACTTTGTATGCTTGAATGCCGTAATGTACAGTCTTGCACTCCATCACCGGAGTCTGTCTATCGATAATCTGGTGGGCATAAAACAGGTCCAGCCTACTAAGCAAGTAGCTGATTGACTTTGTATGCCTGAATGCCGTAATGTACAGTTTTGATCTCCAACACCGGAGTCTGTCTATCGATAATCTGGTGGGCATAATACAGGTCCAGCCTACTAAGCAAGTAGCTGATTGACTTTGTATGCCTGAATGCCATTATGTACAGTCTTGCACTCCATCACCGGAGTCTGTCTATCGATAATCTGGTGGGCATAAAACAGGTCCAGCCTACTAAACAGGTAGCTGATTGACTCTGTATGCCTGAATGCCGTAATGTACAGTTTTGCACTCCATCACCGGAGTCTGTCTATCGATAATCTGGCGGGCATAATACAGGTCCAGCCTACTAAGCAAGTAGCTGATTGACTTTGTATGCTTGAATGCCGTAATGTACAGTCTTGCACTCCATCACCGGAGTCTGTCTATCGATAATCTGGTGGGCATAAAACAGGTCCAGCCTACTAAGCAAGTAGCTGATTGACTTTGTATGCCTGAATGCCATTATGTACAGTCTTGCACTCCATCACCGGAGTGTGTCTATCGATAATCTGGGGGGCATAATACAGGTCCAGCCTACTAAGCAAGTAGCTGATTGACTTTGTATGCTTGAATGCCGTAATGTACAGTCTTGCACTCCATCACCGGAGTCTGTCTATCGATAATCTGGTGGGCATAAAACAGGTCCAGCCTACTAAGCAAGTAGCTGATTGACTTTGTATGCCTGAATGCCGTAATGTACAGTTTTGATCTCCAACAACGGAGTCTGTGTATCGATAATCTGGTGGGCATAATACAGGTCCAGCCTACTAAGCAAGTAGCTGATTGACTTTGTATGCCTGAATGCCATTATGTACAGTCTTGCACTCCATCACCGGAGTCTGTCTATCGATAATCTGGTGGGCATAAAACAGGTCCAGCCTACTAAGCAAGTAGCTGATTGACTTTGTATGCCTGAATGCCGTAATGTACAGTTTTGATCTCCAACACCGGAGTCTGTGTATCGATAATCTGGGGGGCATAATACAGGTCCAGCCTACTAAGCAAGTAGCTGATTGACTTTGTATGCTTGAATGCCGTAATGTACAGTCTTGCACTCCATCACCGGAGTCTCTCTATCGATAATCTGGTGGGCATAAAACAGGTCCAGCCTACTAAGCAAGTAGCTGATTGACTTTGTATGCCTGAATGCCGTAATGTACAGTTTTGATCTCCAACACCGGAGTCTGTCTATCGATAATCTGGCGGGCAAAATACAGGTCCAGCCTACTAAACAGGTAGCTGATTGACTCTGTATGCCTGAATGCCATAATGTACAGTCTTGCACTCCATCACCGGAGTCTGTCTATCGATAATCTGGTGGGCATAAAACAGGTCCAGCCTACTAAGCAAGTAGCTGATTGACTTTGTATGCCTGAATGCCATTATGTACAGTCTTGCACTCCATCACCGGAGTCTGTCTATCGATAAACTGGCGGGCATAATACAGGTCCAGCCTACTAAACAGGTAGCTGATTGACTCTGTATGCCTGAATGCCGTAATGTACAGTTTTGCACTCCATCACCGGAGTCTGTCTATCGATAATCTGGTTGGCATAAAACAGGTCCAGCCTACTAAGCAAGTAGCTGATTGACCTTGTATGCCTGAATGCCGTAATGTACCGTTTTGATCTCCAACACCAGAGTCTGTCTATCGATAATCTGGTGGGCATAACACAGGTCCAGCCTACTAAGCAAGTAGCTGATTGACTTTGTATGCCTTAATGCCGTAATGTACAGTTTTGATCTCCAACAACGGAGTCTGTGTATCGATAATCTGGTGGGCATAATACAGGTCCAGCCTACTAAGCAAGTAGCTGATTGACTTTGTATGCCTGAATGCCATTATGTACAGTCTTGCACTCCATCACCGGAGTCTGTCTATCGATAATCTGGTGGGCATAAAACAGGTCCAGCCTACTAAGCAAGTAGCTGATTGACTTTGTATGCCTGAATGCCGTAATGTACAGTTTTGATCTCCAACACCGGAGTCTGTGTATCGATAATCTGGGGGGCATAATACAGGTCCAGCCTACTAAGCAAGTAGCTGATTGACTTTGTATGCTTGAATGCTGTAATGTACAGTCTTGCACTCCATCACCGGAGTCTCTCTATCGATAATCTGGTGGGTATAAAACAGGTCCAGCCTACTAAGCAAGTAGCTGATTGACTTTGTATGCCTGAATGCCGTAATGTACAGTTTTGATCTCCAACACCGGAGTCTGTCTATCGATAATCTGGCGGGCAAAATACAGGTCCAGCCTACTAAACAGGTAGCTGATTGACTCTGTATGCCTGAATGCCATAATGTACAGTTTTGCACTCCATCACCGGAGTCTGTCTATCGATAATCTGGTGGGCATAAAACAGGTCCAGCCTACTAAGCAAGTAGCTGATTGACTTTGTATGCCTGCATGCCATTATGTACAGTCTTGCACTCCATCACCGGAGTCTGTCTATCGATAATCTGGCGGGCATAATACAGGTCCAGCCTACTAAACAGGTAGCTGATTGACTCTGTATGCCTGAATGCCGTAATGTACAGTTTTGCACTCCATCACCGGAGTCTGTCTATCAATAATCTGGTTGGCATAAAACAGGTCCAGCCTACTAAGCAAGTAGCTGATTGACTTTGTATGCCTGAATGCCGTAATGTACAGTTTTGATCTCCAACACCGGAGTCTGTCTATCGATAATCTGGTGGGCATAATACAGGTCCAGCCTACTAAACAAGTAGCTGATTGACTTTGTATGCCTGAATGCCATTATGTACAGTCTTGCACTCCATCACCGGAGTCTGTCTATCGATAATCTGGCGGGCATAATACAGGTCCAGCCTACTAAACAGGTAGCTGATTGACTCTGTATGCCTGAATGCCGTAATCTACAGTCTTGCACTCCATCACCGGAGTCTGTCTATCGATAATCTGGTGGGCATAAAACAGGTCCAGCCTACTAAGCAAGTAGCTGATTGACTTTGTATGCCTGAATGCCGTAATGTACAGTTTTGATCTCCAACACCGGAGTTTGTCTATCGATAATCTGGCGGGCATAATACAGGTCCAGCCTACTAAGCAAGTAGCTGATTGAGTTTGTATGCCTGAATGCCGCAATGTACAGTTTTGATCTCCAACACCGGAGTCTGTCTATCGATAATCTCGTGGGCATAATGCAGGTCCAGCCTACTAAGCAAGTACCTGATTGACTTTGTATGCTTGAATGCCGTAATGTACAGTCTTGCACTCCATCACCGGAGTCTGTCTATCGATAATCTGGTGGGCATAAAACAGGTCCAGCATACTAAGCAAGTAGCTGATTGACTTTGTATGCCTGAATGCCGTAATGTACAGTTTTGATCTCCAACACCGGAGTCTGTCTATCGATAATCTGGTGGGCATAATACAGGTCCAGCCTACTAAGCAAGTAGGTAATTGACTTTGTATGCCTGAATGCCATTATGTACAGTATTGCACTCCATCACCGGAGTCTATCTATCGATAATCTGGCGGGCATAATACAGGTCCAGCCTACTAAACAGGTAGCTGATTGACTCTGTATGCCTCAATGCCGTAATGTACAGTTTTGCACTCCATCACCGGAGTCTGTCTATCGATAATCTGGCGGGCATAATACAGGTCCAGCCTACTAAGCAAGTAGCTGATTGACTTTGTATGCTTGAATGCCGTAATGTACAGTCTTGCACTCCATCACCGGAGTCTGTCTATCGATAATCTGGCGGGCATAATACAGGTCCAGCCTACTAAACAGGTAGCTGATTGACTCTGTATGCCTGAATGCCGTAATGTACAGTTTTGCACTCCATCACCGGAGTCTGTCTATCGATAATCTGGCGGGCATAATACAGATCCAGCCTACTAAGCAAGTAGCTGATTGACTTTGTATGCCTGAATGCCATTATGTACAGTCTTGCACTCCATCACCGGAGTCTGTCTATCGATAATCTGGCGGGCATAATACAGGTCCAGCCTACTAAGCAAGTAGCTGATTGACTTTGTATGCCTGAATGCCGTAATGTACAGTTTTGATCTCCAACACCGGAGTCTGTGTATCGATAATCTGGTGGGCATAATACAGGTCCAGCCTACTAAGCAAGTAGCTGATTGACTTTGTATGCCTGAATGCCATTATGTACAGTCTTGCACTCCATCACCGGAGTCTGTCTATCGATAATCTGGCGGGCATAATACAGGTCCAGCCTACTAAGCAAGTAGCTGATTGACTTTGTATGCTTGAATGCCGTAATGTACAGTCTTGCACTCCATCACCGGAGTCTGTCTATCGATAATCTGGTGGGCATAAAACAGGTCCAGCCTACTAAGCAAGTAGCTGATTGACTTTGTATGCCTGAATGCCGTAATGTACAGTTTTGATCTCCAACACCGGAGTCTGTGTATCGATAATCTGGGGGGCATAATACAGGTCCAGCCTACTAAGCAAGTAGCTGATTGACTTTGTATGCTTGAATGCCGTAATGTACAGTCTTGCACTCCATCACCGGAGTCTCTCTATCGATAATCTGGTGGGCATAAAACAGGTCCAGCCTACTAAGCAAGTAGCTGATTGACTTTGTATGCCTGAATGCCGTAATGTACAGTTTTGATCTCCAACACCGGAGTCTGTCTATCGATAATCTGGCGGGCAAAATACAGGTCCAGCCTACTAAACAGGTAGCTGATTGACTCTGTATGCCTGAATGCCATAATGTACAGTCTTGCACTCCATCACCGGAGTCTGTCTATCGATAATCTGGTGGGCATAAAACAGGTCCAGCCTACTAAGCAAGTAGCTGATTGACTTTGTATGCCTGAATGCCATTATGTACAGTCTTGCACTCCATCACCGGAGTCTGTCTATCGATAATCTGGCGGGCATAATACAGGTCCAGCCTACTAAACAGGTAGCTGATTGACTCTGTATGCCTGAATGCCGTAATGTACAGTTTTGCACTCCATCACCGGAGTCTGTCTATCGATAATCTGGTTGGCATAAAACAGGTCCAGCCTACTAAGCAAGTAGCTGATTGACCTTGTATGCCTGAATGCCGTAATGTACCGTTTTGATCTCCAACACCAGAGTCTGTCTATCGATAATCTGGTGGGCATAACACAGGTCCAGCCTACTAAGCAAGTAGCTGATTGACTTTGTATGCCTTAATGCCGTAATGTACAGTTTTGATCTCCAACAACGGAGTCTGTGTATCGATAATCTGGTGGGCATAATACAGGTCCAGCCTACTAAGCAAGTAGCTGATTGACTTTGTATGCCTGAATGCCATTATGTACAGTCTTGCACTCCATCACCGGAGTCTGTCTATCGATAATCTGGTGGGCATAAAACAGGTCCAGCCTACTAAGCAAGTAGCTGATTGACTTTGTATGCCTGAATGCCGTAATGTACAGTTTTGATCTCCAACACCGGAGTCTGTGTATCGATAATCTGGGGGGCATAATACAGGTCCAGCCTACTAAGCAAGTAGCTGATTGACTTTGTATGCTTGAATGCTGTAATGTACAGTCTTGCACTCCATCACCGGAGTCTCTCTATCGATAATCTGGTGGGTATAAAACAGGTCCAGCCTACTAAGCAAGTAGCTGATTGACTTTGTATGCCTGAATGCCGTAATGTACAGTTTTGATCTCCAACACCGGAGTCTGTCTATCGATAATCTGGCGGGCAAAATACAGGTCCAGCCTACTAAACAGGTAGCTGATTGACTCTGTATGCCTGAATGCCATAATGTACAGTTTTGCACTCCATCACCGGAGTCTGTCTATCGATAATCTGGTGGGCATAAAACAGGTCCAGCCTACTAAGCAAGTAGCTGATTGACTTTGTATGCCTGAATGCCGTAATGTACAGTTTTGATCTCCAACACCGGAGTTTGTCTATCGATAATCTGGCGGGCATAATACAGGTCCAGCCTACTAAGCAAGTAGCTGATTGAGTTTGTATGCCTGAATGCCGCAATGTACAGTTTTGATCTCCAACACCGGAGTCTGTCTATCGATAATCTCGTGGGCATAATGCAGGTCCAGCCTACTAAGCAAGTACCTGATTGACTTTGTATGCTTGAATGCCGTAATGTACAGTCTTGCACTCCATCACCGGAGTCTGTCTATCGATAATCTGGTGGGCATAAAACAGGTCCAGCATACTAAGCAAGTAGCTGATTGACTTTGTATGCCTGAATGCCGTAATGTACAGTTTTGATCTCCAACACCGGAGTCTGTCTATCGATAATCTGGTGGGCATAATACAGGTCCAGCCTACTAAGCAAGTAGGTAATTGACTTTGTATGCCTGAATGCCATTATGTACAGTATTGCACTCCATCACCGGAGTCTATCTATCGATAATCTGGCGGGCATAATACAGGTCCAGCCTACTAAACAGGTAGCTGATTGACTCTGTATGCCTCAATGCCGTAATGTACAGTTTTGCACTCCATCACCGGAGTCTGTCTATCGATAATCTGGCGGGCATAATACAGGTCCAGCCTACTAAGCAAGTAGCTGATTGACTTTGTATGCTTGAATGCCGTAATGTACAGTCTTGCACTCCATCACCGGAGTCTGTCTATCGATAATCTGGCGGGCATAATACAGGTCCAGCCTACTAAACAGGTAGCTGATTGACTCTGTATGCCTGAATGCCGTAATGTACAGTTTTGCACTCCATCACCGGAGTCTGTCTATCGATAATCTGGCGGGCATAATACAGATCCAGCCTACTAAGCAAGTAGCTGATTGACTTTGTATGCCTGAATGCCGTAATGTACAGTTTTGAACTCCAACACCGGAGTCTGGCTATCGATAATCTTGTGGGCATAATACAGTTCCAGCCTACTAAGCAAGTAGCTGATTGACTTTGTATGCCTGAATGCCATTATGTACAGTCTTGCACTCCATCACCGGAGTCTATCTATCGATAATCTGGCGGGCATAATACAGGTCCAGCCTACTAAATAGGTAGCTGATTGACTCTGTATGCCTGAATGCCGTAATGTACAGTTTTGCACTCCATTACCGGAGTGTGTCTATCGATAATCTGGCGGGCATAAAACAGGTCCAGCCTACTAAGCAAGTAGCTGATTGACTTTGTATGCCTGAATGCCATTATGTACAGTCTTGCACTCCATCACCGGAGTCTGTCTATCGATAATCTGGCGGGCATAATACAGGTCCAGCCTACTAAGCAAGTAGTTGATTGACTTTGTATGCCTGAATGCCGTAATGTACAATTTTGAACTCCAACACCGGAGTCTGTCTATAGATAAACTCGTGGGCATAATACAGGTCCAGCATACTAAGCAAGTAGCTGATTGACTTTGTATGCCTGAATGCCATTATGTACAGTTTTGATCTCCAACACCGGAGTCTGTCTATCGATAATCTGGTGGGTATAATACAGGTCCAGCCTACTAAGCAAGTAGCTGATTGACTTTGTATGCCTGAATGCCATTATGTACAGTCCTGCACTCCATCACCGGAGTCTATCTATCGATAATCTGGCGGGCATAATACAGGTCCAGCCTACTAAACAGGTAGCTGATTGACTCTTTATGCCTGAATGCCGTAATGTACAGTTTTGCACTCCATCACCGGAGTCTGTCTATCGATAATCTGGCGGGCATAATACAGGTGCAGCCTACTAAGCAAGTAGCTGATTGACTTTGTATGCTTTAATGCCGTAATGTACAGTCTTGCACTCCATCACCGGAGTCTGTCTATCGATAATCTGGTGGGCATAAAACAGGTCCAGCCTACTAAGCAAGTAGCTGATTGACTTTGTATGCCTGAATGCCGTAATGTACAGTTTTGATCTCCAACACCGGAGTTTGTCTATCGATAATCTGGTGGGCATAATACAGGTCCAGCCTACTAAGCAAGTAGCTGATTGACTTTGTATGCCTGAATGCCATTATGTACAGTCTTGCACTCCATCACCGGAGTCTATCTATCGATAATCTGGCGGGCATAATACAGGTCCAGCCTACTAAACAGGTAGCTGATTGACTCTGTATGCCTGAATGCCGTAATGTACAGTTTTGCACTCCATCACCGGAGTCTGTCTATCAATAATCTGGCGGGCATAATACAGGTCCAGCCTACTAAGCAAGTAGCTGATTGACTTTGTATGCCTGAATGCCGTAATGTACAGTTTTGAACTCCAACACCGGAGTCTGTCTATCGATAATCTTGTGGGCATAATACAGGTCCAGCCTACTAAGCAAGTAGCTGATTGACTTTGTATGCCTGAATGCCATTATGTACAGTCTTGCACTCCATCACCGGAGTCTATCTATCGATAATCTGGCGGGCATAATACAGGTCCAGCCTACTAAATAGGTGGCTGATTGACTCTGTATGCCTGAATGCCGTAATGTACAGTTTTGCACTCCATCACCGGAGTCTGTCTATCGATAATCTGGTGGGCATAAAACAGGTCCATCCTACTAAGCAAGTAGCTGATTGACTTTGTATGCCTGAATGCCGTAATGTTCAGTTTTGATCTCCAACACCGGAGTCTGTCTATCGATAATCTGGTGGGCATAATACAGGTTCAGCCTACTAAGCAAGTAGCTGATTGACTTTGTATGCCTGAATGCCATTATGTACAGTCTTGCACTCCATCACCGGAGTCTGTCTATCGATAATCTGGTGGGCATAATACAGGTCCAGCCTACTAAGCAAGTAGCTGATTGACTTTGTATGCCTGAATGCCGTAATGTACAGTTTTGATCTCCAACACCGGAGTCTGTCTATCGATAATCTGGTGGGCATAATACAGGTCCAGCCTAATAAGCAAGTAGCTGATTGACTTTGTATGCCTGAATGCCATTATGTACAGTCTTGCACTCCATCACCGGAGTCTATCTATCGATAATCTGGCTGGCATAATACAGGTCCAGCCTACTAAACAGGTAGCTGATTGACTCTGTATGCCTGAATACCATTATGTACAGTCTTGCACTCCATCACCGGTGTCTGTCTATCGATAATCTGGCGGGCATAAAACAGGTCCAGCCTACTAAGCAAGTAGCTGATTGACTTTGTATGCCTGAATGCCGTAATGTACAGTTTTGATCTCCAACACCGGAGTCTGTATATCGATAATCTGGTGGGCATAAAACAGGTCCAGCCTACTAAGCAAGTAGCTGATTGACTTTGTATGCCTGAATGCCGTAATGTACAGTTTTTTGATCTCCAACACCGGAGTCTGTCTATCGATAATCTGGTGGGCATAATACAGGTCCAGCCTACTAAGCAAGTAGCTGATTGACTTTGTATGCCTGAATGCCATTATGTACAGTCTTGCACTCCATCACCGGAGTCTGTCTATCGATAATCTGGTGGGCATAAAACAGGTCCAGCCTACTAAGCAAGTAGCTGATTGACTTTGTATGCCTGAATGCCGTAATGTACAGTTTTGATCTCCAACACCGGAGTCTGTGTATCGATAATCTGGTGGGCATAATACAGGTCCAGCCTACTAAGCAAGTAGCTGATTGACTTTGTATGCCTGAATGCCATTATGTACAGTCTTGCACTCCATCACCGGAGTCTGTCTATCGATAATCTGGCGGGCATAATACAGGTCCAGCCTACTAAGCAAGTAGCTGATTGACTTTGTATGCTTGAATGCCGTAATGTACAGTCTTGCACTCCATCACCGGAGTCTGTCTATCGATAATCTGGTGGGCATAAAACAGGTCCAGCCTACTAAGCAAGTAGCTGATTGACTTTGTATGCCTGAATGCCGTAATGTACAGTTTTGATCTCCAACACCGGAGTCTGTCTATCGATAATCTGGTGGGCATAATACAGGTCCAGCCTACTAAGCAAGTAGCTGATTGACTTTGTATGCCTGAATGCCATTATGTACAGTCTTGCACTCCATCACCGGAGTCTGTCTATCGATAATCTGGTGGGCATAAAACAGGTCCAGCCTACTAAACAGGTAGCTGATTGACTCTGTATGCCTGAATGCCGTAATGTACAGTTTTGCACTCCATCACCGGAGTCTGTCTATCGATAATCTGGCGGGCATAATACAGGTCAAGCCTACTAAGCAAGTAGCTGATTGACTTTGTATGCTTGAATGCCGTAATGTACAGTCTTGCACTCCATCACCGGAGTCTGTCTATCGATAATCTGGTGGGCATAAAACAGGTCCAGCCTACTAAGCAAGTAGCTGATTGACTTTGTATGCCTGAATGCCGTAATGTACAGTTTTGATCTCCAACACCGGAGTCTGTCTATCAATAATCTGGCGGGCATAATACAGGTCCAGCCTACTAAACAGGTAGCTGATTGACTTTGTATGCTTGAATGCTGTAATGTACAGTCTTGCACTCCATCACCGGAGTTTATCTATCGATAATCTGGTGGGCATAAAACAGGTCCAGCCTACTAAGCAAGTAGCTGATTGACTTTGTATGCCTGAATGCCATTATGTACAGTCTTGCACTCCATCACCGGAGTGTGTCTATCGATAATCTGGGGGGCATAATACAGGTCCAGCCTACTAAGCAAGTAGCTGATTGACTTTGTATGCTTGAATGCCGTAATGTACAGTCTTGCACTCCATCACCGGAGTCTGTCTATCGATAATCTGGTGGGCATAAAACAGGTCCAGCCTACTAAGCAAGTAGCTGATTGACTTTGTATGCCTGAATGCCGTAATGTACAGTTTTGATCTCCAACAACGGAGTCTGTGTATCGATAATCTGGTGGGCATAATACAGGTCCAGCCTACTAAGCAAGTAGCTGATTGACTTTGTATGCCTGAATGCCATTACGTACAGTCTTGCACTCCATCACCGGAGTCTGTCTATCGATAATCTGGTGGGCATAAAACAGGTCCAGCCTACTAAGCAAGTAGCTGATTGACTTTGTATGCCTGAATGCCGTAATGTACAGTTTTGATCTCCAACACCGGAGTCTGTGTATCGATAATCTGGGGGGCATAATACAGGTCCAGCCTAATAAGCAAGTAGCTGATTGACTTTGTATGCCTGAATGCCATTATGTACAGTCTTGCACTCCATCACCGGAGTCTGTCTATCGATAATCTGGCGGGCATAATACAGGTCCAGTCTACTAAACAGGTAGCTGATTGACTCTGTATGCCTGAATGCCATTATGTACAGTCTTGCACTCCATCACCGGAGTCTATCTATCGATAATCTGGCTGGCATAATACAGGTCCAGCCTACTAAACAGGTAGCTGATTGACTCTGTATGCCTGAATGCCCTAATGTACAGTTTTGCACTCCATCACCGGTGTCTGTCTATCGATAATCTGGCGGGCATAAAACAGGTCCAGCCTACTAAGCAAGTAGCTGATTGACTTTGTATGCCTGAATGCCGTAATGTACAGTTTTGATCTCCAACACCTGAGTCTGTATATCGATAATCTGGTGGGCATAAAACAGGTCCAGCCTACTAAGCAAGTAGCTGATTGACTTTGTATGCCTGAATGCCGTAATGTACAGTTTTTTGATCTCCAACACCGGAGTCTGTCTATCGATAATCTGGTGGGCATAATACAGGTCCAGCCTACTAAGCAAGTAGCTGATTGACTTTGTATGCTTGAATGCCGTAATGTACAGTCTTGCACTCCATCACCGGAGTCTGTCTATCGATAATCTGGTGGGCATAAAACAGGTCCAGCCTACTAAGCAAGTAGCTGATTGACTTTGTATGCCTGAATGCCGTAATGTACAGTTTTGATCTCCAACAACGGAGTCTGAGTATCGATAATCTGGTGGGCATAATACAGGTCCAGCCTACTAAGCAAGTAGCTGATTGACTTTGTATGCCTGAATGCCATTATGTACAGTCTTGCACTCCATCACCGGAGTCTGTCTATCGATAATCTGGTGGGCATAAAACAGGTCCAGCCTACTAAGCAAGTAGCTGATTGACTTTGTATGCCTGAATGCCGTAATGTAAAGTTTTGATCTCCAACACCGGAGTCTGTGTATCGATAATCTGGTGGGCATAAAACAGGTCCAGCCTACTAAGCAAGTAGCTGATTGACTTTGTATGCCTGAATGCCGTAATGTACAGTTTTGATCTCCAACACCGGAGTCTGTCTATCGATAATCTGGCGGGCAAAATACAGGTCCAGCCTACTAAACAGGTAGCTGATTGACTCTGTATGCCTGAATGCCATAATGTACAGTCTTGCACTCCATCACCGGAGTCTGTCTATCGATAATCTGGTGGGCATAAAACAGGTCCAGCCTACTAAGCAAGTAGCTGATTGACTTTGTATGCCTGAATGCCGTAATGTACAGTTTTGATCTCCAACACCAGAGTCTGTCTATCGATAATCTGGTGGGCATAACACAGGTCCAGCCTACTAAGCAAGTAGCTGATTGACTTTGTATGCCTGAATACCATTATGTATTGTCTTGTACTCCATCACCGGAGTCTATCTATCGATAATCTGGCGGGCATAATACAGGTCCAGCCTACTAAACAAGTAGCTGATTGACTTTGTATGCCTGAATGCCATTATGTACAGTCTTGCACTCCATCACCGGAGTCTGTCAATCGATAATCTGGCGGGCATAATACAGGTCCAGCCTACTAAACAGGTAGCTGATTGACTCTGTATGCCTGAATGCCGTAATGTACAGTTTTGCACTCCATCACCGGAGTCTGACTATCGATAATCTGGCGGGCATAATACAGGTCCAGCCTACTAAGCAAGTAGCTGATTGACTTTGTATGCCTGAATGCCATTATGTACAGTCTTGCACTCCATCACCGGAGTCTGTCTATCGATAATCTGGCGGGCATAATACAGGTCCAGCCTACTAAGCAAGTAGCTGATTGACTTTGTATGCCTGAATGACGTAATGTACAGTTTTGATCTCCAACACCGGAGTCTGTCTATCGATAATCTGGTGGGCATAATACAGGTCCAGCCTACTAAGCAAGTAGCTGATTGACTTTGTATGCCTGAATGCCGTAATGTACAGTTTTGCACTCCATCACCGGAGTCTGTCTATCGATAATCTGGCGGGCATAATACAGGTCCAGCCTACTAAGCAAGTAGCTGATTGACTTTGTATGCCTGAATGCCGTAATGTACAGTTTTGATCTCCAACACCGGAGTCTGTCTATCGATAATCTGGTGGGCATAATACAGGTCCAGCCTACAAAGCAAGTAGCTGATTGACTTTGTATGCCTGAATACCATTATGTACTGTCTTGTACTCCATCACCGGAGTCTATCTATCGATAATCTGGCGGGCATAATACAGGTCCAGCCTACTAAACAAGTAGCTGATTGACTTTTTATGCCTGAATGCCATTATGTACAGTCTTGCACTCCATCACCGGAGTCTGTCTATCGATAATCTGGCGGGCATAATACAGGTCCAGCCTACTAAACAGGTAGCTGATTGACTCTGTATGCCTGAATGCCGTAATGTACAGTCTTGCACTCCATCACCGGAGTCTGTCTATCTATAATCTGGTGGGCATAAAACAGGTCCAGCCTACTAAGCAAGTAGCTGATTGACTTTGTATGCCTGAATGCCATTATGTACAGTCTTGCACTCCATCACCGGAGTCTGTCTATCGATAATCTGGCGGGCATAATACAGGTCCAGCCTACTAAACAGGTAGCTGATTGACTCTGTATGCCTGAATGCCGTAATGTACAGTCTTGCACTCCATCACCGGAGTCTGTCTATCGATAATCTGGTGGGCATAAAACAGGTCCAGCCTACTAAGCAAGTAGCTGATTGACTTTGTATGCCTGAATGCCGTAATGTACAGTTTTGATCTCCAACACCGGAGTCTGTGTATCGATAATCTGGGGGGCATAATACAGGTCCAGCCTACTAAGCAAGTAGCTGATTGACTTTGTATGCTTGAATGCTGTAATGTACAGTCTTGCACTCCATCACCGGAGTCTCTCTATCGATAATCTGGTGGGTATAAAACAGGTCCAGCCTACTAAGCAAGTAGCTGATTGACTTTGTATGCCTGAATGCCGTAATGTACAGTTTTGATCTCCAACACCGGAGTCTGTCTATCGATAATCTGGCGGGCAAAATACAGGTCCAGCCTACTAAACAGGTAGCTGATTGACTCTGTATGCCTGAATGCCATAATGTACAGTTTTGCACTCCATCACCGGAGTCTGTCTATCGATAATCTGGTGGGCATAAAACAGGTCCAGCCTACTAAGCAAGTAGCTGATTGACTTTGTATGCCTGCATGCCATTATGTACAGTCTTGCACTCCATCACCGGAGTCTGTCTATCGATAATCTGGCGGGCATAATACAGGTCCAGCCTACTAAACAGGTAGCTGATTGACTCTGTATGCCTGAATGCCGTAATGTACAGTTTTGCACTCCATCACTGGAGTCTGTCTATCAATAATCTGGTTGGCATAAAACAGGTCCAGCCTACTAAGCAAGTAGCTGATTGACTTTGTATGCCTGAATGCCGTAATGTACAGTTTTGATCTCCAACACCAGAGTCTGTCTATCGATAATCTGGTGGGCATAACACAGGTCCAGCCTACTAAGCAAGTAGCTGATGGACTTTGTATGCCTGAATACCATTATGTACTGTCTTGTACTCCATCACCGGAGTCTATCTATCGATAATCTGGCGGGCATAATACAGGTCCAGCCTACTAAACAAGTAGCTGATTGACTTTGTATGCCTGAATGCCATTATGTACAGTCTTGCACTCCATCACCGGAGTCTGTCAATCGATAATCTGGCGGGCATAATACAGGTCCAGCCTACTAAACAGGTAGCTGATTGACTCTGTATGCCTGAATGCCGTAATGTACAGTTTTGCACTCCATCACCGGAGTCTGACTATCGATAATCTGGCGGGCATAATACAGGTCCAGCCTACTAAGCAAGTAGCTGATTGACTTTGTATGCCTGAATGCCATTATGTACAGTCTTGCACTCCATCACCGGAGTCTGTCTATCGATAATCTGGCGGGCATAATACAGGTCCAGCCTACTAAGCAAGTAGCTGATTGACTTTGTATGCCTGAATGACGTAATGTACAGTTTTGATCTCCAACACCGGAGTCTGTCTATCGATAATCTGGTGGGCATAATACAGGTCCAGCCTACTAAGCAAGTAGCTGATTGACTTTGTATGCCTGAATGCCATTATGTACAGTCTTGCACTCCATCACCGGAGTCTGTCTATCGATAATCTGGTGGGCATAAAACAGGTCCAGCCTACTAAGCAAGTAGCTGATTGACTTTGTATGCCTGAATGCCGTAATGTACAGTTTTGATCTCCAACACCGGAGTCTGTGTATCGATAATCTGAGGGGCATAATACAGGTCCAGCCTACTAAGCAAGTAGCTGATTGACTTTGTATGCTTGAATGCTGTAATGTACAGTCTTGCACTCCATCACCGGAGTCTCTCTATCGATAATCTGGTGGGTATAAAACAGGTCCAGCCTACTAAGCAAGTAGCTGATTGACTTTGTATGCCTGAATGCCGTAATGTACAGTTTTGATCTCCAACACCGGAGTCTGCTTATCGATAATCTGGCGGGCAAAATACAGGTCCAGCCTACTAAACAGGTAGCTGATTGACTCTGTATGCCTGAATGCCATAATGTACAGTTTTGCACTCCATCACCGGAGTCTGTCTATCGATAATCTGGTGGGCATAAAACAGGTCCAGCCTACTAAGCAAGTAGCTGATTGACTTTGTATGCCTGCATGCCATTATGTACAGTCTTGCACTCCATCACCGGAGTCTGTCTATCGATAATCTGGCGGGCATAATACAGGTCCAGCCTACTAAACAGGTAGCTGATTGACTCTGTATGCCTGAATGCCGTAATGTACAGTTTTGCACTCCATCACTGGAGTCTGTCTATCAATAATCTGGTTGGCATAAAACAGGTCCAGCCTACTAAGCAAGTAGCTGATTGACTTTGTATGCCTGAATGCCGTAATGTACAGTTTTGATCTCCAACACCAGAGTCTGTCTATCGATAATCTGGTGGGCATAACACAGGTCCAGCCTACTAAGCAAGTAGCTGATTGACTTTGTATGCCTGAATACCATTATGTACTGTCTTGTACTCCATCACCGGAGTCTATCTATCGATAATCTGGCGGGCATAATACAGGTCCAGCCTACTAAACAAGTAGCTGATTGACTTTGTATGCCTGAATGCCATTATGTACAGTCTTGCACTCCATCACCGGAGTCTGTCAATCGATAATCTGGCGGGCATAATACAGGTCCAGCCTACTAAACAGGTAGCTGATTGACTCTGTATGCCTGAATGCCGTAATGTACAGTTTTGCACTCCATCACCGGAGTCTGACTATCGATAATCTGGCGGGCATAATACAGGTCCAGCCTACTAAGCAAGTAGCTGATTGACTTTGTATGCCTGAATGCCATTATGTACAGTCTTGCACTCCATCACCGGAGTCTGTCTATCGATAATCTGGCGGGCATAATACAGGTCCAGCCTACTAAGCAAGTAGCTGATTGACTTTGTATGCCTGAATGACGTAATGTACAGTTTTGATCTCCAACACCGGAGTCTGTCTATCGATAATCTGGTGGGCATAATACAGGTCCAGCCTACTAAGCAAGTAGCTGATTGACTTTGTATGCCTGAATGCCGTAATGTACAGTTTTGCACTCCATCACCGGAGTCTGTCTATCGATAATCTGGCGGGCATAATACAGGTCCAGCCTACTAAGCAAGTAGCTGATTGACTTTGTATGCCTGAATGCCGTAATGTACAGTTTTGATCTCCAACACCGGAGTCTGTCTATCGATAATCTGGTGGGCATAATACAGGTCCAGCCTACAAAGCAAGTAGCTGATTGACTTTGTATGCCTGAATACCATTATGTACTGTCTTGTACTCCATCACCGGAGTCTATCTATCGATAATCTGGCGGGCATAATACAGGTCCAGCCTACTAAACAAGTAGCTGATTGACTTTTTATGCCTGAATGCCATTATGTACAGTCTTGCACTCCATCACCGGAGTCTGTCTATCGATAATCTGGCGGGCATAATACAGGTCCAGCCTACTAAACAGGTAGCTGATTGACTCTGTATGCCTGAATGCCGTAATGTACAGTCTTGCACTCCATCACCGGAGTCTGTCTATCTATAATCTGGTGGGCATAAAACAGGTCCAGCCTACTAAGCAAGTAGCTGATTGACTTTGTATGCCTGAATGCCATTATGTACAGTTTTGATCTCCAACACCGGAGTCTGTCTATCGATAATCTGGTGGGCATAATACAGGTCCAGCCTACTAAGCAAGTAGCTGATTGACCTTGTATGCCTGAATGCCATTATGTACAGTATTGCACTCCATCACCGGAGTCTGTCTATCGATAATCTGGTGGGCATAAAACAGGTCCAGCCTACTAAGCAAGTAGCTGATTGACTTTGTATATCTGAATGCCGTAATGTACAGTTTTGATCTCCAACAGCGGAGTCTGTCTATCGATAATCTGGTGGGCATAATACAGGTCCAGCCTACTAAGCAAGTAGCTGATTGACTTTGTATGCCTGAATGCCATTATGTACAGTCTTGCACTCCATCACCGGAGTCTGTCTATCGATAATCTGGCGGGCATAATACAGGTCCAGCCTACTAAGCAAGTAGCTGATTGACTCTGTATGCCTGAATGCCGTAATGTACAGTTTTGCACTCCATCACCGGAGTCTGTCTATCGATAATCTGGCGGGCATAATACAGGTCTAGCCTACTAAGCAAGTAGCTGATTGACTTTGTATGCTTGAATGCCGTAATGTACAGTCTTGCACTCCATCACCGGAGTCTGTCTATCGATAATCTGGTGGGCATAAAACAGGTCCAGCCTACTAAGCAAGTAGCTGATTGACTTTGTATGCCTGAATGCCATTATGTACAGTCTTGCACTCCATCACCGGAGTCTGTCTATCGATAATCTGGCAGGCATAATACAGGTCCAGCCTACTAAACAGGTAGCTGATTGACTCTGTATGCCTGAATGCCGTAATGTACAGTTTTGCACTCCATCACCGGAGTCTGTCTATTGATAATCTGGCGGGCATAATACAGGTCCAGCCTACAAAGCAAGTAGCTGATTGACTTTGTATGCCTGAATGCCATTATGTACAGTCTTGCACTCCATCACCGGAGTCTGTCTATCGATAATCTGGTGGGCATAATACAGGTCCAGCCTACTAAGCAAGTAGCTGATTGACTTTGTATGCTTGAATGCCGTAATGTACAGTCTTGCACTCCATCACCGGAGTCTGTCTATCGATAATCTGGTGGGCATAAAACAGGTCCAGCCTACTAAGCAAGTAGCTGATTGATTTTGTATGCCTGAATGCCGTAATGTATAGTTTTGATCTCCATCACCGGAGTCTGTCTATTGATAATCTGGCGGGCATAATACAGGTCCAGCCTACTAAGCAAGTAGCTGATTGACTTTGTATGCTTGAATGCCGTAATGTAAAGTCTTGCACTCCATCACCGGAGTCTGTCTATCGATAATCTGGTGGGCATAAAACAGGTCCAGCCTACTAAGCAAGTAGCTGATTGACTTTGTATGCCTGAATGCCATTATGTACAGTCTTGCACTCCATCACCGGAGTCTGTCTATCGATAATCTGGCGGGCATAATACAGGTCCAGCCTACTAAACAGGTAGCTGATTGACTCTGTATGCCTGAATGCCGTAATGTACAGTTTTGCACTCCATCACCGGAGTCTGTCTATCGATAATCTGGCGGGCATAATACAGGTCCAGCCTACTAAGCAAGTAGCTGATTGACTTTGTATGCCTGAATGTCGTAATGTACAGTTTTGAACTCCAACACCGGAGTCTGTCTATCGATAATCTTGTGGGCATAATACAGGTCCAGCCTACTAAGCAAGTAGCTGATTGACTTTGTATGCCTGAATGCCATTATGTAAAGTCTTGCACTCCATCATCGGAGTCTATCTATCGATAATCTGGCGGGCATAATACAGGTCCAGCCTACTAAACAGGTAGCTGATTGACTCTGTATGCCTGAATGCCGTAATGTACAGTTTTGCACTCCATCACCGGAGTCTGTCTATCGATAATCTGGCGGGCATAATACAGGTCCAGCCTACTAAACAGGTAGCTGATTGACTCTGTATGCCTGAATGCCATTATGTACAGTTTTGCACTCCATCACCGGAGTCTGTCTATCGATAATCTGGCGGGCATAATACAGGTCCAGCCTACTAAGCAAGTAGCTGATTGACTTTGTATGCCTGAATGCCGTAATGTACAGTTTTGCACTCCATCACCGGAGTCTGTCTATCGATAATCTGGCGGGCATAATACAGGTCCAGCCTACTAAGCAAGTAGCTGATTGACTTTGTATGCCTGAATGCCATTATGTACAGTCTTGCACTCCATCACCGGAGTCTGTCTATCGATAATCTGGCGGGCATAATACAGGTCCAGCCTACTAAACAGGTAGCTGATTGACTCTGTATGCCTGAATGCCGTAATGTACAGTTTTGCACTCCATCACCGGAGTCTGTCTATCGATAATCTGGTGGGCATAATACAGGTCCAGCCTACTAAACAGGTAGCTGATTGACTCTGTATGCCTGAATGCCGTAATGTACAATTTTGATCTCCAACACCGGAGTCTGTCTATCGATAATCTGGTGGGCATAATACAGGTTCAGCCTACTAAACAAATAGCTGATTGACTTTGTATGCCTGAATGCCATTATGTACAGTTTTGCACTCCATCACCGGAGTCTGTCTATCGATAATCTGGCGGGCATAATACAGGTCCAGCCTACTAAGCAAGTAGCTGATTGACTTTTTATGCCTGAATGCCGTAATGTACAGTTTTGAACTCCAACACCGGAGTCTATCTATCGATAATCTGGCGGGCATAATACAGGTCCAGCCTACTAAACAGGTAGCTGATTGACTCTGTATGCCTGAATGCCGTAATGTACAGTTTTGCACTCCATCACCGGAGTCTGTCTATCGATAATCTGGCGGGCATAATACAGGTCTAGCCTACTAAGCAAGTAGCTGATTGACTTTGTATGCTTGAATGCCGTAATGTACAGTCTTGCACTCCATCACCGGAGTCTGTCTATCGATAATCTGGTGGGCATAAAACAGGTCCAGCCTACTAAGCAAGTAGCTGATTGACTTTGTATGCCTGAATGCCATTATGTACAGTCTTGCACTCCATCACCGGAGTCTGTCTATCGATAATCTGGCGGGCATAATACAGGTCCATCCTACTAAACAGGTAGCTGATTGACTTTGTATGCCTGAATGCCGTAATGTACAATTTTGATCTCCAACACCGGAGTCTGTCTATCGATAATCTGGTGGGCATAATACAGGTCCAGCCTACTAAGCAAGTAGCTGATTGACTTTGTATGCCTGAATGCCATTATATACAGTCTTGCACTCCATCACCGGAGTCTGTCTATCGATAATCTGGCAAGCATAATACAGGTCCAGCCTACTAAACAGGTAGCTGATTGACTCTGTATGCCTGAATGCCGTAATGTACAGTTTTGCACTCCATCATCGGAGTCTGTCTATCGATAATCTGGCGGGCATAATACAGGTCCAGCCTACTAAGCAAGTAGCTGATTGACTTTGTATGCTTGAATGCCGTAATGTACAGTCTTGCACTCCATCACCGGAGTCTGTCTATCTATAATCTGGTGGGCATAAAACAGGTCCAGCCTACTAAGCAAGTATCTGATTGACTTTGTATGCATGAATGCCATTATGTACAGTTTTGATCTCCAACACCGGAGTCTGTCTATCGATAATCTGGCGGGCATAATACAGGTCCAGCCTACTAAACAGGTAGCTGATTGACTCTGTATGCCTGAATGCCGTAATGTACAGTTTTGCACTCCATCACCGGAGTCTGTCTATCGATAATCTGGCGGGCATAATAAAGGTCCAGCCTACTAAGCAAGTAGCTGATTGACTTTGTATGCTTGAATGCCGTAATGTACAGTCTTGCACTCCATCACCGGAGTCTGTCTATCGATAATCTGGTGGGCATAATACAGGTCCAGCCTAATAAGCAAGTAGCTGATTGACTTTGTATGCCTGAATGCCATTATGTACAGTCTTGCACTCCATCACCGGAGTCTATCTATCGATAATCTGGCGGGCATAATACAGGTCCAGCCTACTAAACAGGTAGCTGATTGACTTTGTATGCCGTAAGGTACAGTTTTGCACTCCATCACCGGAGTCTGTCTATCGATAATCTGGCGGGCATAATACAGGTCCAGCCTACTAAGCAAGTAGCTGATTGACTTTGTATGCTTGGATGCCGTAATGTACAGTCTTGCACTCCATCACCAGAGTCTGTCTATCGATAATCTGGTGGGCATAAAACAGGTCCAGCCTACTAAGCAAGTAGCTGATTGAGTTTGTATGCCTGAATACCGTAATGTACAGTTTTGATCTCCATCACCGGAGTCTGTCTATCTATAATCTGGTGGGCATAAAACAGGTCCAGCCTACTAAGCAAGTAGCTGATTGACTTTGTATGCCTGAATGCCATTATGTACAGTTTTGATCTCCAACACCGGAGTCTGTCTATCGATAATCTGGTGGGCATAATACAGGTCCAGCCTACTAAGCAAGTAGCTGATTGACCTTGTATGCCTGAATGCCATTATGTACAGTCTTGCACTCCATCACCGGAGTCTGTCTATCGATAATCTGGCGGGCATAATACAGGTCCAGCCTACTAAGCAAGTAGCTGATTGACTTTGTATGCCTGAATGCCGTAATGTACAGTTTTGAACTCCAACACCGGAGTCTGTCTATCGATAATCTGGCGGGCATAATACAGGTCCAGCCTACTAAGCAAGTAGCTGATTGACTTTGTATGCTTGAATGCCGTAATGTACAGTCTTGCACTCCATCACCGGAGTCTGTCTATCGATAATCTGGTGGGCATAAAACAGGTCCAGCCTACTAAGCAAGTAGCTGATTGATTTTGTATGCCTGAATGCCGTAATGTACAGTTTTGCACTCCATCTCCGGAGTCTGTCTATCGATAATCTGGCGGGCATAATACAGGTCCAGCCTACTAAGCAAGTAGCTGATTGACTTTGTATGCCTTAATGCCGTAATGTACAGTTTTGAACTCCAACACCGGAGTCTGTCTATCGATAATCTTGTGGGCATAATACAGGTCCAGCCTACTAAGCAAGTAGCTGATTGACTTTGTATGCCTGAATGCCATTATGTAAAGTCTTGCACTCCATCACCGGAGTCTATCTATCGATAATCTGGCGGGCATAATACAGGTCCAGCCTACTAAACAGGTAGCTGATTGACTCTGTATGCCTGAATGCCGTAATGTACAGTTTTGCACTCCATCACCGGAGTCTGTCTATCGATAATCTGGCGGGCATAATACAGGTCCAGCCTACTAAACAGGTAGCTGATTGACTCTGTATGCCTGAATGCCGTAATGTACAATTTTGATCTCCAACACCGGAGTCTGTCTATCGATAATCTGGTGGGCATAATACAGGTTCAGCCTACTAAGCAAGTAGCTGATTGACTTTGTATGCCTGAATTCCATTATGTACAGTCTTGCACTCCATCACCGGAGTCTGTCTATCGATAATCTGGCGGGCATAATACAGGTCCAGCCTACTAAGCAAGTAGCTGATTGACTTTGTATGCCTGAATGCCGTAATGTACAGTTTTGAACTCCAACACCGGAGTCTGTCTATCGATAATCTCGTGGGCATAATACAGGTCCAGCCTACTAAGCAAGTAGCTGATTGACTTTGTATGCCTGAATGCCATTATGTACAGTCTTGCACTCCATCACCGGAGTCTATCTATCGATAATCTGGCAGGCATAATACAGGTCCTGCCTACTAAACAGGTAGCTGATTGACTCTGTATGCCTGAATGCCGTAATGTACAGTCTTGCACTCCATCACCGGAGTCTGTCTTCCTATAATCTGGTGGGCATAAAACAGGTCCAGCCTACTAAGCAAGTAGCTGATTGACTTTGTATGCCTGAATGCCATTATGTACAGTTCTGATCTCCAACACCGGAGTCTGTCTATCGATAATGTGGCGGGTATAATACAGGTCCAGCCTACTAAGCAAGTAGCTGATTGACCTTGTATGCCTGAATGCCATTATGTACAGTCTTGCACTCCATCACCGGAGTCTGTCTATCGATAATCTGGCGGGCATAATACAGGTCCAGCCTACTAAGCAAGTAGCTGATTGACTTTGTATGCCTGAATGCCGTAATGTACAGTTTTGCACTCCATCACCGGAGTCTGTCTATCGATAATCTGGCGGGCATAATACAGGTCAAGCCTACTAAACAGGTAGCTGATTGACTCTGTATGCCTGAATGCCGTAATGTACAGTTTTGCACTCCATCACCGGAGTCTGTCTATCGATAATCTGGTGGGCATAATACAGGTCCAGCCTACTAAGCAAGTAGCTGATTGACCTTTTTATGCTTGAATGCCGTAATGTACAGTCTTGCACTCCATCACCGGAGTCTGTCTATCGATAATCTGGTGGGCATAAAACAGGTCCAGCCTACTAAGCAAGTAGCTGCTTGACTTTGTATGCCTGAATGCCATTATGTACAGTCTTGCACTCCATCACCGGAGTCTATCTACCGATAATCTGGCGGGCATAATACAGGTCCAGCTTACTAAACAGGTAGCTGATTGACTCTGTATGCCTGAATGCCGTAATGTACAGTTTTGCACTCCATCACCTGAGTCTGTCTATCGATAATCTGGCGGGCATAATACAGGTCCAGCCGACAAAGCAAGTAGCTGATTGACTTTGTATGCTTGAATGCCATAATGTACAGTCTTGCACTCCATCACCGGAGTCTGTCTATCGATAATCTGGTGGGCATAAAACAGGTCCAGCCTACTAAGCAAGTAGCTGTTTGACTTTGTATGCCTGAATGCCCTAATGTACAGTTTTGCACTCCATCACCGGAGTCTGTCTATCGATAATCTGGCGGGCATAATACAGGTCCAGCCTACTAAGCAAGTAGCTGATTGACTTTATATGCCTGAATGCCATTATGTACAGTTTTGCACTCCATCACCGGAGTCTGTCTATCGATAATCTGGCGGGCATAATACAGGTCCAGCCTACTAAGCAAGTAGCTGATTGACTTTGTATGCCTGAATGCCGTAATGTACAGTTTTGAACTCCAACACCGGAGTCTGTCTATCGATAATCTGGTGGGCATAATACAGGTCCAGCCTACTAAGCAATTAGCTGATTGACTTTGTATGCCTGAATGCCATTATGTACAGTCTTGCACTCCATCACCGGAGTCTATCTATCGATAATCTGGCGGGCATAATACAGGTCCAGCCTACTAAACAGGTAGCTGATTGACTCTGTATGCCTGAATGCCGTAATGTACAGTTTTGCACTCCATCACCGGAGTCTGTCTATTGATAATCTGGCGGGCATAATACAGGTCCAGCCTACTAAGCAAGTAGCTGATTGACTTTGTATGCTTGAATGCCGTAATGTACAGTCTTGCACTCCATCACTGGAGTCTGTCTATCGATAATCTGGTGGGTATAAAACAGGTCCAGCCTACTAAGCAAGTAGCTGATTGACTTTGTATGCCTGAATGCCATTATGTACAGTCTTGCACTCCATCACCGGAGTCTGTCTATCGATAATCTGGTGGGCATAAAACAGGTCAAGCCTACTAAGCAAGTAGCTGATTGACTTTGTATGCCTGAATGCCGTAATGTACAGTTTTGATCTCCAACACTGGAGTCTGTCTATCGATAATCTGGTAGGCATAATACAGGTCCAGCCTACTAAGCAAGTAGCTTATTGACTTTGTATGCCTGAATGCCATTATGTACAGTCTTGCACTCCATCACCGGAGTCTGTCTATCTATAATCTGGTGGGCATAAAACAGGTCCAGCCTACTAAGCAAGTAGCTGATTGACTTTGTATGCCTGAATGCCATTATGTACAGTTTTGATCTCCAACACCGGAGTCTGTCTATCGATAATCTGGTGGGCATAATACAGGTCCAGCCTACTAAGCAAGTAGCTGATTGACCTTGTATGCCTGAATGCCATTATGTACAGTCTTGCACTCCATCACCGGAGTCTGTCTATCGATAATCTGGTGGGCATAAAACAGGTCCAGCCTACTAAGCAAGTAGCTGATTGACTTTGTATGTCTGAATGCCGTAATATACAGTTTTGATCTCCAACAGCGGAGTCTGTCTATCGATAATCTGGTGGGCATAATACAGGTCCAGCCTACTAAGCAAGTAGCTGATTGACTTTGTATGCCTGAATGCCATTATGTACAGTCTTGCACTCCATCACCGGAGTCTGTCTATCGATAATCTGGCGGGCATAATACAGGTCCAGCCTACTAAGCAAGTAGCTGATTGACTTTGTATGCCTGAATGCCGTAATGTACAGTTTTGAACTCCAACACCGGAGTCTGTCTATCGATAATCTGGCGGGCATAATACAGGTCCAGCCTACTAAGCAAGTAGCTGATTGACTCTGTATGCCTGAATGCCGTAATGTACAGTTTTGCACTCCATCACCGGAGTCTGTCTATCGATAATCTGGCGGGCATAATACAGGTCTAGCCTACTAAGCAAGTAGCTGATTGACTTTGTATGCTTGAATGCCGTAATGTACAGTTTTGCACTCCATCACCGGAGTCTGTCTATCGATAATCTGGTGGGCATAAAACAGGTCCAGCCTACTAAGCAAGTAGCTGATTGACTTTGTATGCCTGAATGCCATTATGTACAGTCTTGCACTCCATCACCGGAGTCTGTCTATCGATAATCTGGCGGGCATAATACAGGTCCAGCCTACTAAACAGGTAGCTGATTGACTTTGTATGCCTGAATGCCGTAATGTACAATTTTGATCTCCAACACCGGAGTCTGTCTATCGATAATCTGGTGGGCATAATACAGGTCCAGCCTACTAAGCAAGTAGCTGATTGACTTTGTATGCCTGAATGCCATTATGTACAGTCTTGCACTCCATCACCGGAGTCTGTCTATCGATAATCTGGCGGGCATAATACAGGTCCAGCCTACTAAACAGGTAGCTGATTGACTCTGTATGCCTGAATGCCGTAATGTACAGTTTTGCACTCCATCACCGGAGTCTGTCTATCGATAATCTGGCGGGCATAATACACGTCCAGCCTACTAAACAGGTAGCTGATTGACTCTGTATGCCTGAATGCCGTAATGTACAGTTTTGCACTCCATCACCGGAGTCTGTCTATCGATAATCTGGCGGGCATAATACAGGTCCAGCCTACTAAGCAAGTAGCTGATTGACCTTTTTATGCTTGAATGCCGTAATGTACAGTCTTGCACTCCATCACCGGAGTCTGTCTATCGATAATCTGGTGGGCATAAAACAGGTCCAGCCTACTAAACAAGTAGCTGATTGACTTTGTATGCCTGAATGCCATTATGTACAGTCTTGCACTCCATCACCGGAGTCTATCTACGGATAATCTGGTGGGCATAATACAGGTCCAGCCTACTAAACAGGTAGCTGATGACTCTGTATGCCTAAATGCCGTAATGTACAGTTTTGCACTCCATCACCGGAGTCTGTCTATCGATAATCTGGCGGGCATAATACAGGTCCAGCCTACTAAGCAAGTAGCTGATTGACCTTTTTATGCTTGAATGCCGTAATGTACAGTCTTGCACTCCATCACCGGAGTCTGTCTATCGATAATCTGGTGGGCATAAAACAGGTCCAGCCTACTAAGCAAGTAGCTGATTGACTTTGTATGCCTGAATGCCGTAATGTACAGTTTTGATCTCCAACACCGGAGTCTGTGTATCGATAATCTGGGGGGCATAATACAGGTCCAGCCTACTAAGCAAGTAGCTGATTGACTTTGTATGCTTGAATGCTATAATGTACAGTCTTGCACTCCATCACCGGAGTCTCTCTATCGATAATCTGGTGGGTATAAAACAGGTCCAGCCTACTAAGCAAGTAGCTGATTGACTTTGTATGCCTGAATGCCGTAATGTACAGTTTTGATCTCCAACACCGGAGTCTGTCTATCGATAATCTGGCGGGCAAAATACAGGTCCAGCCTACTAAACAGGTAGCTGATTGACTCTGTATGCCTGAATGCCATAATGTACAGTTTTGCACTCCATCACCGGACTCTGTTTATCGATAATCTGGCGGGCATAATACAGGTCCAGCCTAGTAAACAGGTAGCTGATTGACTCTGTATGCCTGAATGCCGTAATGTACAGTTTTGCACTCCATCACCGGAGTCTGTCTATCGATAATCTGGTTGGCATAAAACAGGTCCAGCCTACTAAGCAAGTAGCTGATTGACTTTGTATGCCTGAATGCCGTAATGTACAGTTTTGATCTCCAACACCAGAGTCTGTCTATCGATAATCTGGTGGGCATAACACAGGTCCAGCCTACTAAGCAAGTAGCTGATTGACTTTGTATGCCTGAATACCATTATGTACTGTCTTGTACTCCATCACCGGAGTCTATCTATCGATAATCTGGTGGGCATAATACAGGTCCAGCCTACTAAGCAAGTAGCTGATTGACTTTGTATGCCTGAATGCCATTATGTACAGTCTTGCACTCCATCACCGGAGTCTGTCAATCGATAATCTGGCGGGCATAATACAGGTTCAGCCTACTAAACAGGTAGCTGATTGACTCTGTATGCCTGAATGCCGTAATGTACAGTTTTGCACTCCATCACCGGAGTCTGACTATCGATAATCTGGCGGGCATAATACAGGTCCAGCCTACTAAGCAAGTAGCTGATTGACTTTGTATGCCTGAATGACGTAATGTACAGTTTTGATCTCCAACACCGGAGTCTGTCTATCGATAATCTGGTGGGCATAATACAGGTCCAGCCTACTAAGCAAGTAGCTGATTGACTTTGTATGCCTGAATGCCATTATGTACAGTCTTGCACTCCATCACCGGAGTCTGTCTATCGATAATCTGGCGGGCATAATACAGGTCCAGCCTACTAAACAGGTAGCTGATTGACTCTGTATGCCTGAATGCCGTAATGTAAAGTTTTGCACTCCATCACCGGAGTCTGTCTATCGATAATCTGGTGGGCATAAAACAGGTCCAGCCTACTAAGCAAGTAACTGATTTACTTTGTATGCCTGAATGCCATAATGTACAGTTTTGATCTCAAACACCGGAGTCTGTCTATCGATAATCTGGTGGGCATAATACAGGTCCAGCCAACTAAGCAAGTAGCTGATTGACTTTGTATGCCTGAATGCCATTATGTACAGTCTTGCACTCCATCACCGGAGTCTGTCTATCGATAATCTGGCGGGCATAATACAGGTCCAGCCTACTAAACAGGTAGCTGATTGACTCTGTATGCCTGAATGCCGTAATGTACAGTTTTGCACTCCATCACCGGAGTCTGTCTATCGATAATCTGGCGGGCATAATACAGGTCCAGCCTACTAAGCAAGTAGCTGATTGACTTTGTATGCCTGAATGCCGTAATGTACAGTTTTTTGATCTCCAACACCGGAGTCTGTCTATCGATAATCTGGCGGGTATAATACAGGTCCAGCCTACTAAACAGGTAGCTGATTGACTCTGTATGCCTGAATGCCGTAATGTACAGTTTTGCACTCCATCACCGGAGTCTGTCTATCGATAATCTGGTGGGCATAAAACAGGTCCAGCCTATTAAGCAAGTAGCTGATTGACTTTGTATGCCTGAATGCCGTAATGTACAGTTTTGATCTCCAACACCGGAGTCTGTCTATCGATAATCTGGCGGGCATAATACAGGTCCAGCCTACTAAACAGGTAGCTGATTGACTCTGTATGCCTGAATGCCGTAATGTACTCCATCACCGGAGTCTGTCTATCGATAATCTGGTGGGCATAAAACAGGTCCAGCCTACTAAGCAAGTAGCTGATTGACTTTGTATGCCTGAATGCCATTATGTACAGTCTTGCACTCCATCACCGGAGCCTGTCTAAAGATAATCTTGAGGGAATAATACAGGTCCAGCCTACTAAGCAAGTAGCTGATTGACTTTGTATTCCTGAATGCCATTATGTACAGTCTTGCACTCCATCACCGGAGTGTGTCTATCGATAATCTGGAGGACATAATACTTGTCCAGCCTACCAAGCAAGTAGCTGATTGACTTTGTATGCCTGAATGCCGTAATGTACAGTCTTACACTCCATCACCGGAGTGTGTCTATCGATAATGTGGCGGGCATAATACAGGTCCAGCCTACTAAACAGGTAGCTGATTGACTCTGTATGCCTGAATGCCGTAATGTACAGTTTTTTGATCTCCAACACCGGAGTCTGTCTATCGATAATCTGGCGGGTATAATACAGGTCCAGCCTACTAAACAGGTAGCTGATTGACTCTGTATGCCTGAATGCCGTAATGTACAGTTTTGCACTCCATCACCGGAGTCTGTCTATCGATAATCTGGTGGGCATAAAACAGGTCCAGCCTACTAAGCAAGTAGCTGATTGACTTTGTATGCCTGAATGCCGTAATGTACAGTTTTGATCTCCAACACCGGAGTCTGTCTATCGATAATCTGGCGGGCATAATACAGGTCCAGCCTACTAAACAGGTAGCTGATTGACTCTGTATGCCTGAATGCCGTAATGTACTCCATCACCGGAGTCTGTCTATCGATAATCTGGTGGGCATAAAACAGGTCCAGCCTACTAAGCAAGTAGCTGATTGACTTTGTATGCCTGAATGCCATTATGTACAGTCTTGCACTCCATCACCGGAGCCTGTCTAAAGATAATCTTGAGGGAATAATACAGGTCCAGCCTACTAAGCAAGTAGCTGATTGACTTTGTATTCCTGAATGCCATTATGTACAGTCTTGCACTCCATCACCGGAGTGTGTCTATCGATAATCTGGCGGACATAATACTTGTCCAGCCTACCAAGCAAGTAGCTGATTGACTTTGTATGCCTGAATGCCGTAATGTACAGTCTTACACTCCATCACCGGAGTGTGTCTATCGATAATGTGGCGGGCATAATACAGGTCCAGCCTACTAAACAGGTAGCTGATTGACTCTGTATGCCTGAATGCCGTAATGTACAGTTTTGCATTCCATCACCGGAGTCTGTCTATCGATAATCTGGCAGGCATAATACAGGTCCAGCCTACTAAACAAGTAGCTGATTGACTTTGTATGCCTGAATGCCATTATGTACAGTCTTGCACTCCATCACCGGAGTCTGACTATCGATAATCTGGCGAGCATAATACAGGTCCAGCCTACTAAACAGGTAGCTGATTGACTCTGTATGCCTGAATGCCGTAATGTACAGTTTTGCACTCCATCACCGGAGTCTGTCTATCGATAATCTGGCGGGCATAATAAAGGTCCAGCCTACTAAGCAAGTAGCTGATTGACTTTGTATGCTTGAATGCCGTAATGTACAGTCTTGCACTCCATCATCGGAGTCTGTCTATCGATAATCTGGTGGGCATAAAACAGGTCCAGCCTACTAAGCAAGTAGCTGATTGACTTTGTATGCCTGAATGCCGTAATGTACAGTTTTGATCTCCAACACCGGAGTCTGTGTATCGATAATCTGGTGGGCATAAAACAGGTCCAGCCTACTAAGCAAGTAGCTGATTGACTTTGTATGCCTGAATGCCGTAATGTACAGTTTTTTGATCTCCAACACCGGAGTCTGTCTATCGATAATCTGGTGGGCATAATACAGGTCCAGCCTACTAAGCAAGTAGCTGATTGACTTTGTATGCCTGAATGCCATTATGTACAGTCTTGCACTCCATCACCGGAGTCTGTCTATCGATAATCTGGCGGGCATAATACAGGTCCAGCCTACTAAACAGGTAGCTGATTGACTCTGTATGTCTGAATGCCGTAATGTAAAGTTTTGCACTCCATCACCGGAGTCTGTCTATCGATAATCTGGTGGGCATAAAACAGGTCCAGCCTACTAAGCAAGTAACTGATTTACTTTGTATGCCTGAATGCCATAATGTACAGTTTTGATCTCCAACACCGGAGTCTGTCTATCGATAATCTGGTGGGCATAATACAGGTCCAGCCAACTAAGCAAGTAGCTGATTGACTTTGTATGCCTGAATGCCGTAATGTACAGTTTTGATCTCCAACACCGGAGTCTGTCTATCGATAATCTGGCGGGCATAATACAGGTCCAGCCTACTAAACAGGTAGCTGATTGACTCTGTATGCCTGAATGCCGTAATGTACAGTTTTGCACTCCATCACCGGAGTCTGTCTATCGATAATCTGGTGGGCATAAAACAGGTCCAGCCTACTAAGCAAGTAGCTGATTGACTTTGTATGCCTGAATGCCATTATGTACAGTCTTGCACTCCATCACCGGAGCCTGTCTAAAGATAATCTTGAGGGAATAATACAGGTCCAGCCTACTAAGCAAGTAGCTGATTGACTTTGTATTCCTGAATGCCATTATGTACAGTCTTGCACTCCATCACCGGAGTGTGACTATCGATAATCTGGCGGACATAATACTTGTCCAGCCTACCAAGCAAGTAGCTGATTGACTTTGTATGCCTGAATGCCGTAATGTACAGTCTTACACTCCATCACCGGAGTGTGTCTATCGATAATCTGGCGGGCATAATACAGGTCCAGCCTACTAAACAGGTAGCTGATTGACTCTGTATGCCTGAATGCCGAAATGTACAGTTTTGCATTCCATCACCGGAGTCTGTTCATCGATAATCTGGCAGGCATAATACAGGTCCAGCCTACTAAACAAGTAGCTGATTGACTTTGTATGCCTGAATGCCATTATGTACAGTCTTGCACTCCATCACCAGAGTCTGTCTATCGATAATCTGGCGGGCATAATACAGGTCAAGCCTACTAAATAGGTAGCTTATTGACTCTGTATGCCTGAATGCCGTAATGTACAGTTTTGCACTCCATCACCGGAGTCTGTCTATCGATAATCTGGCGGGCATAATACAGGTCCAGCCTACTAAGCAAGTAGCTGATTGACTTTGTATGCTTGAATGCCGTAATGTACAGTCTTGCACTCCATCACCGGAGTCTGTCTTTTGATAATCTGGTGGGCATAAAACAGGTCCAGCCTACTAAGCAAGTAGCTGATTGACTTTGTATGCCTGAATGCCATTATGTACAGTCTTGCACTCCATCACCGGAGTCTGTCTATCGATAATCTGGTGGGCATAAAACAGGTCCAGCCTACTAAGCAAGTAGCTGATTGACTTTGTATGCCTGAATGCCGTAATGTACAGTTTTGATCTCCAACACCGGAGTCTGTGTATCGATAATCTGGTGGGCATAATACAGGTCCAGCCTACTAAGCAAGTAGCTGATTGACTTTGTATGCCTGAATGCCATTATGTACAGTCTTGCACTCCATCACCGGAGTCTGTCTATCGATAATCTGGCGGGCATAATACAGGTCCAGCCTACTAAACAGGTAGCTGATTGACTCTGAATGCCGTAATGTACAGTTTTCAACACTACATCACCGGAGTCTGTCTATCGATAATCTGGCGGGCATAATACAGGTCCAGCCTACTAAGCAAGTAGCTGATTGACTTTGTATGCTTGAATGCCGTAATGTACAGTCTTGCACTCCATCACCGGAGTCTGTCTATAGATAATCTGGTGGGCATAAAACAGGT
Organism: Staurois parvus; assembly: GCF_062004578.1. Lineage (NCBI taxonomy): Eukaryota > Metazoa > Chordata > Amphibia > Anura > Ranidae > Staurois > Staurois parvus. Next base: position 5,031,466 of record NW_028317807.1, read on the forward strand.
CCAGCCTACTAAGCAAGTAGCTGATTGACTTTGTATGCCTGAATGCCGTAATGTACAGTTTTTTGATCTCCAACACCGGAGTCTGTCTATCGATAATCTGGTGGGCATAATACAGGTCCAGCCTACTAAGCAAGTAGCTGATTGACTTTGTATGCCTGAATGCCATTATGTACAGTCTTGCACTCCATCACCGGAGTCTGTCTATCGATAATCTGGTGGGAATAAAACAGGTCCAACCTACTAAGCAAGTAGCTGATTGACTTTGTATGCCTGAATGACGTTATGTACAGTTTTGATCTCCAACACCAGAGTCTGTCTATCGATAATCTGGTGGGCATAATACAGGTCCAGCCTACTAAGCAAGTAGCTGATTGACTTTGTATGCCTGAATGCCATTATGTACAGTCTTGCACTCCATCACCGGAGTCTATCTATCGATAATCTGGCGGGCATAATACAGGTCCAGCCTACTAAACAGGTAGCTGATTGACTCTGTATGCCTGAATGCCGTAATGTACAGTTTTGCACTCCATCACCGGAGTCTGTCTATCGATAATCTGGCGGGCATAATACAGGTCCAGCCTACTAAGCAAGTAGCTGATTGAATTTGTATGCTTGAATGCCGTAATGTACAGTCTTGCACTCCATCACCGGAGTCTGTCTATCGATAATCTGGTGGGCATAAAACAGGTCCAGCCTACTAAGCAAGTAGCTGATTGACTTTGTATGCCTGAATGCCGTAATGTACAGTTTTGATCTCCAACACCGGAGTCTGTCTATCGATAATCTGGTGGGCATAATACAGGTCCAGCCTACTAAGCAAGTAGCTGATTGACTTTGTATGCCTGAATGCCATTATGTACAGTCTTGCACTCCATCACCGGAGTCTGTCTATCGATAATCTGGCGGGCATAATACAGGTCCAGCCTACTAAACAGGTAGCTGATTGACTCTGTATGCCTGAATGCCGTAATGTACAGTTTTGCACTCCATCACCGGAGTCTGTCTATCGATAATCTGGTGGGCATAAAACAGGTCCAGCCTACTAAGCAAGTAGCTGATTGACTTTGTATGCCTGAATGCCATAATGTACAGTTTTGATCTCCAACACTGGAGTCTGTCTATCGATAATCTGGTGGGCATAATACAGGTCCAGCCAACTAAGCAAGTAGCTGACTGACTTTGTATGCCTGAATGCCATTATGTACAGTCTTGCACTCCATCACCGGAGTCTGTCTATCGATAATCTGGTGGGCATAAAACAGGTCCAGCCTACTAAACAGGTAGCTGATTGACTCTGTATGCCTGAATGCCGTAATGTACAGTTTTGCACTCCATCACCGGAGTCTGTCTATCGATAATCTGGCGGGCATAATACAGGTCAAGCCTACTAAGCAAGTAGCTGATTGACTTTGTATGCTTGAATGCCGTAATGTACACTCTTGCACTCCATCACCGGAGTCTGTCTATCGATAATCTGGTGAGCATAAAACAGGTCCAGCCTACTAAGCAAGTAGCTGATTGACTTTGTATGCCTGAATGCCGTAATGTACAGTTTTGATCTCCAACACCGGAGTCTGTCTATCGATAATCTGGCGGGCATAATACAGGTCCAGCCTACTAAACAGGTAGCTGATTGACTCTGTATGCCTGAATGCCGTAATGTACAGTTTTGCACTCCATCACCGGAGTCTGTCTATCGATAATCTGGTGGGCATAAAACAGGTCCAGCCTACTAAGCAAGTAGCTGATTGACTTTGTATGCCTGAATGCCATTATGTACAGTCTTGCACTCCATCACCGGAGCCTGTCTAAAGATAATCTTGAGGGAATAATACAGGTCCAGTCTACTAAGCAAGTAGCTGATTGACTTTGTATTCCTGAATGCCATTATGTACAGTCTTGCACTCCATCACCGGAGTGTGTCTATCGATAATCTGGCAGACATAATACTTGTCCAGCCTACCAAGCAAGTAGCTGATTGACTTTGTATGCCTGAATGCCGTAATGTACAGTCTTACACTCCATCACCGGAGTGTGTCTATCGATAATCTGGCGGGCATAATACAGGTCCAGCCTACTAAACAGGTAGCTGATTGACTCTGTATGCCTGAATGCCGTAATGTACAGTTTTGCATTCCATCACCGGAGTCTGTTCATCGATAATCTGGCAGGCATAATACAGGTCCAGCCTACTAAACAAGTAGCTGATTGACTTTGTATGCCTGAATGCCGTAATGTACAGTTTTGCACTCCATAACCGGAGTCTGTCTATCGATAATCTGGCGGGCATAATACAGGTCCAGCCTACTAAGCAAGTAGCTGATTGACTTTGTATGCTTGAATGCCGTAATGTACAGTCTTGCACTCCATCACCGGAGTCTGTCTTTCGATAATCTGGTGGGCATAAAACAGGTCCAGCCTACTAAGCAAGTAGCTGATTGACTTTGTATGCCTGAATGCCATTATGTACAGTCTTGCACTCCATCACCGGAGTCTGTCTATCGATAATCTGGTGGGCATAAAACAGGTCCAGCCTACTAAGCAAGTAGCTGATTGACTTTGTATGCCTGAATGCCGTAATGTACAGTTTTGATCTCCAACACCGGAGTCTGTGTATCGATAATCTGGTGGGCATAATACAGGTCCAGCCTACTAAGCAAGTAGCTGATTGACTTTGTATGCCTGAATGCCATTATGTACAGTCTTGCACTCCATCACCGGAGTCTGTCTATCGATAATCTGGCGGGCATAATACAGGTCCAGCCTACTAAACAGGTAGCTGATTGACTCTGAATGCCGTAATGTACAGTTTTCAACACTACATCACCGGAGTCTGTCTATCGATAATCTGGCGGGCATAATACAGGTCCAGCCTACTAAGCAAGTAGCTGATTGACTTTGTATGCTTGAATGCCGTAATGTACAGTCTTGCACTCCATCACCGGAGTCTGTCTATCGATAATCTGGTGGGCATAAAACAGGTCCAGCCTACTAAGCAAGTAGCTGATTGACTTTGTATGCCTGAATGCCGTAATGTACAGTTTTTTGATCTCCAACACCGGAGTCTGCCTATCGATAATCTGGTGGGCATAATACAGGTCCAGCCTACTAAGCAAGTAGCTGATTGACTTTGTATGCCTGAATGCCATTATGTACAGTCTTGCACTCCATCACCGGAGTCTGTCTATCGATAATCTGGTGGGCATAAAACAGGTCCAGCCTACTAAGCAAGTAGCTGATTGACTTTGTATGCCTGAATGCCGTTATGTACAGTTTTGATCTCCAACACCAGAGTCTGTCTATCGATAATCTGGTGGGCATAATACAGGTCCAGCCTACTAAGCAAGTAGCTGATTGACTTTGTATGCCTGAATGCCATTATGTACAGTCTTGCACTCCATCACCGGAGTCTATCTATCGATAATCTGGCGGGCATAATACAGGTCCAGCCTACTAAACAGGTAGCTGATTGACTCTGTATGCCTGAATGCCGTAATGTACAGTTTTGCACTCCATCACCGGAGTCTGTCTATCGATAATCTGGCGGACATAATACAGGTCCAGCCTACTAAGCAAGTAGCTGATTGACTTTGTATGCCTGAATGCCATTATGTACAGTCTTGCACTCCATCACCGGAGTTTGTCTATCGATAATCTGGCGGGCATAATACAGGTCCAGCCTACTAAACAGGTAGCTGATTGACTCTGTATGCCTGAATGCCGTAATGTACAGTTTTGCACTCCATCACCGGAGTCTGTCTATCGATAATCTGGCGGGCATAAAACAGGTCAAGCCTACTAAGCAAGTAGCTGATTGACTTTGTATGCTTGAATGCCGTAATGTACAGTCTTGCACTCCATCACCGGAGTCTGTCTATCGATAATCTGGTGGGCATAAAACAGGTCCAGCCTACTAAGCAAGTAGCTGATTGACTTTGTATGCCTGAATGCCGTAATGTACAGTTTTGATCTCCAACATCGGAGTCTGTCTATCGATAATCTGGTGGGCATAATACAGGTCCAGCCTACTAAGCAAGTAGCTGATTGACTTTGTATGCCTGAATGCCATTATGTACAGTCTTGCACTCCATCACCGGAGTCTGTCTATCGATAATCTGGCGGGCATAATACAGGTCCAGCCTACTAAACAGGTAGCTGATTGACTCTGTATGCCTGAATGCCGTAATGTACAGTTTTGCACTCCATCACCGGAGTCTGTCTATCGATAATCTGGCGGGCATAATACAGGTCCAGCCTACTAAACAAGTAGCTGATTGACTTTGTATGCTTGAATGCCGTAATATACAGTCTTGCACTCCATCACCGGAGTCTGTCTATCGATAATCTGGTGGGCATAAAAAAGGTCCAGCCTACTAAGCAAGTAGCTGATTGACTTTGTATGCCTGAATGCCGTAATATACAGTTTTGATCTCCAACACCGGAGTCTGTCTATCGATAATCTGGCGGGCATAATACAGGTCCAGCCTACTAAACAGGTAGCTGATTGACTCTGTATGCCTGAATGCCGTAATGTACAGTTTTGCACTCCATCACCGGAGTCTGTCTATCGATAATCTGGCGGGCATAATACAGGTCCAGCCTACTAAACAGGTAGCTGATTGACTTTGTATGCCTGAATGCCGTAATGTACAGTTTTGATCTCCAACACCGGAGTCTGTCTATCGATAATCTGGCGGGCATAATACAGGTCCAGCCTACTAAACAGGTAGCTGATTGACTCTGTATGCCTGAATGCCGTAATGTACAGTTTTGCACTCCATCACCGGAGTCTGTCTATCGATAATCTGGCGGGCATAATACAGGTCCAGCCTACTAAGCAAGTAGCTGATTGACTTTGTATGCTTGAATGCCGTAATGTACAGTCTTGCACTCCATCACCGGAGTCTGTCTATCGATAATCTGGTGGGCATAAAACAGGTCCAGCCTACTAAGCAAGTAGCTGATTGACTTTGTATGCCTGAATGCCATAATGTACAGTTTTGATCTCCAACAACGGAGTCTGTCTATCGATAATCTGGCGGGCATAATACAGGTCCAGCCTACTAAGCAAGTAGCTGATTGACTTTGTATGCCTGAATGCCATTATGTACAGTCTTGCACTCCATCACCGGAGTCTGTCTATCGATAATCTGGCGGGCATAATACAGGTCCAGCCTACTAAACAGGTAGCTGATTGACTCTGTATGCCTGAATGCCGTAATGTACAGTTTTGCACTCCATCACCGGAGTCTGTCTATCGATAATCAGGCGGGCATAATACAGGTCCAGCCTACTAAACAGGTAGCTGATTGACTCTGTATGCCTGAATGCCGTAATGTACAGTTTTGCACTCCATCACCGGAGTCTGTCTATCGATAATCTGGCAGGCATAATACAGGTCCAGCCTACTAAACAAGTAGCTGATTGACTTTGTATGCCTGAATGCCATTATGTACAGTCTTGCACTCCATCAATGGAGTCTGTCTATCGATAATCTGGCGGGCATAATACAGGTCCAGCCTACTAAGCAAGTAGCTGATTGACTTTGTATGCTTGAATGCCGTAATGTACAGTCTTGCACTCCATCACCGGAGTCTGTCTATCGATAATCTGGCGGGCATAATACAGGTCCAGCCTACTAAACAGGTAGCTGATTGACTCTGAATGCCGTAATGTACAGTTTTGCACTCCATCACCGGAGTCTGTCTATCGATAATCTGGTGGGCATAATACAGGTCCAGCCTACTAAGCAAGTAGCTGATTGACTTTGTATGCCTGAATGCCGTAATGTACAGTTTTGATCTCCAACACCGGAGTCTGTCTATCGATAATCTGGCGGGCATAATACAGGTCCAGCCTACTAAACAGGTAGCTGATTGACTCTGTATGCCTGAATGCCGTAATGTACAGTTTTGCATTCCATCACCGGAGTCTGTCTATCGATAATCTGGCGGGCATAATACAGGTCCAGCCTACTAAGCAAGTAGCTGATTGAATTTGTATGCCTGAAAGCCATTATGTACAGTCTTGCACTCAATCACCGGAGTGTGTCTATCGATAATCTGGCGGGCATAATACAGGTCCAGCCTACTAAACAAGTAGCTGATTGACTTTGTATGCCTGAATGCCATTATGTACAGTCTTGCACTCCATCACCGGAGTCTGTCTATCGATAATCTGGCGGGCATAATACAGGTCCAGCCTACTAAACAGGTAGCTGATTGACTTTGAATGCCTGAATGCCGTAATGTACAGTTTTGATCTCCAACACCGGAGTCTGTCTATCGATAATCTGGCGGGCATAATACAGGTCCAGCCTACTAAACAGGTAGCTGATTGACTCTGTATGCCTGAATGCCGTAATGTACAGTTTTGCACTCCATCACCGGAGTCTGTCTATCGATAATCTGGTGGGCATAAAACAGGTCCAGCCTACTAAGCAAGTAGCTGATTGACTTTGTATGCCTGAATGCCATTATGTACAGTCTTGCACTCCATCACCGGAGTGTGTCTATCGATAATCTGGTGGGCATAATACAGGTCCAGCCTACTAAGCAAGTAGCTGATTGACTTTGTATGCCTGAATCCCATTATGTACTGTCTTGCACTCCATCACCGGAGTCTGTCTATCGATAATCTGGCGGGCATAAAAACAGGTCCAGCCTACTAAACAAGTAGCTGATTGACTTTGTATGCCTGAATGCCATTATGTACAGTCTTGCACTCCATCACCGGAGTCTGTCTATCGATAATCTGGCGGGCATAATACAGGTCCAGCCTACTAAGCAAGTAGCTGATTGACTTTGTATGGTTGAATGCCGTAATGTACAGTCTTGCACTCCATCACCGGAGTCTGTCTATCGATAATCTGGTGGGCAGAAAACAGGTCCAGCCTACTAAGCAAGTAGCTGATTGACTTTGTATGCCTGAATGCCGTAATGTACAGTTTTGATCTCCAACACCGGAGTCTGTCTATCGATAATCTGGCGGGCATAATACAGGTCCAGCCTACTAAACAGGTAGCTGATTGACTCTGTATGCCTGAATGCCGTAATGTACAGTTTTGCATTCCATCACCGGAGTGTGTCTATCGATAATCTGGCAGGCATAATACAGGTCCAGCCTACTAAGCAAGTAGCTGATTGACTTTGTATGCCTGAATGCCATTATGTACAGTCTTGCACTCCATCACCGGAGTGTGTCTATCGATAATCTGGCAGGCATAATACAGGTCCAGCCTACTAAGCAAGTAACTGATTGACTTTGTATGCCTGAATGCCATTATGTACAGTCTTGCACTCCATCACCGGAGTCTGTCTATCGATAATCTGGCGGGCATAATACAGGTCCAGCCTACTAAGCAAGTAGCTGATTGACTTTGTATGCTTGAATGCCGTAATGTACAGTTTTGATCTCCAACACCGGAGTCTGTCTATCGATAATCTGGCAGGCATAATACAGGTCCAGGTCCAGCCTACTAAGCAAGTAGCTGATTGACTTTGTATGCCTGAATGCCATTATGTACAGTCTTGCACTCCATCACCGGAGTGTGTCTATCGATAATCTGGCAGGCATAATACAGGTCCAGCCTACTAAGCAAGTAGCTGATTGACTTTGTATGCCTGAATGCCATTATGTACAGTCTTGCACTCCATCACCGGAGTCTGTCTATCGATAATCTGGCGGACATAATACAGGTCCAGCCTACTAAACAGGTAGCTGATTGACTCTGTATGCCTGAATGCCGTAATGTACAGTTTTGCACTCCATCACCGGAGTCTGTCTATCGAAAATCTGGCGGGCATAATACAGGTCCAGCCTACTAAACAGGAAGCTGATTGACTCTGTATGCCTGAATGCCGTAATGTACAGTTTTGCACTCCATCACCGGAGTCTGTCTATCGATAATCTGGCGGGCATAATACAGGTTCAGTCTACTAAGCAAGTAGCTGATTGACTTTGTATGCTTGAATGCCGTAATGTACAGTTTTGCACTCCATCACCGGAGTCTGTCTATCGATAATCTGGTGGGCATAAAACAGGTCCAGCCTACTAAGCAAGTAGCTGATTGACTTTGTATGCCTGAATGCCATTATGTACAGTCTTGCACTCCATCACCGGAGTGTGTCTATCGATAATCTGGTGGGCATAATACAGGTCCAGCCTACTAAGCAAGTAGCTGATTGACTTTGTATGCCTGAATCCCATTATGTACTGTCTTGCACTCCATCACCGGAGTCTGTCTATCGATAATCTGGCGGGCATAAAAACAGGTCCAGCCTACTAAACAAGTAGCTGATTGACTTTGTATGCCTGAATGCCATTATGTACAGTCTTGCACTCCATCACCGGAGTCTGTCTATCGATAATCTGGCGGGCATAATACAGGTCCAGCCTACTAAGCAAGTAGCTGATTGACTTTGTATGCTTGAATGCCGTAATGTACAGTCTTGCACTCCATCACCGGAGTCTGTCTATCGATAATCTGGTGGGCATAAAACAGGTCCAGCCTACTAAGCAAGTAGCTGATTGACTTTGTATGCCTGAATGCCGTAATGTACAGTTTTGATCTCCAACACCGGAGTCTGTCTATCGATAATCTGGCGGGCATAATACAGGTCCAGCCTACTAAACAGGTAGCTGATTGACTCTGTATGCCTGAATGCCGTAATGTACAGTTTTGCATTCCATCACCGGAGTGTGTCTATCGATAATCTGGCAGGCATAATACAGGTCCAGCCTACTAAGCAAGTAGCTGATTGACTTTGTATGCCTGAATGCCATTATGTACAGTCTTGCACTCCATCACCGGAGTCTGTCTATCGATAATCTGGCGGGCATAATACAGATCCAGCCTACTAAACAGGTAGCTTATTGACTCTGTATGCCTGAATGCCGTAATGTACAGTTTTGCACTCCATCACCGGAGTCTGTCTATCGATAATCTGGTGGGCATAAAACAGGTCCAGCCTACTAAGCAAGTAGCTGATTGACTTTGTATGCCTGAATGCCGTAATGTACAGTTTTGATCTCCAACACCGGAGTCTGTCTATCGATAATCTGGCGGGCATAGTACAGGTCCAGCCTACTAAACAGGTAGCTGATTGACTCTGTATGCCTGAATGCCGTAATGTACAGTTTTGCATTCCATCACCGGAGTCTGTCTATCGATAATCTGGCAGGCATAATACAGGTCCAGGTCCAGCCTACTAAGCAAGTAGCTGATTGACTTTGTATGCCTGAATGCCATTATGTACAGTCTTGCACTCCATCACCGGAGTGTGTCTATCGATAATCTGGCAGGCATAATACAGGTCCAGCCTACTAAACAAGTAGCTGATTGACTTTGTATGCCTGAATGCCGTAATGTACAGTTTTGCACTCCATCACCGGAGTCTGTCTATCGATAATCTGGCGGGCATAATACAGGTCCAGCCTACTAAACAGGTAGCTGATTGACTTTGTATGCCTGAATGCCGTAATGTACAGTTTTGATCTCCAACACCGGAGTCTGTCTATCGATAATCTGGCGGGCATAATAGAGGTCCAGCCTACTAAACAGGTAGCTGATTGACTCTGTATGCCTGAATGCCGTAATGTACAGTTTTGCACTCCATCACCGGAGTCTGTCTATCGATAATCTGGCGGGCATAATACAGGTCCAGCCTACTAAGCAAGTAGCTGATTGACTTTGTATGCTTGAATGCCGTAATGTACAGTCTTGCACTCCATCACCGGAGTCTGTCTATCGATAATCTGGTGGGCATAAAACAGGTCCAGCCTACTAAGCAAGTAGCTGATTGACTTTGTATGCCTGAATGCCATAATGTACAGTTTTGATCTCCAACAACGGAGTCTGTCTATCGATAATCTGGCGGGCATAATACAGGTCCAGCCTACTAAGCAAGTAGCTGATTGACTTTGTATGCCTGAATGCCATTATGTACAGTCTTGCACTCCATCACCGGAGTCTGTCTATCGATAATCTGGCGGGCATAATACAGGTCCAGCCTACTAAACAGGTAGCTGATTGACTCTGTATGCCTGAATGCCGTAATGTACAGTTTTGCACTCCATCACCGGAGTCTGTCTATCGATAATCAGGCGGGCATAATACAGGTCCAGCCTACTAAACAGGTAGCTGATTGACTCTGTATGCCTGAATGCCGTAATGTACAGTTTTGCACTCCATCACCGGAGTCTGTCTATCGATAATCTGGCAGGCATAATACAGGTCCAGCCTACTAAACAAGTAGCTGATTGACTTTGTATGCCTGAATGCCATTATGTACAGTCTTGCACTCCATCAATGGAGTCTGTCTATCGATAATCTGGTGGGCATAATACAGGTCCAGCCTACTAAGCAAGTAGCTGATTGACTTTGTATGCTTGAATGCCGTAATGTACAGTCTTGCACTCCATCACCGGAGTCTGTCTATCGATAATCTGGCGGGCATAATACAGGTCCAGCCTACTAAACAGGTAGCTGATTGACTCTGAATGCCGTAATGTACAGTTTTGCACTCCATCACCGGAGTCTGTCTATCGATAATCTGGTGGGCATAATACAGGTCCAGCCTACTAAGCAAGTAGCTGATTGACTTTGTATGCCTGAATGCCGTAATGTACAGTTTTGATCTCCAACACCGGAGTCTGTCTATCGATAATCTGGCGGGCATAATACAGGTCCAGCCTACTAAACAGGTAGCTGATTGACTCTGTATGCCTGAATGCCGTAATGTACAGTTTTGCATTCCATCACCGGAGTCTGTCTATCGATAATCTGGCGGGCATAATACAGGTCCAGCCTACTAAGCAAGTAGCTGATTGAATTTGTATGCCTGAAAGCCATTATGTACAGTCTTGCACTCAATCACCGGAGTGTGTCTATCGATAATCTGGCGGGCATAATACAGGTCCAGCCTACTAAACAAGTAGCTGATTGACTTTGTATGCCTGAATGCCATTATGTACAGTCTTGCACTCCATCACCGGAGTCTGTCTATCGATAATCTGGCGGGCATAATACAGGTCCAGCCTACTAAACAGGTAGCTGATTGACTTTGAATGCCTGAATGCCGTAATGTACAGTTTTGATCTCCAACACCGGAGTCTGTCTATCGATAATCTGGCGGGCATAATACAGGTCCAGCCTACTAAACAGGTAGCTGATTGACTCTGTATGCCTGAATGCCGTAATGTACAGTTTTGCACTCCATCACCGGAGTCTGTCTATCGATAATCTGGTGGGCATAAAACAGGTCCAGCCTACTAAGCAAGTAGCTGATTGACTTTGTATGCCTGAATGCCATTATGTACAGTCTTGCACTCCATCACCGGAGTGTGTCTATCGATAATCTGGTGGGCATAATACAGGTCCAGCCTACTAAGCAAGTAGCTGATTGACTTTGTATGCCTGAATCCCATTATGTACTGTCTTGCACTCCATCACCGGAGTCTGTCTATCGATAATCTGGCGGGCATAAAAACAGGTCCAGCCTACTAAACAAGTAGCTGATTGACTTTGTATGCCTGAATGCCATTATGTACAGTCTTGCACTCCATCACCGGAGTCTGTCTATCGATAATCTGGCGGGCATAATACAGGTCCAGCCAACTAAGCAAGTAGCTGATTGACTTTGTATGCTTGAATGCCGTAATGTACAGTCTTGCACTCCATCACCGGAGTCTGTCTATCGATAATCTGGTGGGCATAAAACAGGTCCAGCCTACTAAGCAAGTAGCTGATTGACTTTGTATGCCTGAATGCCGTAATGTACAGTTTTGATCTCCAACACCGGAGTCTGTCTATCGATAATCTGGCGGGCATAATACAGGTCCAGCCTACTAAACAGGTAGCTGATTGACTCTGTATGCCTGAATGCCGTAATGTACAGTTTTGCATTCCATCACCGGAGTGTGTCTATCGATAATCTGGCAGGCATAATACAGGTCCAGCCTACTAAGCAAGTAGCTGATTGACTTTGTATGCCTGAATGCCATTATGTACAGTCTTGCACTCCATCACCGGAGTGTGTCTATCGATAATCTGGCAGGCATAATACAGGTCCAGCCTACTAAGCAAGTAACTGATTGACTTTGTATGACTGAATGCCATTATGTACAGTCTTGCACTCCATCACCGGAGTCTGTCTATCGATAATCTGGCGGGCATAATACAGGTCCAGCCTACTAAGCAAGTAGCTGATTGACTTTGTATGCTTGAATGCCGTAATGCACAGTCTTGCACTCCATCACCGGAGTCTGTCTATCGATAATCTGGCGGGCATAATACAGATCCAGCCTACTAAACAGGTAGCTTATTGACTCTGTATGCCTGAATGCCGTAATGTACAGTTTTGCACTCCATCACCGGAGTCTGTCTATCGATAATCTGGTGGGCATAAAACAGGTCCAGCCTACTAAGCAAGTAGCTGATTGACTTTGTATGCCTGAATGCCGTAATGTACAGTTTTGCATTCCATCACCGGAGTCTGTCTATCGATAATCTGGCAGGCATAATACAGGTCCAGGTCCAGCCTACTAAGCAAGTAGCTGATTGACTTTGTATGCCTGAATGCCATTATGTACAGTCTTGCACTCCATCACCGGAGTGTGTCTATCGATAATCTGGCAGGCATAATACAGGTCCAGCCTACTAAGCAAGTAGCTGATTGACTTTGTATGCCTGAATGCCATTATGTACAGTCTTGCACTCCATCACCGGAGTGTGTCTATCGATAATCTGGGGGGCATAATACAGGTCCAGCCTACTAAGCAAGTAGCTGATTGACTTTGTATGCTTGAATGCCGTAATGTACAGTCTTGCACTCCATCACCGGAGTCTGTCTATCGATAATCTGGTGGGCATAAAACAGGTCCAGCCTACTAAGCAAGTAGCGGATTGACTTTCTATGCCTGAATGCCGTAATGTACAGTTTTGATCTCCAACACCAGAGTCTGTGTATCGATAATCTGGTGGGCATAATACAGGTCCAGACTACTAAGCAAGTAGCTGATTGACTTTGTATGCCTGAATGCCATTATGTACAGTCTTGCACTCCATCACCGGAGTCTGTCTATCGATAATCTGGCGGGCATAATACAGGTCCAGCCTACTAAACAGGTAGCTGATTGACTCTGTATGCCTGAATGCCGTAATGTACAGTTTTGCACTCCATCACCGGAGTCTGTCTATCGATAATCTGGCGGGCATAATACAGGTCCAGCCTACTAAGCAAGTAGCTGATTGACTTTGTATGCCTGAATGCCGTAATGTACAGTTTTTTGATCTCCAACACCGGAGTCTGTCTATCGATAATCTGGCGGGTATAATACAGGTCCAGCCTACTAAACAGGTAGCTGATTGACTCTGTATGCCTGAATGCCGTAATGTACAGTTTTGCACTCCATCACCGGAGTCTGTCTATCGATAATCTGGTGGGCATAAAACAGGTCCAGCCTACTAAGCAAGTAGCTGATTGACTTTGTATGCCTGAATGCCGTAATGTACAGTTTTGATCTCCAACACCGGAGTCTGTCTATCGATAATCTGGCGGACATAATACTTGTCCAGCCTACCAAGCAAGTAGCTGATTGACTTTGTATGCCTGAATGCCGTAATGTACAGTCTTACACTCCATCACCGGAGTGTGTCTATCGATAATGTGGCGGGCATAATACAGGTCCAGCCTACTAAACAGGTAGCTGATTGACTCTGTATGCCTGAATGCCGTAATGTACAGTTTTTTGATCTCCAACACCGGAGTCTGTCTATCGATAATCTGGCGGGTATAATACAGGTCCAGCCTACTAAACAGGTAGCTGATTGACTCTGTATGCCTGAATGCCGTAATGTACAGTTTTGCACTCCATCACCGGAGTCTGTCTATCGATAATCTGGTGGGCATAAAACAGGTCCAGCCTACTAAGCAAGTAGCTGATTGACTTTGTATGCCTGAATGCCGTAATGTACAGTTTTGATCTCCAACACCGGAGTCTGTCTATCGATAATCTGGCGGGCATAATACAGGTCCAGCCTACTAAAAAGGTATCTGATTGACTCTGTATGCCTGAATGCCGTAATGTACTCCATCACCGGAGTCTGTCTATCGATAATCTGGTGGGCATAAAACAGGTCCAGCCTACTAAGCAAGTAGCTGATTGACTTTGTATGCCTGAATGCCATTATGTACAGTCTTGCACTCCATCACCGGAGCCTGTCTAAAGATAATCTTGAGGGAATAATACAGGTCCAGCCTACTAAGCAAGTAGCTGATTGACTTTGTATTCCTGAATGCCATTATGTACAGTCTTGCACTCCATCACCGGAGTGTGTCTATCGATAATCTGGCGGACATAATACTTGTCCAGCCTACCAAGCAAGTAGCTGATTGACTTTGTATGCCTGAATGCCGTAATGTACAGTCTTACACTCCATCACCGGAGTGTGTCTATCGATAATGTGGCGGGCATAATACAGGTCCAGCCTACTAAACAGGTAGCTGATTGACTCTGTATGCCTGAATGCCGTAATGTACAGTTTTGCATTCCATCACCGGAGTCTGTCTATCGATAATCTGGCAGGCATAATACAGGTCCAGCCTACTAAACAAGTAGCTGATTGACTTTGTATGCCTGAATGCCATTATGTACAGTCTTGCACTCCATCACCGGAGTCTGTCTATCGATAATCTGGCGAGCATAATACAGGTCCAGCCTACTAAACAGGTAGCTGATTGACTTTGTATGCTTGAATGCCGTAATGTACAGTCTTGCACTCCATCATCGGAGTCTGTCTATCGATAATCTGGTGGGCATAAAACAGGTCCAGCCTACTAAGCAAGTAGCTGATTGACTTTGTATGCCTGAATGCCGTAATGTACAGTTTTGATCTCCAACACCGGAGTCTGTGTATCGATAATCTGGTGGGTATAAAACAGGTCCAGCCTACTAAGCAAGTAGCTGATTGACTTTGTATGCCTGAATGCCGTAATGTACAGTTTTTTGATCTCCAACACCGGAGTCTGTCTATCGATAATCTGGTGGGCATAATACAGGTCCAGCCTACTAAGCAAGTAGCTGATTGACTTTGTATGCCTGAATGCCATTATGTACAGTCTTGCACTCCATCACCGGAGTCTGTCTATCGATAATCTGGCGGGCATAATACAGGTCCAGCCTACTAAACAGGTAGCTGATTGACTCTGTATGCCTGAATGCCGTAATGTACAGTTTTGCACTCCATCACCGGAGTCTGTCTATCGATAATCTGGCGGGCATAATACAGGTCCAGCCTACTAAGCAAGTAGCTGATTGACTTTGTATGCCTGAATGCCGTAATGTACAGTTTTTTGATCTCCAACACCGGAGTCTGTCTATCGATAATCTGGCGGGTATAATACAGGTCCAGCCTACTAAACAGGTAGCTGATTGACTCTGTATGCCTGAATGCCGTAATGTACAGTTTTGCACTCCATCACCGGATTCTGTCTATCGATAATCTGGTGGGCATAAAACAGGTCCAGCCTACTAAGCAAGTAGCTGATTGACTTTGTATGCCTGAATGCCGTAATGTACAGTTTTGATCTCCAACACCGGAGTCTGTCTATCGATAATCTGGCGGGCATAATACAGGTCCAGCCTACTAAACAGGTAGCTGATTGACTCTGTATGCCTGAATGCCGTAATGTACTCCATCACCGGAGTCTGTCTATCGATAATCTGGTGGGCATAAAACAGGTCCAGCCTACTAAGCAAGTAGCTGATTGACTTTGTATGCCTGAATGCCATTATGTACAGTCTTGCACTCCATCACCGGAGCCTGTCTAAAGATAATCTTGAGGGAATAATACAGGTCCAGCCTACTAAGCAAGTAGCTGATTGACTTTGTATTCCTGAATGCCATTATGTACAGTCTTGCACTCCATCACCGGAGTGTGTCTATCGATAATCTGGCGGACATAATACTTGTCCAGCCTACCAAGCAAGTAGCTGATTGACTTTGTATGCCTGAATGCCGTAATGTACAGTCTTACACTCCATCACCGGAGTGTGTCTATCTATAATGTGGCGGGCATAATACAGGTCCAGCCTACTAAACAGGTAGCTGATTGACTCTGTATGCCTGAATGCCGTAATGTACAGTTTTTTGATCTCCAACACCGGAGTCTGTCTATCGATAATCTGGCGGGTATAATACAGGTCCAGCCTACTAAACAGGTAGCTGATTGACTCTGTATGCCTGAATGCCGTAATGTACAGTTTTGCACTCCATCACCGGAGTCTGTCTATCGATAATCTGGTGGGCATAAAACAGGTCCAGCCTACTAAGCAAGTAGCTGATTGACTTTGTATGCCTGAATGCCGTAATGTACAGTTTTGATCTCCAACACCGGAGTCTGTCTATCGATAATCTGGCGGGCATAATACAGGTCCAGCCTACTAAACAGGTAGCTGATTGACTCTGTATGCCTGAATGCCGTAATGTACTCCATCACCGGAGTCTGTCTATCGATAATCTGGTGGGCATAAAACAGGTCCAGCCTACTAAGCAAGTAGCTGATTGACTTTGTATGCCTGAATGCCATTATGTACAGTCTTGCACTCCATCACCGGAGCCTGTCTAAAGATAATCTTGAGGGAATAATACAGGTCCAGCCTACTAAGCAAGTAGCTGATTGACTTTGTATTCCAGAATGCCATTATGTACAGTCTTGCACTCCATCACCGGAGTGTGTCTATCGATAATCTGGCGGACATAATACTTGTCCAGCCTACCAAGCAAGTAGCTGATTGACTTTGTATGCCTGAATGCCGTAATGTACAGTCTTACACTCCATCACCGGAGTGTGTCTATCGATAATGTGGCGGGCATAATACAGGTCCAGCCTACTAAACAGGTAGCTGATTGACTCTGTATGCCTGAATGCCGTAATGTACAGTTTTGCACTCCATCACCGGAGTCTGTCTATCGATAATCTGGCAGGCATAATACAGGTCCAGCCTACTAAACAAGTAGCTGATTGACTTTGTATGCCTGAATGCCATTATGTACAGTCTTGCACTCCATCACCGGAGTCTGTCTATCGATAATCTGGCGAGCATAATACAGGTCCAGCCTACTAAACAGGTAGCTGATTGACTCTGTATGCCTGAATGCCGTAATGTACAGTTTTGCACTCCATCACCGGAGTCTGTCTATCGATAATCTGGCGGGCATAATAAAGGTCCAGCCTACTAAGCAAGTAGCTGATTGACTTTGTATGCTTGAATGCCGTAATGTACAGTCTTGCACTCCATCATCGGAGTCTGTCTATCGATAATCTGGTGGGCATAAAACAGGTCCAGCCTACTAAGCAAGTAGCTGATTGACTTTGTATGCCTGAATGCCGTAATGTACAGTTTTGATCTCCAACACCGGAGTCTGTGTATCGATAATCTGGTGGGCATAAAACAGGTCCAGCCTACTAAGCAAGTAGCTGATTGACTTTGTATGCCTGAATGCCGTAATGTACAGTTTTTTGATCTCCAACACCGGAGTCTGTCTATCGATAATCTGGTGGGCATAATACAGGTCCAGCCTACTAAGCAAGTAGCTGATTGACTTTGTATGCCTGAATGCCATTATGTACAGTCTTGCACTCCATCACCGGAGTCTGTCTATCGATAATCTGGCGGGCATAATACAGGTCCAGCCTACTAAACAGGTAGCTGATTGACTCTGTATGCCTGAATGCCGTAATGTAAAGTTTTGCACTCCATCACCGGAGTCTGTCTATCGATAATCTGGTGGGCATAAAACAGGTCCAGCCTACTAAGCAAGTAACTGATTTACTTTGTATGCCTGAATGCCATAATGTACAGTTTTGATCTCCAACACCGGAGTCTGTCTATCGATAATCTGGTGGGCATAATACAGGTCCAGCCAACTAAGCAAGTAGCTGATTGACTTTGTATGCCTGAATGCCGTAATGTACAGTTTTGATCTCCTACACCGGAGTCTGTCTATCGATAATCTGGCGGGCATAATACAGGTCCAGCCTACTAAACAGGTAGCTGATTGACTCTGTATGCCTGAATGCCGTAATGTACAGTTTTGCACTCCATCACCGGAGTCTGTCTATCGATAATCTGGTGGGCATAAAACAGGTCCAGCCTACTAAGCAAGTAGCTGATTGACTTTGTATGCCTGAATGCCATTATGTACAGTCTTGCACTCCATCACCGGAGCCTGTCTAAAGATAATCTTGAGGGAATAATACAGGTCCAGCCTACTAAGCAAGTAGCTGATTGACTTTGTATTCCTGAATGCCATTATGTACAGTCTTGCACTCCATCACCGGAGTGTGACTATCGATAATCTGGCGGACATAATACTTGTCCAGCCTACCAAGCAAGTAGCTGATTGACTTTGTATGCCTGAATGCCGTAATGTACAGTCTTACACTCCATCACCGGAGTGTGTCTATCGATAATCTGGCGGGCATAATACAGGTCCAGCCTACTAAACAGGTAGCTGATTGACTCTGTATGCCTGAATGCCGAAATGTACAGTTTTGCATTCCATCACTGGAGTCTGTTCATCGATAATCTGGCAGGCATAATACAGGTCCAGCCTACTAAACAAGTAGCTGATTGACTTTGTATGCCTGAATGCCATTATGTACAGTCTTGCACTCCATCACCAGAGTCTGTCTATCGATAATCTGGCGGGTATAATACAGGTCCAGCCTACTAAACAGGTAGCTGATTGACTCTGTATGCCTGAATGCCGTAATGTACAGTTTTGCACTCCATCACCGGAGTCTGTCTATCGATAATCTGGTGGGCATAAAACAGGTCCAGCCTACTAAGCAAGTAGCTGATTGACTTTGTATGCCTGAATGCCGTAATGTACAGTTTTGATCTCCAACACCGGAGTCTGTCTATCGATAATCTGGCGGGCATAATACAGGTCCAGCCTACTAAACAGGTAGCTGATTGACTCTGTATGCCTGAATGCCGTAATGTACTCCATCACCGGAGTCTGTCTATCGATAATCTGGTGGGCATAAAACAGGTCCAGCCTACTAAGCAAGTAGCTGATTGACTTTGTATGCCTGAATGCCATTATGTACAGTCTTGCACTCCATCACCGGAGCCTGTCTAAAGATAATCTTGAGGGAATAATACAGGTCCAGCCTACTAAGCAAGTAGCTGATTGACTTTGTATTCCTGAATGCCATTATGTACAGTCTTGCACTCCATCACCGGAGTGTGTCTATCGATAATCTGGCGGACATAATACTTGTCCAGCCTACCAAGCAAGTAGCTGATTGACTTTGTATGCCTGAATGCCGTAATGTACAGTCTTACACTCCATCACCGGAGTGTGTCTATCGATAATGTGGCGGGCATAATACAGGTCCAGCCTACTAAACAGGTAGCTGATTGACTCTGTATGCCTGAATGCCGTAATGTACAGTTTTGCACTCCATCACCGGAGTCTGTCTATCGATAATCTGGCAGGCATAATACAGGTCCAGCCTACTAAACAAGTAGCTGATTGACTTTGTATGCCTGAATGCCATTATGTACAGTCTTGCACTCCATCACCGGAGTCTGTCTATCGATAATCTGGCGAGCATAATACAGGTCCAGCCTACTAAACAGGTAGCTGATTGACTCTGTATGCCTGAATGCCGTAATGTACAGTTTTGCACTCCATCACCGGAGTCTGTCTATCGATAATCTGGCGGGCATAATAAAGGTCCAGCCTACTAAGCAAGTAGCTGATTGACTTTGTATGCTTGAATGCCGTAATGTACAGTCTTGCACTCCATCACCGGAGTCTATCTATCGATAATCTGGCGGGCATAATACAGGTCCAGCCTACTAAACAGGTAGCTGATTGACTCTGTATGCCTGAATGCCGTAATGTACAGTTTTGCACTCCATCACCGGAGTCTGTCTATCGATAATCTGGCGGGCATAATACAGGTCCAGCCTACTAAGCAAGTAGCTGATTGAATTTGTATGCTTGAATGCCGTAATGTACAGTCTTGCACTCCATCACCGGAGTCTGTCTATCGATAATCTGGTGGGCATAAAACAGGTCCAGCCTACTAAGCAAGTAGCTGATTGACTTTGTATGCCTGAATGCCGTAATGTACAGTTTTGATCTCCAACACCGGAGTCTGTCTATCGATAATCTGGTGGGCATAATACAGGTCCAGCCTACTAAGCAAGTAGCTGATTGACTTTGTATGCCTGAATGCCATTATGTACAGTCTTGCACTCCATCACCGGAGTCTGTCTATCGATAATCTGGCGGGCATAATACAGGTCCAGCCTACTAAACAGGTAGCTGATTGACTCTGTATGCCTGAATGCCGTAATGTACAGTTTTGCACTCCATCACCGGAGTCTGTCTATCGATAATCTGGTGGGCATAAAACAGGTCCAGCCTACTAAGCAAGTAGCTGATTGACTTTGTATGCCTGAATGCCATAATGTACAGTTTTGATCTCCAACACTGGAGTCTGTCTATCGATAATCTGGTGGGCATAATACAGGTCCAGCCAACTAAGCAAGTAGCTGACTGACTTTGTATGCCTGAATGCCATTATGTACAGTCTTGCACTCCATCACCGGAGTCTGTCTATCGATAATCTGGTGGGCATAAAACAGGTCCAGCCTACTAAACAGGTAGCTGATTGACTCTGTATGCCTGAATGCCGTAATGTACAGTTTTGCACTCCATCACCGGAGTCTGTCTATCGATAATCTGGCGGGCATAATACAGGTCAAGCCTACTAAGCAAGTAGCTGATTGACTTTGTATGCTTGAATGCCGTAATGTACACTCTTGCACTCCATCACCGGAGTCTGTCTATCGATAATCTGGTGAGCATAAAACAGGTCCAGCCTACTAAGCAAGTAGCTGATTGACTTTGTATGCCTGAATGCCGTAATGTACAGTTTTGATCTCCAACACCGGAGTCTGTCTATCGATAATCTGGCGGGCATAATACAGGTCCAGCCTACTAAACAGGTAGCTGATTGACTCTGTATGCCTGAATGCCGTAATGTACAGTTTTGCACTCCATCACCGGAGTCTGTCTATCGATAATCTGGTGGGCATAAAACAGGTCCAGCCTACTAAGCAAGTAGCTGATTGACTTTGTATGCCTGAATGCCATTATGTACAGTCTTGCACTCCATCACCGGAGCCTGTCTAAAGATAATCTTGAGGGAATAATACAGGTCCAGTCTACTAAGCAAGTAGCTGATTGACTTTGTATTCCTGAATGCCATTATGTACAGTCTTGCACTCCATCACCGGAGTGTGTCTATCGATAATCTGGCGGACATAATACTTGTCCAGCCTACCAAGCAAGTAGCTGATTGACTTTGTATGCCTGAATGCCGTAATGTACAGTCTTACACTCCATCACCGGAGTGTGTCTATCGATAATCTGGCGGGCATAATACAGGTCCAGCCTACTAAACAGGTAGCTGATTGACTCTGTATGCCTGAATGCCGTAATGTACAGTTTTGCATTCCATCACCGGAGTCTGTTCATCGATAATCTGGCAGGCATAATACAGGTCCAGCCTACTAAACAAGTAGCTGATTGACTTTGTATGCCTGAATGCCGTAATGTACAGTTTTGCACTCCATAACCGGAGTCTGTCTATCGATAATCTGGCGGGCATAATACAGGTCCAGCCTACTAAGCAAGTAGCTGATTGACTTTGTATGCTTGAATGCCGTAATGTACAGTCTTGCACTCCATCACCGGAGTCTGTCTTTCGATAATCTGGTGGGCATAAAACAGGTCCAGCCTACTAAGCAAGTAGCTGATTGACTTTGTATGCCTGAATGCCATTATGTACAGTCTTGCACTCCATCACCGGAGTCTGTCTATCGATAATCTGGTGGGCATAAAACAGGTCCAGCCTACTAAGCAAGTAGCTGATTGACTTTGTATGCCTGAATGCCGTAATGTACAGTTTTGATCTCCAACACCGGAGTCTGTGTATCGATAATCTGGTGGGCATAATACAGGTCCAGCCTACTAAGCAAGTAGCTGATTGACTTTGTATGCCTGAATGCCATTATGTACAGTCTTGCACTCCATCACCGGAGTCTGTCTATCGATAATCTGGCGGGCATAATACAGGTCCAGCCTACTAAACAGGTAGCTGATTGACTCTGAATGCCGTAATGTACAGTTTTCAACACTACATCACCGGAGTCTGTCTATCGATAATCTGGCGGGCATAATACAGGTCCAGCCTACTAAGCAAGTAGCTGATTGACTTTGTATGCTTGAATGCCGTAATGTACAGTCTTGCACTCCATCACCGGAGTCTGTCTATCGATAATCTGGTGGGCATAAAACAGGTCCAGCCTACTAAGCAAGTAGCTGATTGACTTTGTATGCCTGAATGCCGTAATGTACAGTTTTTTGATCTCCAACACCGGAGTCTGCCTATCGATAATCTGGTGGGCATAATACAGGTCCAGCCTACTAAGCAAGTAGCTGATTGACTTTGTATGCCTGAATGCCATTATGTACAGTCTTGCACTCCATCACCGGAGTCTGTCTATCGATAATCTGGTGGGCATAAAACAGGTCCAGCCTACTAAGCAAGTAGCTGATTGACTTTGTATGCCTGAATGCCGTTATGTACAGTTTTGATCTCCAACACCAGAGTCTGTCTATCGATAATCTGGTGGGCATAATACAGGTCCAGCCTACTAAGCAAGTAGCTGATTGACTTTGTATGCCTGAATGCCATTATGTACAGTCTTGCACTCCATCACCGGAGTCTATCTATCGATAATCTGGCGGGCATAATACAGGTCCAGCCTACTAAACAGGTAGCTGATTGACTCTGTATGCCTGAATGCCGTAATGTACAGTTTTGCACTCCATCACCGGAGTCTGTCTATCGATAATCTGGCGGACATAATACAGGTCCAGCCTACTAAGCAAGTAGCTGATTGACTTTGTATGCCTGAATGCCATTATGTACAGTCTTGCACTCCATCACCGGAGTTTGTCTATCGATAATCTGGCGGGCATAATACAGGTCCAGCCTACTAAACAGGTAGCTGATTGACTCTGTATGCCTGAATGCCGTAATGTACAGTTTTGCACTCCATCACCGGAGTCTGTCTATCGATAATCTGGCGGGCATAAAACAGGTCAAGCCTACTAAGCAAGTAGCTGATTGACTTTGTATGCTTGAATGCCGTAATGTACAGTCTTGCACTCCATCACCGGAGTCTGTCTATCGATAATCTGGTGGGCATAAAACAGGTCCAGCCTACTAAGCAAGTAGCTGATTGACTTTGTATGCCTGAATGCCGTAATGTACAGTTTTGATCTCCAACATCGGAGTCTGTCTATCGATAATCTGGTGGGCATAATACAGGTCCAGCCTACTAAGCAAGTAGCTGATTGACTTTGTATGCCTGAATGCCATTATGTACAGTCTTGCACTCCATCACCGGAGTCTGTCTATCGATAATCTGGCGGGCATAATACAGGTCCAGCCTACTAAACAGGTAGCTGATTGACTCTGTATGCCTGAATGCCGTAATGTACAGTTTTGCACTCCATCACCGGAGTCTGTCTATCGATAATCTGGCGGGCATAATACAGGTCCAGCCTACTAAACAAGTAGCTGATTGACTTTGTATGCTTGAATGCCGTAATATACAGTCTTGCACTCCATCACCGGAGTCTGTCTATCGATAATCTGGTGGGCATAAAAAAGGTCCAGCCTACTAAGCAAGTAGCTGATTGACTTTGTATGCCTGAATGCCGTAATATACAGTTTTGATCTCCAACACCGGAGTCTGTCTATCGATAATCTGGCGGGCATAATACAGGTCCAGCCTACTAAACAGGTAGCTGATTGACTCTGTATGCCTGAATGCCGTAATGTACAGTTTTGCACTCCATCACCGGAGTCTGTCTATCGATAATCTGGCGGGCATAATACAGGTCCAGCCTACTAAACAGGTAGCTGATTGACTTTGTATGCCTGAATGCCGTAATGTACAGTTTTGATCTCCAACACCGGAGTCTGTCTATCGATAATCTGGCGGGCATAATACAGGTCCAGCCTACTAAACAGGTAGCTGATTGACTCTGTATGCCTGAATGCCGTAATGTACAGTTTTGCACTCCATCACCGGAGTCTGTCTATCGATAATCTGGCGGGCATAATACAGGTCCAGCCTACTAAGCAAGTAGCTGATTGACTTTGTATGCTTGAATGCCGTAATGTACAGTCTTGCACTCCATCACCGGAGTCTGTCTATCGATAATCTGGTGGGCATAAAACAGGTCCAGCCTACTAAGCAAGTAGCTGATTGACTTTGTATGCCTGAATGCCATAATGTACAGTTTTGATCTCCAACAACGGAGTCTGTCTATCGATAATCTGGCGGGCATAATACAGGTCCAGCCTACTAAGCAAGTAGCTGATTGACTTTGTATGCCTGAATGCCATTATGTACAGTCTTGCACTCCATCACCGGAGTCTGTCTATCGATAATCTGGCGGGCATAATACAGGTCCAGCCTACTAAACAGGTAGCTGATTGACTCTGTATGCCTGAATGCCGTAATGTACAGTTTTGCACTCCATCACCGGAGTCTGTCTATCGATAATCAGGCGGGCATAATACAGGTCCAGCCTACTAAACAGGTAGCTGATTGACTCTGTATGCCTGAATGCCGTAATGTACAGTTTTGCACTCCATCACCGGAGTCTGTCTATCGATAATCTGGCAGGCATAATACAGGTCCAGCCTACTAAACAAGTAGCTGATTGACTTTGTATGCCTGAATGCCATTATGTACAGTCTTGCACTCCATCAATGGAGTCTGTCTATCGATAATCTGGCGGGCATAATACAGGTCCAGCCTACTAAGCAAGTAGCTGATTGACTTTGTATGCTTGAATGCCGTAATGTACAGTCTTGCACTCCATCACCGGAGTCTGTCTATCGATAATCTGGCGGGCATAATACAGGTCCAGCCTACTAAACAGGTAGCTGATTGACTCTGAATGCCGTAATGTACAGTTTTGCACTCCATCACCGGAGTCTGTCTATCGATAATCTGGTGGGCATAATACAGGTCCAGCCTACTAAGCAAGTAGCTGATTGACTTTGTATGCCTGAATGCCGTAATGTACAGTTTTGATCTCCAACACCGGAGTCTGTCTATCGATAATCTGGCGGGCATAATACAGGTCCAGCCTACTAAACAGGTAGCTGATTGACTCTGTATGCCTGAATGCCGTAATGTACAGTTTTGCATTCCATCACCGGAGTCTGTCTATCGATAATCTGGCGGGCATAATACAGGTCCAGCCTACTAAGCAAGTAGCTGATTGAATTTGTATGCCTGAAAGCCATTATGTACAGTCTTGCACTCAATCACCGGAGTGTGTCTATCGATAATCTGGCGGGCATAATACAGGTCCAGCCTACTAAACAAGTAGCTGATTGACTTTGTATGCCTGAATGCCATTATGTACAGTCTTGCACTCCATCACCGGAGTCTGTCTATCGATAATCTGGCGGGCATAATACAGGTCCAGCCTACTAAACAGGTAGCTGATTGACTTTGAATGCCTGAATGCCGTAATGTACAGTTTTGATCTCCAACACCGGAGTCTGTCTATCGATAATCTGGCGGGCATAATACAGGTCCAGCCTACTAAACAGGTAGCTGATTGACTCTGTATGCCTGAATGCCGTAATGTACAGTTTTGCACTCCATCACCGGAGTCTGTCTATCGATAATCTGGTGGGCATAAAACAGGTCCAGCCTACTAAGCAAGTAGCTGATTGACTTTGTATGCCTGAATGCCATTATGTACAGTCTTGCACTCCATCACCGGAGTGTGTCTATCGATAATCTGGTGGGCATAATACAGGTCCAGCCTACTAAGCAAGTAGCTGATTGACTTTGTATGCCTGAATCCCATTATGTACTGTCTTGCACTCCATCACCGGAGTCTGTCTATCGATAATCTGGCGGGCATAAAAACAGGTCCAGCCTACTAAACAAGTAGCTGATTGACTTTGTATGCCTGAATGCCATTATGTACAGTCTTGCACTCCATCACCGGAGTCTGTCTATCGATAATCTGGCGGGCATAATACAGGTCCAGCCTACTAAGCAAGTAGCTGATTGACTTTGTATGGTTGAATGCCGTAATGTACAGTCTTGCACTCCATCACCGGAGTCTGTCTATCGATAATCTGGTGGGCAGAAAACAGGTCCAGCCTACTAAGCAAGTAGCTGATTGACTTTGTATGCCTGAATGCCGTAATGTACAGTTTTGATCTCCAACACCGGAGTCTGTCTATCGATAATCTGGCGGGCATAATACAGGTCCAGCCTACTAAACAGGTAGCTGATTGACTCTGTATGCCTGAATGCCGTAATGTACAGTTTTGCATTCCATCACCGGAGTGTGTCTATCGATAATCTGGCAGGCATAATACAGGTCCAGCCTACTAAGCAAGTAGCTGATTGACTTTGTATGCCTGAATGCCATTATGTACAGTCTTGCACTCCATCACCGGAGTGTGTCTATCGATAATCTGGCAGGCATAATACAGGTCCAGCCTACTAAGCAAGTAACTGATTGACTTTGTATGCCTGAATGCCATTATGTACAGTCTTGCACTCCATCACCGGAGTCTGTCTATCGATAATCTGGCGGGCATAATACAGGTCCAGCCTACTAAGCAAGTAGCTGATTGACTTTGTATGCTTGAATGCCGTAATGTACAGTTTTGATCTCCAACACCGGAGTCTGTCTATCGATAATCTGGCAGGCATAATACAGGTCCAGGTCCAGCCTACTAAGCAAGTAGCTGATTGACTTTGTATGCCTGAATGCCATTATGTACAGTCTTGCACTCCATCACCGGAGTGTGTCTATCGATAATCTGGCAGGCATAATACAGGTCCAGCCTACTAAGCAAGTAGCTGATTGACTTTGTATGCCTGAATGCCATTATGTACAGTCTTGCACTCCATCACCGGAGTCTGTCTATCGATAATCTGGCGGACATAATACAGGTCCAGCCTACTAAACAGGTAGCTGATTGACTCTGTATGCCTGAATGCCGTAATGTACAGTTTTGCACTCCATCACCGGAGTCTGTCTATCGAAAATCTGGCGGGCATAATACAGGTCCAGCCTACTAAACAGGAAGCTGATTGACTCTGTATGCCTGAATGCCGTAATGTACAGTTTTGCACTCCATCACCGGAGTCTGTCTATCGATAATCTGGCGGGCATAATACAGGTTCAGTCTACTAAGCAAGTAGCTGATTGACTTTGTATGCTTGAATGCCGTAATGTACAGTTTTGCACTCCATCACCGGAGTCTGTCTATCGATAATCTGGTGGGCATAAAACAGGTCCAGCCTACTAAGCAAGTAGCTGATTGACTTTGTATGCCTGAATGCCATTATGTACAGTCTTGCACTCCATCACCGGAGTGTGTCTATCGATAATCTGGTGGGCATAATACAGGTCCAGCCTACTAAGCAAGTAGCTGATTGACTTTGTATGCCTGAATCCCATTATGTACTGTCTTGCACTCCATCACCGGAGTCTGTCTATCGATAATCTGGCGGGCATAAAAACAGGTCCAGCCTACTAAACAAGTAGCTGATTGACTTTGTATGCCTGAATGCCATTATGTACAGTCTTGCACTCCATCACCGGAGTCTGTCTATCGATAATCTGGCGGGCATAATACAGGTCCAGCCTACTAAGCAAGTAGCTGATTGACTTTGTATGCTTGAATGCCGTAATGTACAGTCTTGCACTCCATCACCGGAGTCTGTCTATCGATAATCTGGTGGGCATAAAACAGGTCCAGCCTACTAAGCAAGTAGCTGATTGACTTTGTATGCCTGAATGCCGTAATGTACAGTTTTGATCTCCAACACCGGAGTCTGTCTATCGATAATCTGGCGGGCATAATACAGGTCCAGCCTACTAAACAGGTAGCTGATTGACTCTGTATGCCTGAATGCCGTAATGTACAGTTTTGCATTCCATCACCGGAGTGTGTCTATCGATAATCTGGCAGGCATAATACAGGTCCAGCCTACTAAGCAAGTAGCTGATTGACTTTGTATGCCTGAATGCCATTATGTACAGTCTTGCACTCCATCACCGGAGTCTGTCTATCGATAATCTGGCGGGCATAATACAGATCCAGCCTACTAAACAGGTAGCTTATTGACTCTGTATGCCTGAATGCCGTAATGTACAGTTTTGCACTCCATCACCGGAGTCTGTCTATCGATAATCTGGTGGGCATAAAACAGGTCCAGCCTACTAAGCAAGTAGCTGATTGACTTTGTATGCCTGAATGCCGTAATGTACAGTTTTGATCTCCAACACCGGAGTCTGTCTATCGATAATCTGGCGGGCATAGTACAGGTCCAGCCTACTAAACAGGTAGCTGATTGACTCTGTATGCCTGAATGCCGTAATGTACAGTTTTGCATTCCATCACCGGAGTCTGTCTATCGATAATCTGGCAGGCATAATACAGGTCCAGGTCCAGCCTACTAAGCAAGTAGCTGATTGACTTTGTATGCCTGAATGCCATTATGTACAGTCTTGCACTCCATCACCGGAGTGTGTCTATCGATAATCTGGCAGGCATAATACAGGTCCAGCCTACTAAACAAGTAGCTGATTGACTTTGTATGCCTGAATGCCGTAATGTACAGTTTTGCACTCCATCACCGGAGTCTGTCTATCGATAATCTGGCGGGCATAATACAGGTCCAGCCTACTAAACAGGTAGCTGATTGACTTTGTATGCCTGAATGCCGTAATGTACAGTTTTGATCTCCAACACCGGAGTCTGTCTATCGATAATCTGGCGGGCATAATAGAGGTCCAGCCTACTAAACAGGTAGCTGATTGACTCTGTATGCCTGAATGCCGTAATGTACAGTTTTGCACTCCATCACCGGAGTCTGTCTATCGATAATCTGGCGGGCATAATACAGGTCCAGCCTACTAAGCAAGTAGCTGATTGACTTTGTATGCTTGAATGCCGTAATGTACAGTCTTGCACTCCATCACCGGAGTCTGTCTATCGATAATCTGGTGGGCATAAAACAGGTCCAGCCTACTAAGCAAGTAGCTGATTGACTTTGTATGCCTGAATGCCATAATGTACAGTTTTGATCTCCAACAACGGAGTCTGTCTATCGATAATCTGGCGGGCATAATACAGGTCCAGCCTACTAAGCAAGTAGCTGATTGACTTTGTATGCCTGAATGCCATTATGTACAGTCTTGCACTCCATCACCGGAGTCTGTCTATCGATAATCTGGCGGGCATAATACAGGTCCAGCCTACTAAACAGGTAGCTGATTGACTCTGTATGCCTGAATGCCGTAATGTACAGTTTTGCACTCCATCACCGGAGTCTGTCTATCGATAATCAGGCGGGCATAATACAGGTCCAGCCTACTAAACAGGTAGCTGATTGACTCTGTATGCCTGAATGCCGTAATGTACAGTTTTGCACTCCATCACCGGAGTCTGTCTATCGATAATCTGGCAGGCATAATACAGGTCCAGCCTACTAAACAAGTAGCTGATTGACTTTGTATGCCTGAATGCCATTATGTACAGTCTTGCACTCCATCAATGGAGTCTGTCTATCGATAATCTGGCGGGCATAATACAGGTCCAGCCTACTAAGCAAGTAGCTGATTGACTTTGTATGCTTGAATGCCGTAATGTACAGTCTTGCACTCCATCACCGGAGTCTGTCTATCGATAATCTGGCGGGCATAATACAGGTCCAGCCTACTAAACAGGTAGCTGATTGACTCTGAATGCCGTAATGTACAGTTTTGCACTCCATCACCGGAGTCTGTCTATCGATAATCTGGTGGGCATAATACAGGTCCAGCCTACTAAGCAAGTAGCTGATTGACTTTGTATGCCTGAATGCCGTAATGTACAGTTTTGATCTCCAACACCGGAGTCTGTCTATCGATAATCTGGCGGGCATAATACAGGTCCAGCCTACTAAACAGGTAGCTGATTGACTCTGTATGCCTGAATGCCGTAATGTACAGTTTTGCATTCCATCACCGGAGTCTGTCTATCGATAATCTGGCGGGCATAATACAGGTCCAGCCTACTAAGCAAGTAGCTGATTGAATTTGTATGCCTGAAAGCCATTATGTACAGTCTTGCACTCAATCACCGGAGTGTGTCTATCGATAATCTGGCGGGCATAATACAGGTCCAGCCTACTAAACAAGTAGCTGATTGACTTTGTATGCCTGAATGCCATTATGTACAGTCTTGCACTCCATCACCGGAGTCTGTCTATCGATAATCTGGCGGGCATAATACAGGTCCAGCCTACTAAACAGGTAGCTGATTGACTTTGAATGCCTGAATGCCGTAATGTACAGTTTTGATCTCCAACACCGGAGTCTGTCTATCGATAATCTGGCGGGCATAATACAGGTCCAGCCTACTAAACAGGTAGCTGATTGACTCTGTATGCCTGAATGCCGTAATGTACAGTTTTGCACTCCATCACCGGAGTCTGTCTATCGATAATCTGGTGGGCATAAAACAGGTCCAGCCTACTAAGCAAGTAGCTGATTGACTTTGTATGCCTGAATGCCATTATGTACAGTCTTGCACTCCATCACCGGAGTGTGTCTATCGATAATCTGGTGGGCATAATACAGGTCCAGCCTACTAAGCAAGTAGCTGATTGACTTTGTATGCCTGAATCCCATTATGTACTGTCTTGCACTCCATCACCGGAGTCTGTCTATCGATAATCTGGCGGGCATAAAAACAGGTCCAGCCTACTAAACAAGTAGCTGATTGACTTTGTATGCCTGAATGCCATTATGTACAGTCTTGCACTCCATCACCGGAGTCTGTCTATCGATAATCTGGCGGGCATAATACAGGTCCAGCCAACTAAGCAAGTAGCTGATTGACTTTGTATGCTTGAATGCCGTAATGTACAGTCTTGCACTCCATCACCGGAGTCTGTCTATCGATAATCTGGTGGGCATAAAACAGGTCCAGCCTACTAAGCAAGTAGCTGATTGACTTTGTATGCCTGAATGCCGTAATGTACAGTTTTGATCTCCAACACCGGAGTCTGTCTATCGATAATCTGGCGGGCATAATACAGGTCCAGCCTACTAAACAGGTAGCTGATTGACTCTGTATGCCTGAATGCCATAATGTACAGTTTTGCATTCCATCACCGGAGTGTGTCTATCGATAATCTGGCAGGCATAATACAGGTCCAGCCTACTAAGCAAGTAGCTGATTGACTTTGTATGCCTGAATGCCATTATGTACAGTCTTGCACTCCATCACCGGAGTGTGTCTATCGATAATCTGGCAGGCATAATACAGGTCCAGCCTACTAAGCAAGTAACTGATTGACTTTGTATGACTGAATGCCATTATGTACAGTCTTGCACTCCATCACCGGAGTCTGTCTATCGATAATCTGGCGGGCATAATACAGGTCCAGCCTACTAAGCAAGTAGCTGATTGACTTTGTATGCTTGAATGCCGTAATGCACAGTCTTGCACTCCATCACCGGAGTCTGTCTATCGATAATCTGGCGGGCATAATACAGATCCAGCCTACTAAACAGGTAGCTTATTGACTCTGTATGCCTGAATGCCGTAATGTACAGTTTTGCACTCCATCACCGGAGTCTGTCTATCGATAATCTGGTGGGCATAAAACAGGTCCAGCCTACTAAGCAAGTAGCTGATTGACTTTGTATGCCTGAATGCCGTAATGTACAGTTTTGCATTCCATCACCGGAGTCTGTCTATCGATAATCTGGCAGGCATAATACAGGTCCAGGTCCAGCCTACTAAGCAAGTAGCTGATTGACTTTGTATGCCTGAATGCCATTATGTACAGTCTTGCACTCCATCACCGGAGTGTGTCTATCGATAATCTGGCAGGCATAATACAGGTCCAGCCTACTAAGCAAGTAGCTGATTGACTTTGTATGCCTGAATGCCATTATGTACAGTCTTGCACTCCATCACCGGAGTGTGTCTATCGATAATCTGGGGGGCATAATACAGGTCCAGCCTACTAAGCAAGTAGCTGATTGACTTTGTATGCTTGAATGCCGTAATGTACAGTCTTGCACTCCATCACCGGAGTCTGTCTATCGATAATCTGGTGGGCATAAAACAGGTCCAGCCTACTAAGCAAGTAGCGGATTGACTTTCTATGCCTGAATGCCGTAATGTACAGTTTTGATCTCCAACACCAGAGTCTGTGTATCGATAATCTGGTGGGCATAATACAGGTCCAGACTACTAAGCAAGTAGCTGATTGACTTTGTATGCCTGAATGCCATTATGTACAGTCTTGCACTCCATCACCGGAGTCTGTCTATCGATAATCTGGCGGGCATAATACAGGTCCAGCCTACTAAACAGGTAGCTGATTGACTCTGTATGCCTGAATGCCGTAATGTACAGTTTTGCACTCCATCACCGGAGTCTGTCTATCGATAATCTGGCGGGCATAATACAGGTCCAGCCTACTAAGCAAGTAGCTGATTGACTTTGTATGCCTGAATGCCGTAATGTACAGTTTTTTGATCTCCAACACCGGAGTCTGTCTATCGATAATCTGGCGGGTATAATACAGGTCCAGCCTACTAAACAGGTAGCTGATTGACTCTGTATGCCTGAATGCCGTAATGTACAGTTTTGCACTCCATCACCGGAGTCTGTCTATCGATAATCTGGTGGGCATAAAACAGGTCCAGCCTACTAAGCAAGTAGCTGATTGACTTTGTATGCCTGAATGCCGTAATGTACAGTTTTGATCTCCAACACCGGAGTCTGTCTATCGATAATCTGGCGGACATAATACTTGTCCAGCCTACCAAGCAAGTAGCTGATTGACTTTGTATGCCTGAATGCCGTAATGTACAGTCTTACACTCCATCACCGGAGTGTGTCTATCGATAATGTGGCGGGCATAATACAGGTCCAGCCTACTAAACAGGTAGCTGATTGACTCTGTATGCCTGAATGCCGTAATGTACAGTTTTTTGATCTCCAACACCGGAGTCTGTCTATCGATAATCTGGCGGGTATAATACAGGTCCAGCCTACTAAACAGGTAGCTGATTGACTCTGTATGCCTGAATGCCGTAATGTACAGTTTTGCACTCCATCACCGGAGTCTGTCTATCGATAATCTGGTGGGCATAAAACAGGTCCAGCCTACTAAGCAAGTAGCTGATTGACTTTGTATGCCTGAATGCCGTAATGTACAGTTTTGATCTCCAACACCGGAGTCTGTCTATCGATAATCTGGCGGGCATAATACAGGTCCAGCCTACTAAAAAGGTATCTGATTGACTCTGTATGCCTGAATGCCGTAATGTACTCCATCACCGGAGTCTGTCTATCGATAATCTGGTGGGCATAAAACAGGTCCAGCCTACTAAGCAAGTAGCTGATTGACTTTGTATGCCTGAATGCCATTATGTACAGTCTTGCACTCCATCACCGGAGCCTGTCTAAAGATAATCTTGAGGGAATAATACAGGTCCAGCCTACTAAGCAAGTAGCTGATTGACTTTGTATTCCTGAATGCCATTATGTACAGTCTTGCACTCCATCACCGGAGTGTGTCTATCGATAATCTGGCGGACATAATACTTGTCCAGCCTACCAAGCAAGTAGCTGATTGACTTTGTATGCCTGAATGCCGTAATGTACAGTCTTACACTCCATCACCGGAGTGTGTCTATCGATAATGTGGCGGGCATAATACAGGTCCAGCCTACTAAACAGGTAGCTGATTGACTCTGTATGCCTGAATGCCGTAATGTACAGTTTTGCATTCCATCACCGGAGTCTGTCTATCGATAATCTGGCAGGCATAATACAGGTCCAGCCTACTAAACAAGTAGCTGATTGACTTTGTATGCCTGAATGCCATTATGTACAGTCTTGCACTCCATCACCGGAGTCTGTCTATCGATAATCTGGCGAGCATAATACAGGTCCAGCCTACTAAACAGGTAGCTGATTGACTTTGTATGCTTGAATGCCGTAATGTACAGTCTTGCACTCCATCATCGGAGTCTGTCTATCGATAATCTGGTGGGCATAAAACAGGTCCAGCCTACTAAGCAAGTAGCTGATTGACTTTGTATGCCTGAATGCCGTAATGTACAGTTTTGATCTCCAACACCGGAGTCTGTGTATCGATAATCTGGTGGGCATAAAACAGGTCCAGCCTACTAAGCAAGTAGCTGATTGACTTTGTATGCCTGAATGCCGTAATGTACAGTTTTTTGATCTCCAACACCGGAGTCTGTCTATCGATAATCTGGTGGGCATAATACAGGTCCAGCCTACTAAGCAAGTAGCTGATTGACTTTGTATGCCTGAATGCCATTATGTACAGTCTTGCACTCCATCACCGGAGTCTATCTATCGATAATCTGGCGGGCATAATACAGGTCCAGCCTACTAAACAGGTAGCTGATTGACTCTGTATGCCTGAATGCCGTAATGTACAGTTTTGCACTCCATCACCGGAGTCTGTCTATCGATAATCTGGTGGGCATAAAACAGGTCTAGCCTACTAAGCAAGTAGCTGATTGACTTTGTATGCCTGAATGCCGTAATGTACAGTTTTGATCTCCAACACCGGAGTCTGTCTATCGATAATCTGGTGGGCATAATACAGGTCCAGCCTACTAAGCAAGTAGCTGATTGACTTTGTATGCCTGAATGCCATTATGTACAGTCTTGCACTCCATCACCGGAGTCTGTCTATCGATAATCTGGCGGGCATAATACAGGTCCAGCCTACTAAACAGGTAGCTGATTGACTCTGTATGCCTGAATGCCGTAATGTACAGTTTTGCACTCCATCACCGGAGTCTGTCTATCGATAATCTGGCGGGCATAATACAGGTCCAGCCTACTAAGCAAGTAGCTGATTGACTTTGTATGCCTGAATGCCGTAATGTACAGTTTTTTGATCTCCAACACCGGAGTCTGTCTATCGATAATCTGGCGGGTATAATACAGGTCCAGCCTACTAAACAGGTAGCTGATTGACTCTGTATGCCTGAATGCCGTAATGTACAGTTTTGCACTCCATCACCGGATTCTGTCTATCGATAATCTGGTGGGCATAAAACAGGTCCAGCCTACTAAGCAAGTAGCTGATTGACTTTGTATGCCTGAATGCCGTAATGTACAGTTTTGATCTCCAACACCGGAGTCTGTCTATCGATAATCTGGCGGGCATAATACAGGTCCAGCCTACTAAACAGGTAGCTGATTGACTCTGTATGCCTGAATGCCGTAATGTACTCCATCACCGGAGTCTGTCTATCGATAATCTGGTGGGCATAAAACAGGTCCAGCCTACTAAGCAAGTAGCTGATTGACTTTGTATGCCTGAATGCCATTATGTACAGTCTTGCACTCCATCACCGGAGCCTGTCTAAAGATAATCTTGAGGGAATAATACAGGTCCAGCCTACTAAGCAAGTAGCTGATTGACTTTGTATTCCTGAATGCCATTATGTACAGTCTTGCACTCCATCACCGGAGTGTGTCTATCGATAATCTGGCGGACATAATACTTGTCCAGCCTACCAAGCAAGTAGCTGATTGACTTTGTATGCCTGAATGCCGTAATGTACAGTCTTACACTCCATCACCGGAGTGTGTCTATCTATAATGTGGCGGGCATAATACAGGTCCAGCCTACTAAACAGGTAGCTGATTGACTCTGTATGCCTGAATGCCGTAATGTACAGTTTTTTGATCTCCAACACCGGAGTCTGTCTATCGATAATCTGGCGGGTATAATACAGGTCCAGCCTACTAAACAGGTAGCTGATTGACTCTGTATGCCTGAATGCCGTAATGTACAGTTTTGCACTCCATCACCGGAGTCTGTCTATCGATAATCTGGTGGGCATAAAACAGGTCCAGCCTACTAAGCAAGTAGCTGATTGACTTTGTATGCCTGAATGCCGTAATGTACAGTTTTGATCTCCAACACCGGAGTCTGTCTATCGATAATCTGGCGGGCATAATACAGGTCCAGCCTACTAAACAGGTAGCTGATTGACTCTGTATGCCTGAATGCCGTAATGTACTCCATCACCGGAGTCTGTCTATCGATAATCTGGTGGGCATAAAACAGGTCCAGCCTACTAAGCAAGTAGCTGATTGACTTTGTATGCCTGAATGCCATTATGTACAGTCTTGCACTCCATCACCGGAGCCTGTCTAAAGATAATCTTGAGGGAATAATACAGGTCCAGCCTACTAAGCAAGTAGCTGATTGACTTTGTATTCCAGAATGCCATTATGTACAGTCTTGCACTCCATCACCGGAGTGTGTCTATCGATAATCTGGCGGACATAATACTTGTCCAGCCTACCAAGCAAGTAGCTGATTGACTTTGTATGCCTGAATGCCGTAATGTACAGTCTTACACTCCATCACCGGAGTGTGTCTATCGATAATGTGGCGGGCATAATACAGGTCCAGCCTACTAAACAGGTAGCTGATTGACTCTGTATGCCTGAATGCCGTAATGTACAGTTTTGCACTCCATCACCGGAGTCTGTCTATCGATAATCTGGCAGGCATAATACAGGTCCAGCCTACTAAACAAGTAGCTGATTGACTTTGTATGCCTGAATGCCATTATGTACAGTCTTGCACTCCATCACCGGAGTCTGTCTATCGATAATCTGGCGAGCATAATACAGGTCCAGCCTACTAAACAGGTAGCTGATTGACTCTGTATGCCTGAATGCCGTAATGTACAGTTTTGCACTCCATCACCGGAGTCTGTCTATCGATAATCTGGCGGGCATAATAAAGGTCCAGCCTACTAAGCAAGTAGCTGATTGACTTTGTATGCTTGAATGCCGTAATGTACAGTCTTGCACTCCATCATCGGAGTCTGTCTATCGATAATCTGGTGGGCATAAAACAGGTCCAGCCTACTAAGCAAGTAGCTGATTGACTTTGTATGCCTGAATGCCGTAATGTACAGTTTTGATCTCCAACACCGGAGTCTGTGTATCGATAATCTGGTGGGCATAAAACAGGTCCAGCCTACTAAGCAAGTAGCTGATTGACTTTGTATGCCTGAATGCCGTAATGTACAGTTTTTTGATCTCCAACACCGGAGTCTGTCTATCGATAATCTGGTGGGCATAATACAGGTCCAGCCTACTAAGCAAGTAGCTGATTGACTTTGTATGCCTGAATGCCATTATGTACAGTCTTGCACTCCATCACCGGAGTCTGTCTATCGATAATCTGGCGGGCATAATACAGGTCCAGCCTACTAAACAGGTAGCTGATTGACTCTGTATGCCTGAATGCCGTAATGTAAAGTTTTGCACTCCATCACCGGAGTCTGTCTATCGATAATCTGGTGGGCATAAAACAGGTCCAGCCTACTAAGCAAGTAACTGATTTACTTTGTATGCCTGAATGCCATAATGTACAGTTTTGATCTCCAACACCGGAGTCTGTCTATCGATAATCTGGTGGGCATAATACAGGTCCAGCCAACTAAGCAAGTAGCTGATTGACTTTGTATGCCTGAATGCCGTAATGTACAGTTTTGATCTCCTACACCGGAGTCTGTCTATCGATAATCTGGCGGGCATAATACAGGTCCAGCCTACTAAACAGGTAGCTGATTGACTCTGTATGCCTGAATGCCGTAATGTACAGTTTTGCACTCCATCACCGGAGTCTGTCTATCGATAATCTGGTGGGCATAAAACAGGTCCAGCCTACTAAGCAAGTAGCTGATTGACTTTGTATGCCTGAATGCCATTATGTACAGTCTTGCACTCCATCACCGGAGCCTGTCTAAAGATAATCTTGAGGGAATAATACAGGTCCAGCCTACTAAGCAAGTAGCTGATTGACTTTGTATTCCTGAATGCCATTATGTACAGTCTTGCACTCCATCACCGGAGTGTGACTATCGATAATCTGGCGGACATAATACTTGTCCAGCCTACCAAGCAAGTAGCTGATTGACTTTGTATGCCTGAATGCCGTAATGTACAGTCTTACACTCCATCACCGGAGTGTGTCTATCGATAATCTGGCGGGCATAATACAGGTCCAGCCTACTAAACAGGTAGCTGATTGACTCTGTATGCCTGAATGCCGAAATGTACAGTTTTGCATTCCATCACTGGAGTCTGTTCATCGATAATCTGGCAGGCATAATACAGGTCCAGCCTACTAAACAAGTAGCTGATTGACTTTGTATGCCTGAATGCCATTATGTACAGTCTTGCACTCCATCACCAGAGTCTGTCTATCGATAATCTGGCGGGTATAATACAGGTCCAGCCTACTAAACAGGTAGCTGATTGACTCTGTATGCCTGAATGCCGTAATGTACAGTTTTGCACTCCATCACCGGAGTCTGTCTATCGATAATCTGGTGGGCATAAAACAGGTCCAGCCTACTAAGCAAGTAGCTGATTGACTTTGTATGCCTGAATGCCGTAATGTACAGTTTTGATCTCCAACACCGGAGTCTGTCTATCGATAATCTGGCGGGCATAATACAGGTCCAGCCTACTAAACAGGTAGCTGATTGACTCTGTATGCCTGAATGCCGTAATGTACTCCATCACCGGAGTCTGTCTATCGATAATCTGGTGGGCATAAAACAGGTCCAGCCTACTAAGCAAGTAGCTGATTGACTTTGTATGCCTGAATGCCATTATGTACAGTCTTGCACTCCATCACCGGAGCCTGTCTAAAGATAATCTTGAGGGAATAATACAGGTCCAGCCTACTAAGCAAGTAGCTGATTGACTTTGTATTCCTGAATGCCATTATGTACAGTCTTGCACTCCATCACCGGAGTGTGTCTATCGATAATCTGGCGGACATAATACTTGTCCAGCCTACCAAGCAAGTAGCTGATTGACTTTGTATGCCTGAATGCCGTAATGTACAGTCTTACACTCCATCACCGGAGTGTGTCTATCGATAATGTGGCGGGCATAATACAGGTCCAGCCTACTAAACAGGTAGCTGATTGACTCTGTATGCCTGAATGCCGTAATGTACAGTTTTGCACTCCATCACCGGAGTCTGTCTATCGATAATCTGGCAGGCATAATACAGGTCCAGCCTACTAAACAAGTAGCTGATTGACTTTGTATGCCTGAATGCCATTATGTACAGTCTTGCACTCCATCACCGGAGTCTGTCTATCGATAATCTGGCGAGCATAATACAGGTCCAGCCTACTAAACAGGTAGCTGATTGACTCTGTATGCCTGAATGCCGTAATGTACAGTTTTGCACTCCATCACCGGAGTCTGTCTATCGATAATCTGGCGGGCATAATAAAGGTCCAGCCTACTAAGCAAGTAGCTGATTGACTTTGTATGCTTGAATGCCGTAATGTACAGTCTTGCACTCCATCATCGGAGTCTGTCTATCGATAATCTGGTGGGCATAAAACAGGTCCAGCCTACTAAGCAAGTAGCTGATTGACTTTGTATGCCTGAATGCCGTAATGTACAGTTTTGATCTCCAACACCGGAGTCTGTGTATCGATAATCTGGTGGGCATAAAACAGGTCCAGCCTACTAAGCAAGTAGCTGATTGACTTTGTATGCCTGAATGCCGTAATGTACAGTTTTTTGATCTCCAACACCGGAGTCTGTCTATCGATAATCTGGTGGGCATAATACAGGTCCAGCCTACTAAGCAAGTAGCTGATTGACTTTGTATGCCTGAATGCCATTATGTACAGTCTTGCACTCCATCACCGGAGTCTGTCTATCGATAATCTGGCGGGCATAATACAGGTCCAGCCTACTAAACAGGTAGCTGATTGACTCTGTATGCCTGAATGCCGTAATGTAAAGTTTTGCACTCCATCACCGGAGTCTGTCTATCGATAATCTGGTGGGCATAAAACAGGTCCAGCCTACTAAGCAAGTAACTGATTTACTTTGTATGCCTGAATGCCATAATGTACAGTTTTGATCTCCAACACCGGAGTCTGTCTATCGATAATCTGGTGGGCATAATACAGGTCCAGCCAACTAAGCAAGTAGCTGATTGACTTTGTATGCCTGAATGCCGTAATGTACAGTTTTGATCTCCTACACCGGAGTCTGTCTATCGATAATCTGGCGGGCATAATACAGGTCCAGCCTACTAAACAGGTAGCTGATTGACTCTGTATGCCTGAATGCCGTAATGTACAGTTTTGCACTCCATCACCGGAGTCTGTCTATCGATAATCTGGTGGGCATAAAACAGGTCCAGCCTACTAAGCAAGTAGCTGATTGACTTTGTATGCCTGAATGCCATTATGTACAGTCTTGCACTCCATCACCGGAGCCTGTCTAAAGATAATCTTGAGGGAATAATACAGGTCCAGCCTACTAAGCAAGTAGCTGATTGACTTTGTATTCCTGAATGCCATTATGTACAGTCTTGCACTCCATCACCGGAGTGTGACTATCGATAATCTGGCGGACATAATACTTGTCCAGCCTACCAAGCAAGTAGCTGATTGACTTTGTATGCCTGAATGCCGTAATGTACAGTCTTACACTCCATCACAGGAGTGTGTCTATCGATAATCTGGCGGGCATAATACAGGTCCAGCCTACTAAACAGGTAGCTGATTGACTCTGTATGCCTGAATGCCGAAATGTACAGTTTTGCATTCCATCACCGGAGTCTGTTCATCGATAATCTGGCAGGCATAATACAGGTCCAGCCTACTAAACAAGTAGCTGATTGACTTTGTATGCCTGAATGCCATTATGTACAGTCTTGCACTCCATCACCAGAGTCTGTCTATCGATAATCTGGCGGGTATAATACAGGTCCAGCCTACTAAACAGGTAGCTGATTGACTCTGTATGCCTGAATGCCGTAATGTACAGTTTTGCACTCCATCACCGGAGTCTGTCTATCGATAATCTGGTGGGCATAAAACAGGTCCAGCCTACTAAGCAAGTAGCTGATTGACTTTGTATGCCTGAATGCCGTAATGTACAGTTTTGATCTCCAACACCGGAGTCTGTCTATCGATAATCTGGCGGGCATAATACAGGTCCAGCCTACTAAACAGGTAGCTGATTGACTCTGTATGCCTGAATGCCGTAATGTACTCCATCACCGGAGTCTGTCTATCGATAATCTGGTGGGCATAAAACAGGTCCAGCCTACTAAGCAAGTAGCTGATTGACTTTGTATGCCTGAATGCCATTATGTACAGTCTTGCACTCCATCACCGGAGCCTGTCTAAAGATAATCTTGAGGGAATAATACAGGTCCAGCCTACTAAGCAAGTAGCTGATTGACTTTGTATTCCTGAATGCCATTATGTACAGTCTTGCACTCCATCACCGGAGTGTGTCTATCGATAATCTGGCGGACATAATACTTGTCCAGCCTACCAAGCAAGTAGCTGATTGACTTTGTATGCCTGAATGCCGTAATGTACAGTCTTACACTCCATCACCGGAGTGTGTCTATCGATAATGTGGCGGGCATAATACAGGTCCAGCCTACTAAACAGGTAGCTGATTGACTCTGTATGCCTGAATGCCGTAATGTACAGTTTTTTGATCTCCAACACCGGAGTCTGTCTATCGATAATCTGGCGGGTATAATACAGGTCCAGCCTACTAAACAGGTAGCTGATTGACTCTGTATGCCTGAATGCCGTAATGTACAGTTTTGCACTCCATCACCGGAGTCTGTCTATCGATAATCTGGTGGGCATAAAACAGGTCCAGCCTACTAAGCAAGTAGCTGATTGACTTTGTATGCCTGAATGCCGTAATGTACAGTTTTGATCTCCAACACCGGAGTCTGTCTATCGATAATCTGGCGGGCATAATACAGGTCCAGCCTACTAAACAGGTAGCTGATTGACTCTGTATGCCTGAATGCCGTAATGTACTCCATCACCGGAGTCTGTCTATCGATAATCTGGTGGGCATAAAACAGGTCCAGCCTACTAAGCAAGTAGCTGATTGACTTTGTATGCCTGAATGCCATTATGTACAGTCTTGCACTCCATCACCGGAGCCTGTCTAAAGATAATCTTGAGGGAATAATACAGGTCCAGCCTACTAAGGAAGTAGCTGATTGACTTTGTATTCCTGAATGCCATTATGTACAGTCTTGCACTCCATCACCGGAGTGTGTCTATCGATAATCTGGCGGACATAATACTTGTCCAGCCTACCAAGCAAGTAGCTGATTGACTTTGTATGCCTGAATGCCGTAATGTACAGTCTTACACTCCATCACCGGAGTGTGTCTATCGATAATGTGGCGGGCATAATACAGGTCCAGCCTACTAAACAGGTAGCTGATTGACTCTGTATGCCTGAATGC
The DNA here is from genome assembly GCF_062004578.1 of Staurois parvus. Taxonomy (NCBI): domain Eukaryota; kingdom Metazoa; phylum Chordata; class Amphibia; order Anura; family Ranidae; genus Staurois; species Staurois parvus. The sequence continues at coordinate 5,073,994 of NW_028317807.1, forward strand.
CGTAATGTACAGTTTTGCATTCCATCACCGGAGTCTGTCTATCGATAATCTGGCAGGCATAATACAGGTCCAGCCTACTAAACAAGTAGCTGATTGACTTTGTATGCCTGAATGCCATTATGTACAGTCTTGCACTCCATCACCGGAGTCTGTCTATCGATAATCTGGCGAGCATAATACAGGTCCAGCCTACTAAACAGGTAGCTGATTGACTCTGTATGCCTGAATGCCGTAATGTACAGTTTTGCACTCCATCACCGGAGTCTGTCTATCGATAATCTGGCGGGCATAATAAAGGTCCAGCCTACTAAGCAAGTAGCTGATTGACTTTGTATGCTTGAATGCCGTAATGTACAGTCTTGCACTCCATCATCGGAGTCTGTCTATCGATAATCTGGTGGGCATAAAACAGGTCCAGCCTACTAAGCAAGTAGCTGATTGACTTTGTATGCCTGAATGCCGTAATGTACAGTTTTGATCTCCAACACCGGAGTCTGTGTATCGATAATCTGGTGGGCATAAAACAGGTCCAGCCTACTAAGCAAGTAGCTGATTGACTTTGTATGCCTGAATGCCGTAATGTACAGTTTTTTGATCTCCAACACCGGAGTCTGTCTATCGATAATCTGGTGGGCATAATACAGGTCCAGCCTACTAAGCAAGTAGCTGATTGACTTTGTATGCCTGAATGCCATTATGTACAGTCTTGCACTCCATCACCGGAGTCTGTCTATCGATAATCTGGCGGGCATAATACAGGTCCAGCCTACTAAACAGGTAGCTGATTGACTCTGTATGCCTGAATGCCGTAATGTAAAGTTTTGCACTCCATCACCGGAGTCTGTCTATCGATAATCTGGTGGGCATAAAACAGGTCCAGCCTACTAAGCAAGTAACTGATTTACTTTGTATGCCTGAATGCCATAATGTACAGTTTTGATCTCCAACACCGGAGTCTGTCTATCGATAATCTGGTGGGCATAATACAGGTCCAGCCAACTAAGCAAGTAGCTGATTGACTTTGTATGCCTGAATGCCGTAATGTACAGTTTTGATCTCCTACACCGGAGTCTGTCTATCGATAATCTGGCGGGCATAATACAGGTCCAGCCTACTAAACAGGTAGCTGATTGACTCTGTATGCCTGAATGCCGTAATGTACAGTTTTGCACTCCATCACCGGAGTCTGTCTATCGATAATCTGGTGGGCATAAAACAGGTCCAGCCTACTAAGCAAGTAGCTGATTGACTTTGTATGCCTGAATGCCATTATGTACAGTCTTGCACTCCATCACCGGAGCCTGTCTAAAGATAATCTTGAGGGAATAATACAGGTCCAGCCTACTAAGCAAGTAGCTGATTGACTTTGTATTCCTGAATGCCATTATGTACAGTCTTGCACTACATCACCGGAGTGTGACTATCGATAATCTGGCGGACATAATACTTGTCCAGCCTACCAAGCAAGTAGCTGATTGACTTTGTATGCCTGAATGCCGTAATGTACAGTCTTGCACTCCATCACCAGAGTCTGTCTATCGATAATCTGGCGGGCATAATACAGGTCAAGCCTACTAAACAGGTAGCTTATTGACTCTGTATGCCTGAATGCCGTAATGTACAGTTTTGCACTCCATCACCGGAGTCTGTCTATCGATAATCTGGCGGGCATAATACAGGTCCAGTCTACTAAGCAAGTAGCTGATTGACTTTGTATGCTTGAATGCCGTAATGTACAGTCTTGCACTCCATCACCGGAGTCTGTCTTTTGATAATCTGGTGGGCATAAAACAGGTCCAGCCTACTAAGCAAGTAGCTGATTGACTTTGTATGCCTGAATGCCATTATGTACAGTCTTGCACTCCATCACCGGAGTCTGTCTATCGATAATCTGGTGGGCATAAAACAGGTCCAGCCTACTAAGCAAGTAGCTGATTGACTTTCTATGCCTGAATGCCGTAATGTACAGTTTTGATCTCCAACACCGGAGTCTGTGTATCGATAATCTGGTGGGCATAATACAGGTCCAGCCTACTAAGCAAGTAGCTGATTGACTTTGTATGCCTGAATGCCATTATGTACAGTCTTGCACTCCATCACCGGAGTCTGTCTATCGATAATCTGGCGGGCATAATACAGGTCCAGCCTACTAAACAGGTAGCTGATTGACTCTGAATGCCGTAATGTACAGTTTTCAACACTAAATCACCGGAGTCTGTCTATCGATAATCTGGCGGGCATAATACAGGTCCAGCCTACTAAGCAAGTAGCTGATTGACTTTATATGCTTGAATGCCGTAATGTACAGTCTTGCACTCCATCACCGGAGTCTGTCTATCGATAATCTGGTGGGCATAAAACAGGTCCAGCCTACTAAGCAAGTAGCTGATTGACTTTGTATGCCTGAATGCCGTAATGTACAGTTTTTTGATCTCCAACACCGGAGTCTGTCTATCGATAATCTGGTGGGCATAATACAGGTCCAGCCTACTAAGCAAGTAGCTGATTGACTTTGTATGCCTGAATGCCATTATGTACAGTCTTGCACTCCATCACCGGAGTCTGTCTATCGATAATCTGGTGGGCATAAAACAGGTCCAGCCTACTAAGCAAGTAGCTGATTGACTTTGTATGCCTGAATGCCGTTATGTACAGTTTTGATCTCCAACACCAGAGTCTGTCTATCGATAATCTGGTGGGCATAATACAGGTCCAGCCTACTAAGCAAGTAGCTGATTGACTTTGTATGCCTGAATGCCATTATGTACAGTCTTGCACTCCATCACCGGAGTCTATCTATCGATATTCTGGCGGGCATAATACAGGTCCAGCCTACTAAACAGGTAGCTGATTGACTCTGTATGCCTGAATGCCGTAATGTACAGTTTTGCACTCCATCACCGGAGTCTGTCTATCGATAATCTGGCGGGCATAATACAGGTCCAGCCTACTAAGCAAGTAGCTGATTGACTTTGTATGCTTGAATGCCGTAATGTACAGTCTTGCACTCCATCACCGGAGTCTGTCTATCGATAATCTGGTGGGTATAAAACAGGTCCAGCCTACTAAGCAAGTAGCTGATTGACTTTGTATGCCTGAATGCCGTAATGTACAGTTTTGATCTCCAACACCGGAGTCTGTCTATCGATAATCTGGTGGGCATAATACAGGTCCAGCCTACTAAGCAAGTAGCTGATTGACTTTGTATGCCTGAATGCCATTATGTACAGTCTTGCACTCCATCACCGGAGTCTGTCTATCGATAATCTGGCGGGCATAATACAGGTCCAGCCTACTAAACAGGTAGCTGATTGACTCTGTATGCCTGAATGCCGTAATGTACAGTTTTGCACTCCATCACCGGAGTCTGTCTATCGATAATCTGGTGGGCATAAAACAGGTCCAGCCTACTAAGCAAGTAGCTGATTGACTTTGTATGCCTGAATGCCATAATGTACAGTTTTGATCTCCAACACTGGAGTCTGTCTATCGATAATCTGGTGGGCATAATACAGGTCCAGCCAACTAAGCAAGTAGCTGACTGACTTTGTATGCCTGAATGCCATTATGTACAGTCTTGCACTCCATCACCGGAGTCTGTCTATCGATAATCTGGTGGGCATAAAACAGGTCCAGCCTACTAAACAGGTAGCTGATTGACTCTGTATGCCTGAATGCCGTAATGTACAGTTTTGCACTCCATCACCGGAGTCTGTCTATCGATAATCTGGCGGGCATAATACAGGTCAAGCCTACTAAGCAAGTAGCTGATTGACTTTGTATGCTTGAATGCCGTAATGTACACTCTTGCACTCCATCACCGGAGTCTGTCTATCGATAATCTGGTGAGCATAAAACAGGTCCAGCCTACTAAGCAAGTAGCTGATTGACTTTGTATGCCTGAATGCCGTAATGTACAGTTTTCATCTCCAACACCGGAGTCTGTCTATCGATAATCTGGCGGGCATAATACAGGTCCAGCCTACTAAACTGGTAGCTGATTGACTCTGTATGCCTGAATGCCGTAATGTACAGTTTTGCACTCCATCACCGGAGTCTGTCTATCGATAATCTGGTGGGCATAAAACAGGTCCAGCCTACTAAGCAAGTAGCTGATTGACTTTGTATGCCTGAATGCCATTATGTACAGTCTTGCACTCCATCACCGGAGCCTGTCTAAAGATAATCTTGAGGGAATAATACAGGTCCAGTCTACTAAGCAAGTAGCTGATTGACTTTGTATTCCTGAATGCCATTATGTACAGTCTTGCACTCCATCACCGGAGTGTGTCTATCGATAATCTGGCGGACATAATACTTGTCCAGCCTACCAAGCAAGTAGCTGATTGACTTTGTATGCCTGAATGCCGTAATGTACAGTCTTACACTCCATCACCGGAGTGTGTCTATCGATAATCTGGCGGGCATAATACAGGTCCAGCCTACTAAACAGGTAGCTGATTGACTCTGTATGCCTGAATGCCGTAATGTACAGTTTTGCATTCCATCACCGGAGTCTGTTCATCGATAATCTGGCAGGCATAATACAGGTCCAGCCTACTAAACAAGTAGCTGATTGACTTTGTATGCCTGAATGCCATTATGTACAGTCTTGCACTCCATCACCAGAGTCTGTCTATCGATAATCTGGCGGGCATAATACAGGTCAAGCCTACTAAACAGGTAGCTGATTGACTCTGTATGCCTGAATGCCGTAATGTACAGTTTTGCACTCCATAACCGGAGTCTGTCTATCGATAATCTGGCGGGCATAATACAGGTCCAGCCTACTAAGCAAGTAGCTGATTGACTTTGTATGCTTGAATGCCGTAATGTACAGTCTTGCACTCCATCACCGGAGTCTGTCTATCGATAATCTGGCGGGCATAATACAGGTCCAGCCTACTAAGCAAGTAGCTGATTGACTTTGTATGCCTGAATGCCATTATGTACAGTCTTGCACTCCATCACCGGAGTCTGTCTATCGATAATCTGGTGGGCATAAAACAGGTCCAGCCTACTAAGCAAGTAGCTGATTGACTTTGTATGCCTGAATGCCGTAATGTACAGTTTTGATCTCCAACACCGGAGTCTGTGTATCGATAATCTGGTGGGCATAATACAGGTCCAGCCTACTAAGCAAGTAGCTGATTGACTTTGTATGCCTGAATGCCATTATGTACAGTCTTGCACTCCATCACCGGAGTCTGTCTATCGATAATCTGGCGGGCATAATACAGGTCCAGCCTACTAAACAGGTAGCTGATTGACTCTGAATGCCGTAATGTACAGTTTTCAACACTACATCACCGGAGTCTGTCTATCGATAATCTGGCGGGCATAATACAGGTCAAGCCTACTAAGCAAGTAGCTGATTGACTCTGTATGCCTGAATGCCGTAATGTACAGTTTTGCACTCCATCACCGGAGTCTGTCTATCGATAATCTGGCGGGCATAATACAGGTCAAGCCTACTAAGCAAGTAGCTGATTGACTTTGTATGCTTGAATGCCGTAATGTACAGTCTTGCACTCCATCACCGGAGTCTGTCTATCGATAATCTGGTGGGCATAAAACAGGTCCAGCCTACTAAGCAAGTAGCTGATTGACTTTGTATGCCTGAATGCCGTAATGTACAGTTTTGATCTCCAACATCGGAGTCTGTCTATCGATAATCTGGTGGGCATAATACAGGTCCAGCCTACTAAGCAAGTAGCTGATTGACTTTGTATGCCTGAATGCCATTATGTACAGTCTTGCACTCCATCACCGGAGTCTGTCTATCGATAATCTGGCGGGCATAATACAGGTCCAGCCTACTAAACAGGTAGCTGATTGACTCTGTATGCCTGAATGCCGTAATGTACAGTTTTGCACTCCATCACCGGAGTCTGTCTATCGATAATCTGGCGGGCATAATACAGGTCCAGCCTACTAAACAAGTAGCTGATTGACTTTGTATGCTTGAATGCCGTAATGTACAGTCTTGCACTCCATCACCGGAGTCTGTCTATCGATAATCTGGTGGGCATAAAAAAGGTCCAGCCTACTAAGCAAGTAGCTGATTGACTTTGTATGCCTGAATGCCGTAATATACAGTTTTGATCTCCAACACCGGAGTCTGTCTATCGATAATCTGGCGGGCATAATACAGGTCCAGCCTACTAAACAGGTAGCTGATTGACTCTGTATGCCTGAATGCCGTAATGTACAGTTTTGCACTCCATCACCGGAGTCTGTCTATCGATAATCTGGCGGGCATAATACAGGTCCAGCCTACTAAACAGGTAGCTGATTGACTTTGTATGCCTGAATGCCGTAATGTACAGTTTTGATCTCCAACACCGGAGTCTGTCTATCGATAATCTGGCGGGCATAATACAGGTCCAGCCTACTAAACAGGTAGCTGATTGACTCTGTATGCCTGAATGCCGTAATGTACAGTTTTGCACTCCATCACCGGAGTCTGTCTATCGATAATCTGGCGGGCATAATACAGGTCCAGCCTACTAAGCAAGTAGCTGATTGACTTTGTATGCTTGAATGCCGTAATGTACAGTCTTGCACTCCATCACCGGAGTCTGTCTATCGATAATCTGGTGGGCATAAAACAGGTCCAGCCGACTAAGCAAGTAGCTGATTGACTTTGTATGCCTGAATGCCATAATGTACAGTTTTGATCTCCAACAACGGAGTCTGTTTATCGATAATCTGGCGGGCATAATACAGGTCCAGCCTACTAAGCAAGTAGCTGATTGACTTTGTATGCCTGAATGCCATTATGTACAGTCTTGCACTCCATCACCGGAGTCTGTCTATCGATAATCTGGCGGGCATAATACAGGTCCAGCCTACTAAACAGGTAGCTGATTGACTCTGTATGCCTGAATGCCGTAATGTACAGTTTTGCACTCCATCACCGGAGTCTGTCTATCGATAATCAGGCGGGCATAATACAGGTCCAGCCTACTAAACAGGTAGCTGATTGACTCTGTATGCCTGAATGCCGTAATGTACAGTTTTGCACTCCATCACCGGAGTCTGTCTATCGATAATCTGGCAGGCATAATACAGGTCCAGCCTACTAAACAAGTAGCTGATTGACTTTGTATGCCTGAATGCCATTATGTACAGTCTTGCACTCCATCAATGGAGTCTGTCTATCGATAATCTGGCGGGCATAATACAGGTCCAGCCTACTAAGCAAGTAGCTGATTGACTTTGTATGCCTGAATGCCGTAATGTACAGTTTTGATCTCCAACACCGGAGTCTGTCTATCGATAATCTGGCGGGCATAATACAGGTCCAGCCTACTAAACAGGTAGCTGATTGACTCTGTATGCCTGAATGCCGTAATGTACAGTTTTGCATTCCATCACCGGAGTCTGTCTATCGATAATCTGGCGGGCATAATACAGGTCCAGCCTACTAAGCAAGTAGCTGATTGAATTTGTATGCCTGAAAGCCATTATGTACAGTCTTGCACTCAATCACCGGAGTGTGTCTATCGATAATCTGGCGGGCATAATACAGGTCCAGCCTACTAAACAAGTAGCTGATTGACTTTGTATGCCTGAATGCCATTATGTACAGTCTTGCACTCCATCACCGGAGTCTGTCTATCGATAATCTGGCGGGCATAATACAGGTCCAGCCTACTAAACAGGTAGCTGATTGACTTTGAATGCCTGAATGCCGTAATGTACAGTTTTGATCTCCAACACCGGAGTCTGTCTATCGATAATCTGGCGGGCATAATACAGGTCCAGCCTACTAAACAGGTAGCTGATTGACTCTGTATGCCTGAATGCCGTAATGTACAGTTTTGCACTCCATCACCGGAGTCTGTCTATCGATAATCTGGTGGGCATAAAACAGGTCCAGCCTACTAAGCAAGTAGCTGATTGACTTTGTATGCCTGAATGCCATTATGTACAGTCTTGCACTCCATCACCGGAGTGTGTCTATCGATAATCTGGTGGGCATAATACAGGTCCAGCCTACTAAGCAAGTAGCTGATTGACTTTGTATGCCTGAATCCCATTATGTACTGTCTTGCACTCCATCACCGGAGTCTGTCTATCGATAATCTGGCGGGCATAAAAACAGGTCCAGCCTACTAAACAAGTAGCTGATTGACTTTGTATGCCTGAATGCCATTATGTACAGTCTTGCACTCCATCACCGGAGTCTGTCTATCGATAATCTGGCGGGCATAATACAGGTCCAGCCTACTAAGCAAGTAGCTGATTGACTTTGTATGGTTGAATGCCATAATGTACAGTCTTGCACTCCATCACCGGAGTCTGTCTATCGATAATCTGGTGGGCAGAAAACAGGTCCAGCCTACTAAGCAAGTAGCTGATTGACTTTGTATGCCTGAATGCCGTAATGTACAGTTTTGATCTCCAACACCGGAGTCTGTCTATCGATAATCTGGCAGGCATAATACAGGTCCAGCCTACTAAGCAAGTAGCTGATTGACTTTGTATGCCTGAATGCCATTATGTACAGTCTTGCACTCCATCACCGGAGTGTGTCTATCGATAATCTGGCAGGCATAATACAGGTCCAGCCTAATAAGCAAGTAACTGATTGACTTTGTATGCCTGAATGCCATTATGTACAGTCTTGCACTCCATCACCGGAGTCTGTCTATCGATAATCTGGCGGGCATAATACAGGTCCAGCCTACTAAGCAAGTAGCTGATTGACTTTGTATGCTTGAATGCCGTAATGCACAGTCTTGCACTCCATCACCGGAGTCTGTCTATCGATAATCTGGTGGGCATAAAACAGGTCCAGCCTACTAAGCAAGTAGCTGATTGACTTTGTATGCCTGAATGCCGTAATGTACAGTTTTGATCTCCAACACCGGAGTCTGTCTATCGATAATCTGGCAGGCATAATACAGGTCCAGGTCCAGCCTACTAAGCAAGTAGCTGATTGACTTTGTATGCCTGAATGCCATTATGTACAGTCTTGCACTCCATCACCGGAGTGTGTCTATCGATAATCTGGCAGGCATAATACAGGTCCAGCCTACTAAGCAAGTAGCTGATTGACTTTGTATGCCTGAATGCCATTATGTACAGTCTTGCACTCCATCACCGGAGTCTGTCTATCGATAATCTGGCGGAAATAATACAGGTCCAGCCTACTAAACAGGTAGCTGATTGACTCTGTATGCCTGAATGCCGTAATGTACAGTTTTGCACTCCATCACCGGAGTCTGTCTATCGAAAATCTGGCGGGCATAATACAGGTCCAGCCTACTAAACAGGAAGCTGATTGACTCTGTATGCCTGAATGCCGTAATGTACAGTTTTGCACTCCATCACCGGAGTCTGTCTATCGATAATCTGGCGGGCATAATACAGGTTCAGTCTACTAAGCAAGTAGCTGATTGACTTTGTATGCTTGAATGCCGTAATGTACAGTTTTGCACTCCATCACCGGAGTCTGTCTATCGATAATCTGGTGGGCATAAAACAGGTCCAGCCTACTAAGCAAGTAGCTGATTGACTTTGTATGCCTGAATGCCATTATGTACAGTCTTGCACTCCATCACCGGAGTGTGTCTATCGATAATCTGGTGGGCATAATACAGGTCCAGCCTACTAAGCAAGTAGCTGATTGACTTTGTATGCCTGAATCCCATTATGTACTGTCTTGCACTCCATCACCGGAGTCTGTCTATCGATAATCTGGCGGGCATAAAAACAGGTCCAGCCTACTAAACAAGTAGCTGATTGACTTTGTATGCCTGAATGCCATTATGTACAGTCTTGCACTCCATCACCGGAGTCTGTCTATCGATAATCTGGCGGGCATAATACAGGTCCAGCCTACTAAGCAAGTAGCTGATTGACTTTGTATGCTTGAATGCCGTAATGTACAGTCTTGCACTCCATCACCGGAGTCTGTCTATCGATAATCTGGTGGGCATAAAACAGGTCCAGCCTACTAAGCAAGTAGCTGATTGACTTTGTATGCCTGAATGCCGTAATGTACAGTTTTGATCTCCAACACCGGAGTCTGTCTATCGATAATCTGGCGGGCATAATACAGGTCCAGCCTACTAAACAGGTAGCTGATTGACTCTGTATGCCTGAATGCCGTAATGTACAGTTTTGCATTCCATCACCGGAGTGTGTCTATCGATAATCTGGCAGGCATAATACAGGTCCAGCCTACTAAGCAAGTAGCTGATTGACTTTGTATGCCTGAATGCCATTATGTACAGTCTTGCACTCCATCACCGGAGTCTGTCTATCGATAATCTGGCGGGCATAATACAGGTCCAGCCTACTAAGCAAGTAGCTGATTGACTTTGTATGCTTGAATGCCGTAATGCACAGTCTTGCACTCCATCACCGGAGTCTGTCTATCGATAATCTGGCGGGCATAATACAGATCCAGCCTACTAAACAGGTAGTTTATTGACTCTGTATGCCTGAATGCCGTAATGTACAGTTTTGCACTCCATCACCGGAGTCTGTCTATCGATAATCTGGTGGGCATAAAACAGGTCCAGCCTACTAAGCAAGTAGCTGATTGACTTTGTATGCCTGAATGCCGTAATGTACAGTTTTGATCTCCAACACCGGAGTCTGTCTATCGATAATCTGGCGGGCATAGTACAGGTCCAGCCTACTAAACAGGTAGCTGATTGACTCTGTATGCCTGAATGCCGTAATGTACAGTTTTGCATTCCATCACCGGAGTCTGTCTATCGATAATCTGGCAGGCATAATACAGGTCCAGGTCCAGCCTACTAAGCAAGTAGCTGATTGACTTTGTATGCCTGAATGCCATTATGTACAGTCTTGCACTCCATCACCGGAGTGTGTCTATCGATAATCTGGCAGGCATAATACAGGTCCAGCCTACTAAACAAGTAGCTGATTGACTTTGTATGCTTGAATGCCGTAATGTACAGTCTTGCACTCCATCACCGGAGTCTGTCTATCGATAATCTGGTGGGCATAAAAAAGGTCCAGCCTACTATGCAAGTAGCTGATTGACTTTGTATGCCTGAATGCCGTAATATACAGTTTTGATCTCCAACACCGGAGTCTGTCTATCGATAATCTGGCGGGCATAATACAGGTCCAGCCTACTAAACAGGTAGCTGATTGACTTTGTATGCCTGAATGCCGTAATGTACAGTTTTGATCTCCAACACCGGAGTCTGTCTATCGATAATCTGGCGGGCATAATACAGGTCCAGCCTACTAAACAGGTAGCTGATTGACTCTGTATGCCTGAATGCCGTAATGTACAGTTTTGCACTCCATCACCGGAGTCTGTCTATCGATAATCTGGCGGGCATAATACAGGTCCAGCCTACTAAGCAAGTAGCTGATTGACTTTGTATGCTTGAATGCCGTAATGTACAGTCTTGCACTCCATCACCGGAGTCTGTCTATCGATAATCTGGTGGGCATAAAACAGGTCCAGCCTACTAAGCAAGTAGCTGATTGACTTTGTATGCCTGAATGCCATAATGTACAGTTTTGATCTCCAACAACGGAGTCTGTCTATCGATAATCTGGCGGGCATAATACAGGTCCAGCCTACTAAGCAAGTAGCTGATTGACTTTGTATGCCTGAATGCCATTATGTACAGTCTTGCACTCCATCACCGGAGTCTGTCTATCGATAATCTGGCGGGCATAATACAGGTCCAGCCTACTAAACAGGTAGCTGATTGACTCTGTATGCCTGAATGCCGTAATGTACAGTTTTGTACTCCATCACCGGAGTCTGTCTATCGATAATCAGGCGGGCATAATACAGGTCCAGCCTACTAAACAGGTAGCTGATTGACTCTGTATGCCTGAATGCCGTAATGTACAGTTTTGCACTCCATCACCGGAGTCTGTCTATCGATAATCTGGCAGGCATAATACAGGTCCAGCCTACTAAACAAGTAGCTGATTGACTTTGTATGCCTGAATGCCATTATGTACAGTCTTGCACTCCATCAATGGAGTCTGTCTATCGATAATCTGGCGGGCATAATACAGGTCCAGCCTACTAAGCAAGTAGCTGATTGACTTTGTATGCTTGAATGCCGTAATGTACAGTCTTGCACTCCATCACCGGAGTCTGTCTATCGATAATCTGGCGGGCATAATACAGGTCCAGCCTACTAAACAGGTAGCTGATTGACTCTGAATGCCGTAATGTACAGTTTTGCACTCCATCACCGGAGTCTGTCTATCGATAATCTGGTGGGCATAATACAGGTCCAGCCTACTAAGCAAGTAGCTGATTGACTTTGTATGCCTGAATGCCGTAATGTACAGTTTTGATCTCCAACACCGGAGTCTGTCTATCGATAATCTGGCAGGCATAATACAGGTCCAGCCTACTAAACAGGTAGCTGATTGACTCTGTATGCCTGAATGCCGTAATGTACAGTTTTGCATTCCATCACCGGAGTCTGTCTATCGATAATCTGGCGGGCATAATACAGGTCCAGCCTACTAAGCAAGTAGCTGATTGAATTTGTATGCCTGAAAGCCATTATGTACAGTCTTGCACTCAATCACCGGAGTGTGTCTATCGATAATCTGGCGGGCATAATACAGGTCCAGCCTACTAAACAAGTAGCTGATTGACTTTGTATGCCTGAATGCCATTATGTACAGTCTTGCACTCCATCACCGGAGTCTGTCTATCGATAATCTGGCGGGCATAATACAGGTCCAGCCTACTAAACAGGTAGCTGATTGACTTTGAATGCCTGAATGCCGTAATGTACAGTTTTGATCTCCAACACCGGAGTCTGTCTATCGATAATCTGGCGGGCATAATACAGGTCCAGCCTACTAAACAGGTAGCTGATTGACTCTGTATGCCTGAATGCCGTAATGTACAGTTTTGCACTCCATCACCGGAGTCTGTCTATCGATAATCTGGTGGGCATAAAACAGGTCCAGCCTACTAAGCAAGTAGCTGATTGACTTTGTATGCCTGAATGCCATTATGTACAGTCTTGCACTCCATCACCGGAGTGTGTCTATCGATAATCTGGTGGGCATAATACAGGTCCAGCCTACTAAGCAAGTAGCTGATTGACTTTGTATGCCTGAATCCCATTATGTACTGTCTTGCACTCCATCACCGGAGTCTGTCTATCGATAATCTGGCGGGCATAAAAACAGGTCCAGCCTACTAAACAAGTAGCTGATTGACTTTGTATGCCTGAATGCCATTATGTACAGTCTTGCACTCCATCACCGGAGTCTGTCTATCGATAATCTGGCGGGCATAATACAGGTCCAGCCTACTAAGCAAGTAGCTGATTGACTTTGTATGCTTGAATGCCGTAATGTACAGTCTTGCACTCCATCACCGGAGTCTGTCTATCGATAATCTGGTGGGCATAAAACAGGTCCAGCCTACTAAGCAAGTAGCTGATTGACTTTGTATGCCTGAATGCCGTAATGTACAGTTTTGATCTCCAACACCGGAGTCTGTCTATCGATAATCTGGCGGGCATAATACAGGTCCAGCCTACTAAACAGGTAGCTGATTGACTCTGTATGCCTGAATGCCGTAATGTACAGTTTTGCATTCCATCACCGGAGTGTGTCTATCGATAATCTGGCAGGCATAATACAGGTCCAGCCTACTAAGCAAGTAGCTGATTGACTTTGTATGCCTGAATGCCATTATGTACAGTCTTGCACTCCATCACCGGAGTGTGTCTATCGATAATCTGGCAGGCATAATACAGGTCCAGCCTACTAAGCAAGTAACTGATTGACTTTGTATGACTGAATGCCATTATGTACAGTCTTGCACTCCATCACCGGAGTCTGTCTATCGATAATCTGGCGGGCATAATACAGGTCCAGCCTATTAAGCAAGTAGCTGATTGACTTTGTATGCTTGAATGCCGTAATGCACAGTCTTGCACTCCATCACCGGAGTCTGTCTATCGATAATCTGGCGGGCATAATACAGATCCAGCCTACTAAACAGGTAGCTTATTGACTCTGTATGCCTGAATGCCGTAATGTACAGTTTTGCACTCCATCACCGGAGTCTGTCTATCGATAATCTGGTGGGCATAAAACAGGTCCAGCCTACTAAGCAAGTAGCTGATTGACTTTGTATGCCTGAATGCCGTAATGTACAGTTTTGATCTCCAACACCGGAGTCTGTCTATCGATAATCTGGCGGGCATAGTACAGGTCCAGCCTACTAAACAGGTAGCTGATTGACTCTGTATGCCTGAATGCCGTAATGTACAGTTTTGCATTCCATCACCGGAGTCTGTCTATCGATAATCTGGCAGGCATAATACAGGTCCAGGTCCAGCCTACTAAGCAAGTAGCTGATTGACTTTGTATGCCTGAATGCCATTATGTACAGTCTTGCACTCCATCACCGGAGTGTGTCTATCGATAATCTGGCAGGCATAATACAGGTCCAGCCTACTAAGCAAGTAGCTGATTGACTTTGTATGCCTGAATGCCATTATGTACAGTCTTGCACTCCATCACCGGAGTCTGTCTATCGATAATCTGGCGGGCATAATACAGGTCCAGCCTACTAAACAGGTAGCTGATTGACTCTGTATGCCTGAATGCCGTAATGTACAGTTTTGCACTCCATCACCGGAGTCTGTCTATCGAAAATCTGGCGGGCATAATACAGGTCCAGCCTACTAAACAGGAAGCTGATTGACTCTGTATGCCTGAATGCCGTAATGTACAGTTTTGCACTCCATCACCGGAGTCTGTCTATCGATAATCTGGTGGGCATAAAACAGGTCCAGCCTACTAAGCAAGTAGCTGATTGACTTTGTATGCCTGAATGCCGTAATGTACAGTTTTGATCTCCAACACCGGAGTCTGTCTATCGATAATCTGGTGGGCATAATACAGGTCCAGCCTACTAAGCAAGTAGCTGATTGACTTTGTATGCCTGAATCCCATTATGTACTGTCTTGCACTCCATCACCGGAGTCTATCTATCGATAATCTGGCGGGCATAATACAGGTCCAGCCTACTAAACAAGTAGCTGATTGACTTTGTATGCCTGAATGCCATTATGTACAGTCTTGCACTCCATCACCGGAGTCTGTCTATCGATAATCTGGCGGGCATAATACAGGTCCAGCCTACTAAGCAAGTAGCTGATTGACTTTGTATGCTTGAATGCCGTAATGTACAGTCTTGCACTCCATCACCGGAGTCTGTCTATCAATAATCTGGCGGGCATAATACAGGTCCAGCCTACTAAACAGGTAGCTGATTGACTTTGTATGCCTGAATGCCGTAATGTACAGTTTTGATCTCCAACACCGGAGTCTGTCTATCGATAATCTGGCGGGCATAATACAGGTCCAGCCTACTAAACAGGTAGCTGATTGACTCTGTATGCCTGAATACCGTAATGTACAGTTTTGCACTCAATCACCCGAGTCTGTCTATCGATAATCTGGTGGGCATAAAACAGGTCCAGCCTACTAAGCAAGTAGCTGATTGACTTTGTATGCCTGAATGCCGTAATGTACAGTTTTGATCTCCAACACCGGAGTCTGTCTATCGATAATCTGGTGGGCATAATACAGGTCCAGCCTACTAAGCAAGTAGCTGATTGACTTTGTATGCCTGAATCCCATTATGTACTGTCTTGCACTCCATCACCGGAGTCTATCTATCGATAATCTGGCGGGCATAATACAGGTCCAGCCTACTAAACAAGTAGCTGAATGACTTTGTATGCCTGAATGCCGTAATGTACAGTCTTGCACTCCATCACCGGAGTCTGTCTATCGATAATCTGGCAGGCATAATACAGGTCCAGCCTACTAAACAGGTAGCTGATTGACTCTGTATGCCTGAATGCCATTATGTACAGTCTTGCACTCCATCACCGGAGTGTGTCTATCGATAATCTGGCAGGCATAATACAGGTCCAGCCTACTAAGCAAGTAGCTGATTGACTTTGTATGCCTGAATGCCATTATGTACAGTCTTGCACTCCATCACCGGAGTCTGTCTATCGATAATCTGGCGCGCATAATACAGGTCCAGCCTACTAAACAGGTAGCTGATTGACTCTGTATGCCTGAATGCCGTAATGTACAGTTGTGCACTCCATCACCGGAGTCTGTCTATCGATAATCTGGCGGGCATAATACAGGTCCAGCCTACTAAGCAAGTAGCTGATTGACTTTGTATGCTTGAATGCCGTATTGTACAGTCTTGCACTCCATCACCGGAGTCTGTCTATCGATAATCTGGTGGGTATAAAGCAGGTCCAGCCTACTAAGCAAGTAGCTGATTGACTTTGTATGCCTGAATGCCGTAATGTACAGTTTTGATCTCCAACACCGGAGTCTGTCTATCGATAATCTGGTGGGCATAATACAGGTCCAGCCTACTAAGCAAGTAGCTGATTGACTTTGTATGCCTGAATCCCATTATGTACTGTCTTGCATTCCATCATCGGAGTCTATCTATCGATAATCTGGCGGGCATAATACAGGTCCAGCCTACTAAACAAGTAGCTGATTGACTTTGTATGCCTGAATGCCGTAATGTACAGTCTTGCACTCCATCACCGGAGTCTGTCTATCGATAATCTGGCGGGCATAATACAGGTCCAGCCTACTAAACAGGTAGCTGATTGACTCTGTATGCCTGAATGCCAATATGTACAGTCTTGCACTCCATCACCGGAGTGTGTCTATCGATAATCTGGCAGGCATAATACAGGTCCAGCCTACTAAGCAAGTAGCTGATTGACTTTGTATGCCTGAATGCCGTAATGTACAGTTTTGCACTCCATCACCCGAGTCTGTCTATCGATAATCTGGCGGACATAATGCAGGTCCAGCCTATTAAACAAGTAGCTGATTGACTTTGTATGCTTGAATGCAGTAATGTACAGTCTTGCACTCCATCACCGGAGTCTGTCTATCGATAATCTGGTGGGCATAAAACAGGTCCAGCCTACTAAGCAAGTAGCTGATTGACTTTCTATGCCTGAATGCCGTAATGTACAGTTTTGATCTCCAACACTGGAGTCTGTCTATCGATAATCTGGTGGGCATAATACAGGTCCAGCCTACTAAACAGGTAGCTGATTGACTCTGTATGCCTGAATGCCGTAATGTACAGTTTTGCATTCCATCACCGGAGTCTGTCTATCGATAATCTGGCGGGCATAATACAGGTCCAGCCTACTAAGCAAGTAGCTGATTGACTTTGTATGCCTGAATGCCATTATGTACAGTCTTGCACTCCATCACCGGAGTGTGTCTATCGATAATCTGGCAGGCATAATACAGGTCCAGCCTACTAAGCAAGTAGCTGATTGACTTTGTATGCCTGAATGCCATTATGTACAGTCTTGCACTCCATCACCGGAGTCTGTCTATCGATAATCTGGCGGGCATAATACAGGTCCAGCCTATTAAACAGGTAGCTGATTGACTCTGTATGCCTGAATGCCGTAATGTAAAGTTTTGCACTCCATCACCGGAGTCTGTCTATCGATAATCTGGCGGGCATAATACAGGTCCAGCCTACTAAACAGGTAGCTGATTGACTCTGTATGCCTGAATGCCGTAATGTACAGTTTTGCACTCCATCACCGGAGTCTGTCTATCGATAATCTGGCGGGCATAATACAGGTCCAGCCTACTAAGCAAGTAGCTGATTGACTTTGTATGCTTGAATGCCGTAATGTACAGTCTTGCACTCCATCACCGGAGTCTGTCTATCGATAATCTGGTGGGCATAAAACAGGTCCAGCCTACTAAGCAAGTAGCTGATTGACTTTGTATGCCTGAATGCCGTAATGTACAGTTTTGATCTCCAACACCGGTGTCTGTCTATCGATAATCTGGCGGGCATAATACAGGTCCAGCCTACTAAACAGGTAGCTGATTGACTCTGTATGCCTGAATGCCGTAATGTACAGTTTTGCACTCCATCACCGGAGTCTGTCTATCGATAATCTGGTGGGCATAAAACAGGTCCAGCCTACTAAGCAAGTAGCTGATTGACTTTGTATGCCTGAATCCCATTATGTACAGTCTTGCACTCCATCACCGGAGTGTGTCTATCGATAATCTGGCGAGCATAATACAGGTCCAGCCTACTAAGCAAGTAGCTGATTGACTTTGTATGCCTGAATGCCATTATGTACAGTCTTGCACTCCATCACCGGAGTCTGTCTATCGATAATCTGGCGGGCATAATACAGGTTCAGCCTACTAAACAGGTAGCTGATTGACTCTGTATGCCTGAATGCCGTAATGTACAGTTTTGCACTCCATCACCGGAGTCTGTCTATCGATAATCTGGTGGGCATAAAACAGGTCCAGCCTACTAAGCAAGTAGCTGATTGACTTTGTATGCCTGAATGCCGTAATGTACAGTTTTGATCTCCAACACCGGAGTCTGTCTATCGATAATCTGGTGGGCATAATACAGGTCCAGCCTACTAAACAAGTAGCTGATTGACTTTGTATGCCTGAATCCCATTATGTACTGTCTTGCACTCCATCACCGGAGTCTATCTATCGATAATCTGGCGGGCATAATACATGTCCAGCCTACTAAACAAGTAGCTGATTCACTTTGTATGCCTGAATGCCATTATGTACAGTCTTGCACTCCATCACCGGAGTCTGTCTATCGATAATCTGGTGGGCATAAAACAGGTCCAGCCTACTAAGCAAGTAGCTGATTGACTTTGTATGCCTGAA
Organism: Staurois parvus; assembly: GCF_062004578.1. Taxonomy (NCBI): domain Eukaryota; kingdom Metazoa; phylum Chordata; class Amphibia; order Anura; family Ranidae; genus Staurois; species Staurois parvus. The sequence continues at coordinate 5,092,741 of NW_028317807.1, forward strand.
TGCCGTAATGTACAGTTTTGATCTCCAACACCGGTGTCTGTCTATCGATAATCTGGCGGGCATAATACAGGTCCAGCCTACTAAACAGGTAGCTGATTGACTCTGTATGCCTGAATGCCGTAATGTACAGTTTTGCACTCCATCAACGGAGTCTGTCTATCGATAATCTGGTGGGCATAAAACAGGTCCAGCCTACTAAGCAAGTAGCTGATTGACTTTGTATGCCTGAATGCCATTATGTACAGTCTTGCACTCCATCACCGGAGTCTGTCTATCGATAATCTGGCGGGCATAATACAGGTCCAGCCTACTAAACAGGTAGCTGATTGACTCTGTATGCCTGAATGCCGTAATGTACAGTTTTGCACTCCATCACCGGAGTCTGTCTATCGATAATCTGGTGGGCATAAAACAGGTCCAGCCTACTAAGCAAGTAGCTGATTGACTTTGTATGCCTGAATGCCGTAATGTACAGTTTTGATCTCCAACACCGGAGTGTGTCTATCGATAATCTGGTGGGCATAATACAGGTCCAGCCTACTAAACAAGTAGCTGATTGACTTTGTATGCCTGAATCCCATTATGTACTGTCTTGCACTCCATCACCGGAGTCTATCTATCGATAATCTGGCGGGAATAATACATGTCCAGCCTACTAAAAAAGTAGCTGATTGACTTTGTATGCCTGAATGCCATTATGTACAGTCTTGCACTCCATCACCGGAGTCTGTCTTTCGATAATCTGGCGGTCATAATACAGGTCCAGCCTACTAAACAGGTAGCTGATTGACTTTGTATGCCTGAATGCCGTAATGTACAGTTTTGATCTCCAACACCGGAGTCTGTCTATCGATAATCTGGCGGGCATAATACAGGTCAGGCCTACTAAACAGGTAGCTGATTGACTCTGTATGCCTGAATGCCGTAATGTACAGTTTTGCACTCCATCACCGGAGTCTGTCTATCGATAATCTGGTTGGCATAAAACAGGTCCAGCCTACTAAGCAAGTAGCTGATTGACTTTGTATGCCTGAATGCCATTATGTACAGTCCTGCACTCCATCACCGGAGTGTGTCTATCGATAATCTGGCAGGCATAATACAGGTCCAGCCTACTAAGCAAGTAGCTGATTGACTTTGTATGCCTGAATGCCATTATGTACAGTCTTGCACTCCATCAGCGGAGTCTGTCTATTGATAATCTGGCGGGCATAATACAGGTCCAGCCTACTAAACAGGTAGCTGATTGACTCTGTATGCCTGAATGCCGTAATGTACAGTTTTGCATTCCATCACCGGAGTCTGTCTATCGATAATCTGCCGGGCATAATACAGGTCCAGCCTACTAAGCAAGTAGCTGATTGACTTTGTATGCCTGAATGCCATTATGTACAGTCTTGCACTCCATCACCGGAGTCTGTCTATCGATAATCTGGCGGGCATAATACAGGTCCAGCCTACTAAACAGGTAGCTGATTGACTCTGTATGCCTGAATGCCGTAATGTACAGTTTTGCATTCCATCACCGGAGTCTGTCTATCGATAATCTGGCGGGCATAATACAGGTCCAGCCTACTAAGCAAGTAGCTGATTGACTTTGTATGCCTGAATGCCATTATGTACAGTCTTGCACTCCATCACCGGAGTGTGTCTATCGATAATCTGGCAGGCATAATACAGGTCCAGCCTACTAAGCAAGTAGCTGATTGACTTTGTATGCCTGAATGCCATTATGTACAGTCTTGCACTCCATCACCGGAGTCTGTCTATCGATAATCTGGCGGGCATAATACAGGTCCAGCCTACTAAACAGGTAGCTGATTGACTCTGTATGCCTGAATGCCGTAATGTACAGTTTTGCACTCCATCACCGGAGTCTGTCTATCGATAATCTGGCGGGCATAATACAGGTCCAGCCTACTAAACAGGTAGCTGATTGACTCTGTATGCCTGAATGCCGTAATGTACAGTTTTGCACTCCATCACCGAAGTCTGTCTATCGATAATCTGGCGGGCATAATACAGGTCCAGCATACTAAGCAAGTAGCTGATTGACTTTGTATGCTTGAATGCCGTAATGTACAGTCTTGCACTCCATCACCGGAGTCTGTCTATCGATAATCTGGTGGGCATAAAACAGGTCCAGCCTACTAAGCAAGTAGCTGATTGACTTTGTATGCCTGAATGCCGTAATGTACAGTTTTGATCTCCAACACCGGAGTCTGTCTATTGATAATCTGGCGGGCATAATACAGGTCCAGCCTACTAAACAGGTAGCTGATTGACTCTGTATGCCTGAATGCCGTAATGTACAGTTTTGCACTCCATCACCGGAGTCTGTCTATCGATAATCTGGTGGGCATAAAACAGGTCCAGCCTACTAAGCAAGTAGCTGATTGACTTTGTATGCCTGAATCCCATTATGTACAGTCTTGCACTCCATCACCGGAGTCTGTCTATCGATAATCTGGTGGGCATAAAACAGGTCCAGCCTACTAAGCAAGTAGCTGATTGACTTTGTATGCCTGAATGCCGTAATGTACAGTTTTGATCTCCAACACCGGAGTCTGTCTATCGATAATCTGGTGGGCATAAAACAGGTCCAGCCTACTAAGCAAGTAGCTGATTGACTTTGTATGCCTGAATGCCATTATGTACAGTCCTGCACTCCATCACCGGAGTCTGTCTATCGATAATCTGGCGGGCATAATACAGGTCCAGCCTACTAAACAGGTAGCTGATTGACTCTGTATGCCTGAATGCCGTAATGTACAGTTTTGCACTCCATCACCGGAGTCTGTCTATCGATAATCTGGCGGGCATAATACAGGTCCAGCCTACTAAACAGGTAGCTGATTGACTCTGTATGCCTGAATGCCGTAATGTACAGTTTTGCACTCCATCACCGGAATCTGTCTATCGATAATCTGGCGGGCATAATACAGGTCCAGCCTACTAAACAGGTAGCTGATTGACTCTGTATGCCTGAATGCCGTAATGTACAGTTTTGCACTCCATCACCGGAGTCTGTCTATCGATAATCTGGCGGGCATAATACAGGTCCAGCCTACTAAGCAAGTAGCTGATTGACTTTGTATGCTTGAATGCCGTAATGTACAGTCTTGCACTCCATCACCGGAGTCTGTCTATCGATAATCTGGTGGGCATAAAACAGGTCCAGCCTACAAAGCAAGTAGCTGATTGACTTTGTATGCCTGAATGCCGTAATGTACAGTTTTGATCTCCAACACCGGAGTCTGTCTATCGATAGATAATCTGGCGGGCATAATACAGGTCCAGCCTACTAAACAGGTAGCTGATTGACTCTGTATGCCTGAATGCCGTAATGTACAGTTTTGCACTCCATCACCGGAGTCTGTCTATCGATAATCTGGCAGGCATAATACAGGTCCAGCCTACTAAGCAAGTAGCTGATTGACTTTGTATGCTTGAATGCCGTAATGTACAGTCTTGCACTCCATCACCGGAGTCTGTCTATCGATAATCTGATGGGCATAATACAGGTCCAGCCTACTAAACAGGTAGCTGATTGACTTTGTATGCCTGAATGCCGTAATGTACAGTTTTGATCTCCAACACCGGAGTCTGTCTATCGATAATCTGCCGGGCATAATACAGGTCCAGCCTACTAAACAGGTAGCTGATTGACTCTGTATGCCTGAATGCCGTAATGTACAGTTTTGCACTCCATCAGCGGAGTCTGTCTATCGATAATCTGGTGGGCATAAAACAGGTCCAGCCTACTAAGCAAGTAGCTGATTGACTTTGTATGCCTGAATGCCATTATGTACAGTCTTGCACTCCATCACCGGAGTGTGTCTATCGATAATCTGGCAGGCATAATACAGGTCCAGCCTACTAAGCAAGTAGCTGATTGACTTTGTATGCCTGAATGCCATTATGTACAGTCTTGCACTCCATCACCGGAGTCTGTCTATCGATAATCTGGCGGGCATAATACAGGTCCAGCCTACTAAACAGGTAGCTGATTGACTCTGTATGCCTGAATGCCGTAATGTACAGTTTTGCACTCCATCACCGGAGTCTGTGTATCGATAATCTGGCGGGCATAATACAGGTCCAGCCTACTAAGCAAGTAGCTGATTGACTTTGTATGCTTGAATGCCGTAATGTACAGTCTTGCACTCCATCACCGGAGTCTGTCTATCGATAATCTGGTGGGCATAAAAAAGGTCCAGCCTACTAAGCAAGTAGCTGATTGACTTTGTATGCTTGAATGCCGTAATGTACAGTCTTACACTCCATCACCGGAGTGTGTCTATCGATAATCTGGCGGGCATAATACAGGTCCAGCCTACTAAGCAAGTAGCTGATTGCCTTTGTATGCCTGAATGCCATTATGTACAGTCTTGCACTCCATCACCGGAGTCTGTCTATCGATAATCTGGCGGGCATAATACAGGTCCAGCCTACTAAACAGGTAGCTGATTGACTCTGTATGCCTGAATGCCGTAATGTACAGTTTTGCATTCCATCACCGGAGTCTGTCTATCGATAATCTGGCAGGCATAATACAGGTCCAGCATACTAAACAAGTAGCTGATTGACTTTGTATGCCTGAATGCCATTATGTACAGTCTTGCACTCCATCACCGGAGTCTGTCTATCGATAATCTGGCGGGCATAATACAGGTCCAGCCTACTAAACAGGTAGCTGATTGACTTTGTATGTATGAATGCCGTAATGTACAGTTTTGATCTCCAACACCGGAGTCTGTGTATCGATAATCTGGTGGGCATAATACAGGTCCAGCCTACTAAGCAAGTAGCTGATTGACTTTGTATGCCTGAATGCCATTATGTACAGTCTTGCACTCCATCAGCGGAGTCTGTCTATTGATAATCTGCCGGGCATAATACAGGTCCAGCCTACTAAACAGGTAGCTGATTGACTCTGTATGCCTGAATGCCGTAATGTACAGTTTTGCACTCCATCAGCGGAGTCTGTCTATCGATAATCTGGTGGGCATAAAACAGGTCCAGCCTACTAAGCAAGTAGCTGATTGACTTTGTATGCCTGAATGCCATTATGTACAGTCTTGCACTCCATCACCGGAGTGTGTCTATCGATAATCTGGCAGGCATAATACAGGTCCAGCCTACTAAGCAAGTAGCTGATTAACTTTGTATGCCTGAATGCCATTATGTACAGTCTTGCACTCCATCACCGGAGTCTGTCTATCGATAATCTGGCGGGCATATTACAGGTCCAGCCTACTAAACAGGTAGCTGATTGACTCTGTATGCCTGAATGCCGTAATGTACTGTTTTGCACTCCATCACCGGAGTCTGTCTATCGATAATCTGGCGGGCATAATACAGGTCCAGCCTACTAAACAGGTAGCTGATTGACTCTGTATGCCTGAATGCCGTAATGTACAGTTTTGCACTCCATCACCGGAGTCTGTCTATCGATAATCTGGCGGGCATAATACAGGTCCAGCCTACTAAGCAAGTAGCTGATTGACTTTGTATGCTTGAATGCCGTAATGTACAGTCTTGCACTCCATCACCGGAGTCTGTCTATCGATAATCTGGTGGGCATAAAAAAGGTCCAGCCTACTAAGCAAGTAGCTGATTGACTTTGTATGCCTGAATGCCATAATGTACAGTTTTGATCTCCAACACCGGAGTCTGTCTATCGATAATCTGGCGGGCATAATACAGGTCCAGCTTACTAAACAGGTAGCTGATTGCCTCTGTATGACTGAGTGCCGTAATGTACAGTTTTGCACTCCATCACCGGAGTCTGTCTATCGATAATCTGGTGAGCATAAAACAGGTTCAGCCTACTAAGCAAGTAGCTGATTGACTTTGTATGCCTGAATGCCATTATGTACAGTCTTGCACTCCATCACTGGAGTGTGTCTATCGATAATCTGGCGGGCATAATACAGGTCCAGCCTACTAAGCAAGTAGCTGATTGACTTTGTATGCCTGAATGCCGTAATGTACAGTCTTACACTCCATCACCGGAGTGTGTCTATCGATAATCTGGCGGGAATAATACAGGTCCAGCCTACTAAGCAAGTAGCTGATTGCCTTTGTATGCCTGAATGCCATTATGTACAGTCTTGCACTCCATCACCGGAGTCTGTCTATCGATAATCTGGCGGGCATAATACAGGTCCAGTCTACTAAACAGGTAGCTGATTGACTCTGTATGCCTGAATGCCGTAATGTACAGTTTTGCATTCCATCACCGGAGTCTGTCTATCGATAATCTGGCAGGCATAATACAGGTCCAGCATACTAAACAAGTAGCTGATTGACTTTGTATGCCTGAATGCCATTATGTACAGTCTTGCACTCCATCACCGGAGTCTGTCTATCGATAATCTGGCGGGCATAATACAGGTCCAGCCTACTAAACAGGTAGCTGATTGACTTTGTATGCTTGAATGCCGTAATGTACAGTCTTGCACTCCATCACCGGAGTCTGTCTATCGATAATCTGGTGGGCATAAAACAGGTCCAGCCTACTAAGCAAGTAGCTGATTGACTTTGTATGCATGAATGCCGTAATGTACAGTTTTGATCTCCAACACCGGAGTCTGTGTATCGATAATCTGGTGGGCATAATACAGGTCCAGCCTACTAAGCAAGTAGCTGATTGACTTTGTATGCCTGAATGCCATTATGTACAGTCTTGCACTCCATCAGCGGAGTCTGTCTATCGATAATCTGGCGGGCATAATACAGGTCCAGCCTACTAAACAGGTAGCTGATTGACTCTGAATGCCGTAATGTACAGTTTTGCACTCCATCACCGGAGTCTGTCTATCGATAATCTGGTGGGCATAAAACAGGTCCAGCCTACTAAGCAAGTAGCTGATTGACTTTGTATGCCTGAATGCCGTAATGTACAGTTTTGATCTCCAACACCGGAGTCTGTCTATCGATAATCTGGTGGGCATAATACAGGTCCAGCCTACTAAGCAAGTAGCTGATTGACTTTGTATGCCTGAATCCCATTACGTACTGTCTTGCACTCCATCACCGGAGTCTATCTATCGATAATCTGGCGGGCATAATACATGTCCAGCCTACTAAACAAGTAGCTGATTGACTTTGTATGCCTGAATGCCATTATGTACAGTCTTGCACTCCATCACCGAAGTCTGTCTATCGATAATCTGGTGGGCATAAAAAAGGTCCAGCCTACTAAGCAAGTAGCTGATTGACTTTGTATGCCTGAATGCCGTAATGTACAGTTTTGATCTCCAACACCGGAGTCTATCGATAATCTGGTGGGCATAATACAGGTCCAGCCTACTAAGCAAGTAGCTGATTGACTTTGTATGCCTGAATCCCATTACGTACTGTCTTGCACTCCATCACCGGAGTCTATCTATCGATAATCTGGCGGGCATAATACATGTCCAGCCTACTAAACAAGTAGCTGATTGACTTTGTATGCCTGAATGCCATTATGTACAGTCTTGCACTCCATCACCGGAGTCTGTCTATCGATAATCTGGCGGGCATAATACAGGTCCAGCCTACTAAACAGGTAGCTGATTGACTTTGTATGCCTGAATGCCGTAATGTACAGTTTTGATCTCCAACACCGGAGTCTGTCTATCGATAATCTGGCGGGCATAATACAGGTCCAGCCTACTAAACAGGTAGCTGATTGACTCTGTATGCCTGAATGCCGTAATGTACAGTTTTGCACTCCATCACCGGAGTCTGTCTATCGATAATCTGGTGGGCATAAAACAGGTCCAGCCTACTAAGCAAGTAGCTGATTGACTTTGTATGCCTGAATGCCATTATGTACAGTCCTGCACTCCATCACCGGAGTCTGTCTATCGATAATCTGGCGGGCATAATACAGGTCCAGCCTACTAAACAGGTAGCTGATTGACTCTGTATGCCTGAATGCCGTAATGTACAGTTTTGCACTCCATCACCGGAGTCTGTCTATCGATAATCTGGCGGGCATAATACAGGTCCAGCCTACTAAACAGGTAGCTGATTGACTCTGTATGCCTGAATGCCGTAATGTACAGTTTTGCACTCCATCACCGGAGTCTGTCTATCGATAATCTGGCGGGCATAATACAGGTCCAGCCTACTAAGCAAGTAGCTGATTGACTTTGTATGCTTGAATGCCGTAATGTACAGTCTTGCACTCCATCACCGGAGTCTGTCTATCGATAATCTGGTGGGCATAAAACAGGTCCAGCCTACTAAGCAAGTAGCTGATTGACTTTGTATGCCTGAATGCCGTAATGTACAGTTTTGATCTCCAACACCGGAGTCTGTCTATCGATAGATAATCTGGCGGGCATAATACAGGTCCAGCCTACTAAACAGGTAGCTGATTGACTCTGTATGCCTGAATGCCGTAATGTACAGTTTTGCACTCCATCACCGGAGTCTGTCTATCGATAATCTGGCGGGCATAATACATGTCCAGCCTACTAAACAAGTAGCTGATTGACTTTGTATGCCTGAATGCCATTATGTACAGTCTTGCACTCCATCACCGGAGTCTGTCTATCGATAATCTGGCGGGCATAATACAGGTCCAGCCTACTAAACAGGTAGCTGATTGACTTTGTATGCCTGAATGCCGTAATGTACAGTTTTGATCTCCAACACCGGAGTCTGTCTATCGATAATCTGGCGGGCATAATACAGGTCCAGCCTACTAAACAGGTAGCTGATTGACTCTGTATGCCTGAATGCCGTAATGTACAGTTTTGCACTCCATCACCGGAGTCTGTCTATCGATAATCTGGTGGGCATAAAACAGGTCCAGCCTACTAAGCAAGTAGCTGATTGACTTTGTATGCCTGAATGCCATTATGTACAGTCCTGCACTCCATCACCGGAGTCTGTCTATCGATAATCTGGCGGGCATAATACAGGTCCAGCCTACTAAACAGGTAGCTGATTGACTCTGTATGCCTGAATGCCGTAATGTACAGTTTTGCACTCCATCACCGGAGTCTGTCTATCGATAATCTGGCGGGCATAATACAGGTCCAACCTACTAAACAGGTAGCTGATTGACTCTGTATGCCTGAATGCCGTAATGTACAGTTTTGCACTCCATCACCGGAGTCTGTCTATCGATAATCTGGCGGGCATAATACAGGTCCAGCCTACTAAGCAAGTAGCTGATTGACTTTGTATGCTTGAATGCCGTAATGTACAGTCTTGCACTCCATCACCGGAGTCTGTCTATCGATAATCTGGTGGGCATAAAACAGGTCCAGCCTACTAAGCAAGTAGCTGATTGACTTTGTATGCCTGAATGCCGTAATGTACAGTTTTGATCTCCAACACCGGAGTCTGTCTATCGATAGATAATCTGGCGGGCATAATACAGGTCCAGCCTACTAAACAGGTAGCTGATTGACTCTGTATGCCTGAATGCCGTAATGTACAGTTTTGCACTCCATCACCGGAGTCTGTCTATCGATAATCTGGCGGGCATAATACAGGTCCAGCCTACTAAGCAAGTAGCTGATTGACTTTGTATGCTTGAATGCCGTAATGTACAGTCTTGCACTCCATCACCGGAGTCTGTCTATCGATAATTTGTTGGGCATAAAACAGGTCCAGCCTACTAAGCAAGTAGCTGATTGACTTTGTATGCCTGAATGCCATAATGTACAGTTTTGATCTCCAACACCGGAGTCTGTCTATCGATAATCTGGCGGGCATAATACAGGTCCAGCCTACTAAACAGGTAGCTGATTGACTCTGTATGCCTGAATGCCGTAATGTACAGTTTTGCACTCCATCACCGGAGTCTGTCTATCGATAATCTGGTGAGCATAAAACAGGTTCAGCCTACTAAGCAAGTAGCTGATTGACTTTGTATGCCTGAATGCCATTATGTACAGTCTTGCACTCCATCACTGGAGTGTGTCTATCGATAATCTGGCGGGCATAATACAGGTCCAGCCTACAAAGCAAGTAGCTGATTGACTTTGTATGCCTGAATGCCGTAATGTACAGTCTTACACTCCATCACCGGAGTGTGTCTATCGATAATCTGGCGGGCATAATACAGGTCCAGCCTACTAAGCAAGTAGCTGATTGCCTTTGTATGCCTGAATGCCGTAATGTACAGTCTTACACTCCATCACCGGAGTGTGTCTATCGATAATCTGGCGGGCATAATACAGGTCCAGCCTACTAAACAGGTAGCTGATTGACTCTGTATGCCTGAATGCCGTAATGTACAGTTTTGCATTCCATCACCGGAGTCTGTTCATCGATAATCTGGCAGGCATAATACAGGTCCAGCCTACTAAACAAGTAGCTGATTGACTTTGTATGCCTGAATGCCATTATGTACAGTCTTGCACTCCATCACCAGAGTCTGTCTATCGATAATCTGGCGGGCATAATACAGGTCAAGCCTACTAAACAGGTAGCTGATTGACTCTGTATGCCTGAATGCCGTAATGTACAGTTTTGCACTCCATAACCGGAGTCTGTCTATCGATAATCTGGCGGGCATAATACAGGTCCAGCCTACTAAGCAAGTAGCTGATTGACTTTGTATGCTTGAATGCCGTAATGTACAGTCTTGCACTCCATCACCGGAGTCTGTCTATCGATAATCTGGCGGGCATAATACAGGTCCAGCCTACTAAGCAAGTAGCTGATTGACTTTGTATGCCTGAATGCCATTATGTACAGTCTTGCACTCCATCACCGGAGTCTGTCTATCGATAATCTGGTGGGCATAAAACAGGTCCAGCCTACTAAGCAAGTAGCTGATTGACTTTGTATGCCTGAATGCCGTAATGTACAGTTTTGATCTCCAACACCGGAGTCTGTGTATCGATAATCTGGTGGGCATAATACAGGTCCAGCCTACTAAGCAAGTAGCTGATTGACTTTGTATGCCTGAATGCCATTATGTACAGTCTTGCACTCCATCACCGGAGTGTGTCTATCGATAATCTGGCAGGCATAATACAGGTCCAGCCTACTAAGCAAGTAGCTGATTGACTTTGTATGCCTGAATGCCATTATGTACAGTCTTGCACTCCATCACCGGAGTCTGTCTATCGATAATCTGGCGGGCATAATACAGGTCCAGCCTACTAAACAGGTAGCTGATTGACACTGTATGCCTGAATGCCGTAATGTACAGTTTTGCACTCAATCACCGGAGTCTGTCTATCGATAATCTGGTGGGCATAAAACAGGTCCAGCCTACTAAGCAAGTAGCTGATTGACTTTGTATGCCTGAATGCCATTATGTACAGTCTTGCACTCCATCACCGGAGTGTGTCTATCGATAATCTGGCGGGCATAATACAGGTCCAGCCTACTAAGCAAGTAGCTGATTGACTTTGTATGCCTGAATGCCATTATGTACAGTTTTGCACTCCATCACCGGAGTCTGTCTATCGATAATCTGGCGGGCATAATACAGGTCCAGCCTACTAAACAGGTAGCTGATTGACTCTGTATGCCTGAATGCCGTAATGTACAGTTTTGCACTCCATCACCGGAGTCTGTCTATCGATAATCTGGCAGGCATAATACAGGTCCAGCCTACTAAACAGGTAGCTGATTGACTTTGTATGCCTGAATGCCGTAATGTACAGTTTTGATCTCCAACACCGGAGTCTGTCTATCGATAATCTGGCGGGCTTAATACAGGTCCAGCCTACTAAACAGGTAGCTGATTGACTCTGTATGCCTGAATGCCGTAATGTACAGTTTTGCACTCCATCACCGGAGTCTGTCTATCGATAATCTGGTGGGCATAAAACAGGTCCAGCCTACTAAGCAAGTAGCTGATTGACTTTGTATGCCTGAATGCCATTATGTACAGTCTTGCACTCCATCACCGGAGTGTGTCTATCGATAATCTGGCGGGCATAATACAGGTCCAGCCTACTAAGCAAGTAGCTGATTGACTTTGTATGCCTGAATGCCATTATGTACAGTTTTGCACTCCATCACCGGAGTCTGTCTATCGATAATCTGGCGGGCATAATACAGGTCCAGCCTACTAAACAGGTAGCTGATTGACTCTGTATGCCTGAATGCCGTAATGTACAGTTTTGCACTCCATCACCGGAGTCTGTCTATCGATAATCTGGCAGGCATAATACAGGTCCAGCCTACTAAACAGGTAGCTGATTGACTTTGTATGCCTGAATGCCGTAATGTACAGTTTTGATCTCCAACACCGGAGTCTGTCTATCGATAATCTGGCGGGCTTAATACAGGTCCAGCCTACTAAACAGGTAGCTGATTGACTCTGTATGCCTGAATGCCGTAATGTACAGTTTTGCACTCCATCACCGGAGTCTGTCTATCGATAATCTGGTGGGCATAAAACAGGTCCAGCCTACTAAGCAAGTAGCTGATTGACTTTGTATGCCTGAATGCCATTATGTACAGTCTTGCACTCCATCACCGGAGTGTGTCTATCGATAATCTGGCAGGCATAATACAGGTCCAGCCTACTAAGCAAGTAGCTGATTGACTTTGTATGCCTGAATGCCATTATGTACAGTCTTGCACTCCATCACCGGAGTCTGTCTATCGATAATCTGGCGGGCATAATACAGGTCCAGCCTACTAAACAGGTAGCTGATTGACACTGTATGCCTGAATGCCGTAATGTACAGTTTTGCACTCAATCACCGGAGTCTGTCTATCGATAATCTGGCGGTCATAAAACAGGTCCAGCCTACTAAGCAAGTAGCTGATTGACTTTGTATGCCTGAATGCCATTATGTACAGTCTTGCACTCCATCACCGGAGTGTGTCTATCGATAATCTGGCGGGCATAATACAGGTCCAGCCTACTAAGAAAGTAGCTGATTGACTTTGTATGCCTGAATGCCATTATGTACAGTTTTGCACTCCATCACCGGAGTCTGTCTATCGATAATCTGGTGGGCATAAAACAGGTCCAGCCTACTAAGCAAGTAGCTGATTGACTTTGTATGCCTGAATGCCATTATGTACAGTCTTGCACTCCATCACCGGAGTGTGTCTATCGATAATCTGGCGGGCATAATACAGGTCCAGCCTACTAAGCAAGTAGCTGATTGACTTTGTATGCCTGAATGCCATTATGTACAGTTTTGCACTCCATCACCGGAGTCTGTCTATCGATAATCTGGCGGGCATAATACAGGTCCAGCCTACTAAACAGGTAGCTGATTGACTCTGTATGCCTGAATGCCGTAATGTACAGTTTTGCACTCCATCACCGGAGTCTGTCTATCGATAATCTGGCAGGCATAATACAGGTCCAGCCTACTAAACAGGTAGCTGATTGACTTTATATGCCTGAATGCCGTAATGTACAGTTTTGCACTCCATCACCGGAGTCTGTCTATCGATAATCTGGTGGGCATAAAACAGGTCCAGCCTACTAAGCAAGTAGCTGATTGACTTTGTATGCCTGAATGCCATTATGTACAGTCTTGCACTCCATCACCGGAGTGTGTCTATCGATAATCTGGCAGGCATAATACAGGTCCAGCCTACTAAGCAAGTAGCTGATTGACTTTGTATGCCTGAATGCCATTATGTACAGTCTTGCACTCCATCACCGGAGTCTGTCTATCGATAATCTGGCGGGCATAATACAGGTCCAGCCTACTAAACAGGTAGCTGATTGACTCTGTATGCCTGAATGCCGTAATGTACAGTTTTGCACTCCATCACCGGAGTCTGTCTATCGATAATCTGGTGCTCATAATACAGGTCCAGCCTACTAAACAGGTAGCTGATTGACTCTGTATGCCTGAATGCCGTAATGTACAGTTTTGCACTCCATCACCGGAGTCTGTCTATCGATAATCTGGCGGGCATAATACAGGTCCAGCCTACTAAGCAAGTAGCTGATTGACTTTGTATGCTTGAATGCCGTAATGTACAGTCTTGCACTCCATCACCGGAGTCTGTCTATCGATAATCTGGTGGGCATAAAACAGGTCCAGCCTACTAAGCAAGTAGCTGATTGACTTTGTATGCCTGAATGCCGTAATGTACAGTTTTTATCTCCAACACCGGAGTCTGTCTATCGATAATCTGGCGGGCATAATACAGGTCCAGCCTACTAAACAGGTAGCTGATTGACACTGTATGCCTGAATGCCCTAATGTACAGTTTTGCACTCAATCACCGGAGTCTGTCTATCGATAATCTGGTGGGCATAAAACAGGTCCAGCCTACTAAGCAAGTAGCTGATTGACTTTGTATGCCTGAATGCCATTATGTACAGTCTTGCACTCCATCACAGGAGTCTGTCTATCGATAATCTGGCGGGCATAATACAGGTCCAGCCTACTAAACAGGTAGCTGATTGACTTTGTATGCCTGAATGCCGTAATGTACAGTTTTGATCTCCAACACCGGAGTCTGTCTATCGATAATCTGGCGGGCATAATACAGGTCCAGCCTACTAAACAGGTAGCTGATTGACTCTGTATGCCGTAATGTACAGTTTTGCACTCCATCACCGGAGTCTGTCTATCGATAATCTGGCGGGCATAATACAGGTCCAGCCTACTAAACAGGTAGCTGATTGACTCTGTATGCCTGAATGCCGTAATGTACAGTTTTGCACTCCATCACCGGAGTCTGTCTATCGATAATCTGGCGGGCATAATACAGGTCCAGCCTACTAAACAGGTAGCTGATTGACTCTGTATGCCTGAATGCCATAATGTACAGTTTTGCACTCCATCACCGGAGTCTGTCTATCAATAATCTGGCGGGCATAATACAGGTCCAGCCTACTAAGCAAGTAGCTGATTGACTTTGTATGCTTGAATGCCGTAATGTACAGTCTTGCACTCCATCACCGGAGTCTGTCTATCGATAATCTGGTGGGCATAAAAAAGGTCCAGCCTACTAAGCAAGTAGCTGATTGACTTTGTATGCCTGAATGCCGTAATGTACAGTTTTGACCTCCAACACCGGAGTCTGTCTATCGATAATCTGGCGGGCATAATACAGGTCCAGCCTACTAAACAGGTAGCTGATTGACTCTGTATGCCTGAATGCCGTAATGTACAGTTTTGCACTCAATCACCGGAGTCTGTCTATCGATAATCTGGTGGGCATAAAACAGGTCCAGCCTACTAAGCAAGTAGCTGATTGACTTTGTATGCCTGAATGCCATTATGTACAGTCTTGCACTCCATCACCGGAGTGTGTCTATCGATAATCTGGCGGGCATAATACAGGTCCAGCCTACTAAGCAAGTAGCTGATTGACTTTGTATGCCTGAATGCCATTATGTACAGTTTTGCACTCCATCACCGGAGTCTGTCTATCGATAATCTGGCGGGCATAATACAGGTCCAGCCTACTAAACAGGTAGCTGATTGACTCTGTATGCCTGAATGCCGTAATGTACAGTTTTGCACTCCATCACCAGAGTCTGTCTATCGATAATCTGGTGGGCATAAAACAGGTCCAGCCTACTAAGCAAGTAGCTGATTGACTTTGTATGCCTGAATGCCGTAATGTACAGTTTTGATCTCCAACACCGGAGTCTGTCTATCGATAATCTGGTGGGCATAATACAGGTCCAGCCTACTAAACAGGTAGCTGATTGACTCTGTATGCCTGAATGCCGTAATGTACAGTTTTGCACTCCATCACCGGAGTCTGTCTATCGATAATCTGGTGGGCATAAAACAGGTCCAGCCTACTAAGCAAGTAGCTGATTGACTTTGTATGCCTGAATGCCATTATGTACAGTCTTGCACTCCATCACCGGAGTGTGTCTATCGATAATCTGGCAGGCATAATACAGGTCCAGCCTACTAAGCAAGTAGCTGATTGACTTTGTATGCCTGAATGCCATTATGTACAGTCTTGCACTCCATCACCGGAGTCTGTCTATCGATAATCTGGCGGGCATAATACAGGTCCAGCCTACTAAACAGGTAGCTGATTGACTCTGTATGCCTGAATGCCGTAATGTACAGTTTTGCACTCCATCACCGGAGTCTGTCTATCGATAATCTGGCGCTCATAATACAGGTCCAGCCTACTAAACAGGTAGCTGATTGACTCTGTATGCCTGAATGCCGTAATGTACAGTTTTGCACTCCATCACCGGAGTCTGTCTATCGATAATCTGGCGGGCATAATACAGGTCCAGCCTACTAAGCAAGTAGCTGATTGACTTTGTATGCTTGAATGCCGTAATGTACAGTCTTGCACTCCATCACCAGAGTCTGTCTATCGATAATCTGGTGGGCATAAAACAGGTCCAGCCTACTAAGCAAGTAGCTGATTGACTTTGTATGCCTGAATGCCGTAATATACAGTTTTGATCTCCAACACCGGAGTCTGTCTATCGATAATCTGGTGGGCATAATACAGGTCCAGCCTACTAAACAGGTAGCTGATTGACTCTGTATGCCTGAATGCCGTAATGTACAGTTTTGCACTCCATCACCGGAGTCTGTCTATCGATAATCTGGCGGGCATAATACAGGTCCAGCCTACTAAACAGGTAGCTGATTGACTCTGTATGCCTGAATGCCGTAATGTACAGTTTTGCACTCCATCACCGGAGTCTGTCTATCGATAATCTGGCGGGCATAATACAGGTCCAGCCTACTAAGCAAGTAGCTGATTGACTTTGTATGCTTGAATGCCGTAATGTACAGTCTTGCACTCCATCACCGGAGTCTGTCTATCGATAATCTGTTGGGCATAAAACAGGTCCAGCCTACTAAGCAAGTAGCTGATTGACTTTGTATGCCTGAATGCCGTAATGTACAGTTTTGATCTCCAACACCGGAGTCTGTCTATCGATAATCTGGCGGGCATAATACAGGTCCAGCCTACTAATCAGGTAGCTGATTGACTCTGTATGCCTGAATGCCGTAATGTACAGTTTTGCACTCAATCACCGGAGTCTGTCTATCGATAATCTGGTGGGCATAAAACAGGTCCAGCCTACTAAGCAAGTAGCTGATTGACTTTGTATGCCTGAATGCCATTATGTACAGTCTTGCACTCCATCACCGGAGTGTGTCTATCGATAATCTAGGGGGCATAATACAGGTCCAGCCTACTAAGCAAGTAGCTGATTGACTTTGTATGCCTGAATGCCATTATGTACAGTCTTGCACTCCATCACCGGAGTCTGTCTATCGATAATCTGGCGGGCATAATACAGGTCCAGCCTACTAAACAGGTAGCTGATTGACTCTGTATGCCTGAATGCCGTAATGTACAGTTTTGCACTCCATCACCGGAGTCTGTCTATCGATAATCTGGTGGGCATAATACAGGTCCAGCCTACTAAGCAAGTAGCTGATTGACTTTGTATGCCTGAATCCCATTATGTACTGTCTTGCACTGCATCACCGGAGTCTATCTATCGATAATCTGGCAGGCATAATACAGGTCCAGCCTACTAAACAAGTAGCTGATTGACTTTGTATGCCTGAATGCCATTATGTACAGTCTTGCACTCCATCACCGGAGTTTGTCTATCGATAATCTGGCGGGCATAATACAGGTCCAGCCTACTAAACAGGTAGCTGATTGACTTTGTATGCATGAATGCCGTAATGTACAGTTTTGATCTCCAACACCGGAGTCTGTCTATCGATAATCTGGCGGGCATAATACAGGTCCAGCCTACAAAACAGGTAGCTGATTGACTCTGTATGCCAGAATGCCTTAATGTACAGTTTTGCATTCCATCACCGGAGTCTGTCTATCGATAATCTGGCAGGCATAATACAGGTCCAGCCTACTACACAAGTAGCTGATTGACTTTGTATGCCTGAATGCCATTATGTACAGTCTTGCACTCCATCACCGGAGTCTGTCTATCGATAATCTGGCGGGCATAATACAGGTCCAGCCTACTAAACAGGTAGCTGATTGACTCTGTATGCCTGAATGCCGTAATGTACAGTTTTGCACTCCATCACCAGAGTCTGTCTATCGATAATCTGGCGGGCATAATACAGGTCCAGCCTACTAAGCAAGTAGCTGATTGACTTTGTATGCTTGAATGCCGTAATGTACAGTCTTGCACTCCATCACCGGAGTCTGTCTATCGATAATCTGGTGGGCATAAAAAAGGTCCAGCCTACTAAGCAAGTAGCTGATTGACTTTGTAGGCCTGAATGCCGTAATGTACAGTTTTGATCTCCAACACCGAAGTCTGTGTATCGATAATCTGGTGGGCATAATACAGGTCCAGCCTACTAAGCAAGTAGCTGATTGACTTTGTATGCCTGAATGACATTTTGTACAGTCTTGCACTCCATCACCGGAGTCTGTCTATCGATAATCTGGCGGGCATAATACAGGTCCAGCCTACTAAACAGGTAGCTGATTGACTCTGAGTGCCGTAATGTACAGTTTTGATCTCCAACACCGGAGTCTGTGTATCGATAATCTGGTGGGCATAATACAGGTCCAGCCTACTAAGCAAGTAGCTGATTGACTTTGTATGCCTGAATGCCATTATGTACAGTCTTGCACTCCATCACCGGAGTCTGTCTATCGATAATCTGGTGGGCATAAAACAGGTCCAGCCTACTAAGCAAGTAGCTGATTGACTTTGTATGCCTGAATGCCGTAATGTACAGTTTTGATCTCCAACACCGGAGTCTGTCTATCGATAATCTGGTGGGCATAATACAGGTCCAGCCTACTAAGCAAGTAGCTGATTGACTTTGTATGCCTGAATGCCATTATGTACAGTCTTGCACTCCATCACCGGAGTCTGTCTATCGATAATCTGGCGGGCATAATACAGGTCCAGCCTACTAAGCAAGTAGCTGATTGACTTTGTATGCCTGAATGCCATTATGTACAGTCTTGCACTCCATCACCGGAGTCTATCTATCGATAATCTGGCGGGCATAATACAGGTCCAGCCTACTAAACAGGTAGCTGATTGACTCTGTATGCCTTAATGCCGTAATGTACAGTTTTGCACTCCATCACCGGAGTCTGTCTATCGATAATCTGGCGGGCATAATACAGGTCCAGCCTACTAAGCAAGTAGCTGATTGACTTTGTATGCTTGAATGCCGTAATGTACAGTCTTGCACTCCATCACCGGAGTCTGTCTATCGATAATCTGGTGGGCATGAAACAGGTCCAGTCTACTAAGCAAGTAGCTGATTGACTTTGTATGCCTGAATGCCGTAATGTACAGTTTTGATCTCCAACACCGGAGTCTGTCTATCGATAATCTGGCGGGCATAATACAGGTCCAGCCTACTAAGCAAGTAGCTGATTGACTTTGTATGCTTGAATGCCGTAATGTACAGTTTTGCACTCAATCACCGGAGTCTGTCTATCGATAATCTGGTGGGCATAAAACAGGTCCAGCCTACTAAGCAAGTAGCTGATTGACTTTGTATGCCTGAATGCCATTATGTACAGTCTTGCACTCCATCACCGGAGTGTGTCTATCGATAATCTGGCGGGCATAATACAGGTCCAGCCTACTAAGCAAGTAGCCGATTGACTTTGTATGCCTGAATGCCATTATGTACAGTCTTGCACTCCATCACCGGAGTCTGTCTATCGATAATCTGGTGGGCATAAAACAGGTCCAGCCTACTAAGCAAGTAGCTGATTGACTTTGTATGCCTGAATGCCGTAATGTACAGTTTTGATCTCCAACACCGGAGTCTGTCTATCGATAATCTGGTGAGCATAATACAGGTCCAGCCTACTAAGCAAGTAGCTGATTGACTTTGTATGCCTGAATCCCATTATGTACTGTCTTGCACTCCATCACCGGAGTCTAACTATCGATAATCTGGCGGGCATAATACAGGTCCAGCCTACTAAACAAGTAGCTGATTGACTTTGTATGCCTGAATGCCATTATGTACAGTCTTGCACTCCATCACCGGAGTCTGTCTATCGATAATCTGGCGGGCATAATACAGGTCCAGCCTACTAAACAGGTAGCTGATTGACTTTGTATGCCTGAATGCCGTAATGTACAGTTTTGATCTCCAACACCGGAGTCTGTCTATCGATAATCTGGCGGGCATAATACAGGTCCAGCCTACTAAACAGGTAGCTGATTGACTCTGTATGCCTGAATGCCATTATGTACAGTCTTGCACTCCATCACCGGAGTGTGTCTATCGATAATCTGGCAGGCATAATACAGGTCCAGCCGACTAAGCAAGTAGCTGATTGACTTTGTATGCCTGAATGCCATTATGTACAGTCTTGCACTCCATCACCGAAGTCTGTCTATCGATAATCTGGCGGGCATAATACAGGTCCAGCCTACTAAGCAAGTAGCTGATTGACTTTGTATGCTTGAATGCCGTAATGTACAGTCTTGCACTCCATCACCGGAGTCTGTCTATCGATAATCTGGTGGGCACAAAACAGGTCCAGCCTACTAAGCAAGTAGCTGATTGACTTTGTATGCCTGAATGCCGTAATGTACAGTTTTGATCTCCAACACCGGAGTCTGTCTATCGATAATCTGGCGGGCATAATACAGGTCCAGCCTACTAAGCAAGTAGCTGATTGACTTTGTATGCTTGAATGCCGTAATGTACAGCCTTGCACTCCATCACCGGAGTCTGTCTATCGATAATCTGGTGGGCATAAAACAGGTCCAGCCTACTAAGCAAGTAGTTGATTGACTTTGTATGCCTGAAAGCCGTAATGTACAGTTTTGATCTCCAACACTGGAGTCTGTCTATCGATAATCTGGCGGGCATAATACAGGTCCAGCCTACTAAACAGGTAGCTGATTGACTCTGTATGCCTGAATGCCGTAATGCACAGTTTTGCACTCAATCACCGGAGTCTGTCTATCGATAATCTGGCGGGCATAAAACAGGTCCAGCCTACTAAGCAAGTAGCTGATTGACTCTGTATGCCTGAATGCCATTATGTACAGTCTTGCACTCCATCACCGGAGTCTGTCTATCGATAATCTGGCGGGCATAATACAGGTCCAGCCTACTAAACAGGTAGCTGATTGACTCTGTATGCCTGAATGCCGTAATGTACAGTTTTGCACTCCATCACCGGAGTCTGTCTATCGATAATCTGGCGGGCATAATACAGGTCCAGCCTACTAAGCAAGTAGCTGATTGACTTTGTATGCTTGAATGCCGTAATGTACAGTCTTGCACTCCATCACCGGAGTCTGTCTATCGATAATCTGGTGGGCATAAAACAGGTCCAGCCTACTAAGCAAGTAGCTGATTGACTTTGTATGCCTGAATGCTGTAATGTACAGTTTTGATCTCCAACACCGGAGTCTGTCTATCGATAATCTGGCGGGCATAATACAGGTCCAGCCTACTAAACAGGTAGCTGATTGACTCTGTATGCCTGAATGCCGTAATGTACAGTTTTGCACTCCATCACCGGAGTCTGTCTATCGATAATCTGGCGGGCATAATACAGGTCCAGCCTACTAAACAGGTAGCTGATTGACTCTGTATGCCTGAATGCCGTAATGTACAGTTTTGCACTCCATCACCGGAGTCTGTCTATCGATAATCTGGCGGGCATAATACAGGTCCAGCCTACTAAGCAAGTAGCTGATTGACTTTGTATGCTTGAATGCCGTAATGTACAGTCTTGCACTCCATCACCGGAGTCTGTCTATCGATAATCTGGTGGACATAAAACAGGTCCAGCCTACTAAGCAAGTAGCTGATTGACTTTGTATGCCTGAATGCCGTAATGTACAGTTTTGATCTCCAACACCGGAGTCTGTCTATCGATAATCTGGCGGGCATAGTACAGGTCCAGCCTACTAAACAGGTAGCTGATTGACTCTGTATGCCTGAATGCCGTAATGTACAGTTTTGCATTCCATCACCGGAGTCTGTCTATCGATAATCTGGCGGGCATAATACAGGTCCAGCCTATTAAGCAAGTAGCTGATTGACTTTGTATGCCTGAATGCCATTATGTACAGTCTTGCACTCCATCACCGGAGTGTGTCTATCGATAATCTGGCAGGCATAATACAGGTCCAGCCTACTAAGCAAGTAGCTGATTGACTTTGTATGCCTGAATGCCATTATGTACAGTCTTGCACTCTATCACCGGAGTCTGTCTATCGATAATCTGGCGGGCATAATACAGGTCCAGCCTACTAAACAGGTAGCTGATTGACTCTGTATGCCTGAATGCCGTAATGTACAGTTTTGCACTCCATCACCGGAGTCTGTCTATCGATAATCTGGCGGGCATAATACAGGTCCAGCCTACTAAGCAAGTAGCTGATTGACTTTGTATGCTTGAATGCCGTAATGTACAGTCTTGCACTCCATCACCGGAGTCTGTCTATTGATAATCTGGTGGGCATAAAACAGGTCCAGCCTACTAAGCAAGTAGCTGATTGACTTTGTATGCCTGAATGCCGTAATGTACAGTTTTGATCTCCAACACCGGAGTCTGTCTATCGATAATCTGGCGGGCATAATACAGGTCCAGCCTACTAAACAGGTAGCTGATTGACTCTGTATGCCTGAATGCCGTAATGTACAGTTTTGCACTCCATCACCGGAGTCTGTCTATCGATAATCTGGTGGGCATAAAACAGGTCCAGCCTACTAAGCAAGTAGCTGATTGACTTTGTATGCCTGAATGCCGTAATGTACAGTTTTGATCTCCAACACCGGAGTCTGTCTATCGATAATCTGGCGGGCATAATACAGGTCCAGCCTACTAAACAGGTAGCTGATTGACTCTGTATGCCTGAATGCCGTAATGTACAGTTTTGCATTCCATCACCGGAGTCTGTCTATCGATAATCTGGCGGATATAATACAGGTCCAGCATACTAAACAGGTATCTGATTGACTCTGTATGCCTGAATGCCGTAATGTACAGTTTTGCATTCCATCACCGGAGTCTGCCTATCGATAATCTGGCGGGCATAATACAGGTCCAGCCTACTAAGCAAGTAGCTGATTGACTTTGTATGCTTGAATGCCGTAATGTACAGTCTTGCACTCCATCACCGGAGTCTGTCTATCGATAATCTGGTGGGCATAAAACAGGTCCAGTCTACTAAGCAAGTAGCTGATTGACTTTGTATGCCTGAATGCCGTAATGTACAGTTTTGATCTCCAACACCGGAGTCTGTCTATCGATAATCTGGCGGGCATAATACAGGTCCAGCCTACTAAGCAAGTAGCTGATTGACTTTGTATGCTTGAATGCCGTAATGTACAGTTTTGCACTCAATCACCGGAGTCTGTCTATCGATAATCTGGTGGGCATAAAACAGGTCCAGCCTACTAAGCAAGTAGCTGATTGACTTTGTATGCCTGAATGCCATTATGTACAGTCTTGCACTCCATCACCGGAGTGTGTCTATCGATAATCTGGCGGGCATAATACAGGTCCAGCCTACTAAGCAAGTAGCCGATTGACTTTGTATGCCTGAATGCCATTATGTACAGTCTTGCACTCCATCACCGGAGTCTGTCTATCGATAATCTGGTGGGCATAAAACAGGTCCAGCCTACTAAGCAAGTAGCTGATTGACTTTGTATGCCTGAATGCCGTAATGTACAGTTTTGATCTCCAACACCGGAGTCTGTCTATCGATAATCTGGCGGGCATAATACAGGTCCAGCCTACTAAACAGGTAGCTGATTGACTCTGTATGCCTGAATGCCGTAATGTACAGTTTTGCACTCCATCACCGGAGTCTGTCTATCGATAATCTGGTGGGCATAAAACAGGTCCAGCCTACTAAGCAAGTAGCTGATTGACTTTGTATGCCTGAATGCCATTATGTACAGTCTTGCACTCCATCACCGGAGTGTGTCTATCGATAATCTGGCAGGCATAATACAGGTCCAGCCGACTAAGCAAGTAGCTGATTGACTTTGTATGCCTGAATGCCATTATGTACAGTCTTGCACTCCATCACCGAAGTCTGTCTATCGATAATCTGGCGGGCATAATACAGGTCCAGCCTACTAAGCAAGTAGCTGATTGACTTTGTATGCTTGAATGCCGTAATGTACAGTCTTGCACTCCATCACCGGAGTCTGTCTATCGATAATCTGGAGGGCATAAAACAGGTCCAGCCTACTAAGCAAGTAGCTGATTGACTTTGAATGCCTGAAAGCCGTAATGTACAGTTTTGATCTCCAACACCGGAGTCTGTCTATCGATAATCTGGCGGGCATAATACAGGTCCAGCCTACTAAACAGGTAGCTGATTGACTCTGTATGCCTGAATGCCGTAATGCACAGTTTTGCACTAAATCACCGGAGTCTGTCTATCGATAATCTGGTGGGCATAAAACAGGTCCAGCCTACTAAGCAAGTAGCTGATTGACTTTGTATGCCTGAATGCCATTATGTACAGTCTTGCACTCCATCACCGGAGTCTGTCTATCGATAATCTGGCGGGCATAATACAGGTCCAGCCTACTAAACAGGTAGCTGATTGACTCTGTATGCCTGAATGCCGTAATGTACAGTTTTGATCTCCAACACCGGAGTCTGTCTATCGATAATCTGGTGGGCATAATACAGGTCCAGACTACTAAGCAAGTACCTGATTGACTTTGTATGCCTGAATACCATTATGTACTGTCTTGCACTCCATCACCGGAGTCTACCTATCGATAATCTGGCGGGCATAATACAGGTCCAGCCTACTAAACAAGTAGCTGATTGACTTTGTATGCCTGAATGCCATTATGTACAGTCTTGCACTCCATCACCGGAGTCTGTCTATCGATAATCTGGCGGGCATAATACAGGTCCAGCCTACTAAACAGGTAGCTGATTGACTCTGTATGCCTGAATGCCGTAATGTACAGTTTTGCATTCCATCACCGGAGTCTGTCTATCGATAATCTGGCGGGCATAATACAGGTCCAGCCTACTAAGCAAGTAGCTGATTGACTTTGTATGCCTGAATGCCATTATGTACAGTCTTGCACTCCATCACCGGAGTGTGTCTATCGATAATCTGGCAGGCATAATACAGGTCTAGCCTACTAAGCAAGTAGCTGATTGACTTTGTATGCCTGAATGCCATTATGTACAGTCTTGCTCTCCATCACCGGAGTCTGTCTATCGATAATCTGGCGGGCATAATACAGGTCCAGCCTACTAAACAGGTAGCTGATTGACTCTGTATGCCTGAATGCCGTAATGTACAGTTTTGCACTCCATCACCGGAGTCTGTCTATCGATAATCTGGCGGGCATAATACAGGTCCATCTTATTAAACAGGTAGCTGATTGACTCTGTATGCCTGAATGCCGTAATGTACAGTTTTGCACTCCATCACCGGAGTCTGTCTATCGATAATCTGGCGGGCATAATACAGGTCCAGCCTACTAAGCAAGTAGCTGATTGACTTTGTATGCTTGAATGCCGTAATGTACAGTCTTGCACTCCATCACCGGAGTCTGTCTATCGATAATCTGGTGGGCATAAAACAGGTCCAGCCTACTAAGCAAGTAGCTGATTGACTTTGTATGCCT
Organism: Staurois parvus; assembly: GCF_062004578.1. Taxonomy (NCBI): domain Eukaryota; kingdom Metazoa; phylum Chordata; class Amphibia; order Anura; family Ranidae; genus Staurois; species Staurois parvus. The sequence goes on from NW_028317807.1 coordinate 5,118,252, forward strand.
GAATGCTGTAATGTACAGTTTTGATCTCCAACACCGGAGTCTGTCTATCGATAATCTGGCGGGCATAATACAGGTCCAGCCTACTAAACAGGTAGCTGATTGACTCTGAATGCCTGAATGCCGTAATGTACAGTTTTGCACTCCATCACCGGAGTCTATCGATAATCTGGCGGGCATAATACAGGTCCAGCCTACTAAACAGGTAGCTGATTGACTCTGTATGCCTGAATGCCGTAATGTACAGTTTTGCACTCCATCACCGGAGTCTGTCTATCGATAATCTGGCGGGCATAATACAGGTCCAGCCTACTAAGCAAGTAGCTGATTGACTTTGTATGCTTGAATGCCGTAATGTACAGTCTTGCACTCCATCACCGGAGTCTGTCTATCGATAATCTGGTGGACATAAAACAGGTCCAGCCTACTAAGCAAGTAGCTGATTGACTTTGTATGCCTGAATGCCGTAATGTACAGTTTTGATCTCCAACACCGGAGTCTGTCTATCGATAATCTGGCGGGCATAGTACAGGTCCAGCCTACTAAACAGGTAGCTGATTGACTCTGTATGCCTGAATGCCGTAATGTACAGTTTTGCATTCCATCACCGGAGTCTGTCTATCGATAATCTGGCGGGCATAATACAGGTCCAGCCTACTAAGCAAGTAGCTGATTGACTTTGTATGCCTGAATGCCATTATGTACAGTCTTGCACTCCATCACCGGAGTGTGTCTATCGATAATCTGGCAGGCATAATACAGGTCCAGCCTACTAAGCAAGTAGCTGATTGACTTTGTATGCCTGAATGCCATTATGTACAGTCTTGCACTCTATCACCGGAGTCTGTCTATCGATAATCTGGCGGGCATAATACAGGTCCAGCCTACTAAACAGGTAGCTGATTGACTCTGTATGCCTGAATGCCGTAATGTACAGTTTTGCACTCCATCACCGGAGTCTGTCTATCGATAATCTGGCGGGCATAATACAGGTCCAGCCTACTAAACAGGTAGCTGATTGACTCTGTATGCCTGAATGCCGTAATGTACAGTTTTGCACTCCATCACCGGAGTCTGTCTATCGATAATCTGGCGGGCATAATACAGGTCCAGCCTACTAAGCAAGTAGCTGATTGACTTTGTATGCTTGAATGCCGTAATGTACAGTCTTGCACTCCATCACCGGAGTTTGTCTATCGATAATCTGGCGGGCATAAAACAGGTCCAGCCTACTAAGCAAGTAGCTGATTGACTTTGTATGCCTGAATGCCGTAATGTACAGTTTTGATCTCCAACACCGGAGTCTGTCTATCGATAATCTGGCGGGCATAATACAGGTCCAGCCTACTAAACAGGTAGCTGATTGACTCTGTATGCCTGAATGCCGTAATGTACAGTTTTGCATTCCATCACCGGAGTCTGTCTATCGATAATCTGGCGGATATAATACAGGTCCAGCCTACTAAACAGGTAGCTGATTGACTCTGTATGCCTGAATGCCGTAATGTACAGTTTTGCATTCCATCACCGGAGTCTGTCTATGGATAATCTGGCAGGCATAATACAGGTCCAGCCTACTACACAAGTAGCTGATTGACTTTGTATGCCTGAATGCCATTATGTACAGTCTTGCACTCCATCACCGGAGTCTGTCTATCGATAATCTGGTGGGCATAAAACAGGTCCAGCCTACTAAGCAAGTAGCTGATTGACTTTGTATGCCTGAATGCCGTAATGTACAGTTTTGATCTCCAACACCGGAGTCTGTCTAACGATAATCTGGAGGGCATAATACAGGTCCAGCCTACTAAGCAAGTAGCTGATTGACTTTGTATGCCTGAATGCCATTATGTACAGTCTTGCACTCCATCACCGGAGTCTGTCTATCGATAATCTGGCGGGCATAATACAGGTCCAGCCTACTAAACAGGTAGCTGATTGACTCTGTATGCCTGAATGCCGTAATGTACAGTTTTGCACTCCATCACCGGAGTCTGTCTATCGATAATCTGGCGGGCATAATACAGGTCCAGCCTACTAAACAGATAGCTGATTGACTCTGTATGCCTGAATGCCGTAATGTACAGTTTTGCACTCCATCACCGGAGTCTGTCTATCGATAATCTGGTGGGCATAAAACAGGTCCAGCCTACTAAGCAAGTAGCTGATTGACTTTGTATGCCTGAATGCCGTAATGTACAGTTTTGATCTCCAACACCGGAGTCTGTCTATCGATAATCTGGCGGGCATAATACATGTCCAGCCTACTAAACAGGTAGCTGATTGACTCTGTATGCCTGAATGCCGTAATGTACAGTTTTGCATTCCATCACCGGAGTCTGTCTATCGATAATCTGGCGGATATAATACAGGTCCAGCATACTAAACAGGTATCTGATTGACTCTGTATGCCTGAATGCCGTAATGTACAGTTTTGCATTCCATCACCGGAGTCTGCCTATCGATAATCTGGCGGGCATAATACAGGTCCAGCCTACTAAGCAAGTAGCTGATTGACTATGTATGCTTGAATGCCGTAATGTACAGTCTTGCACTCCATCACCGGAGTGTGTCTATCGATAATCTGGCGGGCATAATACAGGTCCAGCCTACTAAGCAAGTAGCTGATTGACTTTGTATGCCTGAATGCCATTTTGTACAGTCTTGCACTCCATCACCGGAGTCTGTCTATCGATAATCTGGCGGGCATAATACAGGTCCAGCATACTAAACAGGTAGCTGATTGACTCTGTATGCCAGAATGCCGTAATGTACAGTTTTGCATTCCATCACCGGAGTCTGTCTATCGATAATCTGGCAGGCATAATACAGGTCCAGCCTACTACACAAGTAGCTGATTGACTTTGTATGCCTGAATGCCATTATGTACAGTCTTGCACTCCATCACCGGAGTCTGTCTATCGATAATCTGGCGGGCATAATACAGGTCCAGCCTACTAAACAGGTAGCTGATTGACTCTGTATGCCTGAATGCCGTAATGTACAGTTTTGCACTCCATCACCGGAGTCTGTCTATCGATAATCTGGCGGGCATAATACAGGTCCAGCCTACTAAACAGATAGCTGATTGACTCTGTATGCCTGAATGCCGTAATGTACAGTTTTGCACTCCATCACCGGAGTCTGTCTATCGATAATCTGGTGGGCATAAAACAGGTCCAGCCTACTAAGCAAGTAGCTGATTGACTTTGTATGCCTGAATGCCGTAATGTACAGTTTTGATCTCCAACACCGGAGTCTGTCTATCGATAATCTGGCGGGCATAATACATGTCCAGCCTACTAAACAGGTAGCTGATTGACTCTGTATGCCTGAATGCCGTAATGTACAGTTTTGCATTCCATCACCGGAGTCTGTCTATCGATAATCTGGCGGATATAATACAGGTCCAGCATACTAAACAGGTATCTGATTGACTCTGTATGCCTGAATGCCGTAATGTACAGTTTTGCATTCCATCACCGGAGTCTGCCTATCGATAATCTGGCGGGCATAATACAGGTCCAGCCTACTAAGCAAGTAGCTGATTGACTTTGTATGCTTGAATGCCGTAATGTACAGTCTTGCACTCCATCACCGGAGTGTGTCTATCGATAATCTGGCGGGCATAATACAGGTCCAGCCTACTAAGCAAGTAGCTGATTGACTTTGTATGCCTGAATGCCATTTTGTACAGTCTTGCACTCCATCACCGGAGTCTGTCTATCGATAATCTGGCGGGCATAATACAGGTCCAGCATACTAAACAGGTAGCTGATTGACTCTGTATGCCAGAATGCCGTAATGTACAGTTTTGCATTCCATCACCGGAGTCTGTCTATCGATAATCTGGCAGGCATAATACAGGTCCAGCCTACTACACAAGTAGCTGATTGACTTTGTATGCCTGAATGCCATTATGTACAGTCTTGCACTCCATCACCGGAGTCTGTCTATCGATAATCTGGTGGGCATAAAACAGGTCCAGCCTACTAAGCAAGTAGCTGATTGACTTTGTATGCCTGAATGCCGTAATGTACAGTTTTGATCTCCAACACCGGAGTCTGTCTATCGATAATCTGGAGGGCATAATACAGGTCCAGCCTACTAAGCAAGTAGCTGATTGACTTTGTATGCCTGAATGCCATTATGTACAGTCTTGCACTCCATCACCGGAGTCTGTCTATCGATAATCTGGCGGGCATAATACAGGTCCAGCCTACTAAACAGGTAGCTGATAGACTCTGTATGCCTGAATGCCGTAATGTACAGTTTTGCACTCCATCACCAGAGTCTGTCTATCGATAATCTGGTGGGCATAAAACAGGTCCAGCCTACTAAGCAAGTAGCTGATTGACTTTGTATGCCTGAATGCCGTAATGTACAGTTTTGATCTCCAACACCGGAGTCTGTCTATCGATAATCTGGTGGGCATAATACAGGTCCAGCCTACTAAACAGGTAGCTGATTGACTCTGTATGCCTGAATGCCGTAATGTACAGTTTTGCACTCCATCACCGGAGTCTGTCTATCGATAATCTGGCGGGCATAATACAGGTCCAGCCTACTAAACAGGTAGCTGATTGACTCTGCATGCCTGAATGCCGTAATGTACAGTTTTGCACTCCATCACCGGAGTCTGTCTATCGATAATCTGGCGGGCATAAAACAGGTCCAGCCTACTAAACAAGTAGCTGATTGACTTTGTATGCTTGAATGCCGTAATGTACAGTCTTGCACTCCATCACCGGAGTCTGTCTATCGATAATCTGGTGGGCATAAAACAGGTCCAGCCTACTAAGCAAGTAGCTGATTGACTTTGTATGCCTGAATGCCGTAATGTACAGTTTTGATCTCCAACACTGGAGTCTGTCTATCGATAATCTGGCGGGCATAATACAGGTCCAGCCTACTAAACAGGTAGCTGATTGACTCTGTATGCCTGAATGCCGTAATGTACAGTTTTGCACTCCATCACCGGAGTCTGTCTATCGATAATCTGGCGGGCATAAAACAGGTCCAGCCTACTAAGCAAGTAGCTGATTGACTTTGTATGCTTGAATGCCGTAATGTACAGTCTTGCACTCCATCACCGGAGTCTGTCTATCGATAATCTGGTGGGCATAAAACAGGTCCAGCCTACTAAGCAAGTAGCTGATTGACTTTGTATGCCTGAATGCCGTAATGTACAGTTTTGATCTCCAACACCGGAGTCTGTCTATCGATAATCTGGCGGGCATAATACAGGTCCAGCCTACTAAACAGGTAGCTGATTGACTCTGTATGCCTGAATGCCGTAATGTACAGTTTTGCACTCAATCACCGGAGTCTGTCTATCGATAATCTGGTGGGCATAAAACAGGTCCAGCCTACTAAGCAAGTAGCTGATTGACTTGGTATGCCTGAATGCCATTATGTACAGTCTTGCACTCCATCACCGGAGTGTGTCTATCGATAATCTGGCGGGCATAATACAGGTCCAGCCTACTAAGCAAGTAGCTGATTGACTTTGTATGCCTGAATGCCATTATGTACAGTCTTGCACTCCATCACCGGAGTCTGTCTATCGATAATCTGGCGGGCATAATACAGGTCCAGCCTACTAAACAGGTAGCTGATTGACTCTGTATGCCTGAATGCCGTAATGTACAGTTTTGCACTCCATCACCGGAGTCTGTCTATCGATAATCTGGTGGGCATAATACAGGTCCAGCCTACTAAGCAAGTAGCTGATTGACTTTGTATGCCTGAATGCCGTAATGTACAGTTTTGATCTCCAACACCGGAGTCTGTCTATCGATAATCTGGTGGGCATAATACAGGTCCAGCCTACTAAACAGGTAGCTGATTGACTCTGTATGCCTGAATGCCGTAATGTACAGTTTTGCACTCCATCACCGGAGTCTGTCTATCGATAATCTGGCGGGCATAATACAGGTCCAGCCTACTAAACAGGTAGCTGATTGACTCTGTATGCCTGAATGCCGTAATGTACAGTTTTGCACTCCATCACCGGAGTCTGTCTATCGATAATCTGGCGGGCATAATACAGGTCCAGCCTACTAAGCAAGTAGCTGATTGACTTTGTATGCTTGAATGCCGTAATGTACAGTCTTGCACTCCATCACCGGAGTCTGTCTATCGATAATCTGGTGGGCATAAAACAGGTCCAGCCTACTAAGCAAGTAGCTGATTGACTTTGTATGCCTGAATGCCGTAATGTACAGTTTTGATCTCCAACACCGGAGTCTGTCTATCGATAATCTGGCGGGCATAATACAGGTCCAGCCTACTAAACAGGTAGCTGATTGACTCTGTATTCCTGAATGCCGTAATGTACAGTTTTGCACTCAATCACCGGAGTCTGTCTATCGATAATCTGGTGGGCATAAAACAGGTCCAGCCTACTAAGCAAGTAGCTGATTGACTTTGTATGCCTGAATGCCATTATGTACAGTCTTGCACTCCATCACCGGAGTGTGTCTATCGATAATCTGGCGGGCATAATACAGGTCCAGCCTACTAAGCAAGTAGCTGATTGACTTTGTATGCCTGAATGCCATTATGTACAGTCTTGCACTCCATCACCGGAGTCTGTCTATCGATAATCTGGCGGGCATAATACAGGTCCAGCCTACTAAACAGGTAGCTGATTGACTCTGTATGCCTGAATGCCGTAATGTACAGTTTTGCACTCCATCACCGGAGTCTGTCTATCGATAATCTGGTGGGCATAATACAGGTCCAGCCTACTAAGCAAGTAGCTGATTGACTTTGTATGCCTGAATCCCATTATGTACTGTCTTGCACTCCATCACCGGAGTCTATCTATCGATAATCTGGCGGGCATAATACAGGTCCAGCCTACTGAACAAGTAGCTGATTGACTTTGTATGCCTGAATGCCATTATGTACAGTCTTGCACTCCATCACCGGAGTCTGTCTATCGATAATCTGGCGGGCATAATACAGGTCCAGCCTACTAAACAGGTAGCTGATTGACTTTGTATGCCTGAATGCCGTAATGTACAGTTTTGATCTCCAACACCGGAGTCTATCGATAATCTGGCGGGCATAATACAGGTCCAGCCTACTAAACAGGTAGCTGATTGACTCTGTATGCCTGAATGCCGTAATGTACAGTTTTGCACTCCATCACCGGAGTCTGTCTATCGATAATCTGGCGGGCATAATACAGGTCCAGCCTACTAAGCAAGTAGCTGATTGACTTTGTATGCCTGAATGCCATTATGTACAGTCCTGCACTCCATCACCGGAGTCTGTCTATCGATAATCTGGCAGGCATAATACAGGTCAAGCCTACTAAGCAAGTAGCTGATTGACTTTGTATGCCTGAATGCCATTATGTACAGTCTTGCACTCCATCACCGGAGTCTGTCTATCGATAATCTGGCGGGCATAATACAGGTCCAGCCTACTAAACAGGTAGCTGATTGACTCTGTATGCCTGAATGCCGTAATGTACAGTTTTGCAATCCATCACCGGAGTCTGTCTATCGATAATCTGGCGGGCATAATACAGGTCCAGCCTACTAAGCAAGTACCTGATTGACTTTGTATGCTTGAATGCCGTAATGTACAGTCTTCCACTCCATCACCGGAGTCTGTCTATCGATAATCTGGTGGGAATAAAACAGGTCCAGCCTACTAAGCAAGTAGCTGATTGACTTTGTATGCCTGAATGCCGTAATGTACAGTTTTGATCTCCAACACCGGAGTCTGTCTATCGATAATCTGGCGGGCATAATACAGGTCCAGCCTACTAAACAGGTAGCTGATTGACTCTGTATGCCTGAATGCCGTAATGTACAGTTTTGCATTCCATCACCGGAGTCTGTCTATCGATAATCTGGCGGGCATAATACAGGTCCAGCCTACTAAGCAAGTAGCTGATTGACTTTGTATGCCTGAATGCCATTATGTACAGTCTTGCACTCCATCACCGGAGTGTGTCTATCGATAATCTGGCAGGCATAATACAGGTCCAGCCTACTAAGCAAGTAGCTGATTGACTTTGTATGCCTGAATGCCATTATGTACAGTCTTGCACTCCATCACCGGAGTCTGTCTATCGATAATCTGGTGGGCATAATACAGGTCCAGCCTACTAAACAGGTAGCTGATTGACTATGTATGCCTGAATGCCGTAATGTACAGTTTTGCACTCCATCACCGGAGTCTGTCTATCGATAATCTGGCGGGCATAATACAGGTCCAGCCTACTAAACAGGTAGCTGATTGACTCTGTATGCCTGAATGCCGTAATGTACAGTTTTGCACTCCATCACCGGAGTCTGTCTATCGATAATCTGGCGGGCATAATACAGGTCCAGCCTACTAAGCAAGTAGCTGATTGACTTTGTATGCTTGAATGCCGTAATGTACAGTCTTGCACTCCATCACCGGAGTCTGTCTATCGATAATCTGGCGGGCATAATACAGGTCCAGCCTACTAAGCAAGTAGCTGATTGACTTTGTATGCTTGAATGCCGTAATGTACAGTCTTGCACTCCATCACCGGAGTCTGTCTATCGATAATCTGGTGGCCATAAAACAGGTCCAGCCTACTAAGCAAGTAGCTGATTGACTTTGTATGCCTGAATGCCGTAATGTACAGTTTTGATCTCCAACACCGGAGTCTGCCTATCGATAATCTGGCGGGCATAATACAGGTCCAGCCTACTAAACAGGTAGCTGATTGACTCTGTATGCCTGAATGCCGTAATGTACAGTCTTGCACTCCATCACCGGAGTCTGTCTATCGATAATCTGGCGGGCATAATACAGGTCCAGCCTACTAAACAGGTAGCTGATTGACACTGTATGCCTGAATGCCGTAATGTACAGTTTTGCACTCAATCACTGGAGTCTGTCTATCGATAATCTGGTGGGCATAAAACAGGTCCAGCCTACTAAGCAAGTAGCTGATTGACTTTGTATGCCTGAATGCCATTATGTACAGTCTTGCACTCCATCACCGGAGTGTGTCTATCGATAATCTGGCGGGCATAATACAGGTCCAGCCTACTAAGCAAGTAGCTGATTGACTTTGTATGCCTGAATGCCATTATGTACAGTTTTGCACTCCATCACCGGAGTCTGTCTATCGATAATCTGGTGGGCATAAAACAGGTCCAGCCTACTAAGCAAGTAGCTGATTGACTTTGTATGCCTGAATGCCAATATGTACAGTCTTGCACTCCATCACCGGAGTGTGTCTATCGATAATCTGGCGGGCATAATACAGGTCCAGCCTACTAAGCAAGTAGCTGATTGACTCTGTATGCCTGAATGCCGTAATGTACAGTTTTGCACTCCATCACCGGAGTCTGTCTATCGATAATCTGGCAGGCATAATACAGGTCCAGCCTACTAAACAGGTAGCTGATTGACTTTGTATGCCTGAATGCCGTAATGTACAGTTTTGCACTCCATCACCGGAGTCTGTCTATCGATAATCTGGTGGGCATAAAACAGGTCCAGCCTACTAAGCAAGTAGCTGATTGACTTTGTATGCCTGAATGCCGTAATGTACAGTTTTGATCTCCAACACCGGAGTCTGTCTATCGATAATCTGGCGGGCATAATACAGGTCCAGCCTACTAAACAGGTAGCTGATTGACACTGTATGCCTGAATGCCCTAATGTACAGTTTTGCACTCAGTCACCGGAGTCTGTCTATCGATAATCTGGTGGGCATAAAACAGGTGCAGCCTACTAAGCAAGTAGCTGATTGACTTTGTATGCCTGAATGCCATTATGTACAGTCTTGCACTCCATCACAGGAGTCTGTCTATCGATAATCTGGCGGGCATAATACAGGTCCAGCCTACTAAACAGGTAGCTGATTGACTTTGTATGCCTGAATGCCGTAATGTACAGTTTTGATCTCCAACACCGGAGTCTGTCTATCGATAATCTGGCGGGCATAATACAGGTCCAGCCTACTAAACAGGTAGCTGATTGACTCTGTATGCCGTAATGTACAGTTTTGCACTCCATCACCGGAGTCTGTCTATCGATAATCTGGCGGGCATAATACAGGTCCAGCCTACTAAACAGGTAGCTGATTGACTCTGTATGCCTGAATGCCGTAATGTACAGTTTTGCACTCCATCACCGGAGTCTGTCTATCGATAATCTGGTGGGCATAATACAGGTCCAGCCTACTAAGCAAGTAGCTGATTGACTTTGTATGCCTGAATCCCATTATGTACTGTCTTGCACTCCATCACCGGAGTCTATCTATCGATAATCTGGCGGGCATAATACAGGTCCAGCCTACTAAACAAGTAGCTGATTGACTTTGTATGCCTGAATGCCATTATGTACAGTCTTGCACTCCATCACCGGAGTTTGTCTATCGATAATCTGGCGGGCATAATACAGGTCCAGCCTACTAAACAGGTAGCTGATTGACTTTGTATGCATGAATGCCGTAATGTACAGTTTTGATCTCCAACACCGGAGTCTGTCTATCGATAATCTGGCGGGCATAATACAGGTCCAGCCTACTAAACAGGTAGCTGATTGACTCTGTATGCCAGAATGCCGTAATGTACAGTTTTGCATTCCATCACCGGAGTCTGTCTATCGATAATCTGGTGGGCATAAAACAGGTCCAGCCTACTAAGCAAGTAGCTGATTGACTTTGTATGCCTGAATGCCGTAATGTACAGTTTTGATCTCCAACACCGGAGTCTATCTATCGATAATCTGGCGGGCATAATACAGGTCCAGCCTACTAAACAGGTAGCTGATTGACACTGTATGCCTGAATGCCCTAATGTACAGTTTTGCACTCAATCACCGGAGTCTGTCTATCGATAATCTGGTGGGCATAAAACAGGTGCAGCCTACTAAGCAAGTAGCTGATTGACTTTGTATGCCTGAATGCCATTATGTACAGTCTTGCACTCCATCACAGGAGTATGTCTATCGATAATCTGGCGGGCATAATACAGGTCCAGCCTACTAAACAGGTAGCTGATTGACTTTGTATGCCTGAATGCCGTAATGTACAGTTTTGATCTCCAACACCGGAGTCTGTCTATCGATAATCTGGCGGGCATAATACAGGTCCAGCCTACTAAACAGGTAGCTGATTGACTCTGTATGCCGTAATGTACAGTTTTGCACTCCATCACCGGAGTCTGTCTATCGATAATCTGGCGGGCATAATACAGGTCCAGCCTACTAAACAGGTAGCTGATTGACTCTGTATGCCTGAATGCCGTAATGTACAGTTTTGCACTCCATCACCGGAGTCTGTCTATCGATAATCTGGTGGGCATAATACAGGTCCAGCCTACTAAGCAAGTAGCTGATTGACTTTGTATGCCTGAATCCCATTATGTACTGTCTTGCACTCCATCACCGGAGTGTATCTATCGATAATCTGGCGGGCATAATACAGGTCCAGCCTACTAAACAAGTAGCTGATTGACTTTGTATGCCTGAATGCCATTATGTACAGTCTTGCACTCCATCACCGGAGTTTGTCTATCGATAATCTGGCGGGCATAATACAGGTCCAGCCTACTAAACAGGTAGCTGATTGACTTTGTATGCATGAATGCCGTAATGTACAGTTTTGATCTCCAACACCGGAGTCTGTCTATCGATAATCTGGCGGGCATAATACAGGTCCAGCCTACTAAACAGGTAGCTGATTGACTCTGTATGCCAGAATGCCGTAATGTACAGTTTTGCATTCCATCACCGGAGTCTGTCTATCGATAATCTAGCAGGCATAATACAGGTCCAGCCTACTACACAAGTAGCTGATTGACTTTGTATGCCTGAATGCCATTATGTACAGTCTTGCACTCCATCACCGGAGTCTGTCTATCGATCATCTGGCGGGCATAATACAGGTCCAGCCTACTAAACAGGTAGCTGATTGACTCTGTATGCCTGAATGCCGTAATGTACAGTTTTGCACTCCATCACCAGAGTCTGTCTATCGATAATCTGGCGGGCATAATACAGGTCCAGCCTACTAAGCAAGTAGCTGATTGACTTTGTATGCTTGAATGCCGTAATGTACAGTCTTGCACTCCATCACCGGAGTCTGTCTATCGATAATCTGGTGGGCATAAAAAAGGTCCAGCCTACTAAGCAAGTAGCTGATTGACTTTGTAGGCCTGAATGCCGTAATGTACAGTTTTGATCTCCAACACCGGAGTCTGTGTATCGATAATCTGGTGGGCATAATACAGGTCCAGCCTACTAAGCAAGTAGCTGATTGACTTTGTATGCCTGAATGCCATTATGTACAGTCTTGCACTCCATCACCGGAGTCTGTCTATCGATAATCTGGCGGGCATAATACAGGTCCAGCCTACTAAACAGGTAGCTGATTGACTCTGAGTGCCGTAATGTACAGTTTTGATCTCCAACACCGGAGTCTGTGTATCGATAATCTGGTGGGCATAATACAGGTCCAGCCTACTAAGCAAGTAGCTGATTGACTTTGTATGCCTGAATGCCATTATGTACAGTCTTGCACTCCATCACCGGAGTCTGTCTATCGATAATCTGGTGGGCATAAAACAGGTCCAGCCTACTAAGCAAGTAGCTGATTGACTTTGTATGCCTGAATGCCGTAATGTACAGTTTTGATCTCCAACACCGGAGTCTGTCTATCGATAATCTGGTGGGCATAATACAGGTCCAGCCTACTAAGCAAGTAGCTGATTGACTTTGTATGCCTGAATGCCATTATGTAAAGTCTTGCACTCCATCACCGGAGTCTGTCTATCGATAATCTGGCGGGCATAATACAGGTCCAGCCTACTAAGCAAGTAGCTGATTGACTTTGTATGCCTGAATGCCATTATGTACAGTCTTGCACTCCATCACCGGAGTTTATCTATCGATAATCTGGCGGGCATAATACAGGTCCAGCCTACTAAACAGGTAGCTGATTGACTCTGTATGCCTGAATGCCGTAATGTACAGTTTTGCACTCCATCACCGGAGTCTGTCTATCGATAATCTGGCGGGCATAATACAGGTCCAGCCTACTAAGCAATTAGCTGATTGACTTTGTATGCTTGAATGCCGTAATGTACAGTCTTGCACTCCATCACCGGAGTCTGTCTATCGATAATCTGGTGGGCATAAAACAGGTCCAGTCTACTAAGCAAGTAGCTGATTGACTTTGTATGCCTGAATGCCGTAATGTACAGTTTTGATCTCCAACACCGGAGTCTGTCTATCGATAATCTGGCGGGCATAATACAGGTCCAGCCTACTAAGCAAGTAGCTGATTGACTTTGTATGCTTGAATGCCGTAATGTACAGTTTTGCACTCAATCACCGGAGTCTGTCTATCGATAATCTGGTGGGCATAAAACAGGTCCAGCCTACTAAGCAAGTAGCTGATTGACTTTGTATGCCTGAATGCCATTATGTACAGTCTTGCACTCCATCACCGGAGTGTGTCTATCGATAATCTGGCGGGCATAATACAGGTCCAGCCTACTAAGCAAGTAGCCGATTGACTTTGTATGCCTGAATGCCATTATGTACAGTCTTGCACTCCATCACCGGAGTCTGTCTATCGATAATCTGGTGGGCATAAAACAGGTCCAGCCTACTAAGCAAGTAGCTGATTGACTTTGTATGCCTGAATGCCGTAATGTACAGTTTTGATCTCCAACACCGGAGTCTGTCTATCGATAATCTGGTGAGCATAATACAGGTCCAGCCTACTAAGCAAGTAGCTGATTGACTTTGTATGCCTGAATCCCATTATGTACAGTCTTGCACTCCATCACCGGAGTCTGTCTATCGATAATCTGGCGGGCATAATACAGGTCCAGCCTACTAAACAGGTAGCTGATTGACTTTGTATGCCTGAATGCCGTAATGTACAGTTTTGATCTCCAACACCGGAGTCTGTCTATCGATAATCTGGCGGGCATAATACAGGTCCAGCCTACTAAACATGTAGCTGATTGACTCTGTATGCCTGAATGCCGTAATGTACAGTTTTGCACTCCATCACCGGAGTCTGTCTATCGATAATCTGGTGGGCATAAAACAGGTCCAGCCTACTAAGCAAGTAGCTGATTGACTTTGTATGCCTGAATGCCATTATGTACAGTCTTGCACTCCATCACCGGAGTGTGTCTATCGATAATCTGGCAGGCATAATACAGGTCCAGCCGACTAAGCAAGTAGCTGATTGACTTTGTATGCCTGAATGCCATTATGTACAGTCTTGCACTCCATCACCGAAGTCTGTCTATCGATAATCTGGTGGGCATAAAACAGGTCCAGCCTACTAAGCAAGTAGCTGATTGACTTTGTATGCCTGAAAGCCGTAATGTACAGTTTTGATCTCCAACACCGGAGTCTGTCTATCGATAATCTGGCGGGCATAATACAGGTCCAGCCTACTAAACAGGTAGCTGATTGACTCTGTATGCCTGAATGCCGTAATGCACAGTTTTGCACTCAATCACCGGAGTCTGTCTATCGATAATCTGGTGGGCATAAAACAGGTCCAGCCTACTAAGCAAGTAGCTAATTGACTTTGTATGCCTGAATGCCATTATGTACAGTCTTGCACTCCATCACCGGAGTCTGTCTATCGATAATCTGGCGGGCATAATACAGGTCCAGCCTACTAAACAGGTAGCTGATTGACTCTGTATGCCTGAATGCCGTAATGTACAGTTTTGATCTCCAACACCGGAGTCTGTCTATCGATAATCTGGTGGGCATAATACAGGTCCAGCCTACTAAGCAAGTAGCTGATTGACTTTGTATGCCTGAATCCCATTATGTACTGTCTTGCACTCCATCACCGGAGTCTACCTATCGATAATCTGGCGGGTATAATACAGGTCCAGCCTACTAAACAAGTAGCTGATTGACTTTGTATGCCTGAATGCCATTATGTACAGTCTTGCACTCCATCACCGGAGTCTGTCTATCGATAATCTGGCGGGCATAATACAGGTCCAGCCTACTAAACAGGTAGCTGATTGACTCTGTATGCCTGAATGCCGTAATGTACAGTTTTGCACTCCATCACCGGAGTGTGTCTATCGATAATCTGGCAGGCATAATACAGGTCCAGCCTACTAAGCAAGTAGCTGATTGACTTTGTATGCCTGAATGCCATTATGTACAGTCTTGCACTACATCACCGGAGTCTGTCTATCGATAATCTGGCGGGCATAATACAGGTCCAGCCTACTAAACAGGTAGCTGATTGACTCTGTATGCCTGAATGCCGTAATGTACAGTTTTGCACTCCATCACCGGAGTCTGTCTATCGATAATCTGGCGGGCATAATACAGGTCCAGCCTACTAAACAGGTAGCTGATTGACACTGTATGCCTGAATGCCGTAATGTACAGTTTTGCACTCCATCACCGGAGTCTGTCTATCGATAATCTGGCGGGCATAATACAGGTCCAGCCTACTAAGCAAGTAGCTGATTGACTTTGTATGCCTGAATGCCGTAATGTACAGTTTTGCATTCCATCACCGGAGTCTGTCTATCGATAATCTGGCGGGCATAATACAGGTCCAGCCTACTAAGCAAGTAGCTGATTGACTTTGTATGCCTGAATGCCATTATGTACAGTCTTGCACTCCATCACCGGAGTGTGTCTATCGATAATCTGGCAGGCATAATACAGGTCTAGCCTACTAAGCAAGTAGCTGATTGACTTTGTATGCCTGAATGCCATTATGTACAGTCTTGCACTCCATCACCGGAGTCTGTCTATCGATAATCTGGCGGGCATAATACAGGTCCAGCCTACTAAACAGGTAGCTGATTGACTCTGTATGCCTGAATGCCGTAATGCACAGTTTTGCACTCAATCACCGGAGTCTGTCTATCGATAATCTGGTGGGCATAAAACAGGTCCAGCCTACTAAGCAAGTAGCTGATTGACTTTGTATGCCTGAATGCCATTATGTACAGTCTTGCACTCCATCACCGGAGTCTGTCTATCGATAATCTGGCGGGCATAATACAGGTCCAGCCTACTAAACAGGTAGCTGATTGACTCTGTATGCCTGAATGCCGTAATGTACAGTTTTGATCTCCAACACCGGAGTCTGTCTATCGATAATCTGGTGGGCATAATACAGGTCCAGCCTACTAAGCAAGTAGCTGATTGACTTTGTATGCCTGAATCCCATTATGTACTGTCTTGCACTCCATCACCGGAGTCTACCTATCGATAATCTGGCGGGCATAATACAGGTCCAGCCTACTAAACAAGTAGCTGATTGACTTTGTATGCCTGAATGCCATTATGTACAGTCTTGCACTCCATCACCGGAGTCTGTCTATCGATAATCTGGCGGGCATAATACAGGTCCAGCCTACTAAACAGGTAGCTGATTGACTTTGTATGCCTGAATGCCGTAATGTACAGTTTTGATCTCCAACACCGGAGTCTGTCTATCGATAATCTGGCGGGCTTAATACAGGTCCAGCCTACTAAACAGGTAGCTGATTGACTCTGTATGCCTGAATGCCGTAATGTACAGTTTTGCACTCCATCACCGGAGTGTGTCTATCGATAATCTGGCAGGCATAATACAGGTCCAGCCTACTAAGCAAGTAGCTGATTGACTTTGTATGCCTGAATGCCATTATGTACAGTCTTGCACTACATCACCGGAGTCTGTCTATCGATAATCTGGCGGGCATAATACAGGTCCAGCCTACTAAACAGGTAGCTGATTGACTCTGTATGCCTGAATGCCGTAATGTACAGTTTTGCACTCCATCACCGGAGTCTGTCTATCGATAATCTGGCGGGCATAATACAGGTCCAGCCTACTAAGCAAGTAGCTGATTGACTTTGTATGCCTGAATGCCGTAATGTACAGTTTTGATCTCCAACACCGGAGTCTGTCTATCGATAATCTGGCGGGCATAATACAGGTCCAGCCTACTAAACAGGTAGCTGATTGACTTTGTATGCCTGAATGCCGTAATGTACAGTTTTGCATTCCATCACCGGAGTCTGTCTATCGATAATCTGGCGGGCATAATACAGGTCCAGCCTACTAAACAAGTAGCTGATTGACTTTGTATGCCTGAATGCCATTATGTACAGTCTTGCACTCCATCACCGGAGTGTGTCTATCAATAATCTGGCAGGCATAATACAGGTCTAGCCTACTAAGCAAGTAGCTGATTGACTTTGTATGCCTGAATGCCATTATGTACAGTCTTGCACTCCATCACCGGAGTCTGTCTATCGATAATCTGGCGGGCATAATACAGGTCCAGCCTACTAAACAGGTAGCTGATTGACTCTGTATGCCTGAATGCCGTAATGTACAGTTTTGCACTCCATCACCGGAGTCTGTCTATCGATAATCTGGAGGGCATAATACAGGTCCAGCCTACTAAACAGGTAGCTGATTGACTCTGTATGCCTGAATGCCGTAATGTACAGTTTTGCACTCCATCACCGGAGTCTGTCTATCGATAATCTGGCGGGCATAATACAGGTCCAGCCTACTAAGCAAGTAGCTGATTGACTTTGTATGCTTGAATGCCGTAATGTACAGTCTTGCACTCCATCACCGGAGTCTGTCTATCGATAATCTGGCGGGCATAAAACAGGTCCAGCCTACTAAGCAAGTAGCTGATTGACTTTGTATGCCTGAATGCCGTAATGTACAGTTTTGATCTCCAACACCGGAGTCTGTCTATCGATAATCTGGCGGGCATAATACAGGTCCAGCCTACTAAACAGGTAGCTGATTGACTCTGTATGCCTGAATGCCGTAATGTACAGTTTTGCATTCCATCACCGGAGTCTGTCTATCGATAATCTGGCGGATATAATACAGGTCCAGCCTACTAAACAGGTAGCTGATTGACTCTGTATGCCTGAATGCCGTAATAGTCAGTTTTGCATTCCATCACCGGAGTCTGCCTATCGATAATCTGGCGGGCATAATACAGGTCCAGCCTACTAAGCAAGTAGCTGATTGACTTTGTATGCTTGAATGCCGTAATGTACAGTCTTGCACTCCATCACCGGAGTGTGTCTATCGATAATCTGGCGGGCATAATACAGGTCCAGCCTACTAAGCAAGTAGCTGATTGACTTTGTATGCCTGAATGCCATTATGTACAGTCTTGCACTCCATCACCGGAGTCTGTCTATCGATAATCTGGCGGGCATAATACAGGTCCAGCATACTAAACAGGTAGCTGGTTGACTCTGTATGCCAGAATGCCGTAATGTACAGTTTTGCATTCCATCACCGGAGTCTGTCTATGGATAATCTGGCAGGCATAATACAGGTCCAGCCTACTACACAAGTAGCTGATTGACTTTGTATGCCTGAATGCCATTATGTACAGTCTTGTACTCCATCACCGGAGTCTGTCTATCGATAATCTGGTGGGCATAAAACAGGTCCAGCCTACTAAGCAAGTAGCTGATTGACTTTGTATGCCTGAATGCCGTAATGTACAGTTTTGATCTCCAACACCGGAGTCTGTCTATCGATAATCTGGAGGGCATAATACAGGTCCAGCCTACTAAGCAAGTAGCTGATTGACTTTGTATGCCTGAATGCCATTATGTACAGTCTTGCACTCCATCACCGGAGTCTGTCTATCGATAATCTGGCGGGCATAATACAGGTCCAGCCTACTAAACAGGTAGCTGATTGACTCTGTATGCCTGAATGCCGTAATGTACAGTTTTGCACTCCATCACCGGAGTCTGTCTATCGATAATCTGGCGGGCATAATACAGGTCCAGCCTACTAAACAGGTAGCTGATTGACTCTGTATGCCTGAATGCCGTAATGTACAGTTTTGCACTCCATCACCGGAGTCTGTCTATCGATAATCTGGTGGGCATAAAACAGGTCCAGCCTACTAAGCAAGTAGCTGATTGACTTTGTATGCCTGAATGCCGTAATGTACAGTTTTGATCTCCAACACCGGAGTCTGTCTATCGATAATCTGGCGGGCATAATACAGGTCCAGCCTACTAAACAGGTAGCTGATTGACTCTGTATGCCTGAATGCCGTAATGTACAGTTTTGCATTCCATCACCGGAGTCTGTCTATCGATAATCTGGCGGATATAATACAGGTCCAGCATACTAAACAGGTATCTGATTGACTCTGTATGCCTGAATGCCGTAATGTACAGTTTTGCATTCCATCACCGGAGTCTGCCTATCGATAATCTGGCGGGCATAATACAGGTCCAGCCTACTAAGCAAGTAGCTGATTGACTTTGTATGCTTGAATGCCGTAATGTACAGTCTTGCACTCCATCACCGGAGTGTGTCTATCGATAATCTGGCGGGCATAATACAGGTCCAGCCTACTAAGCAAGTAGCTGATTGACTTTGTATGCCTGAATGCCATTATGTACAGTCTTGCACTCCATCACCGGAGTCTGTCTATCGATAATCTGGCGGGCATAATACAGGTCCAGCATACTAAACAGGTAGCTGATTGACTCTGTATGCCAGAATGCCGTAATGTACAGTTTTGCATTCCATCACCGGAGTCTGTCTATCGATAATCTGGCAGGCATAATACAGGTCCAGCCTACTAAGCAAGTAGCTGATTGACTTTGTATGCCTGAATGCCATTATGTACAGTCTTGCACTCCATCACCGGAGTCTGTCTATCGATAATCTGGCGGGCATAATACAGGTCCAGCATACTAAGCAAGTAGCTGATTGACTCTGTATGCCAGAATGCCGTAATGTACAGTTTTGCATTCCATCACCGGAGTCTGTCTATGGATAATCTGGCAGGCATAATACAGGTCCAGCCTACTACACAAGTAGCTGATTGACTTTGTATGCCTGAATGCCATTATGTACAGTCTTGCACTCCATCACCGGAGTCTGTCTATCGATAATCTGGTGGGCATAAAACAGGTCCAGCCTACTAAGCAAGTAGCTGATTGACTTTGTATGCCTGAATGCCGTAATGTACAGTTTTGATCTCCAACACCGGAGTCTGTCTATCGATAATCTGGAGGGCATAATACAGGTCCAGCCTACTAAGCAAGTAGCTGATTGACTTTGTATGCCTGAATGCCATTATGTACAATCTTGCACTCCATCACCGGAGTCTGTCTATCGATAATCTGGCGGGCATAATACAGGTCCAGCCTACTAAACAGGTAGCTGATTGACTCTGTATGCCTGAATGCCGTAATGTACAGTTTTGCACTCCATCACCGGAGTCTGTCTATCGATAATCTGGCGGGCATAATACAGGTCCAGCCTACTAAACAGGTAGCTGATTGACTCTGTATGCCTGAATGCCGTAATGTACAGTTTTGCACTCCATCACCGGAGTCTGTCTATCGATAATCTGGTGGGCATAAAACAGGTCCAGCCTACTAAGCAAGTAGCTGATTGACTTTGTATGCCTGAATGCCGTAATGTACAGTTTTGATCTCCAACACCGGAGTCTGTCTATCGATAATCTGGCGGGCATAATACAGGTCCAGCCTACTAAACAGGTAGCTGATTGACTCTGTATGCCTGAATGCCGTAATGTACAGTTTTGCATTCCATCACCGGAGTCTGTCTATCGATAATCTGGCGGATATAATACAGGTCCAGCATACTAAACAGGTATCTGATTGACTCTGTATGCCTGAATGCCGTAATGTACAGTTTTGCATTCCATCACCGGAGTCTGCCTATCGATAATCTGGCGGGCATAATACAGGTCCAGCCTACTAAGCAAGTAGCTGATTGACTTTGTATGCTTGAATGCCGTAATGTACAGTCTTGCACTCCATCACCGGAGTCTGTCTATCGATAATCTGGTGGGCATAAAACAGGTCCAGTCTACTAAGAAAGTAGCTGATTGACTTTGTATGCCTGAATGCCGTAATGTACAGTTTTGATCTCCAACACCGGAGTCTGTCTATCGATAATCTGGCGGGCATAATACAGGTCCAGCCTACTAAGCAAGTAGCTGATTGACTCTGTATGCCTGAATGCCGTAATGTACAGTTTTGCACTCCATCACCGGAGTCTGTCTATCGATAATCTGGTGGGCATAAAACAGGTCCAGCCTACTAAGCAAGTAGCTGATTGACTTTGTATGCCTGAATGCCTTTATGTACAGTCTTGCACTCCATCACCGGAGTGTGTCTATCGATAATCTGGCGGGCATAATACAGGTCCAGCCTACTAAGCAAGTAGCCGATTGACTTTGTATGCCTGAATGCCATTATGTACAGTCTTGCACTCCATCACCGGAGTCTGTCTATCGATAATCTGGTGGGCATAAAACAGGTCCAGCCTACTAAGCAAGTAGCTGATTGACTTTGTATGCCTGAATGCCGTAATGTACAGTTTTGATCTCCAACACCGGAGTCTGTCTATCGATAATCTGGTGAGCATAATACAGGTCCAGCCTACTAAGCAAGTAGCTGATTGACTTTGTATGCCTGAATCCCATTATGTACAGTCTTGCACTCCATCACCGGAGTCTGTCTATCGATAATCTGGCGGGCATAATACAGGTCCAGCCTACTAAACAGGTAGCTGATTGACTTTGTATGCCTGAATGCCGTAATGTACAGTTTTGATCTCCAACACCGGAGTCTGTCTATCGATAATCTGGCGGGCATAATACAGGTCCAGCCTACTAAACAGGTAGCTGATTGACTCTGTATGCCTGAATGCCGTAATGTACAGTTTTGCACTCCATCACCGGAGTCTGTCTATCGATAATCTGGTGGGCATAAAACAGGTCCAGCCTACTAAGCAAGTAGCTGATTGACTTTGTATGCCTGAATGCCATTATGTACAGTCTTGCACTCCATCACCGGAGTGTGTCTATCGATAATCTGGCAGGCATTATACAGGTCCAGCCGACTAAGCAAGTAGCTGATTGACTTTGTATGCCTGAATGCCATTATGTACAGTCTTGCACTCCATCACCGAAGTCTGTCTATCGATAATCTGGCGGGCATAATACAGGTCCAGCCTACTAAGCAAGTAGCTGATTGACTTTGTATGCTTGAATGCCGTAATGTACAGTCTTGCACTCCATCACCGGAGTCTGTCTATCGATAATCTGGTGGGCATAAAACAGGTCCAGCCTACTAAGCAAGTAGCTGATTGACTTTGAATGCCTGAATGCCGTAATGTACAGTTTTGATCTCCAACACCGGAGTCTGTCTATCGATAATCTGGCGGGCATAATACAGGTCCAGCCTACTAAGCAAGTAGCTGATTGACTTTGTATGCTTGAATGCCGTAATGTACAGCCTTGCACTCCATCACCGGAGTCTGTCTATCGATAATCTGGTGGGCATAAAACAGGTCCAGCCTACTAAGCAAGTAGCTGATTGACTTTGTATGCCTGAATGCCATTATGTACAGTCTTGCACTCCATCACCGGAGTCTGTCTATCGATAATCTGGCGGGCATAATACAGGTCCAGCCTACTAAACAGGTAGCTGATTGACTCTGTATGCCTGAATGCCGTAATGTACAGTTTTGATCTCCAACACCGGAGTCTGTCTATCGATAATCTGGTGGGCATAATACAGGTCCAGCCTACTAAGCAAGTAGCTGATTGACTTTGTATGCCTGAATACCATTATGTACTGTCTTGCACTCCATCACCGGAGTCTACCTATCGATAATCTGGCGGGCATAATACAGGTCCAGCCTACTAAACAAGTAGCTGATTGACTTTGTATGCCTGAATGCCATTATGTACAGTCTTGCACTCCATCACCGGAGTCTGTCTATTGATAATCTGGCGGGCATAATACAGGTCCAGCCTACTAAACAGGTAGCTGATTGACTTTGTATGCCTGAATGCCGTAATGTACAGTTTTGATCTCCAACACCGGAGTCTGTCTATCGATAATCTGGCGGGCTTAATACAGGTCCAGCCTACTAAACAGGTAGCTGATTGACTCTGTATGCCTGAATGCCGTAATGTACAGTTTTGCACTCCATCACCGGAGTGTGTCTATCGATAATCTGGCAGGCATAATACAGGTCCAGCCTACTAAGCAAGTAGCTGATTGACTTTGTATGCCTGAATGCCATTATGTACAGTCTTGCACTACATCACCGGAGTCTGTCTATCAATAATCTGGTGGGCATAATACAGGTCCAGCCTACTAAACAGGTAGCTGATTGACTCTGTATGCCTGAATGCCGTAATGTACAGTTTTGCACTCCATCACCGGAGTCTGTCTATCGATAATCTGGCGGGCATAATACAGGTCCAGCCTACTAAACAGGTAGCTGATTGACTCTGTATGCCTGAATGCCGTAATGTACAGTTTTGCACTCCATCACCGGAGTCTGTCTATCGATAATCTGGCGGGCATAATACAGGTCCAGCCTACTAAGCAAGTAGCTGATTGACTTTGTATGCCTGAATGCCGTAATGTACAGTTTTGATCTCCAACACCGGAGTCTGTCTATCGATAATCTGGCGGGCATAATACAGGTCCAGCCTACTAAACAGGTAGCTGATTGACTCTGTATGCCTGAATGCCGTAATGTACAGTTTTGCATTCCATCACCGGAGTCTGTCTATCGATAATCTGGCGGGCATAATACAGGTCCAGCCTACTAAGCAAGTAGCTGATTGACTTTGTATGCCTGAATGCCATTATGTACAGTCTTGCACTCCATCACCGGAGTGTGTCTATCGATAATCTGGCAGGCATAATACAGGTCTAGCCTACTAAGCAAGTAGCTGATTGACTTTGTATGCCTGAATGCCATTATGTACAGTCTTGCACTCCATCACCGGAGTCTGTCTATCGATAATCTGGCGGGCATAATACAGGTCCAGCCTACTAAACAGGTAGCTGATTGACTCTGTATGCCTGAATGCCGTAATGTACAGTTTTGCACTCCATCACCGGAGTCTGTCTATCGATAATCTGGCGGGCATAATACAGGTCCAGCTTATTAAACAGGTAGCTGATTGACTCTGTATGCCTGAATGCCGTAATGTACAGTTTTGCACTCCATCACCGGAGTCTGTCTATCGATAATCTGGCGGGCATAATACAGGTCCAGCCTACTAAGCAAGTAGCTGATTGACTTTGTATGCCTGAATGCCGTAATGTACAGTCTTGCACTCCATCACCGGAGTCTGTCTATCGATAATCTGGTGGGCATAAAACAGGTCCAGCCTACTAAGCAAGTAGCTGATTGACTTTGTATGCCTGAATGCTGTAATGTACAGTTTTGATCTCCAACACCGGAGTCTGTCTATCGATAATCTGGCGGGCATAATACAGGTCCAGCCTACTAAACAGGTAGCTGATTGACTCTGTATGCCTGAATGCCGTAATGTACAGTTTTGCACTCCATCACCGGAGTCTGTCTATCGATAATCTGGCGGGCATAATACAGGTCCAGCCTACTAAACAGGTAGCTGATTGACTCTGTATGCCTGAATGCCGTAATGTACAGTTTTGCACTCCATCACCGGCGTCTGTCTATCGATAATCTGGCGGGCATAATACAGGTCCAGCCTACTAAGCAAGTAGCTGATTGACTTTGTATGCTTGAATGCCGTAATGTACAGTCTTGCACTCCATCACCGGAGTCTGTCTATCGATAATCTGGTGGACATAAAACAGGTCCAGCCTACTAAGCAAGTAGCTGATTGACTTTGTATGCCTGAATGCCGTAATGTACAGTTTTGATCTCCAACACCGGAGTCTGTCTATCGATAATCTGGCGGGCATAGTACAGGTCCAGCCTACTAAACAGGTAGCTGATTGACTCTGTATGCCTGAATGCCGTAATGTACAGTTTTGCATTCCATCACCGGAGTCTGTCTATCGATAATCTGGCGGGCATAATACAGGTCCAGCCTACTAAGCAAGTAGCTGATTGACTTTGTATGCCTGAATGCCATTATGTACAGTCTTGCACTCCATCACCGGAGTGTGTCTATCGATAATCTGGCAGGCATAATACAGGTCCAGCCTACTAAGCAAGTAGCTGATTGACTCTGTATGCCTGAATGCCGTAATGTACAGTTTTGCACTCCATCACCGGAGTCTGTCTATCGATAATCTGGCGGGCATAATACAGGTCCAGCCTACTAAACAGGTAGCTGATTGACTCTGTATGCCTGAATGCCGTAATGTACAGTTTTGCACTCCATCACCGGAGTCTGTCTATCGATAATCTGGCGGGCATAATACAGGTCCAGCCTACTAAGCAAGTAGCTGATTGACTTTGTATGCTTGAATGCCGTAATGTACAGTCTTGCACTCCATCACCGGAGTCTGTCTATCGATAATCTGGCGGGCATAAAACAGGTCCAGCCTACTAAGCAAGTAGCTGATTGACTTTGTATGCCTGAATGCCGTAATGTACAGTTTTGATCTCCAACACCGGAGTCTGTCTAACGATAATCTGGAGGGCATAATACAGGTCCAGCCTACTAAGCAAGTAGCTGATTGACTTTGTATGCCTGAATGCCATTATGTACAGTCTTGCACTCCATCACCGGAGTCTGTCTATCGATAATCTGGCGGGCATAATACAGGTCCAGCCTACTAAACAGGTAGCTGATTGACTCTGTATGCCTGAATGCCGTAATGTACAGTTTTGCACTCCATCACCGGAGTCTGTCTATCGATAATCTGGCGGGCATAATACAGGTCCAGCCTACTAAACAGATAGCTGATTGACTCTGTATGCCTGAATGCCGTAATGTACAGTTTTGCACTCCATCACCGGAGTCTGTCTATCGATAATCTGGTGGGCATAAAACAGGTCCAGCCTACTAAGCAAGTAGCTGATTGACTATGTATGCCTGAATGCCGTAATGTACAGTTTTGATCTCCAACACCGGAGTCTGTCTATCGATAATCTGGCGGGCATAATACATGTCCAGCCTACTAAACAGGTAGCTGATTGACTCTGTATGCCTGAATGCCGTAATGTACAGTTTTGCATTCCATCACCGGAGTCTGTCTATCGATAATCTGGCGGATATAATACAGGTCCAGCATACTAAACAGGTATCTGATTGACTCTGTATGCCTGAATGCCGTAATGTACAGTTTTGCATTCCATCACCGGAGTCTGCCTATCGATAATCTGGCGGGCATAATACAGGTCCAGCCTACTAAGCAAGTAGCTGATTGACTTTGTATGCTTGAATGCCGTAATGTACAGTCTTGCACTCCATCACCGGAGTGTGTCTATCGATAATCTGGCGGGCATAATACAGGTCCAGCCTACTAAGCAAGTAGCTGATTGACTTTGTATGCCTGAATGCCATTTTGTACAGTCTTGCACTCCATCACCGGAGTCTGTCTATCGATAATCTGGCGGGCATAATACAGGTCCAGCATACTAAACAGGTAGCTGATTGACTCTGTATGCCAGAATGCCGTAATGTACAGTTTTGCATTCCATCACCGGAGTCTGTCTATCGATAATCTGGCAGGCATAATACAGGTCCAGCCTACTACACAAGTAGCTGATTGACTTTGTATGACTGAATGCCATTATGTACAGTCTTGCACTCCATCACCGGAGTCTGTCTATCGATAATCTGGTGGGCATAAAACAGGTCCAGCCTACTAAGCAAGTAGCTGATTGACTTTGTATGCCTGAATGCCGTAATGTACAGTTTTGATCTCCAACACCGGAGTCTGTCTATCGATAATCTGGAGGGCATAATACAGGTCCAGCCTACTAAGCAAGTAGCTGATTGACTTTGTATGCCTGAATGCCATTATGTACAGTCTTGCACTCCATCACCGGAGTCTGTCTATCGATAATCTGGCGGGCATAATACAGGTCCAGCCTACTAAACAGGTAGCTGATTGACTCTGTATGCCTGAATGCCGTAATGTACAGTTTTGCACTCCATCACCAGAGTCTGTCTATCGATAATCTGGTGGGCATAAAACAGGTCCAGCCTACTAAGCAAGTAGCTGATTGACTTTGTATGCCTGAATGCCGTAATGTACAGTTTTGATCTCCAACACCGGAGTCTGTCTATCGATAATCTGGTGGGCATAATACAGGTCCAGCCTACTAAACAGGTAGCTGATTGACTCTGTATGCCTGAATGCCGTAATGTACAGTTTTGCACTCCATCACCGGAGTCTGTCTATCGATAATCTGGCGGGCATAATACAGGTCCAGCCTACTAAACAGGTAGCTGATTGACTCTGTATGCCTGAATGCCGTAATGTACAGTTTTGCACTCCATCACCGGAGTCTGTCTATCGATAATCTGGCGGGCATAAAACAGGTCCAGCCTACTAAGCAAGTAGCTGATTGACTTTGTATGCTTGAATGCCGTGATGTACAGTCTTGCACTCCATCACCGGAGTCTGTCTATCGATAATCTGGTGGGCATAAAACAGGTCCAGCCTACTAAGCAAGTAGCTGATTGACTTTGTATGCCTGAATGCCGTAATGTACAGTTTTGATCTCCAACACTGGAGTCTGTCTATCGATAATCTGGCGGGCATAATACAGGTCCAGCCTACTAAACAGGTAGCTGATTGACTCTGTATGCCTGAATGCCGTAATGTACAGTTTTGCACTCCATCACCGGAGTCTGTCTATCGATAATCTGGCGGGCATAAAACAGGTCCAGCCTACTAAGCAAGTAGCTGATTGACTTTGTATGCTTGAATGCCGTAATGTACAGTCTTGCACACCATCACCGGAGTCTGTCTATCGATAATCTGGTGGGCATAAAACAGGTCCAGCCTACTAAGCAAGTAGCTGATTGACTTTGTATGCCTGAATGCCGTAATGTACAGTTTTGATCTCCAACACCGGAGTCTGTCTATCGATAATCTGGCGGGCATAATACAGGTCCAGCCTACTAAACAGGTAGCTGATTGACTCTGTATGCCTGAATGCCGTAATGTACAGTTTTGCACTCAATCACCGGAGTCTGTCTATCGATAATCTGGTGGGCATAAAACAGGTCCAGCCTACTAAGCAAGTAGCTGATTGACTTTGTATGCCTGAATGCCATTATATACAGTCTTGCACTCCATCACCGGAGTGTGTCTATCGATAATCTGGCGGGCATAATACAGGTCCAGCCTACTAAGCAAGTAGCTGATTGACTTTGTATGCCTGAATGCCATTATGTACAGTCTTGCACTCCATCACCGGAGTCTGTCTATCGATAATCTGGCGGGCATAATACAGGTCCAGCCTACTAAACAGGTAGCTGATTGACTCTGTATGCCTGAATGCCGTAATGTACAGTTTTGCACTCCATCACCGGAGTCTGTCTATCGATAATCTGGTGGGCATAATACAGGTCCAGCCTACTAAGCAAGTAGCTGATTGACTTTGTATGCCTGAATGCCGTAATGTACAGTTTTGATCTCCAACACCGGAGTCTGTCTATCGATAATCTGGTGGGCATAATACAGGTCCAGCCTACTAAACAGGTAGCTGATTGACTCTGTATGCCTGAATGCCGTAATGTACAGTTTTGCACTCCATCACCGGAGTCTGTCTATCGATAATCTGGCGGGCATAATACAGGTCCAGCCTACTAAACAGGTAGCTGATTGACTCTGTATGCCTGAATGCCGTAATGTACAGTTTTGCACTCCATCACCGGAGTCTGTCTATCGATAATCTGGCGGGCATAATACAGGTCCAGCCTACTAAGCAAGTAGCTGATTGACTTTGTATGCTTGAATGCCGTAATGTACAGTCTTGCACTCCATCACCGGAGTCTGTCTATCGATAATCTGGTGGGCATAAAACAGGTCCAGCCTACTAAGCAAGTAGCTGATTGACTTTGTATGCCTGAATGCCGTAATGTACAGTTTTGATCTCCAACACCGGAGTCTGTCTATCGATAATCTGGCGGGCATAATACAGGTCCAGCCTACTAAACAGGTAGCTGATTGACTCTGTATTCCTGAATGCCGTAATGTACAGTTTTGCACTCAATCACCGGAGTCTGTCTATCGATAATCTGGTGGGCATAAAACAGGTCCAGCCTACTAAGCAAGTAGCTGATTGACTTTGTATGCCTGAATGCCATTATGTACAGTCTTGCACTCCATCACCGGAGTGTGTCTAACGATAATCTGGCGGGCATAATACAGGTCCAGCCTACTAAGCAAGTAGCTGATTGACTTTGTATGCCTGAATGCCATTATGTACAGTCTTGCACTCCATCACCGGAGTCTGTCTATCGATAATCTGGCGGGCATAATACAGGTCCAGCCTACTAAACAGGTAGCTGATTGACTCTGTATGCCTGAATGCCGTAATGTACAGTTTTGCACTCCATCACCGGAGTCTGTCTATCGATAATCTGGTGGGCATAATACAGGTCCAGCCTACTAAGCAAGTAGCTGATTGACTTTGTATGCCTGAATCAAATTATGTACTGTCTTGCACTCCATCACCGGAGTCTATCTATCGATAATCTGGAGGGCATAATACAGGTCCAGCCTACTGAACAAGTAGCTGATTGACTTTGTATGCCTGAATGCCATTATGTACAGTCTTGCACTCCATCACCGGAGTCTGTCTATCGATAATCTGGCGGGCATAATACAGGTCCAGCCTACTAAACAGGTAGCTGATTGACTTTGTATGCCTGAATGCCGTAATGTACAGTTTTGATCTCCAACACCGGAGTCTATCGATAATCTGGCGGGCATAATACAGGTCCAGCCTACTAAACAGGTAGCTGATTGACTCTGTATGCCTGAATGCCGTAATGTACAGTTTTGCACTCCATCACCGGAGTCTGTCTATCGATAATCTGGCGGGCATAATACAGGTCCAGCCTACTAAGCAAGTAGCTGATTGACTTTGTATGCCTGAATGCCATTATGTACAGTCCTGCACTCCATCACCGGAGTCTGTCTATCGATAATCTGGCAGGCATAATACAGGTCAAGCCTACTAAGCAAGTAGCTGATTGACTTTGTATGCCTGAATGCCATTATGTACAGTCTTGCACTCCATCACCGGAGTCTGTCTATCGATAATCTGGCGGGCATAATACAGGTCCAGCCTACTAAACAGGTAGCTGATTGACTCTGTATGCCTGAATGCCGTAATGTACAGTTTTGCAATCCATCACCGGAGTCTGTCTATCGATAATCTGGCGGGCATAATACAGGTCCAGCCTACTAAGCAAGTAGCTGATTGACTTTGTATGCTTGAATGCCGTAATGTACAGTCTTCCACTCCATCACCGGAGTCTGTCTATCGATAATCTGGTGGGAATAAAACAGGTCCAGCCTACTAAGCAAGTAGCTGATTGACTTTGTATGCCTGAATGCCGTAATGTACAGTTTTGATCTCCAACACCGGAGTCTGTCTATCGATAATCTGGCGGGCATAATACAGGTCCAGCCTACTAAACAGGTAGCTGATTGACTCTGTATGCCTGAATGCCGTAATGTACAGTTTTGCATTCCATCACCGGAGTCTGTCTATCGATAATCTGGCGGGCATAATACAGGTCCAGCCTACTAAGCAAGTAGCTGATTGACTTTGTATGCCTGAATGCCATTATGTACAGTCTTGCACTCCATCACCGGAGTGTGTCTATCGATAATCTGGCAGGCATAATACAGGTCCAGCCTACTAAGCAAGTAGCTGATTGACTTTGTATGCCTGAATGCCATTATGTACAGTCTTGCACTCCATCACCGGAGTCTGTCTATCGATAATCTGGCGGGCATAATACAGGTCCAGCCTACTAAACAGGTAGCTGATTGACTCTGTATGCCTGAATGCCGTAATGTACAGTTTTGCACTCCATCACCGGAGTCTGTCTATCGATAATCTGGCGGGCATAATACAGGTCCAGCCTACTAAACAGGTAGCTGATTGACTCTGTATGCCTGAATGCCGTAATGTACAGTTTTGCACTCCATCACCGGAGTCTGTCTATCGATAATCTGGCGGGCATAATACAGGTCCAGCCTACTAAGCAAGTAGCTGATTGACTTTGTATGCTTGAATGCCGTAATGTACAGTCTTGCACTCCATCACCGGAGTCTGTCTATCGATAATCTGGCGGGCATAATACAGGTCCAGCCTACTAAGCAAGTAGCTGATTGACTTTGTATGCTTGAATGCCGTAATGTACAGTCTTGCACTCCATCACCGGAGTCTGTCTATCGATAATCTGGTGGCCATAAAACAGGTCCAGCCTACTAAGCAAGTAGCTGATTGACTTTGTATGCCTGAATGCCGTAATGTACAGTTTTGATCTCCAACACCGGAGTCTGCCTATCGATAATCTGGCGGGCATAATACAGGTCCAGCCTACTAAACAGGTAGCTGATTGACTCTGTATGCCTGAATGCCGTAATGTACAGTTTTGCACTCCATCACCGGAGTCTATCTATCGATAATCTGGCGGGCATAATACAGGTCCAGCCTACTAAACAAGTAGCTGATTGACTTTATATGCCTGAATGCCATTATGTATTGTCTTGCACTCCATCACCGGAGTCTGTCTATCGATAATCTGGCGGGCATAATACAGGTCCAGCCTACTAAACAGGTAGCTGATTGACTTTGTATGCCTGAATGCCGTAATGTACAGTTTTGATCTCCAACACCGGAGTCTGTCTATCGATAATCTGGCGGGCTTAATACAGGTCCAGCCTACTAAACAGGTAGCTGATTGACTTTGTATGCCTGAATGCCATTATGTACAGTCTTGCACTCCATCACCGGAGTGTGTCTATCGATAATCTGGCGGGCATAATACAGGTCCAGCCTACTAAGCAAGTAGCTGATTGACTTTGTATGCCTGAATGCCATTATGTACAGTTTTGCACTCCATCACCGGAGACTGTCTATCGATAATCTGGTGGGCATAAAACAGGTCCAGCCTACTAAGCAAGTAGCTGATTGACTTTGTATGCCTGAATGCCATTATGTACAGTCTTGCACTCCATCACCGGAGTGTGTCTATCGATAATCTGGCGGGAATAATACAGGTCCAGCCTACTAAGCAAGTAGCTGATTGACTTTGTATGCCTGAATGCCATTATGTACAGTTTTGCACTCCATCACCGGAGTCTGTCTATCGATAATCTGGCGGGCATAATACAGGTCCAGCCTACTAAACAGGTAGCTGATTGACTCTGTATGCCTGAATGCCGTAATGTACAGTTTTGCACTCCATCACCGGAGTCTGTCTATCGATAATCTGGCAGGCATAATACAGGTCCAGCCTACTAAACAGGTAGCTGATTGACTTTGTATGCCTGAATGCCGTAATGTACAGTTTTGATCTCCAACACCGGAGTCTGTCTATCGATAATCTGGCGGGCTTAATACAGGTCCAGCCTACTAAACAGGTAGCTGATTGACTCTGTATGCCTGAATGCCGTAATGTACAGTTTTGCACTCCATCACCGGAGTCTGTCTATCGATAATCTGGTGGGCATAAAACAGGTCCAGCCTACTAAGCAAGTAGCTGATTGACTTTGTATGCCTGAATGCCATTATGTACAGTCTTGCACTCCATCACCGGAGTGTGTCTATCGATAATCTGGCAGGCATAATACAGGTCCAGCCTACTAAGCAAGTAGCTGATTGACTTTGTATGCCTGAATGCCATTATGTACAGTCTTGCACTCCATCACCGGAGTCTGTCTATCGATAATCTGGCGGGCATAATACAGGTCCAGCCTACTAAACAGGTAGCTGATTGACACTGTATGCCTGAATGCCGTAATGTACAGTTTTGCACTCAATCACTGGAGTCTGTCTATCGATAATCTGGTGGGCATAAAAAAGGTCCAGCCTACTAAGCAAGTAGCTGATTGACTTTGTATGCCTGAATGCCATTATGTACAGTCTTGCACTCCATCACCGGAGTGTGTCTATCGATAATCTGGCGGGCATAATACAGGTCCAGCCTACTAAGCAAGTAGCTGATTGACTTTGTATGCCTGAATGCCATTATGTACAGTTTTGCACTCCATCACCGGAGTCTGTCTATCGATAATCTGGTGGGCATAAAACAGGTCCAGCCTACTAAGCAAGTAGCTGATTGACTTTGTATGCCTGAATGCCATTATGTACAGTCTTGCACTCCATCACCGGAGTGTGTCTATCGATAATCTGGCGGGCATAATACAGGTCCAGCCTACTAAGCAAGTAGCTGATTGACTCTGTATGCCTGAATGCCGTAATGTACAGTTTTGCACTCCATCACCGGAGTCTGTCTATCGATAATCTGGCAGGCATAATACAGGTCCAGCCTACTAAACAGGTAGCTGATTGACTTTGTATGCCTGAATGCCGTAATGTACAGTTTTGCACTCCATCACCGGAGTCTGTCTATCGATAATCTGGTGGGCATAAAACAGGTCCAGCCTACTAAGCAAGTAGCTGATTGACTTTGTATGCCTGAATGCCGTAATGTACAGTTTTGATCTCCAACACCGGAGTCTGTCTATCGATAATCTGGCGGGCATAATACAGGTCCAGCCTACTAAACAGGTAGCTGATTGACACTGTATGCCTGAATGCCCTAATGTACAGTTTTGCACTCAATCACCGGAGTCTGTCTATCGATAATCTGGTGGGCATAAAACAGGTCCAGCCTACTAAGCAAGTAGCTGATTGACTTTGTATGCCTGAATGCCATTATGTACAGTCTTGCACTCCATCACAGGAGTCTGTCTATCGATAATCTGGCGGGCATAATACAGGTCCAGCCTACTAAACAGGTAGCTGATTGACTTTGTATGCCTGAATGCCGTAATGTACAGTTTTGATCTCCAACACCGGAGTCTGTCTATCGATAATCTGGCGGGCATAATACAGGTCCAGCCTACTAAACAGGTAGCTGATTGACTCTGTATGCCGTAATGTACAGTTTTGCACTCCATCACCGGAGTCTGTCTATCGATAATCTGGCGGGCATAATACAGGTCCAGCCTACTAAACAGGTAGCTGATTGACTCTGTATGCCTGAATGCCGTAATGTACAGTTTTGCACTCCATCACCGGAGTCTGTCTATCGATAATCTGGCGGGCATAATACAGGTCCAGCCTACTAAACAGGTAGCTGATTGACTCTGTATGCCTGAATGCCGTAATGTACAGTTTTGCACTCCATCACCGAAGTCTGTCTATCAATAATCTGGCGGGCATAATACAGGTCCAGCCTACTAAGCAAGTAGCTGATTGACTTTGTATGCCTGAATGCCGTAATGTACAGTTTTGACCTCCAACACCGGAGTCTGTCTATCGATAATCTGGCGGGCATAATACAGGTCCAGCCTACTAAACAGGTAGCTGATTGACTCTGTATGCCTGAATGCCGTAATGTACAGTGTTGCACTCAATCACCGGAGTCTGTCTATCGATAATCTGGTGGGCATAAAACAGGTCCAGCCTACTAAGCAAGTAGCTGATTGACTTTGTATGCCTGAATGCCATTATGTACAGTCTTGCACTCCATCACCGGAGTGTGTCTATCGATAATCTGGCGGGCATAATACAGGTCCAGCCTACTAAGCAAGTAGCTGATTGACTTTGTATGCCTGAATGCCATTATGTACAGTCTTGCACTCCATCACCGGAGTCTGTCTATCGATAATCTGGCGGGCATAATACAGGTCCAGCCTACTAAACAGGTAGCTGATTGACTCTGTATGCCTGAATGCCGTAATGTACAGTTTTGCACTCCATCACCAGAGTCTGTCTATCGATAATCTGGTGGGCATAAAACAGGTCCAGCCTACTAAGCAAGTAGCTGATTGACTTTGTATGCCTGAATGCCGTAATGTACAGTTTTGATCTCCAACACCGGAGTCTGTCTATCGATAATCTGGTGGGCATAATACAGGTCCAGCCTACTAAACAGGTAGCTGATTGACTCTGTATGCCTGAATGCCGTAATGTACAGTTTTGCACTCCATCACCGGAGTCTGTCTATCGATAATCTGGCGGGCATAATACAGGTCCAGCCTACTAAACAGGTAGCTGATTGACTCTGTATGCCTGAATGCCGTAATGTACAGTTTTGCACTCCATCACCGGAGTCTGTCTATCGATAATCTGGTGGGCATAATACAGGTCCAGCCTACTAAGCAAGTAGCTGATTGACTTTGTATGCCTGAATCCCATTATGTACTGTCTTGCACTCCATCACCGGAGTCTATCTATCGATAATCTGGCGGGCATAATACAGGTCCAGCCTACTAAACAAGTAGCTGATTGACTTTGTATGCCTGAATGCCATTATGTACAGTCTTGCACTCCATCACCGGAGTTTGTCTATCGATAATCTGGCGGGCATAATACAGGTCCAGCCTACTAAACAGGTAGCTGATTGACTTTGTATGCATGAATGCCGTAATGTACAGTTTTGATCTCCAACACCGGAGTCTGTCTATCGATAATCTGGCGGGCATAATACAGGTCCAGCCTACTAAACAGGTAGCTGATTGACTCTGTATGCCAGAATGCCGTAATGTACAGTTTTGCATTCCATCACCGGAGTCTGTCTATCGATAATCTGGCAGGCATAATACAGGTCCAGCCTACTACACAAGTAGCTGATTGACTTTGTATGCCTGAATGCCATTATGTACAGTCTTGCACTCCATCACCGGAGTCTGTCTATCGATAATCTGGCGGGCATAATACAGGTCCAGCCTACTAAACAGGTAGCTGATTGACTCTGTATGCCTGAATGCCGTAATGTACAGTTTTGCACTCCATCACCAGAGTCTGTCTATCGATAATCTGGCGGGCATAATACAGGTCCAGCCTACTAAGCAAGTAGCTGATTGACTTTGTATGCTTGAATGCCGTAATGTACAGTCTTGCACTCCATCACCGGAGTCTGTCTATCGATAATCTGGTGGGCATAAAAAAGGTCCAGCCTACTAAGCAAGTAGCTGATTGACTTTGTAGGCCTGAATGCCGTAATGTACAGTTTTGATCTCCAACACCGGAGTCTGTGTATCGATAATCTGGTGGGCATAATACAGGTCCAGCCTACTAAGCAAGTAGCTGATTGACTTTGTATGCCTGAATGCCATTATGTACAGTCTTGCACTCCATCACCGGAGTCTGTCTATCGATAATCTGGTGGGCATAAAACAGGTCCAGCCTACTAAGCAAGTAGCTGATTGACTTTGTATGCCTGAATGCCGTAATGTACAGTTTTGATCTCCAACACCGGAGTCTGTCTATCGATAATCTGGTGGGCATAATACAGGTCCAGCCTACTAAGCAAGTAGCTGATTGACTTTGTATGCCTGAATGCCATTATGTAAAGTCTTGCACTCCATCACCGGAGTCTGTCTATCGATAATCTGGCGGGCATAATACAGGTCCAGCCTACTAAGCAAGTAGCTGATTGACTTTGTATGCCTGAATGCCGTAATGTACAGTTTTGCACTCCATCACCGGAGTCTGTCTATCGATAATCTGGCGGGCATAATACAGGTCCAGCCTACTAAGCAAGTAGCTGATTGACTTTGTATGCTTGAATGCCGTAATGTACAGTCTTGCACTCCATCACCGGAGTCTGTCTATCGATAATCTGGTGGGCATAAAACAGGTCCAGTCTACTAAGCAAGTAGCTGATTGACTTTGTATGCCTGAATGCCGTAATGTACAGTTTTGATCTCCAACACCGGAGTCTGTCTATCGATAATCTGGCGGGCATAATACAGGTCCAGCCTACTAAGCAAGTAGCTGATTGACTTTGTATGCTTGAATGCCGTAATGTACAGTTTTGCACTCAATCACCGCAGTCTGTCTATCGATAATCTGGTGGGCATAAAACAGGTCCAGCCTACTAAGCAAGTAGCTGATTGACTTTGTATGCCTGAATGCCATTATGTACAGTCTTGCACTCCATCACCAGAGTGTGTCTATCGATAATCTGGCGGGCATAATACAGGTCCAGCCTACTAAGCAAGTAGCCGATTGACTTTGTATGCCTGAATGCCATTATGTACAGTCTTGCACTCCATCACCAGAGTCTGTCTATCGATAATCTGGTGGGCATAAAACAGGTCCAGCCTACTAAGCAAGTAGCTGATTGACTTTGTATGCCTGAATGCCGTAATGTACAGTTTTGATCTCCAACACCGGAGTCTGTCTATCGATAATCTGGTGAGCATAATACAGGTCCAGCCTACTAAGCAAGTAGCTGATTGACTTTGTATGCCTGAATCCCATTATGTACAGTCTTGCACTCCATCACCGGAGTCTGTCTATCGATAATCTGGCGGGCATAATACAGGTCCAGCCTACTAAACAGGTAGCTGATTGACTTTGTATGCCTGAATGCCGTAATGTACAGTTTTGATCTCCAACACCGGAGTCTGTCTATCGATAATCTGGCGGGCATAATACAGGTCCAGCCTACTAAACAGGTAGCTGATTGACTCTGTATGCCTGAATGCCGTAATGTACAGTTTTGCACTCCATCACCGGAGTCTGTCTATCGATAATCTGGTGGGCATAAAACAGGTCCAGCCTACTAAGCAAGTAGCTGATTGACTTTGTATGCCTGAATGCCATTATGTACAGTCTTGCACTCCATCACCGGAGTGTGTCTATCGATAATCTGGCAGGCATAATACAGGTCCAGCCGACTAAGCAAGTAGCTGATTGACTTTGTATGCCTGAATGCCATTATGTACAGTCTTGCACTCCATCACCGAAGTCTGTCTATCGATAATCTGGTTGGCATAAAACAGGTCCAGCCTACTAAGCAAGTAGCTGATTGACTTTGTATGCCTGAATGCCGTAATGTACAGTTTTGATCTCCAACACCGGAGTCTGTCTATCGATAATCTGGCGGGCATAATACAGGTCCAGCCTACTAAGCAAGTAGCTGATTGACTTTGTATGCTTGAATGCCGTAATGTACAGCCTTGCACTCCATCACCGGAGTCTGTCTATCGATAATCTGGTGGGCATAAAACAGGTCCAGCCTACTAAGCAAGTAGCTGATTGACTTTGTATGCCTGAAAGCCGTAATGTACAGTTTTGATCTCCAACACCGGAGTCTGTCTATCGATAATCTGGCGGGCATAATACAGGTCCAGCCTACTAAACAGGTAGCTGATTGACTCTGTATGCCTGAATGCCGTAATGCACAGTTTTGCACTCAATCACCGGAGTCTGTCTATCGATAATCTGGTGGGCATAAAACAGGTCCAGCCTACTAAGCAAGTAGCTGATTGACTTTGTATGCCTGAATGCCATTATGTACAGTCTTGCACTCCATCACCGGAGTCTGTCTATCGATAATCTGGCGGGCATAATACAGGTCCAGCCTACTAAACAGGTAGCTGATTGACTCTGTATGCCTGAATGCCGTAATGTACAGTTTTGATCTCCAACACCGGAGTCTGTCTATCGATAATCTGGTGGGCATAATACAGGTCCAGCCTACTAAGCAAGTAGCTGATTGACTTTGTATGCCTGAATCCCATTATGTACTGTCTTGCACTCCATCACCGGAGTCTACCTATCGATAATCTGGCGGGCATAATACAGGTCCAGCCTACTAAACAAGTAGCTGATTGACTTTGTATGCCTGAATGCCATTATGTACAGTCTTGCACTCCATCACCGGAGTCTGTCTATCGATAATCTGGCGGGCATAATACAGGTCCAGCCTACTAAACAGGTAGCTGATTGACTCTGTATGCCTGAATGCCGTAATGTACAGTTTTGCACTCCATCACCGGAGTGTGTCTATCGATAATCTGGCAGGCATAATACAGGTCCAGCCTACTAAGCAAGTAGCTCATTGACTTTGTATGCCTGAATGCCATTATGTACAGTCTTGCACTACATCACCGGAGTCTGTCTATCGATAATCTGGCGGGCATAATACAGGTCCAGCCTACTAAACAGGTAGCTGATTGACTCTGTATGCCTGAATGCCGTAATGTACAGTTTTGCACTCCATCACCGGAGTCTGTCTATCGATAATCTGGCGGGCATAATACAGGTCCAGCCTACTAAACAGGTAGCTGATTGACACTGTATGCCTGAATGCCGTAATGTACAGTTTTGCACTCCATCACCGGAGTCTGTCTATCGATAATCTGGCGGGCATAATACAGGTCCAGCCTACTAAGCAAGTAGCTGATTGACTTTGTATGCCTGAATGCCGTAATGTACAGTTTTGATCTCCAACACCGGAGTCTGTCTATCGATAATCTGGCGGGCATAATACAGGTCCAGCCTACTAAACAGGTAGCTGATTGACTCTGTATGCCTGAATGCCGTAATGTACAGTTTTGCATTCCATCACCGGAGTCTGTCTATCGATAATCTGGCGGGCATAATACAGGTCCAGCCTACTAAGCAAGTAGCTGATTGACTTTGTATGCCTGAATGCCATTATGTACAGTCTTGCACTCCATCACCGGAGTGTGTCTATCGATAATCTGGCAGGCATAATACAGGTTTAGCCTACTAAGCAAGTAGCTGATTGACTTTGTATGCCTGAATGCCATTATGTACAGTCTTGCACTCCATCACCGGAGTCTGTCTATCGATAATCTGGCGGGCATAATACAGGTCCAGCCTACTAAACAGGTAGCTGATTGACTCTGTATGCCTGAATGCCGTAATGCACAGTTTTGCACTCAATCACCGGAGTCTGTCTATCGATAATCTGGTGGGCATAAAACAGGTCCAGCCTACTAAGCAAGTAGCTGATTGACTCTGTATGCCTGAATGCCGTAATGTACAGTTTTGCATTCCATCACCGGAGTCTGTCTATCGATAATCTGGCGGATATAATACAGGTCCAGCATACTAAACAGGTATCTGATTGACTCTGTATGCCTGAATGCCGTAATGTACAGTTTTGCATTCCATCACCGGAGTCTGCCTATCGATAATCTGGCGGGCATAATACAGGTCCAGCCTACTAAGCAAGTAGCTGATTGACTTTGTATGCTTGAATGTCGTAATGTACAGTCTTGCACTCCATCACCGGAGTGTGTCTATCGATAATCTGGCGGGCATAATACAGGTCCAGCCTACTAAGCAAGTAGCTGATTGACTTTGTATGCCTGAATGCCATTATGTACAGTCTTGCACTCCATCACCGGAGTCTGTCTATCGATAATCTGGCGGGCATAATACAGGTCCAGCATACTAAACAGGTAGCTGATTGACTCTGTATGCCAGAATGCCGTAATGTACAGTTTTGCATTCCATCACCGGAGTCTGTCTATCGATAATCTGGCAGGCATAATACAGGTCCAGCCTACTACACAAGTAGCTGATTGACTTTGTATGCCTGAATGCCATTATGTACAGTCTTGCACTCCATCACCGGAGTCTGTCTATCGATAATCTGGCGGGCATAATACAGGTCCAGCCTACTAAACAGGTAGCTGATTGAACTGTATGCCTGAATGCCGTAATGTACAGTTTTGCACTCCATCACCGGAGTCTGTCTATCGATAATCTGGCGGGCATAATACAGGTCCAGCCTACTAAACAGGTAGCTGATTGACTCTGTATGCCTGAATGCCGTAATGTACAGTTTTGCACTCCATCACCGGAGTCTGTCTATCGATAATCTGGCGGGCATAATACAGGTCCAGCCTACTAAGCAAGTAGCTGATTGACTTTGTATGCTTGAATGCCGTAATGTACAGTCTTGCACTCCATCACCGGAGTCTGTCTATCGATAATCTGGCGGGCATAAAACAGGTCCAGCCTACTAAGCAAGTAGCTGATTGACTTTGTATGCCTGAATGCCGTAATGTACAGTTTTGATCTCCAACACCGGAGTCTGTCTATCGATAATCTGGCGGGCATAATACAGGTCCAGCCTACTAAACAGGTAGCTGATTGACTCTGTATGCCTGAATGCCGTAATGTACAGTTTTGCATTCCATCACCGGAGTCTGTCTATCGATAATCTGGCGGATATAATACAGGTCCAGCCTACTAAACAGGTAGCTGATTGACTCTGTATGCCTGAATGCCGTAATGTACAGTTTTGCATTCCATCACCGGAGTCTGTCTATCGATAATCTGGCGGGCATAATACAGGTCCAGCCTACTAAGCAAGTAGCTGATTGACTTTGTATGCCTGAATGCCATTATGTACAGTCTTGCACTCCATCACCGGAGTGTGTCTATCAATAATCTGGCAGGCATAATACAGGTCTAGCCTACTAAGCAAGTAGCTGATTGACTTTGTATGCCTGAATGCCATTATGTACAGTCTTGCACTCCATCACCGGAGTCTGTCTATCGATAATCTGGCGGGCATAATACAGGTCCAGCCTACTAAACAGATAGCTGATTGACTCTGTATGCCTGAATGCCGTAATGTACAGTTTTGCACTCCATCACCGGAGTCTGTCTATCGATAATCTGGCGGGCATAATACAGGTCCAGCCTACTAAACAGGTAGCTGATTGACTCTGTATGCCTGAATGCCGTAATGTACAGTTTTGCACTCCATCACCGGAGTCTGTCTATCGATAATCTGGCGGGCATAATACAGGTCCAGCCTACTAAGCAAGTAGCTGATTGACTTTTTATGCTTGAATGCCGTAATGTACAGTCTTGCACTCCATCACCGGAGTCTGTCTATCGATAATCTGGCGGGCATAAAACAGGTCGAGCCTACTAAGCAAGTAGCTGATTGACTTTGTATGCCTGAATGCCGTAATGTACAGTTTTGATCTCCAACACCGGAGTCTGTCTATCGATAATCTGGCGGGCATAATACAGGTCCAGCCTACTAAACAGGTAGCTGATTGACTCTGTATGCCTGAATGCCGTAATGTACAGTTTTGCATTCCATCACCGGAGTCTGTCTATCGATAATCTGGCGGATATAATACAGGTCCAGCCTACTAAACAGGTAGCTGATTGACTCTGTATGCCTGAATGCCGTAATGTACAGTTTTGCATT
Organism: Staurois parvus; assembly: GCF_062004578.1. Classification (NCBI taxonomy): domain Eukaryota; kingdom Metazoa; phylum Chordata; class Amphibia; order Anura; family Ranidae; genus Staurois; species Staurois parvus. Next base: position 5,160,209 of record NW_028317807.1, read on the forward strand.
CCATCACCGGAGTCTGCCTATCGATAATCTGGCGGGCATAATACAGGTCCAGCCTACTAAGCAAGTAGCTGATTGACTTTGTATGCTTGAATGCCGTAATGTACAGTCTTGCACTCCATCACCGGAGTGTGTCTATCGATAATCTGGCGGGCATAATACAGGTCCAGCCTACTAAGCAAGTAGCTGATTGACTTTGTATGCCTGAATGCCATTATGTACAGTCTTGCACTCCATCACCGGAGTCTGTCTATCGATAATCTGGCGGGCATAATACAGGTCCAGCATACTAAACAGGTAGCTGATTGACTCTGTATGCCAGAATGCCGTAATGTACAGTTTTGCATTCCATCACCGGAGTCTGTCTATGGATAATCTGGCAGGCATAATACAGGTCCAGCCTACTACACAAGTAGCTGATTGACTTTGTATGCCTGAATGCCATTATGTACAGTCTTGCACTCCATCACCGGAGTCTGTCTATCGATAATCTGGTGGGCATAAAACAGGTCCAGCCTACTAAGCAAGTAGCTGATTGACTTTGTATGCCTGAATGCCGTAATGTACAGTTTTGATCTCCAACACCGGAGTCTGTCTATCGATAATCTGGAGGGCATAATACAGGTCCAGCCTACTAAGCAAGTAGCTGATTGACTTTGTATGCCTGAATGCCATTATGTACAGTCTTGCACTCCATCACCGGAGTCTGTCTATCGATAATCTGGCGGGCATAATACAGGTCCAGCCTACTAAACAGGTAGCTGATTGACTCTGTATGCCTGAATGCCGTAATGTACAGTTTTGCACTCCATCACCGGAGTCTGTCTATCGATAATCTGGTGGGCATAAAACAGGTCCAGCCTACTAAGCAAGTAGCTGATTGACTTTGTATGCCTGAATGCCGTAATGTACAGTTTTGATCTCCAACACCGGAGTCTGTCTATCGATAATCTGGCGGGCATAATACAGGTCCAGCCTACTAAACAGGTAGCTGATTGACTCTGTATGCCTGAATGCCATTATGTACAGTCTTGCACTCCATCACCGGAGTCTGTCTATCGATAATCTGGCGGGCATAATACAGGTCCAGCCTACTAAACAGGTAGCTGATTGACTCTGTATGCCTGAATGCCGTAATGTACAGTTTTGCACTCCATCACCGGAGTCTGTCTATCGATAATCTGGCGGGCATAATACAGGTCCAGCCTATTAAACAGGTAGCTGATTGACTCTGTATGCCTGAATGCCGTAATGTACAGTTTTGCACTCCATCACCGGAGTCTGTCTATCGATAATCTGGCGGGCATAATACAGGTCCAGCCTACTAAGCAAGTAGCTGATTGACTTTGTATGCTTGAATGCCGTAATGTACAGTCTTGCACTCCATCACCGGAGTCTGTCTATCGATAATCTGGCGGGCATAAAACAGGTCCAGCCTACTAAGCAAGTAGCTGATTGACTTTGTATGCCTGAATGCCGTAATGTACAGTTTTGATCTCCAACACCGGAGTCTGTCTATCGATAATCTGGCGGGCATAATACAGGTCCAGCCTACTAAACAGGTAGCTGATTGACTCTGTATGCCTGAATGCCGTAATGTACAGTTTTGCATTCCATCACCGGAGTCTGTCTATCGATAATCTGGCGGATATAATACAGGTCCAGCATACTAAACAGGTATCTGATTGACTCTGTATGCCTGAATGCCGTAATGTACAGTTTTGCATTCCATCACCGGAGTCTGCCTATCGATAATCTGGCGGGCATAATACAGGTCCAGCCTACTAAGCAAGTAGCTGATTGACTTTGTATGCTTGAATGTCGTAATGTACAGTCTTGCACTCCATCACCGGAGTGTGTCTATCGATAATCTGGCGGGCATAATACAGGTCCAGCCTACTAAGCAAGTAGCTGATTGACTTTGTATGCCTGAATGCCATTTTGTACAGTCTTGCACTCCATCACCGGAGTCTGTCTATCGATAATCTGGCGGGCATAATACAGGTCCAGCATACTAAACAGGTAGCTGATTGACTCTGTATGCCAGAATGCCGTAATGTACAGTTTTGCATTCCATCACCGGAGTCTGTCTATCGATAATCTGGCAGGCATAATACAGGTCCAGCCTACTACACAAGTAGCTGATTGACTTTGTATGCCTGAATGCCATTATGTACAGTCTTGCACTCCATCACCGGAGTCTGTCTATCTATAATCTGGTGGGAATAAAACAGGTCCAGCCTACTAAGCAAGTAGCTGATTGACTTTGTATGCCTGAATGCCATTATGTACAGTCTTGCACTCCATCACCGGAGTCTGTCTATCGATAATCTGGCGGGCATAATACAGGTCCAGCCTACTAAACAGGTAGCTGATTGACACTGTATGCCTGAATGCCGTAATGTACAGTTTTGCACTCAATCACTGGAGTCTGTCTATCGATAATCTGGTGGGCATAAAACAGGTCCAGCCTACTAAGCAAGTAGCTGATTGACTTTGTATGCCTGAATGCCATTATGTACAGTTTTGCACTCCATCACCGGAGTCTGTCTATCGATAATCTGGCAGGCATAATACAGGTCCAGCCTACTAAACAGGTAGCTGATTGACTTTGTATGCCTGAATGCCGTAATGTACAGTTTTGCACTCCATCACCGGAGTCTGTCTATCGATAATCTGGTGGGCATAAAACAGGTCCAGCCTACTAAGCAAGTAGCTGATTGACTTTGTATGCCTGAATGCCGTAATGTACAGTTTTGATCTCCAACACCGGAGTCTGTCTATCGATAATCTGGCGGGCATAATACAGGTCCAGCCTACTAAACAGGTAGCTGATTGACACTGTATGCCTGAATGCCCTAATGTACAGTTTTGCACTCAATCACCGGAGTCTGTCTATCGATAATCTGGTGGGCATAAAACAGGTCCAGCCTACTAAGCAAGTAGCTGATTGACTTTGTATGCCTGAATGCCATTATGTACAGTCTTGCACTCCATCACAGGAGTCTGTCTATCGATAATCTGGCGGGCATAATACAGGTCCAGCCTACTAAACAGGTAGCTGATTGACTTTGTATGCCTGAATGCCGTAATGTACAGTTTTGATCTCCAACACCGGAGTCTGTCTATCGATAATCTGGCGGGCATAATACAGGTCCAGCCTACTAAACAGGTAGCTGATTGACTCTGTATGCCGTAATGTACAGTTTTGCACTCCATCACCGGAGTCTGTCTATCGATAATCTGGCGGGCATAATACAGGTCCAGCCTACTAAACAGGTAGCTGATTGACTCTGTATGCCTGAATGCCGTAATGTACAGTTTTGCACTCCATCACCGGAGTCTGTCTATCGATAATCTGGCGGGCATAATACAGGTCCAGCCTACTAAACAGGTAGCTGATTGACTCTGTATGCCTGAATGCCGTAATGTACAGTTTTGCACTCCATCACCGAAGTCTGTCTATCAATAATCTGGCGGGCATAATACAGGTCCAGCCTACTAAGCAAGTAGCTGATTGACTTTGTATGCTTGAATGCCGTAATGTACAGTCTTGCACTCCATCACCGGAGTCTGTCTATCGATAATCTGGTGGGCATAAAAAAGGTCCAGCCTACTAAGCAAGTAGCTGATTGACTTTGTATGCCTGAATGCCGTAATGTACAGTTTTGACCTCCAACACCGGAGTCTGTCTATCGATAATCTGGCGGGCATAATACAGGTCCAGCCTACTAAACAGGTAGCTGATTGACTCTGTATGCCTGAATGCCGTAATGTACAGTGTTGCACTCAATCACCGGAGTCTGTCTATCGATAATCTGGTGGGCATAAAACAGGTCCAGCCTACTAAGCAAGTAGCTGATTGACTTTGTATGCCTGAATGCCATTATGTACAGTCTTGCACTCCATCACCGGAGTGTGTCTATCGATAATCTGGCGGGCATAATACAGGTCCAGCCTACTAAGCAAGTAGCTGATTGACTTTGTATGCCTGAATGCCATTATGTACAGTCTTGCACTCCATCACCGGAGTCTGTCTATCGATAATCTGGCGGGCATAATACAGGTCCAGCCTACTAAACAGGTAGCTGATTGACTCTGTATGCCTGAATGCCGTAATGTACAGTTTTGCACTCCATCACCGGAGTCTGTCTATCGATAATCTGGCGGGCATAATACAGGTCCAGCCTACTAAACAGGTAGCTGATTGACTCTGTATGCCTGAATGCCGTAATGTACAGTTTTGCACTCCATCACCGGAGTCTGTCTATCGATAATCTGGTGGGCATAATACAGGTCCAGCCTACTAAGCAAGTAGCTGATTGACTTTGTATGCCTGAATCCCATTATGTACTGTCTTGCACTCCATCACCGGAGTCTATCTATCGATAATCTGGCGGGCATAATACAGGTCCAGCCTACTAAACAAGTAGCTGATTGACTTTGTATGCCTGAATGCCATTATGTACAGTCTTGCACTCCATCACCGGAGTTTGTCTATCGATAATCTGGCGGGCATAATACAGGTCCAGCCTACTAAACAGGTAGCTGATTGACTTTGTATGCATGAATGCCGTAATGTACAGTTTTGATCTCCAACACCGGAGTCTGTCTATCGATAATCTGGCGGGCATAATACAGGTCCAGCCTACTAAACAGGTAGCTGATTGACTCTGTATGCCAGAATGCCGTAATGTACAGTTTTGCATTCCATCACCGGAGTCTGTCTATCGATAATCTGGCAGGCATAATACAGGTCCAGCCTACTACACAAGTAGCTGATTGACTTTGTATGCCTGAATGCCATTATGTACAGTCTTGCACTCCATCACCGGAGTCTGTCTATCGATAATCTGGCGGGCATAATACAGATCCAGCCTACTAAACAGGTAGCTGATTGACTCTGTATGCCTGAATGCCGTAATGTACAGTTTTGCACTCCATCACCAGAGTCTGTCTATCGATAATCTGGCGGGCATAATACAGGTCCAGCCTACTAAGCAAGTAGCTGATTGACTTTGTATGCTTGAATGCCGTAATGTACAGTCTTGCACTCCATCACCGGAGTCTGTCTATCGATAATCTGGTGGGCATAAAAAAGGTCCAGCCTACTAAGCAAGTAGCTGATTGACTTTGTAGGCCTGAATGCCGTAATGTACAGTTTTGATCTCCAACACCGGAGTCTGTGTATCGATAATCTGGTGGGCATAATACAGGTCCAGCCTACTAAGCAAGTAGCTGATTGACTTTGTATGCCTGAATGCCATTATGTACAGTCTTGCACTCCATCACCGGAGTCTGTCTATCGATAATCTGGTGGGCATAAAACAGGTCCAGCCTACTAAGCAAGTAGCTGATTGACTTTGTATGCCTGAATGCCGTAATGTACAGTTTTGATCTCCAACACCGGAGTCTGTCTATCGATAATCTGGTGGGCATAATACAGGTCCAGCCTACTAAGCAAGTAGCTGATTGACTTTGTATGCCTGAATGCCATTATGTAAAGTCTTGCACTCCATCACCGGAGTCTGTCTATCGATAATCTGGCGGGCATAATACAGGTCCAGCCTACTAAGCAAGTAGCTGATTGACTTTGTATGCCTGAATGCCATTATGTACAGTCTTGCACTCCATCACCGGAGTCTATCTATCGATAATCTGGCGGGCATAATACAGGTCCAGCCTACTAAACAGGTAGCTGATTGACTCTGTATGCCTGAATGCCGTAATGTACAGTTTTGCACTCCATCACCGGAGTCTGTCTATCGATAATCTGGCGGGCATAATACAGGTCCAGCCTACTAAGCAAGTAGCTGATTGACTTTGTATGCTTGAATGCCGTAATGTACAGTCTTGCACTCCATCACCGGAGTCTGTCTATCGATAATCTGGTGGGCATAAAACAGGTCCAGTCTACTAAGCAAGTAGCTGATTGACTTTGTATGCCTGAATGCCGTAATGTACAGTTTTGATCTCCAACACCGGAGTCTGTCTATCGATAATCTGGCGGGTATAATACAGGTCCAGCCTACTAAGCAAGTAGCTGATTGACTTTGTATGCTTGAATGCCGTAATGTACAGTTTTGCACTCAATCACCGCAGTCTGTCTATCGATAATCTGGTGGGCATAAAACAGGTCCAGCCTACTAAGCAAGTAGCTGATTGACTTTGTATGCCTGAATGCCATTATGTACAGTCTTGCACTCCATCACCAGAGTCTGTCTATCGATAATCTGGTGGGCATAAAACAGGTCCAGCCTACTAAGCAAGTAGCTGATTGACTTTGTATGCCTGAATGCCGTAATGTACAGTTTTGATCTCCAACACCGGAGTCTGTCTATCGATAATCTGGTGAGCATAATACAGGTCCAGCCTACTAAGCAAGTAGCTGATTGACTTTGTATGCCTGAATCCCATTATGTACAGTCTTGCACTCCATCACCGGAGTCTGTCTATCGATAATCTGGCGGGCATAATACAGGTCCAGCCTACTAAACAGGTAGCTGATTGACTCTGTATGCCTGAATGCCGTAATGTACAGTTTTGCACTCCATCACCGGAGTCTGTCTATCGATAATCTGGTGGGCATAAAACAGGTCCAGCCTACTAAGCAAGTAGCTGATTGACTTTGTATGCCTGAATGCCATTATGTACAGTCTTGCACTCCATCACCGGAGTGTGTCTATCGATAATCTGGCAGGCATAATACAGGTCCAGCCGACTAAGCAAGTAGCTGATTGACTTTGTATGCCTGAATGCCATTATGTACAGTCTTGCACTCCATCACCGAAGTCTGTCTATCGATAATCTGGCGGGCATAATACAGGTCCAGCCTACTAAGCAAGTAGCTGATTGACTTTGTATGCTTGAATGCCGTAATGTACAGTCTTGCACTCCATCACCGGAGTCTGTCTATCGATAATCTGGTTGGCATAAAACAGGTCCAGCCTACTAAGCAAGTAGCTGATTGACTTTGTATGCCTGAATGCCGTAATGTACAGTTTTGATCTCCAACACCGGAGTCTGTCTATCGATAATCTGGCGGGCATAATACAGGTCCAGCCTACTAAGCAAGTAGCTGATTGACTTTGTATGCCTGAATGCCGTAATGTACAGCCTTGCACTCCATCACCGGAGTCTGTCTATCGATAATCTGGCGGATATAATACAGGTCCAGCCTACTACACAAGTAGCTGATTGACTTTGTATGCCTGAATGCCATTATGTACAGTCTTGCACTCCATCACCGGAGTCTGTCTATCGATAATCTGGTGGGCATAAAACAGGTCCAGCCTACTAAGCAAGTAGCTGATTGACTTTGTATGCCTGAATGCCGTAATGTACAGTTTTGATCTCCAACACCGGAGTCTGTCTATCGATAATCTGGAGGGCATAATACAGGTCCAGCCTACTAAGCAAGTAGCTGATTGACTTTGTATGCCTGAATGCCATTATGTACAGTCTTGCACTCCATCACCGGAGTCTGTCTATCGATAATCTGGCGGGCATAATACAGGTCCAGCCTACTAAACAGGTAGCTGATTGACTCTGTATGCCTGAATGCCGTAATGTACAGTTTTGCACTCCATCACCGGAGTCTGTCTATCGATAATCTGGTGGGCATAAAACAGGTCCAGCCTACTAAGCAAGTAGCTGATTGACTTTGTATGCCTGAATGCCGTAATGTACAGTTTTGATCTCCAACACCGGAGTCTGTCTATCGATAATCTGGCGGGCATAATACAGGTCCAGCCTACTAAACAGGTAGCTGATTGACTCTGTATGCCTGAATGCCGTAATGTACAGTTTTGCATTCCATCACCGGAGTCTGTCTATCGATAATCTGGCGGATATAATACAGGTCCAGCATACTAAACAGGTATCTGATTGACTCTGTATGCCTGAATGCCGTAATGTACAGTTTTGCATTCCATCACCGGAGTCTGCCTATCGATAATCTGGCGGGCATAATACAGGTCCAGCCTACTAAGCAAGTAGCTGATTGACTTTGTATGCTTGAATGCCGTAATGTACAGTCTTGCACTCCATCACCGGAGTGTGTCTATCGATAATCTGGCGGGCATAATACAGGTCCAGCCTACTAAGCAAGTAGCTGATTGACTTTGTATGCCTGAATGCCATTATGTACAGTCTTGCACTCCATCACCGGAGTCTGTCTATCGATAATCTGGCGGGCATAATACAGGTCCAGCATATTAAACAGGTAGCTGATTGACTCTGTATGCCAGAATGCCGTAATGTACAGTTTTGCATTCCATCACCGGAGTCTGTCTATCGATAATCTGGCAGGCATAATACAGGTCCAGCCTACTACACAAGTAGCTGATTGACTTTGTATGCCTGAATGCCATTATGTACAGTCTTGCACTCCATCACCGGAGTCTGTCTATCTATAATCTGGTGGGCATAAAACAGGTCCAGCCTACTAAGCAAGTAGCTGATTGACTTTGTATGCCTGAATGCCGTAATGTACAGTTTTGATCTCCAACACCGGAGTCTGTCTATCGATAATCTGGAGGGCATAATACAGGTCCAGCCTACTAAGCAAGTAGCTGATTGACTTTGTATGCCTGAATGCCATTATGTACAGTCTTGCACTCCATCACCGGAGTCTGTCTATCGATAATCTGGCGGGCATAATACAGGTCCAGCCTACTAAACAGGTAGCTGATTGACTCTGTATGCCTGAATGCCGTAATGTACAGTTTTGCACTCCATCACCGGAGTCTGTCTATCGATAATCTGGCGGGCATAATACAGGTCCAGCCTACTAAGCAAGTAGCTGATTGACTTTGTATGCTTGAATGCCGTAATGTACAGTCTTGCACTCCATCACCGGAGTCTGTCTATCGATAATCTGGTGGGCATAAAACAGGTCCAGTCTGCTAAGCAAGTAGCTGATTGACTTTGTATGCCTGAATGCCGTAATGTACAGTTTTGATCTCCAACACCGGAGTCTGTCTATCGATAATCTGGCGGGTATAATACAGGTCCAGCCTACTAAGCAAGTAGCTGATTGACTTTGTATGCTTGAATGCCGTAATGTACAGTTTTGCACTCAATCACCGCAGTCTGTCTATCGATAATCTGGTGGGCATAAAACAGGTCCAGCCTACTAAGCAAGTAGCTGATTGACTTTGTATGCCTGAATGCCATTATGTACAGTCTTGCACTCCATCACCAGAGTCTGTCTATCGATAATCTGGTGGGCATAAAACAGGTCCAGCCTACTAAGCAAGTAGCTGATTGACTTTGTATGCCTGAATGCCGTAATGTACAGTTTTGATCTCCAACACCGGAGTCTGTCTATCGATAATCTGGTGAGCATAATACAGGTCCAGCCTACTAAGCAAGTAGCTGATTGACTTTGTATGCCTGAATCCCATTATGTACAGTCTTGCACTCCATCACCGGAGTCTGTCTATCGATAATCTGGCGGGCATAATACAGGTCCAGCCTACTAAACAGGTAGCTGATTGACTTTGTATGCCTGAATGCCGTAATGTACAGTTTTGATCTCCAACACCGGAGTCTGTCTATCGATAATCTGGCGGGCATAATACAGGTCCAGCCTACTAAACAGGTAGCTGATTGACTCTGTATGCCTGAATGCCGTAATGTACAGTTTTGCACTCCATCACCGGAGTCTGTCTATCGATAATCTGGTGGGCATAAAACAGGTCCAGCCTACTAAGCAAGTAGCTGATTGACTTTGTATGCCTGAATGCCATTATGTACAGTCTTGCACTCCATCACCGGAGTGTGTCTATCGATAATCTGGCAGGCATAATACAGGTCCAGCCGACTAAGCAAGTAGCTGATTGACTTTGTATGCCTGAATGCCATTATGTACAGTCTTGCACTCCATCACCGAAGTCTGTCTATCGATAATCTGGCGGGCATAATACAGGTCCAGCCTACTAAGCAAGTAGCTGATTGACTTTGTATGCTTGAATGCCGTAATGTACAGTCTTGCACTCCATCACCGGAGTCTGTCTATCGATAATCTGGTTGGCATAAAACAGGTCCAGCCTACTAAGCAAGTAGCTGATTGACTTTGTATGCCTGAATGCCGTAATGTACAGTTTTGATCTCCAACACCGGAGTCTGTCTATCGATAATCTGGCGGGCATAATACAGGTCCAGCCTACTAAGCAAGTAGCTGATTGACTTTGTATGCCTGAATGCCGTAATGTACAGCCTTGCACTCCATCACCGGAGTCTGTCTATCGATAATCTGGCGGATATAATACAGGTCCAGCCTACTACACAAGTAGCTGATTGACTTTGTATGCCTGAATGCCATTATGTACAGTCTTGCACTCCATCACCGGAGTCTGTCTATCGATAATCTGGTGGGCATAAAACAGGTCCAGCCTACTAAGCAAGTAGCTGATTGACTTTGTATGCCTGAATGCCGTAATGTACAGTTTTGATCTCCAACACCGGAGTCTGTCTATCGATAATCTGGAGGGCATAATACAGGTCCAGCCTACTAAGCAAGTAGCTGATTGACTTTGTATGCCTGAATGCCATTATGTACAGTCTTGCACTCCATCACCGGAGTCTGTCTATCGATAATCTGGCGGGCATAATACAGGTCCAGCCTACTAAACAGGTAGCTGATTGACTCTGTATGCCTGAATGCCGTAATGTACAGTTTTGCACTCCATCACCGGAGTCTGTCTATCGATAATCTGGTGGGCATAAAACAGGTCCAGCCTACTAAGCAAGTAGCTGATTGACTTTGTATGCCTGAATGCCGTAATGTACAGTTTTGATCTCCAACACCGGAGTCTGTCTATCGATAATCTGGCGGGCATAATACAGGTCCAGCCTACTAAACAGGTAGCTGATTGACTCTGTATGCCTGAATGCCGTAATGTACAGTTTTGCATTCCATCACCGGAGTCTGTCTATCGATAATCTGGCGGATATAATACAGGTCCAGCATACTAAACAGGTATCTGATTGACTTTGTATGCCTGAATGCCATTATGTACAGTCTTGCACTCCATCACCGGAGTCTGTCTATCGATAATCTGGCGGGCATAATACAGGTCCAGCATATTAAACAGGTAGCTGATTGACTCTGTATGCCAGAATGCCGTAATGTACAGTTTTGCATTCCATCACCGGAGTCTGTCTATCGATAATCTGGCAGGCATAATACAGGTCCGGCCTACTACACAAGTAGCTGATTGACTTTGTATGCCTGAATGCCATTATGTACAGTCTTGCACTCCATCACCGGAGTCTGTCTATCTATAATCTGGTGGGCATAAAACAGGTCCAGCCTACTAAGCAAGTAGCTGATTGACTTTGTATGCCTGAATGCCGTAATGTACAGTTTTGATCTCCAACACCGGAGTCTGTCTATCGATAATCTGGAGGGCATAATACAGGTCCAGCCTACTAAGCAAGTAGCTGATTGACTTTGTATGCCTGAATGCCATTATGTACAGTCTTGCACTCCATCACCGGAGTCTGTCTATCGATAATCTGGCGGGCATAATACAGGTCCAGCCTACTAAACAGGTAGCTGATTGACTCTGTATGCCTGAATGCCGTAATGTACAGTTTTGCACTCCATCACCGGAGTCTGTCTATCGATAATCTGGCGGGCATAATACAGGTCCAGCCTACTAAACAGGTAGCTGATTGACTCTGTATGCCTGAATGCCGTAATGTACAGTTTTGCACTCCATCACCGGAGTCTGTCTATCGATAATCTGGTGGGCATAAAACAGGTCCAGCCTACTAAGCAAGTAGCTGATTGACTTTGTATGCCTGAATGCCATTATGTACAGTCTTGCACTCCATCACCGGAGTGTGTCTATCGATAATCTGGCGGGCATAATACAGGTCCAGCCTACTAAGCAAGTAGCTGATTGACTTTGTATGCCTGAATGCCATTATGTACAGTCTTGCACTCCATCACCGGAGTCTGTCTATCGATAATCTGGCGGGCATAATACAGGTCCAGCCTACTAAACAGGTAGCTGATTGACTCTGTATGCCTGAATGCCGTAATGTACAGTTTTGCACTCCATCACCAGAGTCTGTCTATCGATAATCTGGTGGGCATAAAACAGGTCCAGCCTACTAAGCAAGTAGCTGATTGACTTTGTATGCCTGAATGCCGTAATGTACAGTTTTGATCTCCAACACCGGAGTCTGTCTATTGATAATCTGGTGGGCATAATACAGGTCCAGCCTACTAAGCAAGTAGCTGATTGACTTTGTATGCTTGAATGCCGTAATGTACAGTCTTGCACTCCATCACCGGAGTGTGTCTATCGATAATCTGGCGGGCATAATACAGGTCCAGCCTACTAAGCAAGTAGCTGATTGACTTTGTATGCCTGAATGCCATTATGTACAGTCTTGCACTCCATCACCGGAGTCTGTCTATCGATAATCTGGCGGGCATAATACAGGTCCAGCATACTAAACAGGTAGCTGATTGACTCTGTATGCCAGAATGCCGTAATGTACAGTTTTGCATTCCATCACCGGAGTCTGTCTATCGATAATCTGGCAGGCATAATACAGGTCCAGCCTACTACACAAGTAGCTGATTGACATTGTATGCCTGAATGCCATTATGTACAGTCTTGCACTCCATCACCGGAGTCTGTCTATCTATAATCTGGTGGGCATAAAACAGGTCCAGCCTACTAAGCAAGTAGCTGATTGACTTTGTATGCCTGAATGCCGTAATGTACAGTTTTGATCTCCAACACCGGAGTCTGTCTATCGATAATCTGGAGGGCATAATACAGGTCCAGCCTACTAAGCAAGTAGCTGATTGACTTTGTATGCCTGAATGCCATTATGTACAGTCTTGCACTCCATCACCGGAGTCTGTCTATCGATAATCTGGCGGGCATAATACAGGTCCAGCCTACTAAACAGGTAGCTGATTGACTCTGTATGCCTGAATGCCGTAATGTACAGTTTTGCACTCCATCACCGGAGTCTGTCTATCGATAATCTGGCGGGCATAATACAGGTCCAGCCTACTAAACAGGTAGCTGATTGACTCTGTATGCCTGAATGCCATAATGTACAGTTTTGCACTCCATCACCGGAGTCTGTCTATCGATAATCTGGTGGGCATAAAACAGGTCCAGCCTACTAAGCAAGTAGCTGATTGACTTTGTATGCCTGAATGCCATTATGTACAGTCTTGCACTCCATCACCGGAGTGTGTCTATCGATAATCTGGCGGGCATAATACAGGTCCAGCCTACTAAGCAAGTAGCTGATTGACTTTGTATGCCTGAATGCCATTATGTACAGTCTTGCACTCCATCACCGGAGTCTGTCTATCGATAATCTGGCGGGCATAATACAGGTCCAGCCTACTAAACAGGTAGCTGATTGACTCTGTATGCCTGAATGCCGTAATGTACAGTTTTGCACTCCATCACCAGAGTCTGTCTATCGATAATCTGGTGGGCATAAAACAATTCCAGCCTACTAAGCAAGTAGCTGATTGACTTTGTATGCCTGAATGCCGTAATGTACAGTTTTGATCTCCAACACCGGAGTCTGTCTATTGATAATCTGGTGGGCATAATACAGGTCCAGCCTACTAAACAGGTAGCTGATTGACTCTGTATGCCTGAATGCCGTAATGTACAGTTTTGCACTCCATCACCGGAGTCTGTCTATCGATAATCTGGCGGGCATAATACAGGTCCAGCCTACTAAACAGGTAGCTGATTGACTCTGTATGCCTGAATGCCGTAATGTACAGTTTTGCACTCCATCACCGGAGTCTGTCTATCGATAATCTGGCGGGCATAAAACAGGTCCAGCCTACTAAGCAAGTAGCTGATTGACTTTGTATGCTTGAATGCCGTAATGTACAGTCTTGCACTCCATCACCGGAGTCTGTCTATCGATAATCTGGTGGGCATAAAACAGGTCCAGCCTACTAAGCAAGTAGCTGATTGACTTTGTATGCCTGAATGCCGTAATGTACAGTTTTGATCTCCAACACCGGAGTCTGTCTATCGATAATCTGGCGGGCATAATACAGGTCCAGCCTACTAAACAGGTAGCTGATTGACTCTGTATGCCTGAATGCCGTAATGTACAGTTTTGCACTCCATCACCGGAGTCTGTCTATCGATAATCTGGCGGGCATAAAACAGGTCCAGCCTACTAAGCAAGTAGCTGATTGACTTTGTATGCTTGAATGCCGTAATGTACAGTCTTGCACTCCATCACCGGAGTCTGTCTATCGATAATCTGGTGGGCATAAAACAGGTCCAGCCTACTAAGCAAGTAGCTGATTGACTTTGTATGCCTGAATGCCGTAATGTACAGTTTTGATCTCCAACACCGGAGTCTGTCTATCGATAATCTGGCGGGCATAATACAGGTCCAGCCTACTAAACAGGTAGCTGATTGACTCTGTATGCCTGAATGCCGTAATGTACAGTTTTGCACTCAATCACCGGAGTCTGTCTATCGATAATCTGGTGGGCATAAAACAGGTCCAGCCTACTAAGCAAGTAGCTGATTGACTTTGTATGCCTGAATGCCATTATGTACAGTCTTGCACTCCATCACCGGAGTGTGTCTATCGATAATCTGGCGGGCATAATACAGGTCCAGCCTACTAAGCAAGTAGCTGATTGACTTTGTATGCCTGAATGCCATTATGTACAGTCTTGCACTCCATCACCGGAGTCTGTCTATCGATAATCTGGTGGGCATAATACAGGTCCAGCCTACTAAGCAAGTAGCTGATTGACTTTGTATGCCTGAATCCCATTATGTACTGTCTTGCACTCCATCACCGGAGTCTATTTATCGATAATCTGGCGGGCATAATACAGGTCCAGCCTACTAAACAAGTAGCTGATTGACTTTGTATGCCTGAATGCCATTATGTACAGTCTTGCACTCCATCACCGGAGTTTGTCTATCGATAATCTGGTGGGCATAATACAGGTCCAGCCTACTAAACAGGTAGCTGATTGACTTTGTATGCCTGAATGCCGTAATGTACAGTTTTGATCTCCAACACCGGAGTCTGTCTATCGATAATCTGGTGGGCATAATACAGGTCCAGCCTACTAAACAGGTAGCTGATTGACTCTGTATGCCTGAATGCCGTAATGTACAGTTTTGCACTCCATCACCGGAGTCTGTCTATCGATAATCTGGCGGGCATAAAACAGGTCCAGCCTACTAAGCAAGTAGCTGATTGACTTTGTATGCTTGAATGCCGTAATGTACAGTCTTGCACTCCATCACCGGAGTCTGTCTATCGATAATCTGGTGGGCATAAAACAGGTCCAGCCTACTAAGCAAGTAGCTGATTGACTTTGTATGCCTGAATGCCGTAATGTACAGTTTTGATCTCCAACACCGGAGTCTGTCTATCGATAATCTGGCGGGCATAATACAGGTCCAGCCTACTAAACAGGTAGCTGATTGACTCTGTATGCCTGAATGCCGTAATGTACAGTTTTGCACTCCATCACCGGAGTCTGTCTATCGATAATCTGGTGGGCATAAAACAGGTCCAGCCTACTAAGCAAGTAGCTGATTGACTTTGTATGCCTGAATGCCATAATGTACAGTTTTGATCTCCAACACCGGAGTCTGTCTATCGATAATCTGGTGGGCATAATACAGGTCCAGCCAACTAAGCAAGTAGCTGATTGACTTTGTATGCCTGAATGCCATTATGTACAGTCTTGCACTCCATCACCGGAGTCTGTCTATCGATAATCTGGTGGGCATAAAACAGGTCCAGCCTACTAAACAGGTAGCTGATTGACTCTGTATGCCTGAATGCCGTAATGTACAGTTTTGCACTCCATCACCGGAGTCTGTCTATCTATAATCTGGCGGGCATAATACAGGTCAAGCCTACTAAGCAAGTAGCTGATTGACTTTGTATGCTTGAATGCCGTAATGTACAGTCTTGCACTCCATCACCGGAGTCTGTCTATCGATAATCTGGTGGGCATAAAACAGGTCCAGCCTACTAAACAGGTAGCTGATTGACTCTGTATTTCTGAATGTCGTAATGTACAGTCTTGCACACCATCACCGGAGTCTGTCTATCGATAATCTGGGGGGCATAATACAGTTCAAACCTACTAAACATGCAGTTGATTGACTCTGTATGCCTGAATGCCATAATATACAGTCTTGCAATCCATCACCGGAGCCTGTCTATCGATAATCTGGTGGCCATAATACAGGTCCAGCCTACTAAGCAAGTTGCTGATTGACTCTGTATTCCTGAATGCCGTAATGTATGATAATAATTATAAACTCTTCATTTCTTTGTAAGTGGGCAAACCTACAAAATCTGCAAGGGAACAAATAATTATTTTCCTCACTGTATATTATGTATGCACTTCCTGCCCTTGGTTGCTGGCTTTGAAACCCCCCAAAGGAGGAAGGGGGGAGAGATAGAAAGTTGCAGCCACATGTCCTGTCAATGCTGCTAAATGCTGAACCATAAAAGACTATTGTACACTACTAGGTAGGGACCAAAGCACAGAGTAGATAGGCTGACTCATTCCAACGCAATATCACAGTTCCTGTGGGTGAGAAGTTCTATTCCAGGCTGGTCGGACTACCCCTGTGACCACTGATCTTGTCTTCAGGTCTCCAACACAAAGACAGCATCACCCTCGGGCCCCTGCAACTGGACTTTGCTGCAACATTCATCTGGTGATATCTTTATTAATACACTGTGTGCACAATTATTAGACAAGTCAATGTTTTTGACCAAATCATCATTTTTATGCATATTATCCAACTCCAAGCTGTATAAACTTGAATGCTTATTGGATGTCAGCATATCAGGTGATGCATATTTGTGTAATGAGGGAGGGTGTGGCCTAAGGAGATCATCGCCCTATAACAAGCTGTGCATAATTATTAGGCAGCTTCTTTTTCTCAAGCAAAATGGGCCAAAAAAGAGATTTACCTGACCCTGAAAAGTCAAAAATTGTAAAAAGTCTTTCAGAGGGATGCAGCACTCTTGAAATTGCTAAAATAATGGGGCGTGATCAGAGAACCATCAAACGTTTTGTTGCAAATAGTCAACAGGTTCACAAGAAACGTGTGCAGAAAAACAAAAGATGCAAATTAACTGCCAAAGATTTGAGAAGAATCAAATGTGAATCTACCAGGAACCCATTATCCTCCAGTGCGGTCATATTCCAGAACTGCAGCCTACCTGGAGTGCTTAGAAGTACAAGGTGTTCAATGCTCAGAGACATGGCCAAGGTAAGGAAGGCTGAAACCCGACCACCACTGAACAAGACGCATAGGTTGAAATGTCAAGACTGACAGCCTTTTACTTTCCAGTGCAGAGGTAGGCAACCCCAGCGCGGCGATCCACTTTAAAAACAGGGAAGAAATTAAAGATCACCATGGGGGCCATATGTTTAAAAGGGCACGGGCGAACTAAAGTGGGCGTGGTCTGTGATGAAAGGGCAAGAAGATAAAGCATGCACTGGTTGTCTGTATATCCCCCTCCCCCCACAATTAATACTTTCCTTATATTGGTGGCTAGTAGGGAGCCCCAGTAACATCCTTCAACATTGGTGGTCAGTAAGCTCTCCCATCACAGTACCTCCTTTATACAGCAACTCATCATTAAATTATTAGTGAGTACCACCAAGTGCCATCCTATCCCCTGTCAGACGTGATGCCCTTCTTGCCTTTTCAGCAGCAGTTAGGGATATTTAATAAAACTGGAGAGTGCAAAATCTGGTGCAGCTCTGCATAGAATCCAATCCGCTTCCAGGTTTTATTGCCATAGCTTGCTTGAACAAGCTGAAGTTACAAGCCGATTGGCTACAATGCACAGCTGCACCAGTTTTAGTAAATCTCCTCCATAGTGCCCAATCCCTCCTTCCCAATCCATCTCTTATATCTTGTCCAGGAGTTAATATGTAACATCGCAAAGTGTTTGGGATGGATGCAAGGGGAGTAGCACAGGCATGGCAGAGTATGTAGCTATCATACTGCTGCTTCTCTGAGTAGAGAAAGCATTTCCAATGGCGGGGGTGCGATAGACCTGTTGCTGACCCTCATTCTAATATTAACCTCTTCACGCCGGACGAACACAAATGTCCGGTGTCTGGGCCTAGACAGCGAGCGGCCGCACATTTGCGTTCTATTAAAAAAGAACATATGTGCTGAGAGCATGCGCCCTACGCGCTCCCAGCTCACATGTCCGGTACTCACGGAAAGATCCCGATCTCCTCTTTCGATCGGGACCTTTCCCGATCATGTGGCGGCGTGTCACATGACCCTAAAGCCCGCCCCGCCTCCCTGCTTCTGAAACCCTTAAAGGGCCGGAGGCGCTGGCGTGAATGGGTTAACACAGGGAAGGTGCTCAGGAAGATGGCAGAGTGTGGAGGCCTGATTGGAAGGACTTTGCTGCTTCTGAGAATGAATGGTTGTCTGTTTGTCTGTAGCTAGAGAGGTCAGTGCAGGTTTGTTTTGCTGATTGGTAAGACTGTGTAAATATTTAAAAGTTCATAGCCTGGTCATAGTTCCCCAAAAGCCAAGCAATATTCAGAAGGACCGCTCCACAAAAGGACAGCCTCTGTGTTTATCTCACAAAGAGTTTCCTCCATGTGAAATTTTCTTGTTTTTTTACCATTTTCAATTTCAACTTCATCAAGTCATATAGGAAATTTATATACACATTGCTTTTCAATTTTAAGTAAGGAGACATTGTTGGTACGAGACACCAAGATCTAGACAGCCAGTTGCTACCATGATCCACCAGTCGAAGGCAGAAAATCCCCTCTCGAAATGCAAATAAAGCACGCTGCATCACACTACAGGCGTACCTCGGTTTACAAATTTAATGCGTTCTCCGGGACTTTTCGTATTGCGAAAAATTCGTAAACTGAAACGTGGTTTCCTATAGGAATGCACTGAAAACCAATCAATCTGTTCCGGAGGTCAGAAAAAAGTAAAAAAAAATATTTTATTTGTTCAAAACTCTTTATAAAGTGCACTTTAACCACTTGAGCTCCTGAGGATTTACCCCCCTTAATGACCTGGCCTTTTTTTGCTGTTTGGCGCTGCAGTAATTCAAATGATAATTGCGCGGTCATGCAATGCTGTACCCAAACAAAATTTACGTCCTTTTTTTCCACACAAATAGAGCTTTCTTTTGGTGGTATTTTATCACCTGTGCGCTTTTTATTTTTTGCGCTATAAACAAAAAAAACACGAAAATTTTGAAAAATAAATATTTTCTACTTTCAGCTATAAAAAATATATTGTAAACTCAAAGTTAGTCATAAATTTAAGCCAAAATGTATTCTGCTACATGTTTTTGGTAAAAAAATCCCAATAAGTGTATATTGATTGCTTTGTGTGAAAGTTATAGCGTCTACAAACTATGGTATAGATAATTTGAAATTTACACAGCTTTTACTTTCTGACCGCCCATGACATCTCTTGAGGTGCTAAAATACCAGGATAGAACAAACACCCCCAAATGACCCCTTTTCGGAAAGTAGACACCCTACGCTATCTGCTGAGAGACATATTGGCCTTGATTCACTATTGGGCGTGGGCGCATATTCGTGGGCGAACGCCCAATTTTCATGGGCGACCGTCTATTTTTTACCCTGCAACCAAATTCACTATTGACCAGTGCCCATAAGCAGATGCCCAATCTAATTCACAAAAAGACACACGCCCGGAATCAGACTCACAAAGCAGACTTGCTAAGAAGCACGTCTAACACCATGAAAAATCACTGCAGAGACATGTTCACTTAGAAATTTGCTTTGCCAAATATCAGGACTTCACTTTAAACAATATCTGCTATTTCCAAAAAAATTAAGAATGTGTTAAAAATCGTTTTTTTCAAGGAAATCGACACAGTAAAAATCTAGACGCCCGTGCAGTGTCTTTGGCAGATAGAACTGAGCATGTGCAGAACACATTTTAGACTTCTGCCATGGGCGTTTGCTTTTTAGCCACTGCCTAATAGTGAATCTTACTGTGGATTCCTCTGACAGCCGGCACTCGGTCGCGACTACTGTGTTTAACCACTTGCCAACCGCGCATAGCCGAAAAACGGCTTCACCGCGGCCGGCCAGTTCTGAGTGGACGTCATATGACGTCCTCCCAGAACGCGCTCTCCTGCGTGCCCCAGGGGGCGCGCACCCGGCGATCTCCGTGATCGCTGTGTCCTACGGACACAGCTGATCACGTGATGTGGTGAAAGGCCGATCCCACCGGCCTTTTACCACGTGATCAGCGGTGTCCAATGACACGCTGATCACAGGGAAATGCAAGTGCCGGTTCTCGGCTGCACTTTCCTCACGCTGTCAGATCGTGAGGAAAGTACTGCCGAGAACCGGCAGTTGTCAGAGCGGGGATCGGCACCGATCATCAGGGCACTGATGATCAGTGCCCTGATGATCGGTGCCCAGCAGTGACCCCCGCAAGTTCCGATCAGCAGTGCGCCCACTAGCCCCGCCCACCCATTCCCAGCAGTGCCCCCACCTGTGCCCAGCAGTGCCCCCACCTGTGCCCAGCAGTGCCCCCACCTGTGCCACTCTGCAGTGCCACCTACCTGTGCCCAGAAGTGCCACCTACATGTGCCCAGCAGTGCCACCCACCTGTGCCCACCCACCTGTGCCCACCATTGCCACCCACCTGTGCCCACCAGTGCCACCCACCTGTGCCCACCCACCAGTGCTGTCCACCAGTGCCACCCACCAGTGCCACCCACCAGTGCTGCCAGTCAGTGCCACCAGTCAGTGCCCAGGGGTTGTGCCAGTCAGTGCCGCCAGTCAGTGCCCAGAAGTGATGCCAGTCAGTGCCGTCTATCAGTACCCATCATCAGTGTCACCTATCAGTGCCGCCTATCAGTGCTGCATATCAGTGCCGCCTATCCGTGACCCCTAATTAGTGCTGTCTATCAGTGCCGCCTATCCGTGCCACCTCATTAGTACTGCCTATCAGTGCCCTTTAGTGCTGCCTATCAGTGCCCATCAGTGCCGCCTATCAGTGCCCATCAGTGCCGCCTCATCAACGCAAATCAGTGAAGGAGAAAAAATACCTGTTTGAAAAATTTTATAAAAGAAACAAATAAACTTTTTTTTTTTTTTCAAATTTTTTGCACATTTTTTAATTTATAGCGCAAAAAGTAAAGCGCCCAGTGGCGATTAAATACCACCAAAAGAAAGCTCTATTTGTGAGAAAAAAATGATCAAAATTTCATATGGGTACAATGTTGCATGACCGCGCAATTGTCAATCAAAGTGCGGCAGCGCTGAAAGCTGAAAATTGGCCTGGTAAGGAAGGGGGTATAAGTGCCCGGTAGGCAAGTGGTTAATAAACAGCACTCGGCATATCTTCATGTAATCTAATTAGATTTCCTTAGTTCTAGTGATTCTATTTTTGTTTCTTATCCTTTATAATTATTTCTGTAATGATTTTACTTATTTCAAAGGTCTAGATAATATTTATTTTGACAGCTGAATGTAAAAATAAAGGTCCGCAATAAAAAAAAAAAAAAAACAGCGTGGGCCCCCCCTCTCATCCTTACCAAGCCCTTCAGGTCTGGTATGGATATTAAGGGGGAACTCCACGCTGAAATTTAAAAAAAAAAAACAGCGTGGGTCCCCCTCAATATCCATACCAGACCCTTATCCGAGCATGCAGCCCGGCAGGTCAGGAAAGGGAGGGGGAAAAGCGAGCGCCCCCCCCCTCCTGAACCATACCAGGCCACATGCCCTCAACATGGGGGGGTGCTTTGGGGCAGGGGGGCTCCCCCCCAAAGCACCTTGTCCCCATGTTGATGAGGACAAGGGCCTCTTCCCCACAACCCTGGCCGGTGGTTGTGGGGGTCTGCGGGAGGGGGGCTTATCAGAATCTGGAAGCCCCCAGATCCCGGCCCCCCCCCTACGTGAAGGAGTCTGCGGTACATGGTCCCGCAGACTCATTCACAAAACAAAAAAGTGTGGTGTAAAAAAAACACAGTACAGGGTCTTTGACAAGTCCTTTATTAAAACAATGTCCCCCGAAGTAGATCCAACGTCAATCGCTGCAGTGGCAGGGACCCGAAAAAAGAAAAAAAGAAAAGTTCCGCTCCCGTCCAAGGCTTCCAGCCTTGTGAAGAATAGGCTAGCTGACGTTTCTTATATAGGTATGGGGCGGGGCCAGCCGGGGACATCATCCGAGTGACCCGCCCCATGTCACATGCTTGCTGTTCCCGGCTGGCCCCGCCCCATACCTATATAAGAAATGTCAGCTAGCCTATTCTTCACAAGGCTGGAAGCCTCGGACGGGAGCTCCCCCTTAATATCCATACCAGAGCCGGAGGGCTTGGTACGGATGGGAGGGGGGACCCCACGCTCTTTTTTTTATTATTTTGCAATAAAGGAAATTATTTTACATTCAGCTGTCAGTGGGGAACCCCGCTGACAGTTGAAACATTAACACATGGCTGTCGCTTCTAAAATCCCGCATGAGTTATGTTATCAACTCATGCGGCGTTTTAGTAGTAAAAACCAATGCAGCGCTCATGTTTCAGCTGTCAGCGGAGTTCCCCACTGACAGTTGAATGTAAAAGTATTGCGGGGAATTAGAAACAATTTTTAAAAAACCCGCCGTGGGGTCCCCCCTCCCATGCATACTAAGTCCTTCGGGTCTCGTATGGATGTTAAGGGGTAACTCCACACTGAAATTAAATAAAAAACAGCATGGGGTACCCCCCAAAATCCATAACACATACTTATCCGAGCATGCAGCCCGGCAGGTCACAAAAGGGGGGGGGGGGGAACAGCGAGCGCCTCCCCCCCTCCTGAACCATACCAGGCCACATGCCCATACCAAATTATTCAAACATTTGTAAACAGAACAATTAACTGAAATGGTTTGGCATTTGTACCCCAAATATGACGTTCCCTGAGGCGTTGGTAAACCGAGGTACGCCTGTATTAGTATTGCAATCCTTTGTATTGGGATACATAGAACCAACATACATCTGAATTGGCAACATAGCACAACATTTGTGTCACATTGGAGATATCTGGCTAGTTACACTGACCTTGCCCAGGGACCTAGGATTGATTCACAGCACAGAAATACGGGCTGGGTTAGCAATGTAGCTCCATGGATTAGTGGTTAGCACTACTGCCTCACAACTCTAGGGTTGTCGGTTTGAATCCCAACCACGGCAAGGAAGTAGCATGATCTCTGTGTGTGGCTGTCTTCAAATAGATGTTCTAGCAACATCTTTGCTTTCTGTCTAAATGATCCCTAAAATGTGATAACATAAGGGCCTGGACCACTAATAGATTTGATAATGATGGTTTACACTCCACCCACTTTTGTGAAGGATTTGGCAAGCAAAGAGCTGACAGAGAGAGAGAAGAGTGAGCCAGTGAGACAAAGAAGAGTGAGCGAGAGATACATACTGAAGAGTGATAAAGAGAGACATACAGAAGAGAGAGAGAAGAGCGAGCCAGTGAGATGAAGAAGAGTGAGCGAGAGATACATACTGAAGAGTGATAAAGAGAGACATACAGAAGAGTGAGCGAGAGAGAAGAGCGAGCCAGTGAGACGAAGAAGAGTGAGCAAGAGATACATACTGAAGAGTGATAAAGAGAGACATACAGAAGAGTGAGCGAGAGAGAAAAGACTTGGTTGGTGAATCCACACATCAAACATGTCACAAATACTGGCATGGATTTTTCCACCAAATGCAAAGCAGACCCTTATCCCAGCAGGCAGGTACCGCACGCCTTCAAAGATTTATTTCCTTTGTTGATTTACCGGCTTCGTTCACACTATATGCAATTGAAAATTACTCTTTAAGTTGCCAATTTTACTGTGTTTTCTAGAGAATTACTAACTAGTTGTGTTTTCAATTGTGTGTAGCATTGCGATTTCTATTTGAGTCTAGATGTTAAATTGCTAATAAATGGCCAAAATTTTCAAATACCTTTGAACTCTCGCTGCAACAAATGGCGTATGTTAATACACTCACATTCACATTCATTATATCCAATATCAGGTACGATGTCAATTCACAAATCGCACCTGAAATTGCACACCCTGGATGCGACTTGTCATGTGATTGGCATGGCCAGCAACTTGCCCTTTGCATGGCAAATTGCACACAATGTTACTGGGGGCTAACACCACTGTCACATCTAATCCGATGCGGCAATTGCCCAACTTACAGTGAAGTTGCACGAGTTCACAATCCAATTGGATGTGAACAGAGCCTACAGTGGCCAATAGGGTGCGACTTGGTCTACGATTTGCAAGTCGCCTGTCATGCCAATTGCATGGCAATCGCAAACAATGTTACTGGGGGCTACCCAGTCACATTAAAGCAGATTTCTAAGTGGTGTTATTGACACCACAGTCACATCATCTGACTTGCATAGAAGTTGCATGATTTCAAAGTCGGGGTACATGGTGATTTCAAGTGCAATTTGCAAGACATTCGACACCGATCTCTCAGCAAATTGCATGAAAAGTAGTGTATTCATTACTCTATTATTACTTGCGGCTCCTACCAAGTTTGAACCACAACAATATGAACGCTCCAATAGTGTGCACATTGAGTGGGAGTTGGCATGTGATTTGCACAACATGCAAGTTGTAAATCGTCTGCAAAGTCTCACCCTATTGTCTGCTATTAGAGCGACCACATGGGTGCGTTTCAAACACTGATTTCTTAAGTAGTACATGTTCTACTTTAGTGGCAATTTGCATAGAGATCTGTGTCAGATGTTTTGAAAATTGCATTGAAATGGTCAACTTTACTGTAAGTCGCATGATTTGTAAATCAGCTTTGCCCAGAGTGTAATGTTTGGTGATATTTGATTTCTGGAGTGTTTTGCCAATTGATGGGAAATTCACCATACTAGTCAAATCGATTTGTCATTTTCAGTATTGCATACAAGATGTGGTCATGTGACTGTCTTACCTCATGCGAGAATCTGGAGGGAATTGTGACCATAGTAGCAATAAAGGTTCCAATTGGGGTTCCCTTTCACATCCCTGCTCAATGTTCTGTTGTATGCTGCACACGTACATTTCACTGTATATATCTTTCTGATTTGTCGGGCCTGTATACCAAGGGTTAATGCAGGTAGGAAGCGGATTCATCAGGTGAAAACACTTTCCCTGACCAAATTAAGGTCAGTGGTGGGTGTGGCTTAATTGGGGGTGGGGCCTTGTTTGGCGCTCCAAATACACCCTAGCTTATATAAAGACGTGCAGTAGTGAGTGATTTGGCCTGTTACTAGGCCGGGTGGTTTTTGACTAAGTCCTTGCTTGTAGTGGTTTGGGGGAAGAAGAGATTTTGTGCTGAATTGCCCCAGACACCACTCAGGCTGTGTTTGGAAGTGGGCTGGAAATGTTTGCATATTTTTGGCCTTGTAAAGTGTGTTTGTGTGTTATTGCACAATGATTGTGTTTTTTCTCTTTGCATTGAAAGCCTCACACATGTCAATCGTTTTGTTTAAAATCTGCTCTTGTTTTAATTTTGCTTGCTTATTTAGACTCCAATGCATTTTTCTTACAAACTTGCTGACAAATGTATGTGTAGGGGATTTGTAGAGGTGGGAGGGGATTTGTAAAGGTGGGAGGGGATTTGTAGAGGTGGGAGGGGTTTTTTTCACATGCTTTGTTTTCTTGATATTTTGATCTGTAGACTTTTTTTGTGAATGGATCTTTATACTAAGTGATTGTGTAAGTAAATCTTATATGCACGAAAATGTTACTTGATTCATCTTCCCCTCTCTTTCCTGCTATAACCTGAGCACACACAGTTCACTGGAAGTATCTTTAGATTGTAAACTCTTATGAGCAGGAGTGTTTTATTTTTGCCACATCAATCCTATTTTTGTGACTCACCAAGATATTGACTGTACCTACTTGTTCCTGCTGACCAAATAAATGAAGATATATTTAATCAATAAATGTTTGACCGATGTTTTTGTGTTTATTGTATGTTCAATATATGAACAACCTTAATAGTTACTTTGTATACTTATATAATCTGCTCAAATGTAGCTTGTAAGAGCGTGAATATGCAAGTGTGTGCAAACTGGCTTTTTCAAAACCAAACAAAAAAAAAATAAAAAACCCACTTGCACCACAATATTGTTATGTACTAATGAATATGTCACATTCACTGTGCAGCCAGCTACAGGTTTTCTACAATTCGATTTACAGTAATAAAATAGTGCACAGTTTGTTGATTTTTGGCCTTTGGCAACAAATATTAGCCAAGGTTAAAAAAACAAATCAATAAGAAACACATATTCGCGAAAGCTATCATAGTTGCGCATAGAAATGCGCGATCGCGTACAAAAAATGTGCGATTGCAAATAAGCGCCAAACAGGTGTCCCCATGGCGCATGAACGGCTATCATCCTGAAAGTCCGTCATCACGTGTGCGCGCACCCGAAACTGGTTGTGGGGAGTGTAAGTGGATGAGAAGTGGTTGGAGGTTTTGTGTTGGTTGAAAATTTTGATAACTTTATTGGCATTTGGACATGGCGAGAGCACAGTTCTCAACTGAGGAGATGATCCTTATATGTAAAGTAAGTGTGGCCATTGCAAATATGTTTATAACATGTGAGGGACAGGTAATTGCAATTTTTTGGGTGGGGCCTAGCAGAATCTCACTTGGTGCACATGCTACTTATCTGTACATTAGCTCCTGGGTATTGATGGGTCAATGATATTAACCACTTGCCTACTGGGTACTCATACCCCCTTCCTGTCCTGGCCAATTTTCATCTTTCTGCACTGTTACCCTTTGAATGACAATTGTGCGGTCATGCCACATTGTACCCATCTTAAATTTATATCAGTTTTTGCAGACAAATAGAGCTTTCTTTGGGTGGTATTGACTTGCTGCTGTGTGTTTTACTTTTTGCTCGATAAACAACAAAATAGCTCATAATGAATAAAAGTCTGTTTATATTATAACATTTGGTAAACTGGTAATTTAACAACACTGATGTGCGTTGATGAGGCAGCACTGGTGGGTGGCGCTGCTGGCCACAGGTGGGCGGAACTGTTGGGTGGCACTGGTGGGCACTGATCATCGGGGCCGACCCCTGCTTTGATAACTGCTGGTTCTCGGCAGTACTTTCCACACATTCTGACAGCGTGATGAAAGTGCAGCCAAGACCCGGCAAATGCATTTCCCGGTGATCAGCGTGTCATTGGACATGGCTGATCACATGGTAAAAAGCCGCTGTGATTGGCCTTTTACCACATCACGTGATCAGCTGTGTCCTTAGGACATAGCAATCACGGAGAGCGCGTTCTGCCAGGATGTCATATGACGCCCTCCCAGAGCTGCCTGGATGCAGTGTAGCATTATTCGGCTATCTGCGGTCGCCAAATAGGTAACCAGCTAGGCCTTCATGGCTAATCTTTGAATATCTGGACATGTATACTGCGTATAATGCATTACATTCAACAATGTGTTGGTGTACATGGTATTACAGTGTGCAATGCGTTGCTGGATTCTGCATGACAGTGGACAGCGTATCACAGTGTGCTATGCGTAGCTCCAGCCTGCATGACAGTGTACAGTGCATTACAGTCTACAATGTGTTGGTGTACACGGTATCAGTGTGCAATGCGTAGCTCTATCTTGCATGACAGTGTACAGTGCATTATGCAGGCCATAGACGGGGAGAAAAACGGCCGATTTTTCTTTTAAAAAAACGAAAAATCGGTTGTTCAAGCGGCCGACGTTACCAGCAATGGTAAAAAAAAAAAAAAAATCGGCCGATTTTCATCCCGTCTACAGCCGGCAAAAAGTGTCCCTGCAGAGAGCTCTGCTATTTCTTTGACAGTTCCTTGACATTTACAGAGGTTGCAACAATGTATCTATTTGTATCCATTTAGGATACAGATGTTTTTATTCGGAAACAAATAGATACAATGTTGCAACCGCTGTAAATGTCAAGGAACTGTCAAAGAAATAACGGAGCTCTCTGCAGGGACACTTTTTGCCAGGCTGGAATTCCTCTTATTTTTCATTCTTCTTCATCATCATCATCCTCTTCTTCTTCATCATCATCCTCTTCTTCATCATCATCATCCTCTTCTTCTTCTCCTTATTTTTCTTCATCAACATCATCCTCTTCTTCTTCATCATCCTCTTCTTCATCATCATCCTCTTCTTCTTCTACTTCTTCTTCATCATCATCACCCTCTTCTTCTTCTTCATCATCATCCTCTTCTTCATCATCACCCTCTTCTTCATCATCATCATCCTCTTCTTCTTCATCATCATCATCCTCTTCATCATCATCATCCTCTTCTTCTCCTTCTTCATCATCATCCTCTTCTCTTCTTCTTCATCATCATCATCCTCTTCTTCTTCATCATCATCCTCTTCTACTTCTTCATCATCATCCTCTTCTACTTCTTCATCATCATCCTCTTCTTCTTCATCATCATCCTCTTCTTCTTCTTCATCATCATCCTCTTCTTCATCATCATCATCCTCTTCTTCATCCTCTTCTTCTTCTTGTCTTCCTCTTGCAGGTCACTGCTCATGCGCAGATTTTTTATCGGTAAAAAATCGGCCGATTTGCCCATTATTGCCGTGAAAATCGGCCGATCGGCAAAATTTTTTTTTCCAACTTTACCGATAAAAAAAATCTGCCAAAATACCGAAAAACAGCCGAACAAATAGCCCACTAACGATCCGAAAATCGGCCGATTTTATTTTCGGCCGAAAAATCGGCCGATTTTCGACCCATCTATGGCCTGCATTACAGTCTACAATGTGTGGGTGTACACGGTATTACATTGTACAGTGTATTACAGTCTACAATGTGTGGGTGTACACGGTATTACATTGTACAGTGCATTACAGTCTACAATGTGTGGGTGTACACGGTATTACATTGTACAGTGCATTACAGTCTACAATGTGTGGGTGTACACGGTATTACATTGTACAGTGCATTACAGTCTACAATGTGTGGGTGTACACGGTATTACATTGTACAGTGTATTACAGTCTACAATGTGTGGGTGTACACGGTATTACATTGTACAGTGCATTACAGTCTACAATGTGTGGGTGTACACGGTATTACATTGTACAGTGTATTACAGTCTACAATGTGTGGGTGTACACGGTATTACATTGTACAGTGCATTACAGTCTACAATGTGTTGGTGTACATGATATTACATTGTACAGTGTATTACAGTCTACAATGTGTGGGTGTACACGGTATTACATTGTACAGTGCATTACAGTCTACAATGTGTGGGTGTACACGGTATTACATTGTACAGTGTATTACAGTCTACAATGTGTGGGTGTACACGGTATTACATTGTACAGTGCATTACAGTCTACAATGTGTGGGTGTACACGGTATTACATTGTACAGTGCATTACAGTCTACAATGTGTGGGTGTACACGGTATTACATTGTACAGTGCATTACAGTCTACAATGTGTTGGTGTACATGATATTACATTGTACAGTGTATTACAGTGTGCAATGCGTTGTACACTGCAGTCTGCACTAAAGCATTTTACACTCATGCACTGTACACACTAACGCATTTGACATTTCTAGTGTGCAATGCGTTAGTGTGCAATGCCTTGGACAGTACAATGCATTTGCAGTATTGGTGTATGTTTATTAAGCACAGATAATTAATCTGATTTTAGTTATCAAGGAGAAGTCTTCTCTGTCCCCCTGTTTATGAGGTGGAGGACAATTGTTTTCCGAAGAAGAGAGGAGCCTTTTTTTCAAGGAGATCTGTATAGATTTCCAGAGATATGTGTAGATAGTTGAGGGGCTGCATGTGATCTCCGGAGATAATTGTGATTAACGATCACCTGAGTTAAACCAGTGAATGAAAAGTGTAAAAAAACATGAATTGAAAATAATCTGCACTGACCACTGTGCTTTGTCAAGCCACATATTGGCACATTCTGGTTTCACACAGATGCGATGTGAAATTTGCAGTGTTTTCTGTGCAAGCGCTGCACCGCATCACAACCGCAACCCCTTCATGCCACCTGCTGCGGCTTTCTAGGTGAAGTTACCAACACACCAAAATTGGTACACAAAGCGTATTGCGATTTGCCAAATTGGATCGCATGCCTATTCACACCCATGTGCATACCCTGAAAAAGGGTCCTGCACATTTTTGGCCCGGATGCGGTGCAATTTGAGGTGTGCAAAATGTTTGTCTCTAATTGCAACGCACACAAATTGCATGCGATTTGCCCAGGAGTGCGGTGTTATACCACAATGCATGTATGTGAAGCCAGAATAAAAGTATGTATTTTGTCTACTTTTACTTGCGCATGTTAACATTATGTAAGTGCATTTTTCGTCTGTTTAACATGCTATAGAAATGGAACATGCATTTGGATGTAGTGTTTTTGTATGTGCAATTTGGAAGTATTCTAAACACACATTGACCCTAGGGCCTCACCATATCTTAAGCCACGTTTGTCAGAAATGCTGTACAGTACATTTAAAGCGGATTTACACTCCACCTATCAAAAAATAACAGTCATCAGCTACAAAAACGGTAGCTGCTGACTTTTAAAAAGCAGCCGCTTACCACAGAGCAGCCAAAATCATTCATTTAGCTGCTCCCATGCCAGCATTCCTTGGCCCCTCTCTCCTGTTCATTGCTCCCCGAACAAGCACCTTGTTTTGGTGTGATCCCAAGAACACTCCTTCATGAGCCACGTAGACCAGAGAGTCAAGCTTTTCAAGCACATCATGAAATCAGCATGGGGCTCCACTTCAAGTAAGCATTAGTGTGCCTGGGGGAGGGGGGGACCTTGGGCCTTTCCAAACACAGTAGATGCTCCAAGAATGTTTCCTTGAACTCTTGAAATGGTTAAAAAGGAAAGACACTCTAGATAGCCTGCACTGAGAATTGACTGTCATGATGACGTGTCAATGATTATTTGCTCTCATTTTTCAGGAGTGGTACTGCTTGCGGTTGAAGCTGGTAGAAATCCACCATCACGTCCTCCACTCACCTTCACTTGTGGCCAGTGGATATTTTGTGGCTGCAGGCAAGAATTGGCATCGAGGACCTGCATAAAGACCCTGGCATGCCAGAGGTGGTTTGGAAGCAGCACAGCAATTTGACCATCCCTTTCCTCTGTGTTGGTTTTAGGGGTGCAGAATTGCTTCTCGTTCCTGAACGGACTGTCGCCGGATATCAGAGTCCCCATATTTTCAAGATATGTTTTAGCCATGTTGGCTTATTTTTATGTTGAGTCAATTAAAGACTATTTTTTGTTACCTTAAAAAAGTCAGATCCTCTTGATTGTATTCCCGAGACTTAAGATGGCCAGATAATATGCAATCTGAGGAAAAGTCAGTGCAATATCCTCCACAAGTAGCTAAAGTCTGTCATAGGAGGACCTACCAGAACAATGCATTCATTTGGAGTGGGCCAGGCCCATACAGTACATCATGGAGGCTTGCTATGAAGGAACATTAATGTTTGGATATTTGAGCTCATGTGGTTTGTTTCCAAATATTTCTGCCCATTGCAGCGTATTGACTATTGCAGCTCAATAAAGATCAGGCATACGGAAAAGTGTACCTTGTCCATAGAATAGCCACTGGGAGGTCCTATCTGGGCACACAGATCTGGCCTATGCATAAATGTGGAAAATGCCAATTCGGTCTGCTTTATAATATGAAGGGGTTAGTTCACACTTGCTTCAGGGGAAACATTACAAAGAATTTTGTTATTTTTCATAGGAAAACGTGGCCGATCCCTAGATGCATTGAGGTACATTGCAGAGGTTCAAGATACTCCATAGAAGAACTTATTGTTCTTCCTAACTATACAGGTGGCACAGACACAAGCATACACCCAGGGCCACTGTTAGATATCACGGGGGCCCATACAGCATACCTGACAGGCCCCCACCACCAGAGAAAATATCCAAATTATATATATGGTAAAAATACACAACATTTTCTTCATGGACACAATCACAAACAAATTCCTGTTCAATTCAAATGATAAACTGTACTGAGTTAATAAATCAAACGTTGTGTAATTGAGGGCTCATTCACATGGGCGCTGTGGCCTGTAGAGTGTGAATCAGTGTTTTGTTTTTGTGGCTGTCGCCATTAGCATGCAACCTATGTTACACTATGGGAATGCTGCAGGTCATAATTTGACAAGCATATGGTTGCAGGTGTACAGCCCTGAACACAGACAGTGAGCATTCAGGGCCACTTCCCCACGCCTTCACACTTGTCAGATTAAAACCTGTGTTCATACAGCTGCTGTGTCCCCATAGTGTAACAGGTGGCTCTATCCACATAAACAACCCACTCATTCATGCTGTACAGGTCAGAAGACCCGTGTGAATGTGGCATTTTGTGTTTGTTATATTTATTTTTTCCCAAAGCCCATTGAATTCAATGGGCTGCTTAACATGTGGAAACATGCCAAAATACTGCAGGCATGTTATTTTCCAAGTGTGTTGCACCTAACCGCACAGTAGTGTGGTGACATGCGTTTTTGTGGCTGTGAATGGGGCTGTTTTTAATAGACGTGTGTAGGTGCAACAACGTTTTCATCATGGTACCTGCGCACATCTACATAGGGCATTGCATTTCTTTGCTGTGCTGGAAAATGTGTGTTCTTGCATGCGTTTCTGCACCACCAATGGTGTGAACAAGTCCTAAGGGCCGGTTCACACTATAGAAACAGTCTAGATGTGTTCCTGATGGGTTTTTTTCATGCCCTTTTGGCATGCATGTTTAGTGTGTTCCAGTACATTTTGGATGCGTTTTGGACACGTTGACATTGCATTTTTGTATCCCTTCCACTTATTTTTTTCTACTTTCTTTGTATTCAATGTAGTTAGGGACATGTGCGCTTTAGTACATTCAAGGACGTTTCAATGTGTTACAGTACAGTTCTGTGCAGAAACAATGCAGCGTGGTCAACTTTGTTTACAGCACCTGCAATGCATTGAAAATGCAAGCGCTGATGTGAACTATGACATTGACAACCATATAACCTTCTTTCTGTGCGTTTGTGATGCCGAAAAAGCAACTGAAACACATGTAGTGTGAACTGGCCCTAAAGGTTATTAGAGGTCAGGGAACGGGACTGACCAGGAATTGTGAATTCAATCAGACTAGTGGTGAGATACAATCAGCAATTGTATAATAATGTGAGATCTGAGCTGTAGCTGATAGAAAATGAGACACATTCACTTGATCAGTAAATAGATAGTTAAAGAGTGGGGCGGTGATCCATAGATTTGCATATGGGACAGGTGATGATGGGGTGGGGGAGGGGGTCAAGTTGTATAAGGAGACAGATTTAAAAGAGAAAAAAGTTACAATGAAATATACACGGCATGAAACTTGCACATTTCCTAATTGGCAAAAGAACAGTACGCAGGTAACATTCATCCACTTTCTAGTCATTAGGCAAAATCATAATTGATTGATCAATATTCCTGGCACTGACACAACCCAGAAAATTGATCTCTATTTTTTGGGATGTAGCCATGACTGGGATTAGAACCCATGACCCAAGTGCTGTAAGTTCTGAGCTCTAACCACTAAACCACTGTGGGAGACACAGTTTGAGCTATAATGTAGAATAGTTACATTGTTTAAAAATGATAACGCGAGCGCTGGTCACTGATATAGACTAGTAAAATGGTATTACACAAGATAAATATAACCACGAACAGTAGTGCATGAACTCGTGAAAGGTCATCCACCCCTGTGACAGTGTACTACATTATTAAGCACCTTTCTGGCTCCTGTGGCTGAGCTAATTCCTCCCCAGGACCATTTGGACACCCACCCTGATGGATGGATGGAGCTGGATGACTAACCCATAGCTGCCAGCATACCGCTGCACCCCCAGATGTGTGATGTGTATAACCCATGCACATTAATACTTTTGTTCTGGTGAGTGTAGACCAGTCCCAAGGGTGGTTTACTTTTCATGAGTTCATGCACTACTGTCCATCACGGAGAGACCACACGTGCCATTCATAGGCACTCTCTGAGTTGGTACTCTCACACGAAGGACATTCCATTATTCAGGAATGATTATATGAACTTATTTTAGCATGATTTACCAGTTTACATCATTATTGCAATTCTTTGCACTTTTTGGTTTTTACATGCGTTCATTATTGATCACATGCATTTATAGCGCTGCACTTGTCTTTAACATAGAATAGTTATGTGATTAAAGAGAATAAAGATATATAATTATATTGGGAAATTAGAAGTATATAAATTATTTGAGATATAAGTGTGAAAATGTTTAACATTTGCATACAGAATGTATGACATTCATTAGTAAATGCATTAGTTTCCTGATCATTTTGGAGAAACAGCAAAAAAAATAAATAAAAAAAAATAGGAAATTCTAATACAGGTGTACTATTTATTACATTCTAAGGATTTAGCGAACATATCCGGTATTGGACCTAAAAATGTGCTAGATGGGATACCACATTTACTAATAGCAAAGTAGTCAGTAGACGCTCGTTAATGAGCTTGCTAGACGCTGGTCAGATGACTGATTGATCGACCTGAGTCTGCCTGAATGGTCAGTCTCTGCTAGTACACTCACATCTTAGTGAGTCAAGGCCATTGTGTCCATGGAAGATTTATTTTTTTTCCACAAGTTTCTGGAAAATGACAAAAACTTTTTTTTCTTTATTTTTTTTTACACAAAGTTGTCATTTAAATGATTTATTTCTTGCACAAGCCATGGGTATATGTGCAATTACACCCCAAAATACATTCTGCTACTTCTACCGAGTATGAGGATACCACACATGTGACACTTTTTGGGAGCCTAGCCACATACAGGAGTCTGAAATCCAATGACCACTTTGAAAGCCTGAAGATGCGTAACTTCTTCATTTCACTTCCCCACTACATATCACAGTTTCGGAGGCCCTGAAATGCCAGGATAAACACCCCCCCCCCCCCCCCCCATGACCCATTTTTGGAAAGTAGACACTCCAAGGAATTTAAAAAGAGGCATGGTAAGTATTTTGCAGATCTCATTTTTTCTCACAAGGTTTTGAAATATAAAAAAGAAAATAAAAAATATGTTTTTGTTTTCTTTCTTCATTTTCCAAAAACTTGTGGCAATAAATGAGATCTGCAAAATACTTACCATGCTTCTTATCAAATTCCTTTGGGTGTCTACTTTCCAAAAATTGGTCATTTGGGGGGGTTTGGTGCTATTCTGGCATTCCAGGGCCTCCAAAACTGTGATAGGTAGTCAGGAAGTGTAATGAGGAAATAAAGCCCTTTAAAAGCCTAAAGGTGCTTATTGGATTTTGGGGTCCTGTACTTGGCTAGACTGCCAAAATGTCTCTCACCTGTGGTACCCCCATACTTGGGAGAAGTAGCAGATTGTATTTTGGGGAGTAATTCTACATATACATATGGCTTGTGTGAGCAATAAATTATTTAAATGACAATTTTGTGTAATTTTTTTTTTTGTCATTTTCCAAAAACTTGTGGTAAAAAAATAAATTCTTCTATTGATTCAACATGCCTCTCAGCAAATAGTTTGGGGTGTCTACTTTCCAAAAAGGGGTCATTTTGAGGGGTGGGGGAATTTTATGCCCAGCATTAGACGTTTATGCCACACATCACTCACTCTTCTAACCACCTGAAGACCAAGCCTTTTCTGACACTTTTTGTTCACATTAAAGAAAATCAGTATTTCTGCTAGGAAATTAAAGTAAATCCTCAAACATTATATATTTTTTTAGAGCAGACACCCTAGTAAATAAAATGGTGGGTGGTGCAATTTTTTATCTCACATATTACTTACACAGCGATTTTTCAAATGTAATTTTTTTGAAAAATATACACTTTTTTTAATGTTAATGCACAAAAACACAATATATTGGCCAATTATTTGGTATGATATAAAAGATGATGCTATGCTGAGTAAATGGATACCAAACATGACATGCTTTAAAATTACGCATGTCCTGTGCAATGGCGACAAACTGCATACATTTTAAATATCTATAGGCAACGCTTTAAAAGCCTTTACAAGCTACCATTTTAGATTTACAGAGGAGGTCTAGAGCTATAATTACTGCCCTTGATCTGACGTTCGTGGCGATACCTCACATGCATGGTGCAATCGCTGTTTCCATACTGCCACAGGGTCAACGCTCACGACCGCAGGTGTGCGGATGGACTTCTAAGAGATGGCCGCCATCGGCACTAATGCGCATGTGCGCACGTCTATTGGTCGTCCTGATTACCAGTGTCCATGTAATCAGACCATATGGAGCAATATATTTTTTGGGCTTCTAAAAAATGGCCACCGTCGGCACTAATGCACATGCGCGCACGTCAGGTGGCCGCCACGATTGCCAATGCGCATGCGCGAACCGTAATAACGGCGCTGTCGCATTGCGGTGCACATTTGGCGCTTTTTTCACTATTTAAACACCTCACCTACCATTGGCACATCCCCTCTGATGATGTGTTTTTACACGATACGCATTAGGGAAGTGCCAATCTCTCTTGTACATGTACCTCTGGTTTAGCCATACAAGAGCAGCTGAACCAATACTGTAAGTTTATTTCTGATTGCTTATACTTTATTAAACGTTATCACACTATTTGAGGCCTCTTTTCCACGGGCTCTTTATTTCTGGGGAGCCTGTAACTTTGAAGGTCCTGTAGCTGAGGGCCGTGCACATTAAGATAACATCTGCAAGTGACATCTCTGGATCTATGAGACATCTCCTCCATGGACGGATGACATCTAGTGGTCGCCCTATAGATGACACCCGCTTACTCCATTAATTCAGTGGCTGGATACATCTTCTGCATGGACAGATGACATCTAGTGGTGGCCCTACAGATGACACCTCTCTGTTCCAGTGACACAGCAGCTGAGTACCAGGGGCAGGTCTTAAATGCCCCATGCGCTATTTATGCGCTATCTGGTTAGTGCATGATTTGACTATTCTTATCACCACGAAAAGTCACTACTTATGTCTTTGGCATATCAGAGACTGTATGCACACTTCACCACAGCACTTTTGATGAACTCTCGCCGGCATTCTATTAATCCACTGACATCAAGTCATTTGTGTTTGTCATATTTTTATATATAAAGTCACCATTCATGTAACGCTGCACTTTTATTCTTTTAACATTTACTGTGGAGGTTCCCGAGGTGCCTTTTTTTGTTGCCAGCAGCTACCATATTTTATGCACTGCGCTCGATTTTTTTATACATAAGTTTTATTTTTTTTTTTTTTGTTCCACAAAGTTTATTGAGAAAAATTCAAAACATATAAATGGTATAAATTGTACAATGTAATACAATGTGCCAAAGAAAAACGCGGTAAAACACAAATCGCACATGCCAAACAATAAGAAATACGCAGGCGAACAAAATAATAAAGCCATCTCATGTCACCTGTAACAATAATGAAGTTGAACTTGGAAAAGAAAAACACGAGAACACAGCAAAAAAAAAAAAAAAAAGGCAAACACCAATCATAATCACCACATAGCATACAAAATATCACCAAACGAGCAGGATCATTTATTTGCACCCCCATATATCTTTTATCGTAGAGTAGCAGAGTAGGGGGGAAGGGGATAAAGCTAAAGGTGCTGGGCTTCTGGTGCAAGGAAGAAGTTGCGAAAATATAGAAAGCTCGGTGTTATCCATGAGGAGCAGCAAAGGTACCACTCAAAGGTAGCCAACGCAGATGAAAATAACTCCGTGGAATGGGAGAGGCACATGTGCAAGTGTAATCCGGGTGTGAGATTAGGTTGCCTATGGACAGAGGAATAAACATATATGTAGAGGGAAAAAAAAAGGGAAAAAATTAAGTGGAGAAGATGTGAAAAACAGCAAAGACAGTAATGGCAGGTACAGGGCACAATGAGGAAGGAGTCGGGAGAAAAGAAAAAATAAAAAATGGTGAGAAGCTGGAAAGCCAAAGAAGGAAGAAAAAAAGCGTAGAAAAGAGAAAAAAAAAAAAAAGGGGGGGTAAGGGTCAAAGGGGAAGGAGACTAAGGGGGGGGGGGCGGTATGGATAGACATGTCATATAGGTGGAAGCTCCAAGGACAGAGCTGGTGTGCTCATCCCCTAGGGGATAGAGACGTAAAGCAGACAATCGGGCACCAGGGAAAAGGAGTGTCTCACTACCTGATCAGTGAAAGGGATATAATAGAAAAGTGTTATCGACAGCCTAGCAAGGGTCGAGGAGTCAATACAATACAGAGTGTAATACAAAGCCACAGGTCTGGCTCAGAGTCAGGTAGAAAGACCCATGATGGAGTGGTATTCGTGGGTCGTTCTGAAGTGAATCCAACACGACCAAGTATGGGAGAATTTAGTCGGGTTATCTTGGGAGGAAGCAATCAGCTCCTCCATCTCTGCAATTTTTCCTAGACGAGTGAACCAATCTTTTATTGAGGGGGGTTGAGTAGATCTCCAAAGCACAGGAAGACAGAGTCTAGCAGCATTAATCATATGCATAGCTAACGATCGGAAGTATAGACGTTTGGGGAGCGGTGTATGGTGGAGGAGAAATTGGGCCGGGGAGAAATCGAGAGGTAAAGTGGACACTGACGAGGTTATACGGTGGACTTCCTGCCAGAAGGGCAGGACGATAGGACAGGACCACCAAATATGGAGAAGGGACCCATCAGGTGCTCCACATCTCCAACAATTATTGGGTAGAGAAGGGTTAAAACGATGAGTTCTGGAAGGGGTAATGTACCAACGGGATGCTAGCTTGTATCCGTTTTCTTGGGTCGATACATTCAGCGAACATTTGTGGGAGTATGTAAAAATTTGGTCCCAATCTGAGGAAGAAAAATCTATATCAAGGTCTCTCCTCCAAGCTCGGCAAGCGGGGAGCGAGTTAGGATTCCCATCACCGGTGAGAAGGAGGTACATGGATGAGATTAGATGCCGCTGGGGTTCAGCCTTAGAACAAATTGATTCAAAGGGGGTGAGAGGACGAGTCAATTTGTGGCGGTGAGCAGAGGATGTGAGAAAATGCCTGATTTGAAGGTAGGCCCAAAAGGGGAAGGTACGATCTTTCATGGTGCTCGCCAAAGAGGAGTAGGATTTCAATTGGCCTTTATGAAAAAAGTGTTCCGCTTTCACCTGGTCATACGGCCAATGTTCCGACAGGAAGGCCTTGTGCATACCCGGAGGGAAGTCCGGGTTTAAGCAAAGGGAGGTTAAAGGGTTGGGGGCATCCGAGATGGAGGCCGACTTGCATGTCAAGCGGAAGATGCTCAAGGTAGGACCAATCAGTGGATGAGTGAGAAGGGCCTGGGGGGTATGTTTCGTCAAGAGCCACGGGATCGAAGCTATAGGAGAAGGAGAGAAGGAGTTTTCGAGATGCACCCAGTCTTTGGTAGTCGAATGAATATTCCAATCTATAATTCTGCAAAGATGGCAGGCCCAATGATATTGCCTGAGGTCTGGGAGCCCAATCCCACCCCTGGATTTGGGGAGAACCAATTGGCAGAAAGATATGCGCGGACGCTTGTGGTTCCAAAGGAAGAAGGAGCACATTCTCCTACATGAAGCGAAAAAGGCGGGTGGCAATTGGATAGGTAAGGTTTGAAATAAATAGAGGAGGCGGGGGAGAATGTTCATTTTTAATATAGCAGCCTTGCCGAACCAGGAAAAGCATGGTCGATGCCATTTAGTGAGATCTTCGTGAATGGATTTAAGTGCTGGGATAAAGTTTTTTACGTAAAGGTCAGAGAGGTCGCACGTAAGCTGAATGCCCAGGTAAGTGAGAGTCTCACTGTCCCATCTAAACGGGAACTGCGATCGGCAAAATGAGACTACATCAGAAGGGAGGGTGACATTGAGGGCGTATGACTTTGAATGGTTGATTCTAAGGTTCGACATGTATTGAAAAAGTGAGAAATCTTTAAGCAAATTGGGCAAGGTGGTCCGAGGTTCCGTTAGAAACAGCAAAATGTCATCCGCATAGGCGGCGAGTTTATACTCTTGAGCCGGTGCGGAAACGCCCTTAATATCTGGGTTGGAACGGAGTTTACGCAGCAGTGGCTCTAATGATAGCACAAAGAGGAGAGGAGAAAGGGGGCAGCCCTGGCGCATGCCGTTGCCGAGAGAGAAATGGTTCGATAAATGGCCATTCACCCGAACCTGTGCCATGGGTCCAGAATACAAGGTCATGATGAAATTAAGCATGTGTTCTCTCAAACCAATCGCCTGAAGGGTTGCCCTCAAATAATCCCAGGACACTCTGTCAAAGGCCTTCTCAGCGTCCAAAGAGAGAAGGAACCCAGGATTCTTTGATGTGCGAAGCCAATGGATAAGGTTGAGGGCCTTGATAGTATTGTCTCTCGCTTCCCTGCCAGGGATGAAACCCACTTGATCGAGGTTAATCAAAGAAGGGAGTAAGGGGAGGAGACGGTTGGCCAGAATTTTAGCATAAAGTTTCACGTCTACATTCAGAAGGGAGA
Source organism: Staurois parvus (assembly GCF_062004578.1). Lineage (NCBI taxonomy): Eukaryota > Metazoa > Chordata > Amphibia > Anura > Ranidae > Staurois > Staurois parvus. The sequence continues at coordinate 5,200,781 of NW_028317807.1, forward strand.
TGGGCCTATAATTGGAAACCAAAGTTGCATCCTTATCTCCTTTGGGTATGACAGTGATGTGCGCGTCTAGAAGGCGATGACACGGCACAGGGAGTGAAGAGAAAGTGTTGAAAGCCGAGAGGAAGGGGTTGGACAAGACGGGTAAAAACTCCTTGTAATATACTGCAGACAGGCCATCAGGGCCCGGGCTTTTACCAGACTTCATTTGTTTGACGGCCCGCGACAGTTCCTCTGCCGTGATATTTTGCTCCAGTTCCAGGGCGGATGTCTCAGAAAGTGCAGAAGGGCTATAAAGATGAAGAAAGTCCGAGATCACCGTGGCTCTGAGTTTGTTGGTTTCAGGTGGGGGACGTTCCGGAGGGAGGTTATATAATGTCTTTTAATACTGCTCAAAATGAGAAGTAATGTCAGCATTAGTGGTGGCAAAAGAACCGTCTGGACCCCTGATTTTGTGGATTGTTAAGCTCGACTTTTTCGTTTGAAGGGATCTGGCGAGGAATCTCCCGCTTTTGTTCGCAAACTCATAAAATAATTTTTGAGACAAGACATATATACGTTTAGCCACCTTGCCCAGTTCGGTCAAAAGCTGCGTGCGAGTGTTTGTGAGTTCAGTCAAGGTAGAAGCCACTTGACTGTGTTTGTGAACTCTTTCCAAAAACTGGATGCGCTCCATAAGTTGTCGCAAATGTGCTTGTCTCTCCCTTTTACGCTTCGTAGCCATAGCTATGAGAACCCCGTGAATTACGCATTTATGTGCCTCCCATTGCGTCAAGGAGGAGGTATCTGAAGTCTGGTTGGTCGCAAAGTAATCTACCAATTGGGAGCGGATCTCGGCTTCGTTTGTTGGGTCGGAAAGAAGAGATGCGTCCAATCTCCAAATCTTAGAGCGGGAGTGTTTTTCAGGAAAACGCAACGTCATGGTTATGGGATGGTGATCCGATAGGACCATTGGTTCAATGGAGGTGTCATGAAGAAATGGCAGATCCACTTGCGAGAGAAAAATGTAGTCAATTCTGGAGTACTTATTGTGTGGAGGAGAAAAGAACGTATAATCTTTAACGTTCGGGTGTAGGATTCGCCAAGAATCGTGAAGTTGTAAATCCTGGAGTTGTGTGCGGATCTGTCTTAGGGATTTGTATGGTAAAAATGAACTGCCCGAGGAGGATAAGTTTTATAACTATTTTTGGTTTTTAAATTTTTTGATTTTTTTGGGGGGGATTTGTACTTTTACATTTTTTTTTTTTAACTTTTTTTTTTCAAACTTTAAACATTTTTAAAACAGCTGGTAGGGTCTCTCCAAATGCGATAGCCAGTTTCCTGACTACCTAACATCTTTCGAGACCCTGTGTATATGTGCCCTGAACTGTGCCGTGCTGTACCCTATACTAATAGTCCACTAGTGTATGGTAGAGGCGGAAGCAGGGCTTGACGTAGAGGCCAGGACAGGAGGGATAACAATAGCGGCTGTCACGCCTAATTCCATGTTTGCTGCAGACACAACATCTTTTTTGGGGTCTTCTTTGGGTTGGGGTACCAGGAATGGTATCGGGAAAATGTCTCTCATGCAGATGGCTAACTGCATCTGGGATGGGGGTTTGGGGCGCAGCACCTTCTGGATACAAAAGGGCCCTGTTGATCTCTAACTGGAAATTTAGGTATGATCCACTATGTCCAGTTGCTTTATAGAGAACAAAAGCGTTATATACAGCCAATTGAAATAAATAAACCGACACTTTTATGTACCAGCGTCTGGCTTTTCGGGAAACTAAGTACGGCTTCATCATCTGTTCGTTGAAGTCCACCCCTCCCATGTTAAGGTTATAATCGTGGACACAGAGGGGCTTCTCAACAACACCAGCTGCCGTGGCAATTTGGACGGTCGTATCTGCGTGAATGGAAGACAGGAGGTAAACATCCCGTTTGTCCTTCCACTTCACTGCGAGCAATTCTTCGTTTCTCAAGCAGGCTTTGTCCCCCTTTCTAAGACGGGTATTTACAAGCCGTTGGGGGAAGCCCCGGCGATTAGATCGCGCAGTGCCACATGCGCAAATTCCCAGACTGAACAAATGTCTAAATAGTGGCACGCTTGAATAAAAATTGTCCACGTATAAGTGGTACCCCATATGGAAAAAGGATGACACCAAGTCCCAAACTATCTTGCCACTGCTCCCCATGTAGTCTGGGCATCCGGGAGGCTCCAAGTGAATATCTTTTCCCTCGTAAATCCGAAACTTACATGTATAGCCTGTTGCCCTCTCACAGGTCTTATACATCTTGATCCCATATCTGGCACGCTTGCTGAGGAGAAACTGTTTGATTAGAAGGCGGCCAGAATATTGAATGAGGGACTCATCGATGCAGATGTTTTTATGGGGAGTATACACATCTGCAAATTTTTGGTTAAAGTGATTTACGAGGGGCCGAATTTTGTGGAGCAGGTCAAATTCAGGGTCACCCCGAGGACGACTGAGTGTGTTGTCGTGGAAGTGCATAAAATGCATTATCGTCTCATATCTATGCCTGGCCATGGCAGCAGAGAACACGGACATGTGAACAAGCGGGTCTGTGGACCAGTACAACCGCAATTGATTTTTTTTATTAATGCCCATGTTGAGGGTTAGGCCCAAAAAAACTTTAAATTCGGAAACCGTAATGGGTTTCCATGCGAATGGTCTGGCAAGGTTTGAATTTGGGTTGGCGGCGATATATTGTCGTGCATATAAATTGCTTTGATCCACAATCAATGCATAAAGATCTTCTGTGAAAAACAGCTCAAAAAAATCAAGGGGAGTATTTAAATTTGCTGTTTCCACCTGAATTCCGGGTTGGGCAGTGAATGGGGGAAGTAAGTGTGCTGCAGAATTTGTGGGCTGCCAATCGGGATTTGCAAGCACATCCGGAAGGATACTAGGGGCTCTACTGGCCTGTCTGCGAATTCTTGGTGTCCGCGGGACACTACTTGTGCTCTCCACCGCACCAGCTTGTACTGCACTTATGGGACTCGCCACGTCACCAAGTGATACTGCAGTGCTGGTATGCATAAGACCAGGATGTACTAGGCCGCTGGAGCTCGCAAGTTCACCAAAAGGTAGTGCGGCACTAGTACTGGCACTCTGCTGCATATGAGAGTCATCATGCATTTGTACCACCTCAGCAACCTGGGAATGGGATCGGGTACACCTGATCTTAGCAGGGACCTCTTCCTCGTCGTCTGAGCTACCTGTCAGGGTGCCGCTGCTGTCTATAGGTTCATATTCTGAGTCTGATTCTGCCAGTGAGTATTCCCCTTCGCTCTCACTTGACATGCTCAGAATCCTATAGGCCTCTTCACTAAAGTACCTTTGCTTGGACATTTTGGCCACTAAATTTACAGGTACCTAGTGCGACTCACAGGAAAAAGAGCGCCTGGCTGTCAGGGACTGCTTGAACCGCTACAAAAAATTTACCGACAAATGCTAACAGAGATCAGGCCTGATTCTGTGAACACTGCGGTTTTGTGTGTAATATGTATCAAGTAACAGTTGTCTACTGACACTGCACTTGCTGGGGGAGAACGGGGGGGGGGGGCGTAGGGGCTAAATCCAGGTGCTGGCAGGTGTTGGGGCTGATCCCGCTAACGCTGCGTTTTTGGGGATACGATAGTAATGTGAACGCTGGTATAGCTCTGATCTGATCAAAGATATTGTTCCAATCAGACACTATACTAGCAATAGAGGTTTAGCGTGCAAGTAAGCATGTTCCTGGCAATCAAGGGGTCAAATGTGATTACTTGTGTACTAGCGGCAAACTGGCGCTATCTGGGAGGGGCGCTAACACTATCGGAAGTCACCAGTGACACTAATACAGTGATCAGTAAAAATCTGTTCACTGTAATCAATGACACTGGTGACAGGGCAGTGAAGGGGTTAACTGGGGGGGATCAAGGGGTTAAATGGGATTTATGGTGCACTAGCGGGCAAACTGGCGCTATCTGGGAGGGGCGCTAACACTATCAGAAGTCACCAGTGACACTAATACAGTGATCAGTAAAAATCTGTTCACTGTAATCAATGACACTGGTGACAGGGCAGTGAAGGGGTTAACTGGGGAGGGGTGGGGGGCGATCAAGGGGTTAAATGGGATTACTGGTGTACTGGCGGGCAAACTGGCGCTATCTGGGAGGGGCGCTAACACTATTGGAAGTCGCCAGCGACACTGATACAGTGATCAGTAAAAATCTGTTCACTGATCAAGGACACTGGTGACAGGGCAGTGAAGGGGTTAACTCGGGGGGGGGCGATCAAGGCGATAGAGGGGATTACTGGTGTATTAGCGGGCAATCTGGCGCTATCTGGGAGGGGCGTTAACACTATCGGAAGTCGCCAGCGACACTGATACAGTGATCAGTAAAAATCGGTTCACTGATCAGTGACACTGGTGACAGGGCAGTGAAGAGGTTAACTGGGGGAGGGCGATCAGGGGGTTAAATGTGTCCTAGAGTGTTCTAACTGTGGGTATGTGCTGTTTTACTCACAATTTGTATGTCTTCTTCTCTGTCTGGAACGGAATGTGTCCAGGCAGAGAAGAATGACATCATATCCTGTCCTGTGTAACTGTCAACACAGGACAGGATAGGACAGGGACCGATCATCCGATTTCAGCCAGACATCACTGGCTGAAATCGAATGAATGATCCCTCTGGGATCAAATGGTGTCACCCGCAGGTCGGCGGGAGCGCGCGCCCCCTGCCCACGAAAACTTCGGGAGCGCGGACCCCTTTTTAAAACGTGCTTTTGCGCCCCAGTGCCGCCCTGCACAAAAGGAGCGATATACTCATGTTTCCGCCAACAATCCTGTCCTGAATCTTCTCCATCTTCATTGGCTGGCACAAGATGACATCACTTCTGCGCATGCACAGGAGCTAGTCATTCTGACACACAGAGACTGGCCCGGAGCCATAGGCTGAGCTGTGCATGTGCAGATCAGGTTACAGAGCTGGAGAGGACATCGAGCAGGCAGGTAGGGGCATTTAACTGCTTGCCATCCAGCCACTGTGGAAAAACAGCCACAAGGTGGCACCGCTGGGCAAAATCACGTTTAAAACATGATATTGCAAAACAAGTAGGGGGTGTACACGAGTCACGCAACCGCCCTACCCGTGCTGCAATAAAACGGCCAGCGGTTTTTTCGCTTGTCTGGCCAACTTTGACCACCCACCTCTCTCTAACAACAGTGGCTGTTGTGTAAAGAACCAGGTTGACCACGCCCATGGGAAAACCACACTTTAGGCGAACAGGTCCTGCTGTCTATCCTCCGTAAAGGGGTACACCTTCTTCCCCGTTTTACAGTCGAGCGTGCACACGCAGACGGGACAGCAGTAAAGAGCTTTGTAGTATTTTGAGGGGGCGTTTACTAAAGAGGGAGAAGACACAATCTGGAGCCACTGAGTATGGCAACCACTCAGCTCCTTGTGTCCATTTCAAACCTTCACTCAACAAGCTGAAGTGAAAGGCTGATTGCTTACGATGCACAACTACTCCGGATCCTGTCTGCACCCATTTTAAGTAAATTCCGCTCGAGGTAGCCCAAAGGAGGACTGTCTACAAGCTCTCTTTAGCCCATTGCACAGTAAGTCCATGAACTTTACAAGCTGTATAACCACGGTAACCTACAGAAAAAATCTATATCTGCTCATATAGGAAAAACCAGAGTTAGGCTAACCGGTAACTCTTTTTTTCTTCGAGTCTTCCAGGACAGTCCCTTGAGACGTAGAGCTCCTCCCTCCAGGTCAGGAAACACGCCATCCCCCACGCCTTTAAAGGCGAGCCTCCATCCCCAGTTTTTATTCAAGAACTAGCGGAAGACACAAATATATATACATATAGATAACCCCATATACAACACTTGTACATTTGAAGGGTGGGAAATTGCGGCTGTCCTGGAAGACTCGAAGAAAAGGAGTTACCGGTAAGCCTAACTCTAGTTTTATCCTTACGTCTTCCAGGACAGCCCCTTGAGACAATAATAAAGAACTTACCCCTTAGGGCGGGCCCACTGCCTGGAGGACCCTGCATCCGAATGCCTGCTCCCTATTTGACAGGAGATCTAGGCAGTAATGCTTGGCGAAGGTAGAGAACTTTGACCAGGTGGCTGCCTTACAGATCTCCTCTGGCGAAGCCCCGGCCCTCTCTGCCCAAGAAGCCGCGAAGGATCTCGTCAAGTGGGCTTAAAGAAAGGGGGGAGGAATACCTCAAACTTTGTAAGACTCCCCGATAGCTAATCTAATCCATCTACCTATAGTGGATTTGGACGCTGCGGAACCCTTCTTTTGACCAGAAAACAAAACAAAAAGGGAATCTGACTTTCTAAATTCCCGGGATCTATCAAGATAAATCATAAGACTCCTCTTTACATCTAGCAAACTTAGCCTTTCTTCTTCCTTACCTTCAGGAGAAGAGTAAAAGGTCGGCAGGACTATATCCTGAGACCTGTGAAAGGAGGAGAATATTTTAGGGATAAAACCTGGATCCGTCTTGAGGACAACCCTGTCCTCAAAAACGGTCAGGTAAGGCTCCCTAATAGAAAGAGCTTGTAATTCACTCACTCCTAACAGGCACAGGTTGATTTACACATAAGAGGGATATGGGGAGCTGAGACAGGGGTCTCCCCTCCTCTCCTAAGTGATCTGGGTTCCATGGCCCCCCCCCACCCTAAGTGACTCCCGTCACAAACCCCAAAACACATTATATATTTTTCTAAAGCAGATGCCCTAGAGCAGAGGTGTCAAACTGGCAGCCCTCCAGCTGTTACAGACGGTTACAAGCATGACTCCAAAAAGGTAGCTCAAGCACAAGGGAATGAGAGCACTTGAATGTTTTTTTTTTTATTAATTTTTATTTTTACACTGTCACTTTAATTTCTTTTTATCAATTTTATTGCTGTCACAAGAAATGTAAATATCCCTTGTGACAACAAAAGGCATGTGACAGGTACTCTTTATGGAGGGTTCTGAGGTCAATAAGACCCCAAATCCCTCTTCTGCCCTTAAAAGTACCACCCACCTCTCTCTAACAACAGTGGCTGTTGTGTAAAGAACCAGGTTGACCACGCCCATGGGAAAACCACACTTTAGGCGAACAGGTCCTGCTGTATATCCTTCATAAAGGGGTACACCTTCTTCCCCGTTTTACAGTCGAGCGAGCACACACAGACGGGACAGCAGTAAAGAGCTTTGTAGTATTTTGAGGTGGCGTTTACTGAAAAGGGAGAAGACACAATCTGGAGCCACTGAGTATGGCAACCACTCAGCTCCTTGTGTGCATTTCAAACCTTTACTCAACAAGCTGAAGTGAAAAGCTGATTGCTTATGATGCACAACTACTCCGGATCCTGTCTGCACCCATTTTAAGTAAATTCCCCTCGAGGTAGCCCAAAGGAGGACTGTCTACAAGCTCTCTTTAGCCCAACGCACAGTAAATCCATGAACTTTTTTTCTGACAGGTACTCTTTAATGAAACATCTGATCTCTCCCCTGTGCTCCACTTAATTGAATCCAGTGCAGATCGCATTGCATTAGTCTTTCCCAGCCATAGTGGTATACTTGTCAGATATACAGACGCCCCCATCCACAGACCTGGCAGTGAAAGGGTTAAAAGGTGTCCAGTATGTCCCACACACTGAATCCATTGAACAAGCTATACAGGAATTTGAAGCACCTCAAATAATAACTAGCTTTTGAAGTAAGCCAGCTAGCCTGAAAACAAAACACAATTTGACCCTAAAAATATACATTACAAAGCAGAGGTTTTAGTTGTACACGTATGTGGAAGCTGCACTGCTTCCCAGCATCTTCTCCTGTGTCAGGCTATCCTCATGGTCAGCTTGGGATGAGGCTAGTCATTCTGGCATACAGAGACAGGCCCAGTGCTGTAAACTGAGCTAAGTATGTGCAGCTCAGGTAACAGGACAGGGAGCAGGCAGGGAGGGGCATTGAATGTGCAGGGGGTGGGGTGATGGTAAACACATCAGGATTACCAGCCCCTTCCTTTCTAGAATGAAGACAGTGAGCAATCGCTGCTGTGTTTATTCATCACTGAAGCATAGTTTTTACTTTTCTATGCTTCTGTTTATAAATAAATAGAAAGCAGAAGCTTCCTAATTATCTGCGGTGCACCTGAAGCTGCAGAGAAAAAAAAGTAAAGACTCCATCCTCAGTCCCTTTTTCTGTGTCTCAAAAAAGATTTTGGTGGTCTATTTGGACCCCTGATATTTATTTCAGGTACTTATATAGCGCCATCAATTTATGCAGCGCTTTACATATATATTGTACATTCACATCAGTCCCTAACCCTCAAGGGGCGTACAATCTAAGATCCCTAACTTACATTCATACATACACATACATACTAGGGACAATTTAGACAGGAGCCAATTAACCTAGCAGCATGTCTTTGGAGTGTGGGAGGAAATCGGAACACCCGGAGGAAACCAACGCAGGCACAGGGAGAACATGCAAACTCCTGGCAGGAGGTGCCGTGGCTCGGATTCCAACCAACGACCCTAGTACTGGCCAGGTGGAAGTGCTAACCATTTAGCCACTGTGCTGCCCACTGATATCTTGCCAAAGATCCCCCAACAGGGCTGTAATAATAACATTGCAACACAAAAAAAAAATGGCCTTATTCACAGGGGGCATCCCACAGCAAATACCCATGAGAAGCTGTTTTAACCTGCTTGGGGATGTACAGATGTTCCATTCAGGCAGTCCGACTGCTATCCCAATGGACATCCATGAGGGATCCATAATAGATAAAACAAGTAATAAATCAAATAACAATAATAGATAATACATAAAATATTGACTGTATCAATAAACATTATAGGTAAAATACAAAAAAAATGGAGAAAACAATAAAAGATAATAATAAACAATCTTAATAATAAAATATTAAAAACGTATATAATCAATAAACGAAGGCAATAATAAATAACAGATATAATAGTAATAAAATAGTAATCAATACTATATTAATAGATATCAATAATAATAAAATGATAAATAAAAGTCAATAATAACACCAGATATAATCAATAATAATAGATAATAAATAAAATAATAGCAATAATAAATAATCAATGCAATAAATATTGATCAATAAGCTAGATATAGATTATGTCTACATGCAATATTGTTAATTTATTTTTATGCTTTATAATAAAAAAAATAATAGGTATAAATATATTCAATAATAAAAATACATTAAATCAAAAATAAAATAACAATACCAGATCTCATCAATGATAATAACCAATAAAATTATAGCAATATCAGTTAATCAATAAACAATAATAAAATATTAGCTACAGATAAAATCAATAATAGTATTGATAAAATAAAATAATCATAAGTATAATCAATATTATTATTATTTATATCTTATCATTTTATGTATTGTTTCATCTCTATTTCTTGTTTAAATCTATATTGTTATTTTATGTTTTATATAAATAGCATTTATCGCTATAATCAATATTAATAAACAATAAATATAATAGTATTACATATAATGAAGAATAATAGATATAAATAATAATCATCCCCATAGAAATCAAACAATAATAATAGTCCATCAAATATTAGCAGTAGATAGAATCGCTAATAACAGACAATAATAATTCCCCCCAATCACAGATAGAAGAATTATCGGAGATAGAAGGGGATTTCTTACCGGGCTCCCCGCTCCTGGCTCCGGTAGCTCTGGTTCCCCTTCCTCCCCTCAGCCCGACGCTCAGAGGACGGTCCTGTGTCCGGATATCGGGGGTCCATCCAGCGGTAGAAGTCCTCTTCTTGCCTAAGCTGGACATGCTGGGACTTGGAGTACTTGTGAGGGGCTCACGCTTGTCATCTGAGATGGGAGAGATGTGATTGGACGGCACACACGACAAGGAAACTTTCCGTCGTCCCGCCCACTGAACAGAAATCCCGTCCATTGGTGGAGAGGGATCTGTTCTGAGGGAGAAATAAAAGACGGCGTCTGTCACCATGACAACAAGTGGGTGTGCCTATTATGGGAGTCCGCCCCTGTCAGTGATTTCTCTGGGAGTTGCTTTCCTCGTTGTTAGACATCCGGTGAGTGACGGTGACTCTGGAACTGAATTTACATTTCTTGGTAATGGCCGGGGGTGTGTCCCTCCTCCCAACTCCTCCCGCTCTCTGTTCTGCGTCCTCCTCTCAGCTCCGCCCGGCTCTGAATGACAAGGAGGTCCTGTGTGCGCAGTTGTGTCACTCCTCCCCCCAATGTCACTCACACTGTCAGGGGTGTGTCGCTCCTCCGGACTCCTCCCGCTCTCCGTTCTGCTTCCTCCTCTCAGCTCCGCATGACATGGAGGGCCTGTGTGCTGTGGTGTCTCAGCTAGGACTCCGCCCCTTTCTCGATGTGGGCGTGGCTTAACCCCGTTCCCGGAAGTGCTGTGAGGGTGGGAGGTTACCAGACAGGGGACTTGCTGTGCTTATATCTCGAACAGAGCCTCGGCCAGAGAGATGAGATCTGTCTTCATGGGGTGAGGAGAAGCTCGGTGGGTGGACTGCAAATCTCAGCATGGACCGCAGGGGGACTGAGAGACACAAGGGGGCCAGATTGACAGGGAGACCGGTGTAGAGGTAATCTGTGTATCCCACAAATGGGGGCTGTTCCATGCCAAATTCTCTGGGGGAGGGGTGTCACAGTGACATGAAGGGATGGTGTCAGTGACATATGGTGGGGGATGAGTGTCAGAGACATGGGGGGGAGCAGTCTGCAGCAGCATCGGACAGTAACATGGGGGGGGAGCAGTGTCAGTGATATGAAGGGATGGTGTGGGGGTGAGAACAGTCTGCAGCGATATATGGCAATATCAGACAGTGTCAGTGTAGTGACATGGGGGGGCAGTGTCAGTGACATGGGGATGACAGTGTGAGTGACACTGCCCCCCAATGTCACTGTCCTTCCCATGTCATGACCCCCCCCCCCACATGTCACTGCCCGCACATTTTACGGCCTCTGTCACTGTCCTCCCCATGTCACTGACCCCCCCACATGTCACTGTCCCCCCCCATGTCACTGTCCTCCCCATGTCAGGCCCCACACATGTCCCTAACCTCCCACATGTCACTGCCCGCCCAATGTCAGCCCCCCCATGTCACTCATCCCATGTCAGTGCTCCCCCATGTCACCGTCCTCTTCCCATGTCACGGCCCCCCCATGTCACCGTCCTCTCCATGTCACTGCCCCCCCCCACACGTCACAGTCCTCCTCATGTCACTATCCTCCCTATGTCACTGCCCCCCCCCATGTCACTGTCCTCCCCATGTCAGGCCCCACACATGTCCCTAACCTCCCACATGTCACTGCCTGCCCAATGTCAGCCCCCCCCATGTCACTCATCCCCCCATGTCGGTGCTCCCCCATGTCACCATCCTCTTCCCATGTCACGGCCCCCCCATGTCACCGCCCCCCCCACGTCACTGTCCTCATGTCACTACCCACATGTCACTGCCCCCCAACATGTGACTGTCCTCCCATGTCCCTGCCCCCAAACATGTCACTGTCCTCCCATGTCCCTGCCCCCCCACATGTCACTGTCCTCCCATGTCACTGCCCCCCCACATGTCACTGTCTTACCATGTCACTGCCCCCCCACGTCACTGTCCCCAAACATGTCACTGTCCCCAAACATGTCACTGTCCTCTCATGTCACTGCCCCCCCACATGTCACTGTCTTACCATGTCACTGCCCCCAAACATGTCACTGCCCCCCCACGTCATTGTCCTCCCATGTCACTGCCCCCAAACATGTCACTGTCCTCTCATGTCACTGCCCCCCCCCCCCACATTTCACTGTCCTCCCATCTCACTGCCCCCCCACGTCACTGTCCTCCCATCTCACTGACCACCCCACATGTCACTGCCCCCCCCCCCCGCATTTGACAGTCCTCCCCATGTCATTGGCCCCCCCATGTCACTGTCCTCTCTCTGATCCATTATGCTCCCCAATACACAGCTTCGATCCATCTTGCGGGAGTGTCGGCGGCTAGTGATCCGTGGAATCAGCCTCAGCGGTGCAGCCTGTAAGGGGTTAACTGTGGCAGTTCTGTGCTAAAGTTGGCGATCGGCTTCTTCTGTCTGAAACCGGAACATGCCCAGTTGCTTCAGGGGAGATATTTCTTCATGGGATACACGTCTTGCCGCTGCTTCTACAAGGACCCCCCCCTCCCCCCACAGTGGCAGGGTGGACTGGCCATAGAGGGATTACTTTGACGCAGTTGGCCAGCTTAAGCATGTATTGCAATATGTGTGAACTAAATATCCCTATTTATTGCATAGTCTGCTTGAAAGGGTATATACCAGTGTGCAGAGGGTCCTTCAGAATTTCTAGTGTTAGTAGGGTAGCAGGCACACAGTGGCGGGGTACAGGGAGGGGTAGTTAGTAGGATAGCAGGCACACAGTGGCGGGGTACAGGGAGGGGTAGTTAGTAGGATAGCAGGCACAAAGTGGCGGGGTACAGGGAGGGGTAGTTAGTAGGGTAGCAGGCACACAGTGGCAGGGTACAGGGAGGGGTAGTTAGTAGGATAGCAGGCGTACAGGGAGGGGTACAGGGAGGGGTAGTTAGTAGGATAGCAGGCACACAGTGGAGGGGTAGTTAGTAGGATAGCAGGCACACAGTGGAGGGGTACTGGGAGGGGTAGTTAGTAGGATAGGATGTTAGGATGCCCAGATGGAGAGGGGCTCACCTACAGGCACAGGACCCTGTAAGATAATTTGGGACTTCTCCTGTCCCCTGAGAGAGGCCCACCTGTACAGCAGGGAAGGAGCGGCCCAGCTAGAAGGCCTGGTAGCAGTCACCGGCAGCACAGGAAGGGACCAAGTGAAGAAGCCTGCACCCTGCCAGTAAGGGAAGAGGAGCCCTCTGGAGGGAAGCTGGATTTGTTCTCTTACCCGGGACTGTACACTCTGCAGTGACAAGCATTGGATTCCCTGCCCAGTGATGCTCCCAGTACATGTGGATGAGGAGAGGAGTCCTCGGGGGCGGTCCTCGTGGACGCTGGCTAGCTCTCCAGAAGAGACATTTTTCTGTATAGACTTGTACATCATTGCTAAGGAATTTGCCTTCTGTTGCTGTTCCCTCGGCCATCCTATACGCCCCTCACCCCATCCAAGTTCTAAACCCTCTAATAAAACTTCAAAACGAAGCTCAAGGACTGGTCACTGCCTCCTGATGCAAGTCCGAATGGAAAATGTATGTTGCCGGGCTGTGCAGGACTATAGGGGGACCCAAATCTATTGCAACTCCTAAGAGGGTAGTGCTACATTATGTACAAGTCAGAATGTTGAAGCCCATTGCTGGGTATGAGCTGAAGAGAAGGACCTTTGTTCTATGCGTGGAAGCAGTGGTCTCTCTGCAATGGTCCAACACACAGGGCCCCTGCTGTGTCAGATACTGTATATGGCTCTGCAATCAGTGAAGCATGAGTGTCCTGCTGATTGGAGAGTACTGGTTCTGACTCAGCAGGGGGTGTGTCACACCCCAGGAGAGAGACCACTGCTTCCACCCACAGAGCAAAGGTCCTTTTATAGGACTGCTACTCCACTCAGGCCGTGGCAGCTTTGAAAGGAAATGGAATTGTAAGATTTTGCACACTTGTTTCTATGAATGTACTTTCCATCTTTTTAAACTGAATGTTCAGAACAGTGTGTGAGTTTGGGGACCCGCAACCACATGTCATATAGGGCCACAGCAGCTGTGTCCATGCAGCCGTGTGTCCCAATAGACTAAAATGGGACGCTGGCATGGGGATGGATGCAACACCTGTGCACCCTCATGCCTGTAAAAGACGGGAAATTGAGTAATTTACCTAAACCCCGGTCACATCGGGTGCGAGTTGCATGCCAGGCGACTTGCAAATCGTAGGCCAAGTCACAGCCTATTGTCTGCTATTAGAGCGGTCATATCGGTGCGGTTCTGACTTGGTCAGAGACGTATAGATTTCTACAGTACTACATGCACTACTTTTGGTGCGATTTACATTTTTATTTCAGACGTCTTGCAAATCGCAAAGAAATCAGCAGGTCATCCGACTTGCTGTAAGTCTTGCTGTAAGTCGCACAAATTCAAAATCTGCTTTTATGTGACCGGGGGGTGGGGGGGTTGGGTAAGGCCCCTTTCCACTAATGCACTTTTTCTGTGCTAAAACGCATCTCTCCAGCACAACAAAAGCACATGAAAATTATTCCCCTTTAACCACTTCAAGTCCGGACACTTTCACCCCCTTCCTGTCCAGGCCAATTTTCAGCTTTCAGCGCTATCACACTTTGAAATGACAATTGCGCAGTCATGCAACTCTGTACCCATATGAATTTTTTTGAGACAGATAAAACTTTATTTTGGTGGGATTTATTCATCACTTGGATTTTTTTATATATATAAATGAAAAAGTCCAAAAATTTTGAAAAAAAAAGAGTTTTTCTTATAAAATTTTGCAAATAATCTTTCTTTGTAAATCTTGGCCAAAATATATTCATCTATCTTTTTAGTTAAAAAATAATCCAAATTAGTTTATAACCAAAAATTATATTTTTTCTGCATTTTTTTTTTTTACATTTTTATTTTATTTTTTTATATTTTTATGGAGGTTTTTTTTAACATACTGTCACCCTAGCAGTACAGTGTCACCATAGTGACACAGTACCGTATTTTTCGCCGTATAAGACGCACCTGACCATAAGACGCACCTAGGTTTTAGAGGCAGAAAACAGGAAAAAGAAAATTCTGAACTAATGGACTGCAGACACAGTACAGGAGATGACCAGAGACTGCGGACAGCACAGGGATGACCAGAGACTGCGGACAGTACAGATGACTGCTGACCTGTGGGGAGTGGGTACCTGAATTTGACAGGTACCCGCTCTTACTTCCGCAGAGTTTTTGTTTGATCTTACCTGTTCCTTGATCCAGCCGCGTGCTGTCTTCCCGGCTTCTGTAATGGCGCATGACAGCCGGGTGCCCAGTGCGCATGAGCGAGAAGCACTTGCGCTTTGTGATTGGTCCGGCGGCTTCTGGGATCTGTCATGTGTCCCAGGTACCGCCTTACCATTCACAAAAAGCACCGCTTCTTGCGCATGCGCACTTGGCACCCGGCTGTCATGCCCAGTGCCCACACTACAGAAGCCGGGAAGACAGCGCGCCGCTGGATAGAGGAACAGGTAAGGTCCCGCTGCAGAGCTGAGCGGCCGGCCCGGTATTCTGACATGGCCGCGGTGGAAATACCGGACCGGCCGCTCCATATTCGCTCCATAAGACGCACTGACATTTCCCCCCCAGTTTTGGGGAAGAAAAAGTGCGTCTTATACGGCGAAAAATACGGTACTACTTGTGGGGGGGGTGATGAAGATTTTTTTTTCACACTGATTGCTTTTACAGCCAAAAAGGCTATAAAAGCAATAATTTCTCCTTCTCTCTGGCTGCATTCTTGCAGCCATTGATAAATACTGTGAGAGCTGTGATTGGTCACAGCTTGTCACATAAAAAAAAAGTGTGTGCATAAAAAAAAAGTCTTTTATTTGTTCAAAACTCTTTATAAAGTGCACTTTAACCACTTGAGCTCCTGAGGATTTACCCCCCTTAATGACCTGGCCTTTTTTTGCTGTTTGGCGCTGCACTAATTCAAATGATAATTGCGCGGTCACGCAATGCTGTACCCAAACAAAATTTTCGTCCTTTTTTTACACACAAATATAGCTTTCTTTTGGTGGTATTTTATCACCTGTGCACTTTTTATTTTTTGCGCTATAAACAAAAAAAACACGAAAATTTTGAAAAAAAACTATTTTCTACTTTCAGCTATAAAAAATATATTTTAAACTCAAAGTTAGTCATAAATTTAAGCCAAAATGTATTCTGCTATGTGTTTTTGGTAAAACAAATCCCAATAAGTGTATATTGATTGCTTTGTGTGAAAGTTATAGCGTCTACAAACTATGGTATAGATAATTTGAAATTTACACAGCTTTTACTTTCTGACCGCCCATGACATCTCTTGAGGTGCTAAAATACCAGGATAGAACAAACACCCCCAAATGACCCCTTTTCGGAAAGTAGACACCCTACGCTATCTGCTGAGAGACATATTGGGGTTTATTTACTAAAGCTGGAGAGTCCAAAATCAGACTCCCTTCTGCATAGAAACCAATCAGCTTCTAACCTCAGCTTGTTCAATGAAGCTTTGGCAATGAAACCTGGAAGCTGATTGGTTTCTATGCAGAAGTGAGTCTGATTTTGGACTCTCCAGCTTTAGTAAATAAACCCCATTGTGTCCATGGAAGATTTTTTTTTTCTTTTCCACAAGTTTCTGGAAAATGCCAAAAACCTTTTTTTCTTAATTTGTTTTTACACAAAGTTGTCATTTAAATGATTTATTTCTTGCACAAGCCATGGGTATATGTGGAATTACACCCCAAAATACATTCTGCTACTTCTACCGAGTATGAGGATACCACACATGTGACACTTTTTGGGAGCCTAGCCACATACAGGAGTCTGAAATCCAATGACCGCTTTGAAAGCCTGAAGGTGCGTAACTTCTTCATTTCACTTCCCCACTACCTATCACAGTTTTGGAGGCCCTGAAATGCCAGGATAACCCCCCCCCCCCCCCCAATGACCCCTTTTTGGAAAGTAGACACTCCAAGGAATTTAAAAAGAGGCATGGTAAATATTTTGCAGATCTCATTTTTTCTCACAAGGTTTTGAAATATAAAAAAGAAAAGAAAAAATGTTTTTGTTTTCTTTCTTCATTTTCCAAAAATGAGATCTGCAAAATACTTACCATGCTTCTTATCAAATTCCTTTGGGTGTCTACTTTCCAAAAATTGGTCATTTGGGGGGGGTTTGGTGCTATTCTGGCATTCCAGGGCCTCCGAAACTGTGATAGGTAGTCAGGAAGTGTAATGAGGAAATAAAGCCCTTTAAAAGCCTAAAGGTGCTTATTGGATTTTGGGGTCCTGTACTTGGCTAGACTGCCAAAATGTCTCTCACCTGTGCTACCCCCATACTTGGGAGAAGTAGCAGATTGTATTTTGGGGAGTAATTCCACATATACATATGGCTTGTGTGAGCAATAAATTATTTAAATGACAATTTTGTGTAATTTTGTTTTTTGTCATTTTCCAAAAACTTGTGGTAAAAAAATAAATTCTTCTATTGATTCAACATGCCTCTCAGCAAATAGTTTGGGGTGTCTACTTTCCAAAAAGGGGTCATTTTGAGGGGTGGGGGCATTTTATGCCCAGCATTAGAAGTTTATGCCACACATCACTCACTCTTCTAACCACCTGAAGACCAAGCCTTTTCTGACACTTTTTGTTCACATTAAAAAAAATCAGTATTTTTGCTAGGAAATTAAAGTGAACCCTCAAACATTATATATTTTTTTAGAGAAGACACCCTAGTAAATAAAATGGTGGGTGGTGCAATTTTTTATCTCACATATTACTTACACAGCGATTTTTCAAATGTAATTTTTTTGAAAAATATACACTTTTTTTAATGTTAATGCACAAAAACACAATATATTGGCCAATTATTTGGTATGATATAAAGGATGATGCTATGCTGAGTAAATAGATACCAAACATGACATGCTTTAAAATTACGCATGCCCTGTGCAATGGCGACAAACTGCATACATTTTAAATATCTATAGGCAACGCTTTAAAAGCCTTTACAAGCTACCATTTTAGATTTACAGAGGAGGTCTAGAGCTATAATTACTGCCCTTGATCTGACGTTCGTGGCGATCGCCAATGCGCATGCGCGAACCGTAATAACGGCGCTGCCGCATTGCGGTGCACATTTGGCGCTTTTTTCACTATTTAAACACCTCACCTGCCATTGGCACATCCCCTCTGATGATGTGTTTTTATACGATACGCGTTAGGGAAGTGCTAATCTCTCTTGTACATGTACCTCTGGTTTAGCCATTCAAGAGCAGCTGAACCAATACTGTAAGTTTATTTCTGATTGCTTATACTTTATTAAACGTTATCACACTATTTGAGGCCACTTTTCCACGGCCTCTTTATTTCTGGGGAGCCTGTAACTTTGAAGGTCCTGTAGCTGAGGGCCGTGCACATTAAGATAACATCTGCAAGTGACATCTCTGGATCTATGAGACATCTCCTCCATGGACGGATGACATCTAGTGGTCGCCCTATAGATGACACCCGCTTACTCCATTAATTCAGTGGCTGGATACATCTTCTGCACGGACAGATGACATCTAGTGGTGGCCCTACAGATGACACCTCTCTGTTCCAGTGACACAGCAGCTGAGTACCAGGGGCAGGTCTTAAATGCCCCATGCGCTATTTATGCGCTATCTGGTTAGTGCATGATTTGACTATTCTTATCACCACGAAAAGTCACTACTTATGTCTTTGGCATATCAGAGACTGTATGCACACTTCACCACAGCACTTTTGATGAACTCTCACCGGCATTCTATTAATCCACTGACATCAAGTCATTTGTGTTTGTCATATTTATATATATATAGTCACCATTCATGTAGCGCTGCACTTTTATTCTTTTAACATTTACTGTGGAGGTTCCCGAGGTGCCTTTTTTTTGTTGCCAGCAGCTACCATATTTTATGCACTGCGCTCGATTTTTTTTATACATAACTTTTATAACTATTTTTGGTTTTTAAATTTTTTTATTTTTTGGGGGGGGGGATTTGTACTTTTACATTTTATATTTTTTTTTTACTTTTTTTTCTTCAAACTTTTAACATTTTTAAAACAGCTGGTAGGGTCTCTCCAAATGCGATAGCCAGTTTCCTGACTACCTAACATCTTTCGAGACCCTGTGTATATGTGCCCTGAACTGTGCCGTGCTGTACCCTATACTAATAGTCCACTAGTGTATGGTAGAGGCGGAAGCAGGGCTTGACGCAGAGGCCAGGATGGCCAGGACAGGAGGGACAACAATAGCGGCTGTCACGCTTAATTCCACGTTTGCTGCAGACACGACATCTTTTTTGGGGTCTTCTTTGGGTTGGGGTACCAGGAATGGTATCGGGAAAATGTCTCTCATGCAGATGGCTAACTGCATCTGGGATGGGGGTTTGGGGCGCAGCACCTTCTGGATACAAAAGGGCCCTGTTGATCTCTAACTGGAAATTTAGGTATGATCCACTATGTCCAGTTGCTTTATAGAGAACAAAAGCGTTATATACAGCCAATTGAAATAAATAAACCGACACTTTTATGTACTAGCGTCTGGCTTTTCGGGAAACTAAGTACGGCTTCATCATCTGTTCGTTGAAGTCCACCCCTCCCATGTTAAGGTTATAATCGTGGACACAGAGGGGCTTCTCAACAACACCAGCTGCCGTGGCAATTTGGACGGTCGTATCTGCGTGAATGGAAGACAGGAGGTAAACATCCCGTTTGTCCTTCCACTTCACTGCGAGCAATTCTTCGTTTCTCAAGCAGGCTTTGTCCCCCTTTCTAAGACGGGTATTTACAAGCCGTTGGGGGAAGCCCCGGCGATTAGATCGCGCAGTGCCACATGCGCAAATTCCCAGACTGAACAAATGTCTAAATAGTGGCACGCTTGAATAAAAATTGTCCACGTATAAGTGGTACCCCATATGGAAAAAGGATGACACCAAGTCCCAAACTATCTTGCCACTGCTCCCCATGTAGTCTGGGCATCCGGGAGGCTCCAAGTGAATATCTTTTCCCTCGTAAATCCGAAACTTACATGTATAGCCTGTTGCCCTCTCACAGGTCTTATACATCTTGATCCCATATCTGGCACGCTTGCTGAGGAGAAATTGTTTGATTAGAAGGCGGCCAGAATATTGAATGAGGGACTCATCGATGCAGATGTTTTTATGGGGAGTATACACATCTGCAAATTTTTGGTTAAAGTGATTTACGAGGGGCCGAATTTTGTGGAGCCGGTCAAATTCAGGGTCACCCCGAGGACGACTGAGTGTGTTGTCGTGGAAGTGCATAAAATGCATTATCGTCTCATATCTATGCCTGGCCATGGCAGCAGAGAACACGGACATGTGAACAAGCGGGTCTGTGGACCAGTACAACCGCAATTGATTTTTTTTATTAATGCCCATGTTGAGGGTTAGGCCCAAAAAAACTTTAAATTCGGAAACCGTAATGGGTTTCCATGCGAATGGTCTGGCAAGGTTTGAATTTGGGTTGGCGGCGATATATTGTCGTGCATATAAATTGCTTTGATCCACAATCAATGCATAAAGATCTTCTGTGAAAAACAGCTCAAAAAAATAAAGGGGAGTATTTAAATTTGCTGTTTCCACCTGAATTCCAGGTTGGGCAGTGAATGGGGGAAGTAAGTGTGCTGCAGAATTTGTGGGCTGCCAATCGGGATTTGCAAGCACATCCGGAAGGATACTAGGGGCTCTACTGGCCTGTCTGCGAATTCTTGGTGGCCGCGGGACACTACTTGTGCTCTCCACCGCACCAGCTTGTACTGCACTTATGGGACTCGCCACGTCACCAAGTGATACTGCAGTGCTGGTATGCATAAGACCAGGATGTACTAGGCCGCTGGAGCTCGCAAGTTCACCAAAAGGTAGTGCGGCACTAGTACTGGCACTCTGCTGCATATGAGAGTCATCATGCATTTGTACCACCTCAGCAACCTGGGAATGGGATCGGGTACACCTGATCTTAGCAGGGACCTCTTCCTCGTCGTCTGAGCTACCTGTCAGGGTGCCGCTGCTCAGTGAGTCTTCCCCTTCGCTCTCACTTGACATGCTCAGAATCCTATAGGCCTCTTCACTAAAGTACCTTTGCTTGGACATTTTGGCCACTAAATTTACAGGTACCTAGTGCGACTCACAGGAAAAAGAGCGCCTGGCTGTCAGGGACTGCTTGAACCGCTACAAAAATTTTACCGACAAGTGCTAACAGAGATCAGGCCTGTTTCTGTGAACACTGCGGTTTTGTGTGTAATATGTATCAAGTGACAGTTATCTACTGACACTGCACTTGCTGGGGGAGAACGGGGGGGGGGGGCGTAGGGGCTAAATCCAGGTGCTGGCAGGTGTTGGGGCGGATCCCGCTAACGCTGCATTTTTGGGGATACTATAGTAATGTGAACGCTGGTATAGCTCTGATCTGATCAAAGATATTGTTCCAATCAGACACTATACTAGCAATAGAGGTTTAGCGTGCAAGTAAGCATGTTCCTGGCAATCAAGGGGTCAAATGTGATTACTTGCGTACTAGCGGCAAACTGGCGCTATCTGGGAGGGGCGCTAACACTATCGGAAGTCACCAGTGACACTAATACAGTGATCAGTAAAAATCTGTTCACTGCAATCAATGACACTGGTGACAGGGCAGTGAAGGAGTTAACTGGGGGGGGGGGGCGATCAAGGGGTTAAATGGGATTTCTGGTGCACTAGCGGGCAAACTGGCGCTATCTGGGAGGGGCGCTAACACTATCAGAAGTCACCAGTGACACTAATACAGTGATCAGTAAAAATCTGTTCACTGTAATCAATGACACTGGTGACAGGGCAGTGAAGGGGTTAACTGGGGAGGGGTGGGGGGTGATCAAGGGGTTAAATGGGATTACTGGTGTACTGGCGGGCAAACTGGCGCTATCTGGGAGGGGCGCTAACACTATTGGAAGTCGCCAGCGACACTGATACAGTGATCAGTAAAAATCTGTTCACTGATCAATGACACTGGTGACAGGGCAGTGAAGGGGTTAACTCGGGGGGGGAGGGGCGATCAAGGCAATAGACGGGATTACTGGTGTATTAGCGGGCAATCTGTCGCTATCTGGGAAGGGCGCTAACACTATCGGAAGTCGCCAGTGACACTGATACAGTGATCAGTAAAAATCGGTTCACTGATCAGTGACACTGGTGACAGGGCAGTGAAGAGGTTAACTGGGGGGGGGGCGATCAGAGGGTTAAATGTGTCCTAGAGTGTTCTAACTGTGGGTATGTGCTGTTTTACTCACAATTTGTATGTCTTCTTCTCTGTCTGGAACGGAATGTGTCCAGGCAGAGAAGAATGACATCATATCCTGTCCTGTGTAACTGTCAACACAGGACAGGATAGGACAGGGACCGATCATCCAATTTCAGCCAGACATCACTGGCTGAAATCGAATGATTGATCCCTCTGGGATCAAATGGTGTCACCCGCGGGTCGGCGGGAGCGCGTGCGCACGCCCCCTGCCCACGAAAACGTTGGGAGCGCGGACCCCTTTTTAAAACGTGCTTTTGCGCCCCAGTGCCGCCCTGCACAAAAGGAGCGATATACTCATGTTTCCGCCAACAATCCTGTCCTGAATCTTCTCCATCTTCATTGGCTGGCACGAGATGACATAACTTCTGCGCATGCACAGGAGCTAGTCATTCTGAAACACAGAGACTGGCCCGGAGCCATAGGCTGAGCTGTGCATGTGCAGATCAGGTTACAGAGCTGGAGAGGACATCGAGCAGGCAGGTAGGGGCATTTAACTGCTTGCCATCCAGCCACTGTGGAAAAATAGCCACAAGGTGGCACCGCTGGGCAAAATCACGTTTAAAACGTGATATTGCAAAACAAGTAGGGGGTGCGCACGAGGCACGCAACCGCCCTACCCGTGCTGCAATAAAACGGCCAGCGGTTTTTTCGCTTGTCTGGCCAACTTTGACCACCCACCTCTCTCTAACAACAGTGGCTGTTGTGTAAAGAACCAGGTTGACCACGCCCATGGGAAAACCACACTTTAGGCGAACAGGTCCTGCTGTCTATCCTCCGTAAAGGGGTACACCTTCTTCCCCGTTTTACAGTCGAGCGTGCACACGCAGACGGGACAGCAGTAAAGAGCTTTGTAGTATGTTGAGGGGGCGTTTACTAAAAAGGGAGAAGACACAATCTGGAGCTACTGAGTATGGCAACCACTCAGCTCCTTGTGTCCATTTCAAACCTTCACTCAACAAGCTGAAGTGAAAGGCTGATTGCTTACGATGCACAACTGCTCCGGATCCTGTCTGCACCCATTTTAAGTAAATTCCCCTCGAGGTAGCCCAAAGGAGGACTGTCTACAAGCTCTCTTTAGCCCATTGCACAGTAAGTCCATGGACTTTACAAGCTATATAACCACGGTAACCTACAGAAAAAATCTATATCTGCTCATATAGGAAAAACCAGAGTTAGGCTTACCGGTAACTCTTTTTCTTCGAGTCTTCCAGGACAGTTCCTTGAGACGTAGAGCTCCTCCCTCCAGGTCAGGAAACACGCCATCCCCCACGCCTTTAAAGGCGGGCCTCCAGGTCTCCATCCCCAGTTTTTATTCGAGAAGTAGCGGAAGACACAAATATATATACATATAGATAACCCCATATACAACACTTGTACATTTGAAGGGTGGGAAATTGCGGCTGTCCTGGAAGACTCGAAGAAAAGGAGTTACTGGTAAGCCTAACTCTGGTTTTCTCCTTACGTCTTCCAGGACAGCCCCTTGAGACGGTAATAAAAAACGTACCCCTTAGGGCGGGCCCACTGCCTGGAGTACCCTGCGTCCGAATGCCTGCTCCCTATTTGACAGGAGATCTAGGCGGTAATGCTTGGCGAAGGTAGAGAACTTTGACCAGGTGGCTGCCTTATAGATCTCCTCCGGCGAAGCCCCGGCCCTCTCTGCCCAAGAAGCCGCTAAGGATCTCGTCAAGTGGGCTTAAAGAAAGGGGGGAGGAATACCTAAAACTTTGTAAAACTCCCCGATAGCTAATCTAATCCATCTACCTATAGTGGATTTGGATGCTGCGGAACCCTTCTTTTGACCAGAAAACAAAACAAAAAGGGAATCTGACTTTCTAAATTCCCGGGATCTATCAAGATAAATCATAAGACTCCTCCTTACATCTAGCAAACTTAGCCTTTCTTCTTCCTTACCTTCAGGAGAAGAGTAAAAGGTCGGCAGGACTATATCCTGAGACCTGTGAAAGGAGGAGGAGGAGGATACTTTTAGGGATAAAACCTGGATCCGTCTTGAGGACAACCCTGTCCTCAAAAACGGTCAGGTAAGGCTCCCTAATAGAAAGAGCTTGTAATTCACTCACTCCTAACAGGCACAGGTTGATTTACACATAAGAGGGATATGGGGAGCTGAGACGGGTCTCCCCACCTCTCCTAAGTGAGCTGGGTTCCATGGCCCCCCCCCACCCTAAGTGACTCCCGTCACAAACCCCAAAACACATTCTATATTTTTCTAAAGCAGATGCCCTAGAGCAGAGGTGTCAAACTGGCAGCCTTCCAGCTGTTGCCAAACCACAAGTCCCATGAGGCATTGCAAGACTGACGGTTACAAGCATGACTCCAAAAAAGTACAGGCATGATGGGACTTGGAAGTTTGGCAACAGCTGGAGGGCCGCCAGTTTGACACCCCTGCTCTAGAAAATGAATTGACGGTTGTTGCAATTTTTTATGTCACACGATATTTGCGCAGCAGTTTTCAAATGCAATTTTTTGGGGAAAAAAATATATATTTTTGTTAATTTTAATGCAAAAACAATACATAACCCAATTTTTGGGGGCAAAATATAAAAGATGATGTTACACCAAGCAAATAGATACCAAACATGTCACGCTTTAAAATTTTGCATGTCTGTGCGACAAAGATGAAAATTTTACTGTCCATAGGCTAGAATTCGTGCCTGACATTCGCAGTGATACCTCACGTGTGGGACGATCACTGCCTGAGTGCGTGACTGATGAGTGCATTTGCCTTTGCGCACAAGCACAAGGGAATGAGAGCACTTGAATGTTTTTTTTTTTATCAATTTTTATTTTTGCACTGTCACTTTAATTTCTTTTTATCAATTTTATTGCTGTCACAAATGTAAATATCCCTTGTGACAACAAAAGGCATGTGACAGGTACTCTTTATGGAGGGTTCTGAGGTCAATAAGACCCCAAATCCCTCTTCTGCCCTTAAAAGTACCACCCACCTCTAACAACAGTGGCTGTTGTGTAAAGAACCAGGTTGACCACGCCCATGGGAAAACCACACTTTAGGCGAACAGGTCCTGCTGTCTATCCTTCATAAAGGGGTACACCTTCTTCCCCGTTTTACAGTCGAGCGAGCACACACAGACGGGACAGCAGTAAAGAGCTTTGTAGTATTTTGAGGGGGCGTTTACTGAAAAGGGAGAAGACAGAATCTGGAGCCACTGAGTATGGCAACCACTCAGCTCCTTGTGTCCATTTCAAACCTTTACTCAACAAGCTGAAGTGAAAAGCTGATTGCTTACGATGCACAACTACTCCGGATCCTGTCTGCACCCATTTTAAGTAAATTCCCCTCGAGGTAGCCCAAAGGAGGACTGTCTACAAGCTCTCTTTAGCCCAACGCACAGTAAATCCATGAACTTTTTTTCTGACAGGTACTCTTTAATGAAACATCTGATCTCTCCCCTGTGCTCCACTTAATGGAATCCAGTGCAGATTGCATTGCATTAGTCTTTCCCGGCCATAGTGGTATACTTGTCAGATATACAGACGCCCCCATCCACAGACCTGGCAGTGAAAGGGTTAAAAGGTGTCCAGTATGTCCCACACACTGAATCCATTGAACAAGCTATACAGGAATTTGAAGCACCTCAAATAATAACTAGCTTTTGAAGTAAGGTGCACATCGGAGAGCATTGCACAGTACAAACAAACTGAAATTTCCCAGCACGCTTAACAGCTAGCCTGAAAACAAAACACAATTTGACCCTAAAAATATACATTACAAAGCAGAGGTTTTAGTTGTACACGTATGTGGAAGCTGCACTGCTTCCCAGCATCTTCTCCTGTGTCAGGCTATCCTCATGGTCAGCTTGGGATGAGGCTAGTCATTCTGGCATACAGAGACAGGCCCAGTGCTGTAAACTGAGCTAAGTATGTGCAGCTCAGGTAACAGGACAGGGAGCAGGCAGGGAGGGGCATTGCATATGAATGTGCAGGGGGTGGGGTGATGGTAAACACATCAGGATTACCAGCCCCTTCCTTTCTAGAATGAAGACAGTGAGCAATTGCTGCTGTGTTTATTCATCACTGAAGCATAGTTTTTACTTTTCTATGCTTCTGTTTATAAATAAATAGAAAGCAGAAGCTTCCTAATTATCTGCGGTGCACCTGAAGCTGCAGAGAAAAAAAAGTAAAGACTCCATCCTCAGTCCCTTTTTCTGTGTCTCAAAAAAGATTTTGGTGGTCTATTTGGACCCCTGATATTTATTTCAGGTACTTATATAGCGCCATCAATTTACGCAGCGCTTTACATATATATTGTACATTCACATCAGTCCCTAACCCTCAAGGGGCGTACAATCTAAGATCCCTAACTTACATTCATACATACACATACATACTAGGGACAATTTAGACAGGAGCCAATTAACCTAGCAGCATGTCTTTGGAGTGTGGGAGGAAACCGGAACACCCGGAGGAAACCAACGCAGGCACAGGGAGAACATGCAAACTCCTGGCAGGAGGTGCCGTGGCTCGGATTCCAACCAACGACCCTCGTACTGGCCAGGTGGAAGTGCTAACCATTTAGCCACTGTGCTGCCCACTGATATCTCGCCAAAGATCCCCCAACAGGGCTGTAATAATAACATTGCAACACAAAAAAAAAATGGCCTTATTCACAGGGGGCATCCCACAGCAAATACCCATGAGAAGCTGTTTTAACCTGCTTGGGGATGTACAGATGTTCCATGCAGGCAGTCCGACTGCTATCCCAATGGACATCCATGAGGGATCCATAATAGATAAAACAAGTAATAAATCAAATAACAATAATAGATAATACATAAAATATTGACTGTATCAATAAAAATTATAGGTAAAATACAAAAAAAAAAATGGAGAAAACAATAAAAGATAATAATAAACAATCTTAATAATAAAATATTAACAACGTATATAATCAATAAACTAAGGCAATAATAAATAACAGATATAATAGTAATAAAATAGTAATCAATACTATATTAATAGATATCAATAATAATAAAATGATAAATAAAAGTCAATAATAACACCAGATATAATCAATAATAATAGATAATAAATAAAATAAAAGCAATAATAAATAATCAATGCAATAAATATTGATCAATAAGCTAGATATAGATTATGTCTACATGCAATATTGTTAATTTATTTTTATGCTTTATAATAAAAAAATAATATATATAAATATATTCAATAATAAAAATACATTAAATCAAAAATAAAATAACAATACCAGATCTCATCAATGATAATAACCAATAAAATTATAGCAATATTAGTTAATCAATAAACAATAATAAAATATTAGCTACAGATAAAATCAATAATAGTATTGATAAAATAATCATAATAAGTATAATCAATATTATTATTATTTATATCTTACCATTTTATGTATTGTTTCATCTCTATTTCTTGTTTAAATCTATATTGTTATTTTATGTTTTATATAAATAGCATTTATCGCTATAATCAATATTAATAAACAATAAATATAATAGTATTACATATAATGAAGAATAATAGATATAAATAATAATCATCCCCATAGAAATCAAACAATAATAATAGTCCATCAAATATTAGCAGTAGATAGAATCGCTAATAACAGACAATAATAAATCCCCCCAATCACAGATAGAAGAATTATCGGAGACAGAAGGGGATTTCTTACCGGGCTCCCCGCTCCTGGCTCCGGTAGCTCTGGTTTCCCGTCCTCCCCTCAGCCCGGCGCTCAGAGGACGGTCCTGTGTCCGGACAGCGGGGGTCCATCCAGCGGTAGAAGTCCTCTTCTTGCCTAAGCTGGACATGCTGGGACTTGGAGTACTTGTGAGGGGCTCACGCATGTCATCTGAGATGGGAGAGATGTGATTGGACGGCACACAAGACAAGGAAACTTTCCGTCGTCCCGCCCACTGAACAGAAATCCCGTCCATTGGTGGAGAGGGATCTGTTCTGAGGGAGAAATAAAGGACGGCGTCTGTCACCATGACAACAAGTGGGTGTGCCTATTATGGGAGTCCGCCCCTGTCAGTGATTTCTCTGGGAGTTGCTTTCCTCGTTAGACATCCGGTGAGTGACGGTGACTCTGGAACTGAATTTACATTTCTTGGTAATGGGCGGGGGTGTGTCCCTCCTCCTGACTCCTCCCGCTCTCTGTTCTGCGTCCTCCTCTCAGCTCCGCCCGGCTCTGAATGACAAGGAGGTCCTGTGTGCGCAGTTGTGTCACTCCTCCCCCCAATGTCACTCACACTGTCAGGGGTGTGTCGCTCCTCCGGACTCCTCCCGCTCTCCGTTCTGCTTCCTCCTCTCAGCTCCGCCCAGCTCTGAATGACATGGAGGGCCTGTGTGCTGTGGTGTCTCAGCTAGGACTCCGCCCCCTTTCTCGATGTGGGCGTGGCTTAACCCCGTTCCCGGAAGTGCTGTGAGGGTGGGAGGTTACCAGACAGGGGACATGCTGTGCTTCTATCTCGGACAGAGCCTCGGCCAGAGAGATGAGATCTGTCTTCATGGGGTGAGGAGAAGCTCGGTGGGTGGACTGCAAATCTCAGCATGGACCGCAGGGGGACTGAGAGACACAAGGGGGCCAGATTGACAGGGAGACCGGTGTAGAGGTAATCTGTGTATCCCACAAATGGGGGCTGTTCCATGCCAAATTCTCTGGGGGAGGGGTGTCACAGTGACATGAAGGGATGGTGTCAGTGACATATGGTGGGGGATGAGTGTCAGAGACATGGGGGGGAGCAGTCTGCAGCAGCATCGGACAGTAACATGGGGGAGGAGCAGTGTCAGTGATATGAAGGGATGGTGTGGGGGTGAGAACAGTCTGCAGCGATATATGGCAATATCAGACAGTGTCAGTGTAGTGACATGGGGGGGGCAGTGTCAGTGACATGGGGATGACAGTGTGAGTGACACTGCCCCCCAATGTCACTGTCCTCCCCATGTCATGACCCCCCCCACATGTCACTGCCCGCACATTTTACGGCCTCTGTCACTGTCCTCCCCATGTCACTGACCCCATCCACATGTCACTTTCTTCCCCATGTCACTGTCCTCCCCATGTCAGGCCCCACACATGTCCCTAACCTCCCACATGTCACTGCCCGCCCAATGTCAGCCCCCCCATGTCAGTGCTCCCCCATGTCACCGTCCTCTTCCCATGTCACGGCCCCCCCATGTCACCGTCCTCTCCATGTCACTGCCCCCCCCCCCCACACGTCACAGTCCTCCTCATGTCACTTTCCTCCCTATGTCACTGCCCACCACATGTCACTTTCCTCCCTATGTCACTGTCCTCCCCATGTCAGGCCCCACACATGTCCCTAACCTCCCACATGTCACTGCCTGCCCAATGTCAGCCCCCCCCCCATGTCACTCATCCCCCCATGTCGGTGCTCCCCCATGTCACCGTCCTCTTCCCATGTCACGGCCCCCCCATGTCACCGCCCCCCCCCACGTCACTGTCCTCATGTCACTACCCACATGTCACTGCCCCCAAACATGTGACTGTCCTCCCATGTCACTGCCCCCAAACATGTCACTGTCTTACCATGTCACTGCCCCCCCACATGTCACTGTCTTACCATGTCACTGCCCCCAAACATGTCACTGTCCTCTCATGTCACTGCCCCCCCCACATGTCACTGTCTTACCATGTCACTGCCCCCAAACATGTCACTGCCCCCCCACGTCATTGTCCTCCCATGTCACTGCCCCCAAACATGTCACTGTCCTCTCATGTCACTGCCCCCCCCCCCCACATTTCACTGTCCTCCCATCTCACTGCCCCCCCACGTCACTGTCCTCCCATCTCACTGACCACCCCACATGTCACTGCCCCCCCCCGCATTTGACAGTCCTCCCCATGTCATTGGCCCCCCCATGTCACTGTCCTCTCTCTGATCCATTATGCTCCCCAATACACAGCTTCGATCCATCTTGCGGGAGTGTCGGCGGCTAGTGATCCGTGGAATCAGCTTCAGCGGTGCAGCCTGTAAGGGGTTAACTGTGGCAGTACTGTGCTAAAGTTGGCGATCGGCTTCTTCTGTCTGAAACCGGAACATGCGCAGTTGCTTCAGGGGAGACATTTCTTCATGGGATACACGTCTTGCCGCTGCTTCTACAAGGACCCCCCCTCCCCCCACAGTGGCAGGGTGGACTGGCCATAGAGGGATTACTTTGACGCAGTTGGCCAGCTTAAGCATGTATTGCAATATGTGTGAACTAAATATCCCTATTTATTGCATAGTCTGCTTGAAAGGGTATATACCAGTGTGCAGAGGGTCCTTCAGAATTTCTAGTGTTAGTAGGATAGCAGGCACACAGTGGCGGGGTACAGGGAGGGGTCGTTAGTAGGATAGCAGGCACACAGTGGCAGGGTACAAGGAGGGGTCGTTAGTAGGATAGCAGGCACACAGTGGTGGGGTACAGGGAGGGGTCGTTAGGATAGCAGGCACACAGTGGAGGGGTACAGGGAGGGGTCGTTAGTAGGATAGCAGGCACACAGTGGAGGGGTACAGGGAGGGGTCGTTAGTAGGATAGCAGGCACACAGTGGCGGGGTACAGGGAGGGGTCGTTAGGATAGCAGGCACACAGTGGCGGGGTACAGGAAGGGGTCGTTAGGATAGCAGGCACACAGTGGAGGGGTCGTTAGTAGGATAGCAGGCACACAGTGGCGGGGTACAGGGAGGGGTCGTTAGTAGGATAGCAGGCACACAGTGGCGGGGTACAGGGAGAGGTCGTTAGTAGGATAGCAGGCACACAGTGGCGGGGTACAGGGAGGGGTCGTTAGTAGGATAGCAGGCACACAGTGGCGGGGTACAGGGAGAGGTCGTTAGTAGGATAGCAGGCACACAGTGGCGGGGTACAGGGAGGGGTCGTTAGTAGGATAGCAGGCACACAGTGGCGGGGTACAGGGAGGGGTCGTTAGGATAGCAGGCACACAGTGGAGGGGTCCAGGGAGGAGTAGTTAGTAGGATAGCAGGCACTCGGGGTACAGGGAGGGATGTTTGTAGGATAGCAGGCACACAGTGGCAGGGTACAGGGAGGGGAAGTTAGTAGGATAGCAGGCACAAAGTGGCGGGGTAAAGGGAGGGGTAGTTAGTAGGGTAGCAGGCACACAGTGGCGGGGTACAGGGAGGGGTAGTTAGTAGGGTAGCAGGCACACAGTGGCGGGGTACAGGGAGGGGTAGTTAGTAGGATAGCAGGCACACAGTGGCGGGGTACAGGGAGGGGTAGTTAGTAGGGTAGCAGGCACACAGTGGCGGGGTACAGGGAGGGGTAGTTAGTAGCTTAGCAGGCACACAGTGGCGGGGTACAGGGAGGGGTAGTTAGTAGGTTAGCAGGCACAAAGTGGCGGGGTACAGGGAGGGGTAGTTAGTAGGGTAGCAGGCACACAGTGGCAGGGTACAGGGAGGGGTAGTTAGTAGGATAGCAGGCGTACAGGGAGGGGTAGTTAGTAGGATAGCAGGCACACAGTGGAGGGGTAGTTAGTAGGATAGCAGGCACACAGTGGCGCGGTACTGGGAGGGGTAGTTAGTAGGATAGGATGCCCAGATGGAGAGGGGCTCACCTACAGGCACAGGACCCTGTAAGATAATTTGGGACTTCTCCTGTCCCCTGAGAGAGGCCCACCTGTACAGCAGGGAAGGAGCGGCCCAGCTAGAAGGCCTGGTAGCAGTCACCGGCAGCACAGGAAGGGACCAAGTGAAGAAGCCTGCACCCTGCCAGTAAGGGAAGAGGAGCCCTCTGGAGGGAAGCTGGATTTGTTCTCTTACCCGGGACTGTACACTCTGCAGTGACAAGCATTGGATTCCCTGCCCAGTGATGCTCCCAGTACATGTGGATGAGGAGAGGAGTCCTCGGGGGCGGTCCTCGTGGACGCTGGCTAGCTCTCCAGAAGAGACATTTTTCTGTATAGACTTGTACATCATTGCTAAGGAATTTGCCTTCTGTTGCTGTTCCCTCGGCCATCCTATACGCCCCTCACCCCATCCAAGTTCTAAACCCTCTAATAAAACTTCAAAACGAAGCTCAAGGACTGGTCACTGCCTCCTGATGCAAGTCCGAATGGAAAATGTGTGTTGCCTGGCTGTGCAGGACTATAGGGGGACCCAAATCTATTGCAACTCCTAAGAGGGTAGTGCTACATTATGTACAAGTCAGAATGTTGAAGCCCAATGCTGGGTATGAGCTGAAGAGAAGGACCTTTGTTCTATGCGTGGAAGCAGTGGTCTCTCTGCAATGGTCCAACACACAGGGCCCCTGCTGTGTCAGATACTGTATATGGCTCTGCAATCAGTGAAGCATGAGTGTCCTGCTGATTGGAGAGTACTGGTTCTGACTCAGCAGGGGGTGTGTCACACCCCAGGAGAGAGACCACTGCTTCCACCCACAGAGCAAAGGTCCTTTTATAGGACTGCTACTCCACTCAGGCCATGGCAGCTTTGAAAGGAAATGGAATTGTAAGATTTTGCACACTTAGTTTCTATGAATGTACTTTCCATCTTTTTAAACTGAATGTTCAGAACAGTGTGTGAGTTTGGGGACCCGCAACCACATGTCATATAGGGCCACAGCAGCTGTGTCCATGCAGCCGTGTGTCCCAATAGACTAAAATGGGACTGCTTTTATGTGACCGGGGGGCGGGGGGGTTGGGTAAGGCCCCTTTCCACTAATGCACTTTTTCTGTGCTAAAACGCATCTCTCCAGCACAACAAAAGCACATGAAAATTATTCCCCTTTAACCACTTCAAGTCCGGACACTTTCACCCCCTTCCTGTCCAGGCCAATTTTCAGCTTTCAGCGCTATCACACTTTGAAATGACAATTGCGCAGTCATGCAACTCTGTACCCATATGAATTTTTTTGAGACAGATAAAACTTTATTTTGGTGGGATTTATTCATCACTGGGATTTTTTTATATATATATAAATGAAAAAGTCCAAAAATTTTGAAAAAAAAAGAGTTTTTCTTATAAAATTTTGCAAATAATCTTTCTTTGTAAATCTTGGCCAAAATATATTCATCTATCTTTTTAGTTAAAAAATAATCCAAATTAGTTTATAACCAAAAATTA
The DNA here is from genome assembly GCF_062004578.1 of Staurois parvus. Lineage (NCBI taxonomy): Eukaryota > Metazoa > Chordata > Amphibia > Anura > Ranidae > Staurois > Staurois parvus. The sequence goes on from NW_028317807.1 coordinate 5,233,927, forward strand.
TATTTTTTCTGCATTTTTTTTTTTACATTTTTATTTTATTTTTTTATATTTTTATGGAGGTTTTTTTAACATACTGTCACCCTAGCAGTACAGTGTCACCATAGTGACACAGTACCGTATTTTTCGCCGTATAAGACGCACCTGACCATAAGACGCATCTAGGTTTTAGAGGCAGAAAACAGGAAAAAAAAAATGCTGAACTAATGGACTGCAGACACAGTAGAGGAGATGACCAGAGACTGCGGACAGTACAGGAGATGACCAGAGACTGCGGACACAGTACAGGAGATGACCAGAGACTGCGGACAGCACAGGGATGACCAGAGACTGCGGACAGTACAGATGACTGCTGACCTGTGGGGAGCGGGTACCTGAATTTGACAGGTACCCGCTCTTACTTCCGCAGAGTTTTTGTTTGATCTTACCTGTTCCTCGATCCAGCCGCGCGCTGTCTTCCCGGCTTCTGTAATGGCGCATGACAGCCGGGTGCCCAGTGCGCATGAGCGAGAAGCACTTGCGCTTTGTGATTGGTCCGGCGGCTTCTGGGATCTGTCATGTGTCCCACGTACCGCCTTACCATTCACAAAAAGCACCGCTTCTTGCGCATGCGCACTTGGCACCCGGCTGTCATGCCCAGTGCCCACACTACAGAAGCCGGGAAGACAGCACGCCGCTGGATAGAGGAACAGGTAAGGTCCCGCTGCAGAGCTGAGCGGCCGGCCCGGTATTCTGACATGGCCGCGGTGGAAATACCGGACCGGCCGCTCCATATTCGCTCCATAAGACGCACTGACATTTCCCCCCCAGTTTTGGGGAAGAAAAAGTGCGTCTTATACGGCGAAAAATACGGTACTACTTGTGGGGGCGTGATGAAGATTTTTTTTTTCACACTGATTGCTTTTACAGCCAAAAAGGCTATAAAAGCAATAATTTCTCCTTCTCTCTGGCTGCATTCTTGCAGCCATTGATAAATACTGTGAGAGCTGTGATTGGTCACAGCTTGTCACATAAAAAAAAAGTGTGTGCATAAAAAAAAGTCTTTTATTTGTTCAAAACTCTTTATAAAGTGCACTTTAACCACTTGAGCTCCTGAGGATTTACCCCCCTTAATGACCTGGCCTTTTTTTGCTGTTTGGCGCTGCACTAATTCAAATGATAATTGCGCGGTCATGCAATGCTGTACCCAAACAAAATTTACGTCTTTTTACACACAAATATAGCTTTCTTTTGGTGGTATTTTATCACCTGTGCACTTTTTATTTTTTGCGCTATAAACAAAAAAAACACGAAAATTTTGAAAAAAAACTATTTTCTACTTTCAGCTATAAAAAATATATTGTAAACTCAAAGTTAGTCATAAATTTAAGCCAAAATGTATTCTGCTATGTGTTTTTGGTAAAACAAATCCCAATAAGTGTATATTGATTGCTTTGTGTGAAAGTTATAGCGTCTACAAACTATGGTATAGATAATTTGAAATTTACACAGCTTTTACTTTCTGACCGCCCATCACATCTCTTGAGGTGCTAAAATACCAGGATAGAACAAACACCCCCAAATGACCCCTTTTCGGAAAGTAGACACCCTACGCTATCTGCTGAGAGACATATTGTGTCCATGGAAGATTTATTTTTTTCCACAAGTTTCTGGAAAATGACAAAAACGTTTTTTTCTTTATTTTTTTTTTACACAAAGTTGTCATTTAAATGATTTATTTCTTGCACAAGCCATGGGTATATGTGGAATTACACCCCAAAATACATTCTGCTACTTCTACCGAGTATGAGGATACCACACATGTGACACTTTTTGGGAGCCTAGCCACATACAGGAGTCTGAAATCCAATGACCGCTTTGAAAGCCTGAAGGTGCGTAACTTCTTCATTTCACTTCCCCACTACCTATCACAGTTTCGGAGGCCCTGAAATGCCAGGATAACCCCCCCCCAATGACCCCTTTTTGGAAAGTAGACACTCCAAGGAATTTAAAAAGAGGCATGGTAAGTATTTTGCAGATCTCATTTTTTCTCACAAGGTTTTGAAATATAAAAAAGAAAAGAAAAAATGTTTTTGTTTTCTTTCTTCATTTTCCAAAAACTTGTGGCAATAAATGAGATCTGCAAAATACTTACCATGCTTCTTATCAAATTCCTTTGGGTGTCTACTTTCCAAAAAATGGTCATTTGGGGGGGGTTTGGTGCTATTCTGGCATTCCAGGGCCTCCGAAACTGTGATAGGTAGTCAGGAAGTGTAATGAGGAAATAAAGCCCTTTAAAAGCCTAAAGGTGCTTATTGGATTTTGGGGTCCTGTACTTGGCTAGACTGCCAAAATGTCTCTCACCTGTGCTACCCCCATACTTGGGAGAAGTAGCAGAATGTATTTTGGGGAGTAATTCCACATATACATATGGCTTGTGTGAGCAATAAATTATTTAAATGACAATTTTGTGTAATTTTTTTTTTGTCATTTTCCAAAAACTTATAATAAAATATTAAAAATATTATAAAAATAAATTCTTCTATTGATTCAACATGCCTCTCAGCAAATAGTTTGGGGTGTCTACTTTCCAAAAAGGGGTCATTTTGAGGGGTGGGGGCATTTTATGCCCAGCATTAGAAGTTTATGCCACACATCACTCACTCTTCTAACCACCTGAAGACCAAGCCTTTTCTGACACTTTTTGTTCACATTAAAAAAAATCAGTATTTTTGCTAGGAAATTAAAGTGAACCCTCAAACATTATATATTTTTTTAGAGAAGACACCCTAGTAAATAAAATGGTGGGTGGTGCAATTTTTTATCTCACATATTACTTACACAGCGATTTTTCAAATGTAATTTTTTTGAAAAATATACACTTTTTTTAATGTTAATGCACAAAAACACAATATATTGGCCAATTATTTGGTATGATATAAAGGATGATGCTATGCTGAGTAAATAGATACCAAACATGACATGCTTTAAAATTACGCATGCCCTGTGCAATGGCGACAACCTGCATACATTTTAAATATCTATAGGCACCGCTTTAAAAGCCTTTACAAGCTACCATTTTAGATTTACAGAGGAGGTCTAGAGCTATAATTACTGCCCTTGATCTGACGTTCGTGGCGATACCTCACATGCATGGTGCAATCGCTGTTTCCATACTGCCACAGGGTCAACGCTCACGACCGCAGGTGTGCGAATGGGCGAGGGTCCTTTTTTTTTTTTTTTTTTTTCCTTTTTTTCTGATTTATTTAATTATTTTTACACTGTCCCTTTAGTTTTTTTTTTTTTAATCACTTTTAATGCTATCTCAGGGAGGGGGGGGGGGCATTTTCTCCCGCTGCTTGTAAAGGCAATCCTGCAGCTAATTAACCACTAGGAATGCTTTTACATGAAAGCCCATTGCCGGCTAAAAAACATGATACCAGGATGATGCCTGCAGCTGCAGGCAACCCTGGTATAACCATTCAAAGTCCAGTGATGTACCAGTACGTCGCTGGTCCTTGTTGGGTGTATATGCTATGTTCTTTTTTTCTTTATGCAGCCTGTGGGCTGAATGAAAAAAAAAAGAGAAGAAATCTCTGCCAGAAACAGTGTGTGGTATGCCCACCATTAGAAACCTCCCTGCATCCACCCACTTCTAATGGTGGGCACACATGAAATGTGCCAACAAATATAAAATATATATGCCGAAGCATAGGGGCCATCCACCCACTGGCCACCCCAGGCCCCCATGCTTTGGCATATATTCTCTTTTTTTAACTGCGGATGAAAAATCTCATCCAACAGCGTTGCCCACGCTGACTTATGTCTATTCTGAGAGCAAGGTCCTGTTGCTGTCAGAATAAACAGGTCAGTGCTGCAGCTGAAAGCATTCCTGCAAACATAAATGGTTAACAATAAAACAGTAAAAGTAGAACAATCACAAAAATGACAACAACAAAAAAAACTATAACTATTTTTGTTAAAAGAATAAAAGTGCAGCGCTACATGAATGGTGACTTTATATATAAAAATATGACAAACACAAATGAGTTGATGTCAGTGGATTAATAGAATGCCAGCGAGAGTTCATCAAAAGTGCTGTGGTGAAGTGTGTATACAGTCTCTGATATGCCAAAGACATAAGTAGTGACTTTTCGTGGTGATAAGAATAGTCAAATCATGCACTAACCAGATAGCGCATAAATAGCGCATGGGGCATTTAAGACCTGCCCCAGTACTCAGCCGCTGTGTCACTGGAACAGAGAGGTGTCATCTGTAGGGCCACCACTAGATGTCATCTGTCCGTGCAGAAGATGTATCCAGCCACTGAATTAATGGAGTAAGCGGGTGTCATCTATAGGGCGACCACTAGATGTCATCCGTCCATGGAGGAGATGTCTCATAGATCCAGAGATGTCACTTGCAGATGTTATCTTAATGTGCACGGCCCTCAGCTACAGGACCTTCAAAGTTACAGGCTCCCCAGAAATAAAGAGCCCGTGGAAAAGAGGCCTCAAATAGTGTGATAACGTTTAATAAAGTATAAGCAATCAGAAATAAACTTACAGTATTGGTTCAGCTGCTCTTGAATGGCTAAACCAGAGGTACATGTACAAGAGAGATTGGCACTTCCCTAGCGCATATCGTGTAAAAACACATCATCAGAGGGGATGTGCCAATGGTAGGTGAGGTGTTTAAATAGTGAAAAAAGCACCAAATGTGCACCACAATGCGGCAGCGCCGTTATTACGGTTCGCGCATGCGCATTGGCGATCGTGGCAGCCACCTGACGTGCGCGCATGCGCATTAGTGCCGACGGCGGCCATTTTTTAAAGCCAAAAAAATATATTGCTCCATATGGTCTGATTACATGGACACTGGTAATCAGGACGACCAATAGACGTGCGCGCATTAGTGCCGATGGCGGCCATCTCTTAGAAGTCCAGAAATAGACTAGCCCCCAACATTGTCAATCCCCCTAAACAACTTACTTTTGATTTTCTAAACAGAAAAGGGTTCTTTTCATGCAACAGGTGCATGATATGCACTTGCAATGGTATTCATAAGAACCCGATCAAAAGTTTTCGTTCAAATTCAACTGGCAGATCTTTTGACATTCAATCTACGATTACATGCTACAGCACCCATGTTGTCTACCTTTTGGAATGCAGTTGTGGTAAACAATATGTAGGTAGAACTACTAGGAGACTACGAGACAGACTGAGGGAACATCTAGTCAACATTAAGAAAGGTTATAAGGAGCACTCCTTGTCTATGCACTACCGCCTACGACACAATAAGAATCCTCATTCTCTGCGATATGTGGGTATTGATGTCATCAAAAGTAATTGGAGAGGCACACATAAAAAACGAGCGGTTTCTATGCTCGAGACTAAATGGATATATCGCCTGCAGTCCCAATCTCCTCAGGGATTAAATGTAGAATTAGACATCAATTGTTTTATTGATACTAACTGATAGACCATTCATGATCTGAAGTACATTGGTTTTAGAATTTAAATACATATGTATATTCATTTATGTCATATTTATGATGGATTTTAATTACATCGTTTTTTAACCATATTGATTTTATGCGTTTGACGTAACTTATGTATTATTTTGCCTTTATCTGTGTTCCCGTTATTTATATTACCATAAGTGATTCAATGTAACCTATCTCACCATATGAGGAGTAGTTTATATTGATATATGGAATTTTTCCTTTAACAATGAAATAAGCAATTTATTATGATGCAATTTTTTTTTTTATTTTATTTCATTTAACAATGAAATAAGCAATCTTTTATGATGCAATTTTTTTATGATGCAATTTTTTATGATATAATTAGCTATTTCTATTACTTGCATCGATTATGTTCCATGTGTAATCATAACAGTAATTACTGGTTCCCTTAATGTAGGATCTTGTTTCTAATATGATTACTGCTATTTCAATAAGATTACTGTTCCCAGTAAGATTATTGTCTAGCCTGCACTTTGTATGTCCATATGATTAGACCATATGGAACAATGTGTTTTGGACTTCTAAGAGATGGCCGCCATCGGCACTAATGCGCATGCGCGCACGTCTATTGGTCGTCCTGATTACCAGTGTCCATGTAATCAGACCATGACCGTGATTACTTGTGTACTAGCGGCAAACTGGCGCTATCTGGGAGGGGCGCTAACACTATTGGAAGTCACCAGTGACACTAATACAGTGATCAGTAAAAATCTGTTCACTGTAATCAATGACACTGGTGACAGGGCAGTGAAGGGGTTAACTGGGGAGGGGTGGGGGGGCGATTAAGGGGTTAAATGGGATTACTGGTGTACTGGCGGGCAAACTGGTGCTATCTGGGAGGGGCGCTAACACTATTGGAAGTCGCCAGCGACACTGATACAGTGATCAGTAAAAATCTGTTCACTGATCAATGACACTGGTGGCAGGGCAGTGAAGGGCTTAACTCGGGGGGGGGCCATCAAGGCAATAGACGGGATTACTGGTGTATTAGCGGGCAATCTGGCGCTATCTGGGAGGGGCGCTAACACTATCGGAAGTCGCCAGTGACACTGATACAGTGATCAGTAAAAATCGGTTCACTGATCAGTGACACTGGTGACAGGGCAGTGAAGAGGTTAACTGGGGGGGGGGCGATCAGGGGGTTAAATGTGTCCTAGAGTGTTCTAACTGTGGGTATGTGCTGTTTTACTCACAATTTGTATGTCTTCTCTGTCTGGAACGGAATGTGTCCAGGCAGAGAAGAATGACATCATATCCTGTCCTGTGTAACTGTCAACACAGGACAGGATAGGACAGGGACCGATCATCCGATTTCAGCCAGACATCACAGGCTGAAATCGAATGATTGATCCCTCTGGGATAAAATGGTGTCACCCGCGGGTCGGCGGGAGCGTGCGCGCGCGCCCCCTGCCCACGAAAACGTTGGGAGCGCGGACCCCTTTTTAAAACGTGCTTTTGCGCCCCAGTGCCGCCCTGCACAAAAGGAGCGATATACTCATGTTTCCGCAAACAATCCTGTCCTGAATCTTCTCCATCTGCATTGGCTGGCAAGAGATGACATCACTTCTGCGTATGCACAGGAGCTAGTCATTCTGACACACAGAGACTGGCCCGGAGCCATAAACTGAGCTGTGCATGTGCAGATCAGGTTACAGAGCTGGAGAGGACATCGAGCAGGCAGGTAGGGGCATTTAACTGCTTCCCATCCAGCCACTGTGGAAAAACAGCCACAAGGTGGCAGCGCTGGGCAAAATCACATTTAAAACGTGATATTGCAAAACAAGTAGGGGGTGCGCACGAGGCACGCAACCGCCCTACCCGTGCTGCAATAAAACGGCCAGCGGTTTGTCGCTTGTCTGGCCAACTTTGACCACCCACCTCTCTCTAACAACAGTGGCTGTTGTGTAAAGAACCAGGTTGACCACGCCCATGGGAAAACCACACTTTAGGCGAACAGGTCCTGCTGTCTATCCTCCATAAAGGGGTACACCTTCTTCCCCATTTTACAGTCGAGCGTGCACACGCAGACGGGACAGCAGTAAAGAGCTTTGTAGTATTTTGAGGGGGCATTTACTAAAAAGGGAGAAGACACAATCTGGAGCCACTGAGTATGGCAACCACTCAGCTCCTTCTGTCCATTTCAAACCTTCACTCAACAAGCTGAAGTGAGAAGCTGATTGCTTACGATGCACAACTACTATTTCGGATCCTGTCTGCACCCATTTTAAGTAAATTCCGCTCGAGGTAGCCCAAAGGAGGACTGTCTACAAGCTCTCTTTAGCCCATTGCACAGTAAGTCCATGAACTTTACAAGCTATATAACCACGGTAACCTACAGAAAAAAATCTATATTTGCTCATATAGGAAAAACCAGAGTTAGGCTTACCGGTAACTCTTTTTCTTCGAGTCTTCCAGGACAGTCCCTTGAGACGTAGAGCTCCTCCCTCCAGGTCAGGAAACACGCCATCCCCCACGCCTTTAAAGGCGGGCCTCCAGGCCTCCATCCCCAGTTTTTATTAGAACTAGCGGAAGACACAAATATATATACATATAGATAACCCCATATACAACACTTGTACATTTGAAGGGTGGGAAATTGCGGCTGTCCTGGAAGACTCGAAGAAAAGGAGTTACCGGTAAGCCTAACTCTGGTTTTCTCCTTACGTCTTCCAGGACAGCCTCTTGCGACGATAATAAAGAACTTACCCCTTAGGGCGGGCCCACTGCCTGGAGGACCCTGCGTCCGAATGCCTGCTCCCTATTTGACAGGAGATCAAGGCGGTAATGCTTGGCGAAGGTAGAGAACTTTGACCAGGTGGCTGCCTTATAGATCTCCTCTGGCGAAGCCCCAGCCCTCTCTGCCCAAGAAGCCGCTAAGGATCTCGTCAAGTGGGCTTAAAGAAAGGGGGGAGGAATACCTAAAACTTTGTAAAACTCCCCGATAGCTAATCTAATCCATCTACCTATAGTGGATTTGGACGCTGCGGAACCCTTCTTTTGACCAGAAAACAAAACAAAAAGGGAATCTGACTTTCTAAATTCCCGGGATCTATCAAGATAAATCATAAGACTCCTCCTTACATCTAGCAAACTTAGCCTTTCTTCTTCCTTACCTTCAGGAGAAGAGTAAAAGGTCGGCAGGACTATATCCTGAGACCTGTGAAAGGAGGAGGAGGATACTTTTAGGGATAAAACCTGGATCCGTCTTGAGGACAACCCTGTCCTCAAAAACGGTCAGGTAAGGCTCCCTAATAGAAAGAGCTTGTAATTCACTCACTCCTAACAGGCACAGGTTGATTTACACATAAGAGGGATATGGGGAGCTGAGACAGGGGTCTCCCCACCTCTCCTAAGTGAGCTGGGTTCCATGGCCCCCCCCCACCCTAAGTGACTCCCGTCACAAACCCCAAAACACATTCTATATTTTTCTAAAGCAGATGCCCTAGAGCAGAGGTGTCAAACTGGCAGCCCTCCAGCTGTTGCCAAACCACAAGTCCCATGAGGCATTGCAAGACTGACGATTACAAGCATGACTCCAAAAGGTACAGGCATGATGGGACTTGGAAGTTTGGCAACAGCTGGAGGGCCGCCAGTTTGACACCCCTGCTCTAGAAAATAAATTGACGGTTGTTGCAATTTTTTATGTCACACGGTATTTGCGCAGCAGTTTTCAAATGCAATTTTTGGGGGAAAAAAATATATATTTTTGTTAATTTTAATGCAAAAACAATACATAACCCAATTTTTTGGGGCAAAATATAAAAGATGATGTTACGCCAAGCAAATAGATACCAAACATGTCACGCTTTAAAATGTTGCATGTCTGTGCCACAAAGATGAACATTTTACTGTCCATAGGCTAGAACAGGGGTGGGCAAACTTTTTGACTCGAGGGCCGCAATGGGTTCATATATTGGACCCGGGGGCCGGACCAAGAGTAGATGAATTATGTGTATGTGTCATCCATAGTAAGTATAGTAATATTCCCCCATAGTAAGCATAGTAATTAATCCCCCATATAGTAATTCATCCCCCCTATAGTAATTCATCCCCCATATAGTAATTCATCCCCCATATAGTAATTCATCCCTCATATAGTAATTCATCCCCCATGTAGTAATTCATCCCCCATAGTAATTCATCCCCCCTATAGTAATTCATTCCCCCTATAGTAATTCATCCCCCATATAGTAATTCATCCCCCATATAGTAATTCATCCCCCCTATAGTAATTCATCCCCGATATAGTAATTCATCACCCCTATAGTAATTCATCACCCCTATAGTAATTCATCCCTCATATAGTAATTCATCCCCCATATAGTAATTCATCCCCCCTATAGTAATTCATCCCCCATATTAATTCATCCCCCCTATAGTAATTCATTCCCCATATTAAGTCCCCAAGTCCCCCCGTGTCAATTCACTTACCTTTGCTCCGCGCGTTCCTCTCGCGTGTCCCGCGCCGTTCCGGTGTAGCATGAAAATCTGTCTCCTATGAGGATCTGTCCCCCTCGACGTATCTGCGCATGTGCCAGTTTCAGGCATTAGCAGCCGATCGGCGATCTCCGGCACATGCGCAGATACGTCGAGGGGGACAGATCGTCAGATCGAGCGGGAGCCTAGCTCCGCGGGCCGGATTAAAAGGTCCGCCGGGCCGTAGTTTGCCCATTGCTGGGCTAGAATTGGGGCCTGACGTTCGAAGTGATACCTCACGTGTGGGACGATCACTGCCTGAGTGCGTGACTGATGAGTGCATTTGCCTTTGCGCACAAGCACAAGGGAATGAGAGCACTTGAATGTTTTTTTTTTTATTAATTTTTATTTTTACACTGTCACTTTAATTTCTTTTTATCAATTTTATTGCTGTCACAAGAAATGTAAATATCCCTTGTGACAACAAAAGGCATGTGACAGGTACTCTTTATGGAAGGTTCTGAGGTCAATAAGACCCCAAATCCCTCTTCTGCCCTTAAAAGTATTTGATCACATGCTTTTCATTTTTAAAAATGGTGCCGTTTACATCCAGATAAATAGGAAGTGATGTAAGGTCATCGTTTCCAGTTCACTATATCACAGAGCCGAACGGAGCGGTTCCCCTCCTTTTTCGGCTCTGTGATCAGCCGGCAGAAGCGCGGACTGGTTGATCGGGTGTCTCGGTGGGGGGTGTCCCCTCCAGCTGCTTGGTTTTAGACCGTCGGCTCTAAAAAATGGTACCGGGATGATGCCTGCATGAAGCTACATTTATCATCCCAGTACAACCACTTAACACCAAATGGCATACATGTACGTGATTTGACATCAAGCGGTTAAAGGCAAGTATACCTGGAGGGAGCCCCTTCCTCGCAACAGAAGCCCAGCAGGAGCACAATGGCACCTGAAGGCCTACAATGTGTCTCCACAGCAAATCCAGTGAACAAGCTTTAAAAAAAAAATGACAACAATCCCAATTTATAACTAGCTATTGAAGGTGCACATGGAGGGTATGGCACAGTTCAAACAGAAAATTTCCCAGCACACTTACCAGCTAGCTTGAAAAAGAAAAATGACTCAACCTAATAATTTACATTAAAAACAGAGATTTTAGTTGCAGACATTTGCAAATGTATGTGGAAGCCGCACTGCCTCACCAAGGCTCCTCTGTAAAGTGCGGTCCAACTCATAAATGTGAGAGTCTTCCTGTTGGAGCATTCACAACAGAAATAAAAATGGAACCAAAAGGAGCGATATACTCATGTTTCCGCCAACAATCCTGTCCTGAATCTTCTCCATCTTCATTGGCTGGCACGAGATGACATCACTTCTACGCATGCACAGGAGCTAGTCATTCTGACACACAGAGACTGGCCCGGAGCCATAGGCTGAGCTGTGCATGTGCAGATCAGGTTACAGAGCTGGAGAGGACATCGAGCAGGCAGGTAGGGGCATTTAACTGCTTGCCATCCAGCCACTGTGGAAAAACAGCCACAAGGTGGCACCGCTGGGCAAAATCACGTTTAAAATGTGATATTGCAAAACAAGTAGGGGGTGTGCACGAGGCACGCAACTGCGCTACCCGTGCTGCAATAAAACGGCCAGCGGTTTGTCACTTGTCTGGCCAACTTTGACCACCCACCTCTCTCTAACAACAGTGGCTGTTGTGTAAAGAACCAGGTTGACCACGCCCATGGGAAAACCACACTTTAGGCGAACAGGTCCTGCTGTCTATCCTCCGTAAAGGGGTACACCTTCTTCCCCGTTTTACAGTCGAGCGTGCACACGCAGACGGGACAGCAGTAAAGAGCTTTGTAGTATTTTGAGGGGGCGTTTACTAAAAAGGGAGAAGACACAATCTAGAGCCACTGAGTATGGCAACCACTCAGCTCCTTGTGTCCATTTCAAACCTTCACTCAACAAGCTGAAGTGAGAAGCTGATTGCTTACGATGCACAACTACACCGGATCCTGTCTGCACCCATTTTAAGTCAATTCCCCTCGAGGTAGCCCAAAGGAGGACTGTCTACAAGCTCTCTTTAGCCCATTGCACAGTAAGTCCATGAACTTTACAAGCTATATAACCACGGTAACCTACAGAAAAAATCTATATCTGCTCATATAGGAAAAACCAGAGTTAGGCTTACCAGTAACTCTTTTTCTTCGAGTCTTCCAGGACAGTCCCTTGAGACGTAGAGCTCCTCCCTCCAGGTCAGGAAACACGCCATCCCCCACGCCTTTAAAGGCGGGCCTCCATCCCCAGTTTTTATTTGAGAACTAGCGGAAGACACAAATATATATACATATAGATAACCCCATATACAACACTTGTACATTTGAAGGGTGGGAAATTGCGGCTGTCCTGGAAGACTCGAAGAAAAGGAGTTACCGGTAAGCCTAACTCTAGTTTTATCCTTACGTCTTCCAGGACAGCCCCTTGAGACAATAATAAAGAACTTACCCCTTAGGGCGGGCCCACTGCCTGGAGGACCCTGCATCCGAATGCCTGCTCCTTATTTGACAGGAGATCTAGGCAGTAATGCTTGGCGAAGGTAGAGAACTTTGACCAGGTGGCTGCCTTACAGATCTCCTCCGGCGAAGCCCCGGCCCTCTCTGCCCAAGAAGCTGCTAAGGATCTCGTCAAGTGGGCTTAAAGAAAGGGGGGAGGAATACCTAAAACTTTGTAAGACTCCCCAATAGCTAATCTAATCCATCTACCTATAGTGGATTTGGACGCTGCAGAACCCTTCTTTTGACCAGAAAACAAAACAAAAAGGGAATCTGACTTTCTAAATTCCTGGGATCTATCAAGATAAATCATAAGACTCCTCCTTACATCTAGCAAACTTAGCCTTTCTTCTTCCTTACCTTCAGGAGAAGAGTATAAGGTCGGCAGGACTATATCCTGAGACCTGTGAAAGGAGGAGAATATTTTAGGGATAAAACCTGGATCCGTCTTGAGGACAACCCTGTCCTCAAAAACGGTCAGGTAAGGCTCCCTAATAGATAGAGCTTGTAATTCACTCACCCCTAACAGGCACAGGTTGATTTACACATAAGAGGGATATGGGGAGCTGAGACAGGGGTCTCCCCACCTCTCCTAAGTGAGCTGGGTTCCATGGCCCCCCCCACCCTAAGTGACTCCCGTCACAAACCCCAAAACACATTCTATATTTTTCTAAAGCAGATGCCCTAGAGCAGAGGTGTCAAACTGGCAGCCCTCCAGCTGTTGCCAAACCACAAGTCCCATGAGGCATTGCAAGACTGACGGTTACAAGCATGACTCCAAAAAAGTACAGGCATGATGGGACTTGGAAGTTTGGTAACAGCTGGAGGGCCGCCAGTTTGACACCCCTGCTCTAGAAAATGAATTGACGGTTGTTGCAATTTTTTATGTCACACGATATTTGCGCAGCAGTTTTCAAATACAATTTTTTGGGGAAAAAAAAATATATTTTTGTTAATTTTAATGCAAAAACAATACATAACCCAATTTTTGGGGGCAAAATATAAAAGATGATGTTACACCAAGCAAATAGATACCAAACATGTCACGCTTTAAAATTTTGCATGTCTGTGCGACAAAGATGAAAATTTTACTGTCCATAGGCTAGAATTAGTGCCTGACGTTCGCAGTGATACCTCACGTGTGGGACGATCACTGCCTGACTGCGTGACTGATGAGTGCATTTGCCTTTGCGCACAAGCACAAGGGAATGAGAGCACTTGAATGTTTTTTTTTTTATTTTTACACTGTCACTTTAATTTCTTTTTATCAATTTTATTGCTGTCACAAGAAATGTAAATATCCCTTGTGACAACAAAAGGCATGTGACAGGTACTCTTTATGGAGGGTTCTGAGGTCAATAAGACCCCAAATCCCTCTTCTGCCCTTAAAAGTACCACCCACCTCTCTCTAACAACAGTGGCTGTTGTGTAAAGAACCAGGTTGACCGCGCCCATGGGAAAACCAAACTTTAGGCGAACAGGTCCTGCTGTCTATTCTTCATAAAGGGGTACACCTTCTTCCCCGTTTTACAGTCGAGCGAGCACACACAGACGGGACAGCAGTAAAGAGCTTTGTAGTATTTTGAGAGGGCGTTTACTGAAAAGGGAGAAGACACAATCTGGAGCCACTGAGTATGGCAACCACTCAGCTCCTTGTGTGCATTTCAAACCTTTACTCAACAAGCTGAAGTGAAAAGCTGATTGCTTACGATGCACAACTACTCCGGATCCTGTCTGCACCCATTTTAAGTAAATTCCCCTCGAGGTAGCCCAAAGGAGGACTGTCTACAAGCTCTCTTTAGCCCAACGCACAGTAAATCCATGAACTTTTTTTCTGACAGGTACTCTTTAATGAAACATCTGATCTCTCCCCTGTGCTCCACTTAATGGAATCCAGTGCAGATCGCATTGCATTAGTCTTTCCCAGCCATAGTGGTATACTTGTCAGATATACAGACGCCCCCATCCACAGACCTGGCAGTGAAAGGGTTAAAAGGTGTCCAGTATGTCCCACGCACTAAATCCATTGAACAAGCTATACAGGAATTTGAAGCACCTCAAATAATAACTAGCTTTTGAAGTAAGGTGCACATCGGAGAGCATTGCACAGTACAAACAAACTGAAATTTCCCAGCACGCTTACCAGCTAGCCTGAAAACAAAACACAATTTGACCCTAAAAATATACATTTCAAAACAGAGGTTTTAGTTGTACACGTATGTGGAAGCTGCACTGCTTCCCAGCATCTTCTCCTGTGTCAGGCTATCTTCATGGTCAGCTTGGGATGAGGCTAGTCATTCTGGCATACAGAGACAGGCCCAGTGCTGTAAGCTGAGCTAAGTATGTGCAGCTCAGGTGACAGGACAGGGAGCAGGCAGGGAGGGGCATTACATAAGAATGTGCAGGGGGTGGGGTGATGGTAAACACATCAGGATTACCAGCCCCTTCCTTTCTAGAATGAAGACAGTGAGCAATCGCTGCTGTGTTTATTCATCACTGAAGCATAGTTTTTACTTTTCTATGCTTCTGTTTATAAATAAATAGAAAGCAGAAGCTTCCTAATTATCTGCGGTGCACCTGAAGCTGCAGAGAAAAAAAAGTAAAGACTCCATCCTCAGTCCCTTTTTCTGTGTCTCAAAAAAGATTTTGGTGGTCTATTTGGACCCCTGATATTTATTATTATTTATTTATTTCAGGTACTTATATAGCACCATCAATTTACGCAGCGCTTTACATATATATTGTACATTCACATCAGTCCCTAACCCTCAAGGGGCGTACAATCTAAGATCCCTAACTTACATTCATACATACACATACATACTAGGGACAATTTAGACAGGAGCCAATTAACCTAGCAGCATGTCTTTGGAGTGTGGGAGGAAACCAGAGCACGCGGAGGAAACCAACGCAGGCACAGGGAGAACATGCAAACTCCTGGCAGGAGGTGCCGTGGCTGGGATTCCAACCAACGACACTGGTATTGGCCAGGTGGAAGTGCTAACCATTTAGCCACTGTGCTGCCCACTGATATCTCGCCAAAGATCCCCCAACAGGGCTGTAATAATAACATTGCAACACAAAAAAAAAATGGCCTTATTCACAGGGGGCATCCCACAGCAAATACCCATGAGAAGCTGTTTTAACCTGCTTGGGGATGTACAGATGTTCCATGCAGGCAGTCCGACTGCTATCCCAATGGACATCCATGAGGGATCCATAATAGATAAAACAAGTAATAAATCAAATAACAATAATACATAATACATAAAATATTGACTGTATCAATAAAAATTATAGGTAAAATACAAAAAAAAATGGAGAAAACAATAAAAGATAATAATAAACAATCTTAATAATAAAATATTAACAACATATATAATCAATAAACTAAGGCAATAATAAATAACAGTTATAATAGTAATAAAATAGTAATCAATACTATATTAATAGATATCAATAATAATAAAATGATAAATAAAAGTCAATAACACCAGATATAATCAATAATAATAGATAATAAATAAAATAATAGCAATAATAAATAATCAATGCAATAAATATTGATCAATAAGCTAGATATAGATTATGTCTACATGCAATATTGTTAATTTATTTTTATGCTTTATAATAAAAAAATAATAGATATAAATATATTCAATAATAAAAATACATTAAATCAAAAATAAAATAACAATACCAGATCTCATCAATGATAATAACCAATAAAATTATAGCAAAATTAGTTAATCAATAAACAATAATAAAATATTAGCTACAGATAAAATCAATAATAGTATTGATAAAATAAAATAATCATAATAAGTATAATCAATATTATTATTATTTATATCTTATCATTTTATGTATTGTTTCATCTCTATTTCTTGTTTAAATCTATATTGTTATTTTATGTTTTATATCAATAGCATTTATCGCTATAATCAATATTAATAAAAAATAAATATAATAGTATTACATATAATGAAGAATAATAGATGTAAATAATAATCATCCCCATAGAAATCAAACAATATTAATAGTCCATCAAATATTAGCAGTAGATAGAATCGCTAATAACAGACAATAATAAATCCCCCCAATCACAGATAGAAGAATTATCGGAGACAGAAGGGGATTTCTTACCGGGCTCCCCGCTCCTGGCTCCGGTAGCTCTGGTTCCCCGTCCTCCCCTCAGCCCGGCGCTCAGAGGACGGTCCTGTGCGGCGCTGTGTCCGGACAGCGGGGGTCCATCCAGCGGTAGAAGTCCTCTTCTTGCCTAACCTGGACATGCTGGAACTTGGAGTACTTGTGAGGGGCTCACGCTTGTCATCTGAGATGGGAGAGATGTGATTGGACGGCACACACGACAAGGAAACTTAGCAAGTAGCTGATTGACTTTGTATGCCTGAATGCCATTATGTACAGTCTTGCACTCAATCACCGGAGTCTATCTATCGATAATCTGGCGGGCATAATACAGGTCCAGCCTACTAAACAGGTAGCTGATTGACTCTGTATGCCTGAATGCCGTAATGTATAGTTTTGCACTCCATCACCGGAGTCTGTCTATCCATAATCTGGCGGGCATAATACAGGTCCAGCCTACTAAGCAAGTAGCTGATTGACTTTGTATGCTTGAATGCCGTAATGTACAGTCTTGCACTCCATCACCGGAGTCTGTCTATCGATAATCTGGTGGGCATAAAACAGGTCCAGCCTACTAAGCAAGTAGCTGATTGACTTTGTATGCCTGAATGCCGTAATGTACAGTTTTGATCTCCAACACCGGAGTCTGTCTATCGATAATCTGGTGGGCATAATACAGGTCCATCCTACTAAGCAAGTAGCTAATTGACTTTGTATGCCTGAATGCCATTATGTACAGTCTTGCACTCCATCACCGGAGTCTGTCTATCGATAATCTGGCGGGCATAATACAGGTCCAGCCTACTAAACAGGTAGCTGATTGACTCTGTATGCCTGAATGCCGTAATGTACAGTTTTGCATTCCATCACCGGAGTCTGTCTATCGATAATCTGGTAGGCATAATACAGGTCCAGCCTACTAAGCAAGTAGCTGATTGACTTTGTATGCCTGAATGCCATTATCTACAGTCTTGCACTCCATCACCGGAGTCTGTCTAGCGATAATCTGGCGGGCATAATACAGGTCCAGCCTACTAAACAGGTAGCTGATTGACTCTGTATGCCTGAATGCCGTAATGTACAGTCTTGCACTCCATCACCGGAGTCTGTCTATCGATAATCTGGTGGGCATAAAACAGGTCCAGCCTACTAAGCAAGTAGCTGATTGACTTTGTATGCCTGAATGCCGTAATGTACAGTTTTGATCTCCAACACCGGAGTCTGTCTATCGATAATCTGGTGGGCATAATACAGGTCCAGCCTACTAAGCAAGTAGCTGATTGACTTTGTATGCCTGAATGCCATTATGTACAGTCTTGCACTCCATCACCGGAGTCTTTCTATCGATAATCTGGCGGGCATAATACAGGTCCAGCCTACTAAGCAAGTAGCTGATTGACTTTGTATGCCTGAATGCCATTATGTACAGTCTTGCACTCCATCACCGGAGTCTATCTATCGATAATCTGTTGGGCATAAAACAGGTCCAGCCTACTAAGAAAGTAGCTGATTGACTTTGAATGCCTGAATGCCGTAATATACAGTTTTGATCTCCAACACCGGAGTCTGTCTATCGATAATCTGGTGGGCATAATACAGGTCCAGCCTACTAAGCAAGTAGCTGATTGACTTTGTATGCCTGAATGCCATTATGTACAGTCTTGCACTCCATCACCGGAGTCTGTCTATCGATAATCTGACGGGCATATTACAGGTCCAGCCTACTAAGCAAGTAGCTGATTGACTTTGTATGCCTGAATGCCGTAATGTACAGTTTTGATCTCCAACTCCGGAGTCTGTCTATCGATAATCTGGTGGGCATAATACAGGTCCAGCCTACTAAGCAAGTAGCTGATTGACTTTGTATGCCTGAATGCCATTATGTACAGTCTTGCACTCCATCACCGGAGTCTTTCTATCGATAATCTGGCGGGCATAATACAGGTCCAGCCTACTAAGCAAGTAGCTGATTGACTTTGTATGCCTGAATGCCATTATGTACAGTCTTGCACTCCATCACCGGAGTCTATCTATCGATAATCTGTTGGGCATAAAACAGGTCCAGCCTACTAAGAAAGTAGCTGATTGACTTTGAATGCCTGAATGCCGTAATATACAGTTTTGATCTCCAACACCGGAGTCTGTCTATCGATAATCTGGTGGGCATAATACAGGTCCAGCCTACTAAGCAAGTAGCTGATTGACTTTGTATGCCTGAATGCCATTATGTACAGTCTTGCACTCCATCACCGGAGTCTGTCTATCGATAATCTGACGGGCATATTACAGGTCCAGCCTACTAAGCAAGTAGCTGATTGACTTTGTATGCCTGAATGCCGTAATGTACAGTTTTGAACTCCAACACCGGAGTCTGCCTATTGATAATCTGGTGGGCATAATACAGGTCCAGCCTACTAAGCAAGTAGCTGATTGACTTTGTATGCCTGAATGCCATTATGTACAGTCTTGCACTCCATCACCGGTGTCTGTCTATCGATAATCTGGCGGGCATAATACAGGTCCAGCCTACTAAGCAAGTAGCTGATTGACTTTGTATGCCTGAATGCCGTAATGTACAGTTTTGAACTCCAACACCGGAGTCTGTCTATCGATAATCTGGTGGGCATAATACAGGTCCAGCCTACT
Organism: Staurois parvus; assembly: GCF_062004578.1. Classification (NCBI taxonomy): domain Eukaryota; kingdom Metazoa; phylum Chordata; class Amphibia; order Anura; family Ranidae; genus Staurois; species Staurois parvus. The sequence continues at coordinate 5,253,205 of NW_028317807.1, forward strand.
AAGCAAGTAGCTGATTGACTTTGTATGCCTGAATGCCATTATGTACAGTCTTGCACTCCATCACCGGAGTCTGTCTATCGATAATCTGGCGGGCATAATACAGGTCCAGCCTACTAAACAGGTAGCTGATTGACTCTGTATGCCTGAATGCCGTAATGTACAGTTTTGCACTCCATCACCGGAGTCTGTCTATCGATAATCTGGCGGGCATAATACAGGTCCAGCCTACTAAGCAAGTAGCTGATTGACTTTGTATGCTTGAATACCGTAATGTACAGTCTTGCACTCCATCACCAGAGTCTTTCTATCGATAATCTGGTGGGAATAAAACAGGTCCAGCCTACTAAGCAAGTAGCTGATTGACTTTGTATGCCTGAATGCCATTATGTACAGTCTTGCACTCCATCACCGGTGTCTGTCTATCGATAATCTGGCGGGCATAATACAGGTCCAGCCTACTAAGCAAGTAGCTGATTGACTTTGTATGCCTGAATGCCGTAATGTACAGTTTTGAACTCCAACACCGGAGTCTGTCTATCGATAATCTGGTGGGCATAATACAGGTCCAGCCTACTAAGCAAGTAGCTGATTGACTTTGTATGCCTGAATTCCATTATGTACAGTCTTGCACTCCATCACCGGAGTCTGTCTATCGATAATCTGGTGGGCATAAAACAGGTCCAGCCTACTAAGTAAGTAGCTGATTGACTTTGTATGCCTGAATGCCGTAATGTACAGTTTTGATCTCCAACACCGGAGTCTTTCTATCGATAATCTGGTGGGAATAAAACAGGTCCAGCCTACTAAGCAAGTAGCTGATTGACTTTGTATGCCTGAATGCCATTATGTACAGTCTTGCACTCCATCACCGATGTCTGTCTATCGATAATCTGGCGGGCATAATACAGGTCCAGCCTACTAAGCAAGTAGCTGATTGACTTTGTATGCCTGAATGCCGTAATGTACAGTTTTGAACTCCAACACCGGAGTCTGTCTATCGATAATCTGGTGGGCATAATACAGGTCCAGCCTACTAAGCAAGTAGCTGATTGACTTTGTATGCCTGAATTCCATTATGTACAGTCTTGCACTCCATCACCGGAGTCTGTCTATCGATAATCTGGTGGGCATAAAACAGGTCCAGCCTACTAAGTAAGTAGCTGATTGACTTTGTATGCCTGAATGCCGTAATGTACAGTTTTGATCTCCAACACCGGAGTCTATCTATCGATAATCTGGCGGGCATAATACAGGTCCAGCCTACTAAACAGGTAGCTGATTGACTCTGTATGCCTGAATGCCGTAATGTACAGTTTTGCACTCCATCACCGGAGTCTGTCTATCGATAATCTGGCGGGCATAATACAGGTCCAGCCTACTAAGCAAGTAGCTGATTGACTTTGTATGCTTGAATGCCGTAATGTACAGTCTTGCACTCCATCACCGGAGTCTGTCTATCTATAATCTGGTGGGCATAAAACAGGTCCAGCCTACTAAGCAAGTAGCTAATTGACTTTGTATGCCTGAATGCCATTATGTACAGTTTTGCACTCCATCACCGGAGTCTGTCTATCGATAATCTGGCGGGCATAATATAGGTCCAGCCTACTAAGCAAGTAGCTGATTGACTTTGTATGCCTGAATGCCATTATGTACAGTCTTGCACTCCATCACCGGAGTCTGTCTATCGATAATCTGGCAGGCATAATACAGGTCCAGCCTACTAAACAGGTAACTGATTGACTCTGTATGCCTGAATGCCGTAATGTACAGTTTTGCACTCCATCACCGGAGTCTGTCTATCGATAATCTGGCGGGCATAATACAGGTCCAGCCTACTAAGCAAGTAGCTGATTGACTTTGTATGCCTGAATGCCGTAATGTACAGTTTTGAACTCCAACACCGGAGTCTATCGATAAACTCATGGGCATAATACAGGTCCAGCCTACTAAGCAAGTAGCTGATTGACTTTGTATGCCTGAATGCCATTATGTACAGTCTTGCACTCCATCACCGGAGTCTGTCTATCGATAATCTGGCGGGCATAATACAGGTCCAGCCTACTAAACAGGTAGCTGATTGACTCTGTATGCCTGAATGCCATTATGTACAGTCTTGCACTCCATCACCGGAGTCTGTCTATCGATAATCTGGCGGGCATAATACAGGTCCAGCCTACTAAACAGGTAGCTGATTGACTCTGTATGCCTGAATGCCGTAATGTACAGTTTTGCACTCCATCACCGGAGTCTGTCTATCGATAATCTGGCGGGCATAATACAGGTCCAGCCTACTAAACAGGTAGCTGATTGACTCTGAATGCCGTAATGTACAGTTTTGCACTCCATCACCGGAGTCTGTCTATCGATAATCTGGTGGGCATAATACAGGTCCAGCCTACTAAGCAAGTAGCTGATTGACTTTGTATGCCTGAATGCCATTATGTACAGTCTTGCACTCCATCACCGGAGTCTTTCTATCGATAATCTGGCGGGCATAATACAGGTCCAGCCTACTAAACAGGTAGCTGATTGACTCTGTATGCCTGAATGCCGTAATGTACAGTTTTGCACTCCATCACCGGAGTCTGTCTATCGATAATCTGGTGGGCATAAAACAGGTCCAGCCTACTAAGCAAGTAGCTGATTGACTTTGTATGCCTGAATGCCGTAATGTACAGTTTTGATCTCCAACACCGGAGTCTATCGATAATCTGGTGGGCATAATACAGGTCCAGCCTACTAAGCAAGTAGCTGATTGACTTTGTATGCCTGAATGCCATTATGTACAGTCTTGCACTCCATCACCGGAGTCTGTGTATCGATAATCTGGTGGGCATAATACAGGTCCAGCCTACTAAGCAAGTAGCTGATTGACTTTGTATGCCTGAATGCCATTATGTACAGTCTTGCACTCCATCACTGGAGTGTGTCTATCGGTAATCTGGCGGGCATAATACAGGTCCAGCCTACTAAACAGGTAGCTGATTGACTCTGTATGCCTGAATGCCGTAATGTACAGTTTTGCACTCCATCACCGGAGTCTGTCTATCGATAATCTGGCGGGCATAATACAGGTCCAGCCTACTAAGCAAGTAGCTGATTGACTTTGTATGCTTGAATGCCGTAATGTACAGTCTTGCACTCCATCACCGGAGTCTGTCTATCGATAATCTGGTGGGCATAAAACAGGTCCAGCCTACTAAGCAAGTAGCTGATTGACTTTGTATGCCTGAATGCCATAATGTACAGTTTTGATCTCCAACACCGGAGTCTGTCTATCGATAATCTGGCGGGCATAATACAGGTCCAGCCTACTAAGCAAGTAGCTGATTGACTTTGTATGCTTGAATGCTGTAATGTACAGTCTTGCACTCCATCACCGGAGTTTATCTATCGATAATCTGGTGGGCATAAAACAGGTCCAGCCTACTAAGCAAGTAGCTGATTGACTTTGTATGCCTGAATTCCATTATGTACAGTCTTGCACTCCATCACCGGAGTGTGTCTATCGATAATCTGGGGGGCATAATACAGGTCCAGTCTACTAAGCAAGTAGCTGATTGACTTTGTATGCCTGAATGCCGTAATGTACAGTTTTGATCTCCAACACCGGAGTCTGTGTATCGATAATCTGGTGGGCATAATACAGGTCCAGCCTACTAAGCAAGTAGCTGATTGACTTTGTATGCCTGAATGCCATTATGTACAGTCTTGCACTCCATCACCGGAGTCTGTCTATCGATAATCTGGCGGGCATAATACAGGTCCAGCCTACTAAACAGGTAGCTGATTGACTCTGTATGCCTGAATGCCATAATGTACAGTTTTGCACTCCATCACCGGAGTCTGTCTATCGATATCTGGTGGACATAAAACAGGTCCAGCCTACTAAGCAAGTAGCTGATTGACTCTGTATGCCTGAATGCCGTAATGTACAGTTTTGCACTCCATCACCGGAGTCTGTCTATAGATAATCTGGCGGGCATAATACAGGTCCAGCCTACTAAGCAAGTAGCTGATTGACTTTGTATGCCTGAATGCCATTATGTACAGTCTTGCACTCCATCACCGGAGTCTATCTATCGATAATCTGGCGGGCATAATACAGGTCCAGCCTACTAAGCAAGTAGCTGATTGACTTTGTATGCCTGAATGCCGTAATGTACAGTTTTGATCTCCAACACCGGAGTCTGTCTATCGATAATCTGGCGGGCATAATACAGGTCCAGCCTACTAAGCAAGTAGCTGATTGACTTTGTATGTCTGAATGCCATTATGTACAGTCTTGCACTCCATCACCGGAGTCTGTCTATCGATAATCTGGCGGGCATAATACAGGTCCAGCCTACTAAACAGGTAGCTGATTGACTCTGTATGCCTGAATGCCGTAATGTACAGTTTTGCACTCCATCACCGGAGTCTGTCTATCAATAATCTGGCAGGCATAATACAGGTCCAGCCTACTAAACAAGTAGCTGATTGACTTTGTATGCCTGAATGCCATTATGTACAGTCTTGCACTCCATCACCGGAGTCTGTCTATCGATAATCTGGCGGGCATAATACAGGTCCAGCCTACTAAGCAAGTAGCTGATTGACTTTGTATGCTTGAATGCCGTAATGTACAGTCTTGCACTCCATCCCCGGAGTCTGTCTATCGATAATCTGGTGGGCATAAAACAGGTCCAGCCTACTAAGCAAGTAGCTGATTGACTTTGTATGCCTGAATGCCGTAATGTACAGTTTTGATCTCCAACACCGCAGTCTGTGTATCGATAATCTGGTGGGCATAATACAGGTCCAGCCTACTAAGCAAGTAGCTGATTGACTTTGTATGCCTGAATGCCATTATGTACAGTCTTGCACTCCATCACCGGAGTCTGTCTATCGATAATCTGGCGGGCATAATACAGGTCCAGCCTACTAAACAGGTAGCTTATTGACTCTGAATGCCGTAATGTACAGTTTTGCACTCCATCACCGGAGTCTGTCTATCGATAAACTGGTGGGCATAATACAGGTCCAGCCTACTAAGCAAGTAGCTGATTGACTTTGTATGCCTGAATGCCATTATGTACAGTCTTGCACTCCATCACCGGAGTCTGTCTATCGATAATCTGGCGGGCATAATACAGGTCCAGCCTACTAAGCAAGTAGCTGATTGACTTTGTATGCCTGAATGCCATTATGTACAGTCTTGCACTCCATCACCGGAGTCTATCGATAATCTGGCGGGCATAATACAGGTCCAGCCTACTAAACAGGTAGCTGATTGACTCTGTATGCCTGAATGCCGTAATGTACAGTTTTGCACTCCATCACCGGAGTCTGTCTATCGATAATCTGGCGGGCATAATACAGGTCCAGCCTACTAAGCAAGTAGCTGATTGACTTTGCATGCCTGAATGCCGTAATGTACATTTTTGAACTCCAACACCGGAGTCTGTCTATCGATAATCTCGTGGGCATAATACAGGTCAAGCCTACTAAGCAAGTAGCTGATTGACTTTGTATGCCTGAATGCCATTATGTACAGTCTTGCACTCCATCACCGGAGTCTATCTATCGATAATCTGGTGGGCATAATACAGGTCCAGCCTACTAAACAGGTAGCTGATTGACTCTGTATGCCTGAATGCCGTAATGTACAGTTTTGCACTCCATCACCGGAGTCTGTCTATCGATAATCTGGCGGGCATAATACAGGTCCAGCCTACTAAGCAAGTAGCTGATTGACTTTGTATGCTTGAATGCCGTAATGTACAGTCTTGCACTCCATCACCGGAGTCTGTCTATCGATAATCTGGTGGGCATAAAACAGGTCCAGCCTACTAAGCAAGTAGCTGATTGAATTTGTATGCCTGAATACCGTAATGTACAGTTTTGATCTCCAACACCGGAGTCTGTCTATCGATAATCTGGCGGGCATAATACAGGTCCAGCCTACTAAGCAAGTAGCTGATTGACTTTGTATGCCTGAATGCCATTATGTACAGTCTTGCACTCCATCACCGGAGTCTGTCTATCGATAATCTGGCGGGCATAATACAGGTCCAGCCTACTAAACAGGTAGCTGATTGACTCTGTATGCCTGAATGCCGTAATGTACAGTTTTGCACTCCATCACCGGAGTCTGTCTATCGATAATCTGGCGGGCATAATACAGGTCCAGCCTACTAAACAGGTAGCTGATTGACTCTGTATGCCTGAATGCCGTAATGTACAGTTTTGCACTCCATCACAGGAGTCTGTCTATCGATAATCTGGCAGGCATAATACAGGTCCAGCCTACTAAGCAAGTAGCTGATTGACTTTGTATGCCTGAATGCCATTATGTACAGTCTTGCACTCCATCACCGGAGTCTGTCTATCGATAATCTGGCGGGCATAATACAGGTCCAGCCTACTAAACAGGTAGCTGATTGACTCTGAATGCCGTAATGTACAGTTTTGCACTCCATCACCGGAGTCTGTCTATCGATAATCTGGTGGGCATAAAACAGGTCCAGCCTACTAAGCAAGTAGCTGATTGACTTTGTATGCCTGAATGCCGTAATGTACAGTTTTGATCTCCAACACCGGAGTCTGTCTATCGATAATCTGGCGGGCATAATACAGGTCCAGCCTACTAAACAGGTAGCTGATTGACTCTGTATGCCTGAATGCCGTAATATACAGTTTTGCACTCCATCACTGGAGTCTGTCTATAGATAATCTGGCGGGCATAATACAGGTCCAGCCTACTAAGCAAGTAGCTGATTGACTTTGTATGCCTGAATGCCATTATGTACAGTCTTGCACTCCATCACCGGAGTCTGTCTATCGATAATCTGGCGGGCATAATACAGGTCCAGCCTACTAAACAGGTAGCTGATTGACTCTGTATGCCTGAATGCCGTAATGTACTGTTTTGCACTCCATCACCGGAGTCTGTCTATCGATAATCTGGCGGGCATAATACAGGTCCAGCCTACTAAACAGGTAGCTGATTGACTTTGTATGCCTGAATGCCGTAATGTACAGTTTTGATCTCCAACACCGGAGTCTGTCTATCGATAATCTGGCGGGCATAATACAGGTCCAGCCTACTAAACAGGTAGCTGATTGATTTTGTATGCCTGAATCCCGTAATGTACAGTTTTGCACTCCATCACCGGAGTGTGTCTATCGATAATCTGGCAGGCATAATACAGGTCCAGCCTACTAAGCAAGTAGCTGATTAACTTTGTATTCCTGAATGCCATTATGTACAGTCTTGCACTCCATCACCGGAGTCTGTCTATCGATAATCTGGCGGACATAATACTTGTCCAGCCTACCAAGCAAGTAGCTGATTGACTTTGTATGCCTGAATGCCGTAATGTACAGTCTAACACTCCATCACCGGAGTGTGTCTATCGATAATCTGGCAGGCATAATACAGGTCCAGCCTACTAAACAAGTAGCTGATTGACTTTGTATGCCTGAATGCCATTATGTACAGTCTTGCACTCCATCACCGGAGTCTGTCTATCGATAATCTGGCGGGCATAATACAGGTCCAGCCTACTAAACAGGTAGCTGATTGACTCTGTATGCCTGAATGCCGTAATGTACAGTTTTGCACTCCATCACCGGAGTCTGCCTATCGATAATCTGGCGGGCATAATACAGGTCCAGCCTACTAAGCAAGTAGCTGATTGACTTTGTATGCTTGAATGCCGTAATGTACAGTCTTGCACTCCATCACCGGAGTGTGTCTATCGATAATCTGGCGGGCATAATACAGGTCCAGCCTACTAAGCAAGTAGCTGATTGACTTTGTATGCCTGAATGCCATTATGTACAGTCTTGCACTCCATCACCGGAGTCTGTCTATCGATAATCTGGCGGGCATAATACAGGTCCAGCCTACTAAACAGGTAGCTGATTGACTCTGAATGCCTTTATGTACAGTTTTGCACTCCATCACCGGAGTCTGTCTATCGATAATCTGGTGGGCATAATACAGGTCCAGCCTACTAAGCAAGTAGCTGATTGACTTTGTATGCCTGAATGCCATTATGTACAGTCTTGCACTCCATCACCGGAGTCTATCTATCGATAATCTGGCGGGCATAATACAGGTCCAGCCTACTAAACAGGTAGCTGATTGACTCTGTATGCCTGAATGCCGTAATGTACAGTTTTGCACTCCATCACCGGAGTCTGTCTATCGATAATCTGGTGGGCATAATACAGGTGCAGCCTACTAAGCAAGTAGCTGATTGACTTTGTATGCCTGAATGCCATTATGTACAGTCTTGCACTCCATCACCGGAGTCTGTCTATCGATAATCTGGCGGATATAATACAGGTCCAGCCTACTAAACAGGTAGCTGATTGACTCTGTATGCCTGAATTCCGTAATGTACAGTTTTGCATTCCATCACCGGAGTCTGTCTATCGATAATCTGGCGGGCATAATACAGGTCCAGCCTACTAAGCAAGTAGGTGATTGACTTTGCATGCCTGAATGCCGTAATGTACATTTTTGAACTCCAAAACCGGAGTCTGTCTATCGATAATCTCGTGGGCATAATACAGGTCCAGCCTACTAAGCAAGTAGCTGATTGACTTTGTATGCCTGAATGCCATTATGTACAGTCTTGCACTCCATCACCGGAGTCTATCTATCGATAATCTGGCGGGCATAATACAGGTCCAGCCTACTAAACAGGTAGCTGATTGACTCTGTATACCTGAATGCCGTAATGTACAGTTTTGCACTCCATCACCGGAGTCTGTCTATCGATAATCTGGCGGGCATAATACAGGTCCAGCCTACTAAGCAAGTAGCTGATTGACTTTGTATGCTTGAAAGCCGTAATGTACAGTCTTGCACTCCATCACCGGAGTCTGTCTATCGATAATCTGGTGGGCATAAAACAGGTCCAGCCTACTAAGCAAGTAGCTGATTGACTTTGTATGCCTGAATGCCGTAATGTACAGTTTTGATCTCCAACACCGGAGTCTGTCTATCGATAATCTGGCGGGCATAATACAGGTCCAGCCTACTAAGCAAGTAGCTGATTGACTTTGTATGCCTGAATGCCATTATGTACAGTCTTGCACTCTATCACCGGAGTCTGTCTATCGATAATCTGGCGGGCATAATACAGGTCCAGCCTACTAAACAGGCAGCTGATTGACTCTGTATGCCTGAATGCCGTAATGTACAGTTTTGCACTCCATCACCGGAGTCTGTCTATCGATAATCTGGTGGGCATAAAACAGGTCCAGCCTACTAAGCAAGTAGCTGATTGACTTTGTATGCCTGAATGCCGTAATGTACAGTTTTGATCTCCAACACCGGAGTCTGTCTATCGATAATCTGGTGGGCATAATACAGGTCCAGCCTACTAAGCAAGTAGCTGATTGACTTTGTATGCCTGAATCCCATTATGTACTGTCTTGCACTCCATCATCGGAGTCTATCTATCGATAATCTGGCGGGCATAATACAGGTCCAGCCTACTAAACAAGTAGCTGATTGACTTTGTATGCCTGAATGCCATTATGTACAGTCTTGCACTCCATCACCGGAGTGTGTCTATCGATAATCTGGCAGGCATAATACAGGTCCAGCCTACTAAGCAAGTAGCTGATTGACTTTGTATGCCTGAATGCCATTATGTACAGTCTTGCACTCCATCACCGGAGTCTGTCTATCGATAATCTGGCGGGCATAATACAGGTCCAGCCTACTAAACAGGTAGCTGATTGACTCTCTATGCCTGAATGCCGTAATGTACAGTTTTGCACTCCATCACCGGAGTCTGTCTATCGATAATCTGGCGGGCATAATACAGGTCCAGCCTACTAAGCAAGTAGCTGATTGACTTTGTATGCTTGAATGCCGTAATGTACAGTCTTGCAGTCCATCACCGGAGTCTGTCTATCGATAATCTGGTGGGCATAAAACAGGTCCAGCCTACTAAGCAAGTAGCTGATTGACTTTGTATGCCTGAATGCCGTAATGTACAGTTTTGCACTCCATCACCGGAGTCTGTCTATCGATAATCTGGTGGGCATAATACAGGTGCAGCCTACTAAACAAGTAGCTGATTGACTTTGTATGCCTGAATGCCATTATGTACAGTCTTGCACTCCATCACCGGAGTCTGTCTATCGATAATCTGGCGGATATAATACAGGTCCAGCCTACTAAACAGGTAGCTGATTGACTCTGTATGCCTGAATTCCGTAATGTACAGTTTTGCATTCCATCACCGGAGTCTGTCTATCGATAATCTGGCGGGCATAATACAGGTCCAGCCTACTAAGCAAGAAGCTGATTGACTTTGCATGCCTGAATGCCGTAATGTACATTTTTGAACTCCAAAACCGGAGTCTGTCTATCGATAATCTCGTGGGCATAATACAGGTCCAGCCTACTAAGCAAGTAGCTGATTGACTTTGTATGCCTGAATGCCGTAATGTACAGTTTTGATCTCCAACACCGGAGTCTGTCTATCGATAATCTGGCGGGCATAATACAGGTCCAGCCTACTAAGCAAGTAGCTGATTGACTTTGTATGCCTGAATGCCATTATGTACAGTCTTGCACTCTATCACCGGAGTCTGTCTATCGATAATCTGGCGGTCATAATACAGGTCCAGCCTACTAAACAGGCAGCTGATTGACTCTGTATGCCTGAATGCCGTAATGTACAGTTTTTCACTCCATCACCGGAGTCTGTCTATCGATAATCTGGTGGGCATAAAACAGGTCCAGCCTACTAAGCAAGTAGCTGATTGACTTTTTATGCCTGAATGCCGTAATGTACAGTTTTGATCTCCAACACCGGAGTCTGTCTATCGATAATCTGGTGGGCATAATACAGGTCCAGCCTACTAAGCAAGTAGCTGATTGACTTTGTATGCCTGAATCCCATTATGTACTGTCTTGCACTCCATCACCGGAGTCTATCTATCGATAATCTGGCGGGCATAATACAGGTCCAGCCTACTAAACAAGTAGCTGATTGACTTTGTATGCCTGAATGCCATTATGTACAGTCTTGCACTCCATCACCGGAGTGTGTCTATCGATAATCTGGCAGGCATAATACAGGTCCAGCCTACTAAGCAAGTAGCTGATTGACTTTGTATGCCTGAATGCCATTATGTACAGTCTTGCAGTCCATCACCGGAGTCTGTCTATCGATAATCTGGTGGGCATAAAACAGGTCCAGCCTACTAAGCAAGTAGCTGATTGACTTTGTATGCCTGAATGCCGTAATGTACAGTTTTGATCTCCAACACCGGAGTCTGTCTATTGATAATCTGGCGGGCATAATACAGGTCCAGCCTACTAAACAGGTAGCTGATTGACTCTGTATGACTGAATGCCGTAATGTACAGTTTTGCATTCCATCACCGGAGTCTGTCTATCGATAATCTGGTGGGCATAATACAGGTCCAGCCTACTAAGCAAGTAGCTGATTGACTTTGTATGCCTGAATGCCATTATGTACAGTCTTGCACTCCATCACCGGAGTGTGTCTATCGATAATCTGGCGGGCATAATACAGGTCCAGCCTACTAAGCAAGTAGCTGATTGACTTTGTATGCCTGAATGCCGTAATGTACAGTTTTGATCTCCAACACCGGAGTCTGTCTATCGATAATCTGGCGGGCATAATACAGGTCCAGCCTACTAAACAGGTAGCTGATTGACTCTGTATGCCTGAATGCCGTAATGTACAGTTTTGCACTCAATCACCGGAGTCTGTCTATCGATAATCTGGTGGGCATAAAACAGGTCCAGCCTACTAAGCAAGTAGCTGATTGACTTTGTATGCCTGAATGCCATTATGTACAGTCTTGCACTCCATCACCGGAGTCTGTCTATCGATAATCTGGCGGGCATAATACAGGTCCAGCCTACTAAACAGGTAGCTGATTGACTCTGTATGCCTGAATGCCGTAATGTACAGTTTTGCACTCCATCACCGGAGTCTGTCTATCGATAATCTGGTGGGCATAAAACAGGTTCAGCCTACTAAGCAAGTATCTGATTCACTTTGTATGCCTGAATGCCATAATGTACAGTTTTGATCTCCAACACCGGAGTCTGTCTATCGATAATCTGGTGGGCATAATACAGGTCCAGCCAACTAAGCAAGTAGCTGATTGACTTTGTATGCCTGAATCCCATTATGTACTGTCTTGCACTCCATCACCGGAGTCTGTCTATCGATAATCTGGCGGGCATAATACAGGTCCAGCCTACTAAACAGGTAGCTGATTGACTTTGTATGCCTGAATGCCGTAATGTACAGTTTTGATCTCCAACACCGGAGTCTGTCTATCGATAATCTGGCGGGCATAATACAGGTCCAGCCTACTAAACAGGTAGCTGATTGACTCTGTATGCCTGAATGCCGTAATGTACAGTTTTGCACTCCATCACCGGAGTCTGTCTATCGATAATCTGGTGGGCATAAAACAGGTCCAGCCTACTAAGCAAGTAGCTGATTGACTTTGTATGCCTGAATGCCATTATGTACAGTCTTGCACTCCATCACCGGAGTGTGTCTATCGATAATCTGGCAGGCATAATACAGGTCCAGCCTACTAAGCAAGTAGCTGATTGACTTTGTATGCCTGAATGCAATTATGTACAGTCTTGCACTCCATCACTGGAGTCTGTCTATCGATAATCTGGCGGGCATAATACAGGTCCAGCCTACTAAACAGGTAGCTGATTGACTCTGTATGCCTGAATGCCGTAATGTACAGTTTTGCACTCCATCACCGGAGTCTGTCTATCGATAATGTGGCGGGCATAATACAGGTCCAGCCTACTAAGCAAGTAGCTGATTGACTTTGTATGCTTGAATGCCGTAATGTACAGTCTTGCACTCCATCACCGGAGTCTGTCTATCGATAATCTGGCGGGCATAAAACAGGTCCAGCCTACTAAGCAAGTAGCTGATTGACTTTGTATGCCTGAATGCCGTAATGTACAGTTTTGATCTCCAACACCGGAGTCTGTCTATCGATAATCTGGCGGGCATAATACAGGTCCAGCCTACTAAGCAAGTAGCTGATTGACTTTGTATGCCTGAATGCCATTATGTACAGTCTTGCACTCCATCACCGGAGTGTGTCTATCGATAATCTGGCAGGCATAATACAGGTCCAGCCTACTAAGCAAGTAGCTGATTGACTTTGTATGCCTGAATGCCATTATGTACAGTCTTGCACTCCATCACCGGAGTCTGTCTATCGATAATCTGGCGGGCATAATACAGGTCCAGCCTACTAAACAGGTAGCTGATTGACTCTGTATGCCTGAATGCCGTAATGTACAGTTTTGCACTCCATCACCGGAGTCTGTCTATCGATAATCTGGCGGGCATAATACAGGTCCAGCCTACTAAGCAAGTAGCTGATTGACTTTGTATGCTTGAATGCCGTAATGTACAGTTTTGCACTCCATCACCGGAGTCTGTCTATCGATAATCTGGCGGGCATAATACAGGTCCAGCCTACTAAGCAAGTAGCTGATTGACTTTGTATGCTTGAATGCCGTAATGTACAGTCTTGCACTCCATCACCGGAGTCTGTCTATCGATAATCTGGTGGGCATAAAACAGGTCCAGCCTACTAAGCAAGTAGCTGATTGACTTTGTATGCCTGAATGCCGTAATGTACAGTTTTGATCTCCAACACCGGAGTCTGTCTATTGATAATCTGGCGGGCATAATACAGGTCCAGCCTACTAAACAGGTAGCTGATTGACTCTGTATGCCTGAATGCCGTAATGTACAGTTTTGCACTCAATCACCGGAGTCTGTCTATCGATAATCTGGTGGGCATAAAACAGGTCCAGCCTACTAAGCAAATAGCTGATTGACTTTGTATGCCTGAATCCCATTATGTACAGTCTTGCACTCCATCACCGGAGTGTGTCTATCGATAATCTGGCGGGCATAATACAGGTCCAGCCTACTAAGCAAGTAGCTGATTGACTTTGTATGCCTGAATGCCATTATGTACAGTCTTGCACTCCATCACCTGAGTCTGTCTATCGATAATCTGGCGGGCATAATACAGGTCCAGCCTACTAAACAGGTAGCTGATTGACTCTGTATGCCTGAATGCCGTAATGTACAGTTTTGCACTCCATCACCGGAGTCTGTCTATCGATAATCTGGTGGGCATAAAACAGGTCCAGCCTACTAAGCAAGTAGCTGATTGACTTTGTATGCCTGAATGCCGTAATGTACAGTTTTGATCTCCAACACCGGAGTCTATCGATAATCTGGTGGGCATAATACAGGTCCAGCCTACTAAGCAAGTAGCTGATTGACTTTGTATGCCTGAATGCCATTATGTACAGTCTTGCACTCCATCACCGGAGTCTGTGTATCGATAATCTGGTGGGCATAATACAGGTCCAGCCTACTAAGCAAGTAGCTGATTGACTTTGTATGCCTGAATGCCATTATGTACAGTCTTGCACTCCATCACTGGAGTGTGTCTATCGGTAATCTGGCGGGCATAATACAGGTTCAGCCTACTAAACAGGTAGCTGATTGACTCTGTATGCCTGAATGCCGTAATGTACAGTTTTGCACTCCATCACCGGAGTCTGTCTATCGATAATCTGGCGGGCATAATACAGGTCCAGCCTACTAAGCAAGTAGCTGATTGACTTTGTATGCTTGAATGCCGTAATGTACAGTCTTGCACTCCATCACCGGAGTCTGTCTATCGATAATCTGGTGGGCATAAAACAGGTCCAGCCTACTAAGCAAGTAGCTGATTGACTTTGTATGCCTGAATGCCATAATGTACAGTTTTGATCTCCAACACCGGAGTCTGTCTATCGATAATCTGGCGGGCATAATACAGGTCCAGCCTACTAAGCAAGTAGCTGATTGACTTTGTATGCTTGAATGCTGTAATGTACAGTCTTGCACTCCATCACCGGAGTTTATCTATCGATAATCTGGTGGGCATAAAACAGGTCCAGCCTACTAAGCAAGTAGCTGATTGACTTTGTATGCCTGAATTCCATTATGTACAGTCTTGCACTCCATCACCGGAGTGTGTCTATCGATAATCTGGGGGGCATAATACAGGTCCAGTCTACTAAGCAAGTAGCTGATTGACTTTGTATGCCTGAATGCCGTAATGTACAGTTTTGATCTCCAACACCGGAGTCTGTGTATCGATAATCTGGTGGGCATAATACAGGTCCAGCCTACTAAGCAAGTAGCTGATTGACTTTGTATGCCTGAATGCCATTATGTACAGTCTTGCACTCCATCACCGGAGTCTGTCTATCGATAATCTGGCGGGCATAATACAGGTCCAGCCTACTAAACAGGTAGCTGATTGACTCTGTATGCCTGAATGCCATAATGTACAGTTTTGCACTCCATCACCGGAGTCTGTCTATCGATATCTGGTGGACATAAAACAGGTCCAGCCTACTAAGCAAGTAGCTGATTGACTCTGTATGCCTGAATGCCGTAATGTACAGTTTTGCACTCCATCACCGGAGTCTGTCTATAGATAATCTGGCGGGCATAATACAGGTCCAGCCTACTAAGCAAGTAGCTGATTGACTTTGTATGCCTGAATGCCATTATGTACAGTCTTGCACTCCATCACCAGAGTCTGTCTATCGATAATCTGGCGGGCATAATACAGGTCCAGCCTACTAAACAGGTAGCTGATTGACTCTGTATGCCTGAATGCCGTAATGTACTGTTTTGCACTCCATCACCGGAGTCTGTCTATCGATAATCTGGCGGGCATAATACAGGTTCAGCCTACTAAACAGGTAGCTGATTGACTTTGTATGCCTGAATGCCGTAATGTACAGTTTTGATCTCCAACACCGGAGTCTGTCTATCGATAATCTGGCGGGCATAATACAGGTCCAGCGTACTAAACAGGTAGCTGATTGACTTTGTATGCCTGAATCCCGTAATGTACAGTTTTGCACTCCATCACCGGAGTGTGTCTATCGATAATCTGGCAGGCATAATACAGGTCCAGCCTACTAAGCAAGTAGCTGATTGACTTTGCATTCCTGAATGCCATTATGTACAGTCTTGCACTCCATCACCGGAGTGTGTCTATCGATAATCTGGCGGACATAATACTTGTCCAGCCTACCAAGCAAGTAGCTGATTGACTTTGTATGCCTGAATGCCGAAATGTACAGTCTTACACTCCATCACCGGAGTGTGTCTATCGATAATCTGGCGGGCATAATACAGGTCCAGCCTACTAAGCAAGTAGCTGATTGACTTTGTATGCCTGAATGCCATTATGTACAGTCTTGCACTCCATCACCGGAGTCTGTCTATCGATAATCTGGCGGGCATAATACAGGTCCAGCCTACTAAACAGGTAGCTGATTGACTCTGAATGCCGTAATGTACAGTTTTGCACTCCATCACCGGAGTCTGTCTATCGATAATCTGGTGGGCATAATACAGGTCCAGCCTACTAAGCAAGTAGCTGATTGACTTTGCATGCCTGAATGCCGTAATGTACATTTTTGAACTCCAACACCGGAGTCTGTCTATCGATAATCTCGTGGGCATAATACAGGTCCAGCCTACTAAGCAAGTAGCTGATTGACTTTGTATGCCTGAATGCCATTATGTACAGTCTTGCACTCCATCACCGGAGTCTATCTATCGATAATCTGGCGGGCATAATACAGGTCCAGCCTACTAAGCAAGTAGCTGATTGACTTTGTATGCCTGAATGCCGTAATGTACAGTTTTGATCTCCAACACCGGAGTCTGTCTATCGATAATCTGGCGGGCATAATACAGGTCCAGCCTACTAAGCAAGTAGCTGATTGACTTTGTATGCCTGAATGCCATTATGTACAGTCTTGCACTCCATCACCGGAGTCTGTCTATCGATAATCTGGCGGGCATAATACAGGTCCAGCCTACTAAACAGGTAGCTGATTGACTCTGTATGCCTGAATGCCGTAATGTACAGTTTTGCACTCCATCACCGGAGTCTGTCTATCGATAATCTGGCAGGCATAATACAGGTCCAGCCTACTAAACAAGTAGCTGATTGACTTTGTATGCCTGAATGCCATTATGTACAGTCTTGCACTCCATCACCGGAGTCTGTCTATCGATAATCTGGCGGGCATAATACAGGTCCAGCCTACTAAGCAAGTAGCTGATTGACTTTGTATGCTTGAATGCCGTAATGTACAGTCTTGCACTCCATCCCCGGAGTCTCTCTATCGATAATCTGGTGGGCATAAAACAGGTCCAGCCTACTAAGCAAGTAGCTGATTGACTTTGTATGCCTGAATGCCGTAATGTACAGTTTTGATCTCCAACACCGCAGTCTGTGTATCGATAATCTGGTGGGCATAATACAGGTCCAGCCTACTAAGCAAGTAGCTGATTGACTTTGTATGCCTGAATGCCATTATGTACAGTCTTGCACTCCATCACCGGAGTCTGTCTATCGATAATCTGGCGGGCATAATACAGGTCCAGCCTACTAAACAGGTAGCTTATTGACTCTGAATGCCGTAATGTACAGTTTTGCACTCCATCACCGGAGTCTGTCTATCGATAATCTGGTGGGCATAATACAGGTCCAGCCTACTAAGCAAGTAGCTGATTGACTTTGTATGCCTGAATGCCATTATGTACAGTCTTGCACTCCATCACCGGAGTCTGTCTATCGATAATCTGGCGGGCATAATACAGGTCCAGCCTACTAAGCAAGTAGCTGATTGACTTTGTATGCCTGAATGCCATTATGTACAGTCTTGCACTCCATCACCGGAGTCTATCGATAATCTGGCGGGCATAATACAGGTCCAGCCTACTAAACAGGTAGCTGATTGACTCTGTATGCCTGAATGCCGTAATGTACAGTTTTGCACTCCATCACCGGAGTCTGTCTATCGATAATCTGGCGGGCATAATACAGGTCCAGCCTACTAAGCAAGTAGCTGATTGACTTTGCATGCCTGAATGCCGTAATGTACATTTTTGAACTCCAACACCGGAGTCTGTCTATCGATAATCTCGTGGGCATAATACAGGTCAAGCCTACTAAGCAAGTAGCTGATTGACTTTGTATGCCTGAATGCCATTATGTACAGTCTTGCACTCCATCACCGGAGTCTATCTATCGATAATCTGGTGGGCATAATACAGGTCCAGCCTACTAAACAGGTAGCTGATTGACTCTGTATGCCTGAATGCCGTAATGTACAGTTTTGCACTCCATCACCGGAGTCTGTCTATCGATAATCTGGCGGGCATAATACAGGTCCAGCCTACTAAGCAAGTAGCTGATTGACTTTGTATGCTTGAATGCCGTAATGTACAGTCTTGCACTCCATCACCGGCGTCTGTCTATCGATAATCTGGTGGGCATAAAACAGGTCCAGCCTACTAAGCAAGTAGCTGATTGAATTTGTATGCCTGAATACCGTAATGTACAGTTTTGATCTCCAACACCGGAGTCTGTCTATCGATAATCTGGCGGGCATAATACAGGTCCAGCCTACTAAGCAAGTAGCTGATTGACTTTGTATGCCTGAATGCCATTATGTACAGTCTTGCACTCCATCACCGGAGTCTGTCTATCGATAATCTGGCGGGCATAATACAGGTCCAGCCTACTAAACAGGTAGCTGATTGACTCTGTATGCCTGAATGCCGTAATGTACAGTTTTGCACTCCATCACCGGAGTCTGTCTATCGATAATCTGGCGGGCATAATACAGGTCCAGCCTACTAAACAGGTAGCTGATTGACTCTGTATGCCTGAATGCCGTAATGTACAGTTTTGCACTCCATCACAGGAGTCTGTCTATCGATAATCTGGCAGGCATAATACAGGTCCAGCCTACTAAGCAAGTAGCTGATTGACTTTGTATGCCTGAATGCCATTATGTACAGTCTTGCACTCCATCACCGGAGTCTGTCTATCGATAATCTGGCGGGCATAATACAGGTCCAGCCTACTAAACAGGTAGCTGATTGACTCTGAATGCCGTAATGTACAGTTTTGCACTCCATCACCGGAGTCTGTCTATCGATAATCTGGTGGGCATAAAACAGGTCCAGCCTACTAAGCAAGTAGCTGATTGACTTTGTATGCCTGAATGCCGTAATGTACAGTTTTGATCTCCAACACCGGAGTCTGTCTATCGATAATCTGGCGGGCATAATACAGGTCCAGCCTACTAAACAGGTAGCTGATTGACTCTGTATGCCTGAATGCCGTAATATACAGTTTTGCACTCCATCACCGGAGTGTGTCTATCGATAATCTGGCAGGCATAATACAGGTCCAGCCTACTAAGCAAGTAGCTGATTAACTTTGTATTCCTGAATGCCATTATGTACAGTCTTGCACTCCATCACCGGAGTCTGTCTATCGATAATCTGGCGGACATAATACTTGTCCAGCCTACCAAGCAAGTAGCTGATTGACTTTGTATGCCTGAATGCCGTAATGTACAGTCTAACACTCCATCACCGGAGTGTGTCTATCGATAATCTGGCAGGCATAATACAGGTCCAGCCTACTAAACAAGTAGCTGATTGACTTTGTATGCCTGAATGCCATTATGTACAGTCTTGCACTCCATCACCGGAGTCTGTCTATCGATAATCTGGCGGGCATAATACAGGTCCAGCCTACTAAACAGGTAGCTGATTGACTCTGTATGCCTGAATGCCGTAATGTACAGTTTTGCACTCCATCACCGGAGTCTGCCTATCGATAATCTGGCGGGCATAATACAGGTCCAGCCTACTAAGCAAGTAGCTGATTGACTTTGTATGCTTGAATGCCGTAATGTACAGTCTTGCACTCCATCACCGGAGTGTGTCTATCGATAATCTGGCGGGCATAATACAGGTCCAGCCTACTAAGCAAGTAGCTGATTGACTTTGTATGCCTGAATGCCATTATGTACAGTCTTGCACTCCATCACCGGAGTCTGTCTATCGATAATCTGGCGGGCATAATACAGGTCCAGCCTACTAAACAGGTAGCTGATTGACTCTGAATGCCGTTATGTACAGTTTTGCACTCCATCACCGGAGTCTGTCTATCGATAATCTGGTGGGCATAATACAGGTCCAGCCTACTAAGCAAGTAGCTGATTGACTTTGTATGCCTGAATGCCATTATGTACAGTCTTGCACTCCATCACCGGAGTCTATCTATCGATAATCTGGCGGGCATAATACAGGTCCAGCCTACTAAACAGGTAGCTGATTGACTCTGTATGCCTGAATGCCGTAATGTACAGTTTTGCACTCCATCACCGGAGTCTGTCTATCGATAATCTGGTGGGCATAATACAGGTGCAGCCTACTAAGCAAGTATCTGATTGACTTTGTATGCCTGAATGCCATTATGTACAGTCTTGCACTCCATCACCGGAGTCTGTCTATCGATAATCTGGCGGATATAATACAGGTCCAGCCTACTAAACAGGTAGCTGATTGACTCTGTATGCCTGAATTCCGTAATGTACAGTTTTGCATTCCATCACCGGAGTCTGTCTATCGATAATCTGGCGGGCATAATACAGGTCCAGCCTACTAAGCAAGAAGCTGATTGACTTTGCATGCCTGAATGCCGTAATGTACATTTTTGAACTCCAAAACCGGAGTCTGTCTATCGATAATCTCGTGGGCATAATACAGGTCCAGCCTACTAAGCAAGTAGCTGATTGACTTTGTATGCCTGAATGCCGTAATGTACAGTTTTGATCTCCAACACCGGAGTCTGTCTATCGATAATCTGGCGGGCATAATACAGGTCCAGCCTACTAAGCAAGTAGCTGATTGACTTTGTATGCCTGAATGCCATTATGTACAGTCTTGCACTCTATCACCGGAGTCTGTCTATCGATAATCTGGCGGTCATAATACAGGTCCAGCCTACTAAACAGGCAGCTGATTGACTCTGTATGCCTGAATGCCGTAATGTACAGTTTTTCACTCCATCACCGGAGTCTGTCTATCGATAATCTGGTGGGCATAAAACAGGTCCAGCCTACTAAGCAAGTAGCTGATTGACTTTTTATGCCTGAATGCCGTAATGTACAGTTTTGATCTCCAACACCGGAGTCTGTCTATCGATAATCTGGTGGGCATAATACAGGTCCAGCCTACTAAGCAAGTAGCTGATTGACTTTGTATGCCTGAATCCCATTATGTACTGTCTTGCACTCCATCACCGGAGTCTATCTATCGATAATCTGGCGGGCATAATACAGGTCCAGCCTACTAAACAAGTAGCTGATTGACTTTGTATGCCTGAATGCCATTATGTACAGTCTTGCACTCCATCACCGGAGTGTGTCTATCGATAATCTGGCAGGCATAATACAGGTCCAGCCTACTAAGCAAGTAGCTGATTGACTTTGTATGCCTGAATGCCATTATGTACAGTCTTGCAGTCCATCACCGGAGTCTGTCTATCGATAATCTGGTGGGCATAAAACAGGTCCAGCCTATTAAGCAAGTAGCTGATTGACTTTGTATGCCTGAATGCCGTAATGTACAGTTTTGATCTCCAACACCGGAGTCTGTCTATTGATAATCTGGCGGGCATAATACAGGTCCAGCCTACTAAACAGGTAGCTGATTGACTCTGTATGACTGAATGCCGTAATGTACAGTTTTGCATTCCATCACCGGAGTCTGTCTATCGATAATCTGGTGGGCATAATACAGGTCCAGCCTACTAAGCAAGTAGCTGATTGACTTTGTATGCCTGAATGCCATTATGTACAGTCTTGCACTCCATCACCGGAGTGTGTCTATCGATAATCTGGCGGGCATAATACAGGTCCAGCCTACTAAGCAAGTAGCTGATTGACTTTGTATGCCTGAATGCCGTAATGTACAGTTTTGATCTCCAACACCGGAGTCTGTCTATCGATAATCTGGCGGGCATAATACAGGTCCAGCCTACTAAACAGGTAGCTGATTGACTCTGTATGCCTGAATGCCGTAATGTACAGTTTTGCACTCAATCACCGGAGTCTGTCTATCGATAATCTGGTGGGCATAAAACAGGTCCAGCCTACTAAGCAAGTAGCTGATTGACTTTGTATGCCTGAATGCCATTATGTACAGTCTTGCACTCCATCACCGGAGTCTGTCTATCGATAATCTGGCGGGCATAATACAGGTCCAGCCTACTAAACAGGTAGCTGATTGACTCTGTATGCCTGAATGCCGTAATGTACAGTTTTGCACTCCATCACCGGAGTCTGTCTATCGATAATCTGGTGGGCATAAAACAGGTTCAGCCTACTAAGCAAGTGTCTGATTCACTTTGTATGCCTGAATGCCATAATGTACAGTTTTGATCTCCAACACCGGAGTCTGTCTATCGATAATCTGGTGGGCATAATACAGGTCCAGCCAACTAAGCAAGTAGCTGATTGACTTTGTATGCCTGAATCCCATTATGTACTGTCTTGCACTCCATCACCGGAGTCTGTCTATCGATAATCTGGCGGGCATAATACAGGTCCAGCCTACTAAACAGGTAGCTGATTGACTTTGTATGCCTGAATGCCGTAATGTACAGTTTTGATCTCCAACACCGGAGTCTGTCTATCGATAATCTGGCGGGCATAATACAGGTCCAGCCTACTAAACAGGTAGCTGATTGACTCTGTATGCCTGAATGCCGTAATGTACAGTTTTGCACTCCATCACCGGAGTCTGTCTATCGATAATCTGGTGGGCATAAAACAGGTCCAGCCTACTAAGCAAGTAGCTGATTGACTTTGTATGCCTGAATGCCATTATGTACAGTCTTGCACTCCATCACCGGAGTGTGTCTATCGATAATCTGGCAGGCATAATACAGGTCCAGCCTACTAAGCAAGTAGCTGATTGACTTTGTATGCCTGAATGCAATTATGTACAGTCTTGCACTCCATCACCGGAGTCTGTCTATCGATAATCTGGCGGGCATAATACAGGTCCAGCCTACTAAACAGGTAGCTGATTGACTCTGTATGCCTGAATGCCGTAATGTACAGTTTTGCACTCCATCACCGGAGTCTGTCTATCGATAATGTGGCGGGCATAATACAGGTCCAGCCTACTAAGCAAGTAGCTGATTGACTTTGTATGCTTGAATGCCGTAATGTACAGTCTTGCACTCCATCACCGGAGTCTGTCTATCGATAATCTGGCGGGCATAAAACAGGTCCAGCCTACTAAGCAAGTAGCTGATTGACTTTGTATGCCTGAATGCCGTAATGTACAGTTTTGATCTCCAACACCGGAGTCTGTCTATCGATAATCTGGCGGGCATAATACAGGTCCAGCCTACTAAGCAAGTAGCTGATTGACTTTGTATGCCTGAATGCCATTATGTACAGTCTTGCACTCCATCACCGTAGTGTGTCTATCGATAATCTGGCAGGCATAATACAGGTCCAGCCTACTAAGCAAGTAGCTGATTGACTTTGTATGCCTGAATGCCATTATGTACAGTCTTGCACTCCATCACCGGAGTCTGTCTATCGATAATCTGGCGGGCATAATACAGGTCCAGCCTACTAAACAGGTAGCTGATTGACTCTGTATGCCTGAATGCCGTAATGTACAGTTTTGCACTCCATCACCGGAGTCTGTCTATCGATAATCTGGCGGGCATAATACAGGTCCAGCCTACTAAGCAAGTAGCTGATTGACTTTGTATGCTTGAATGCCGTAATGTACAGTCTTGCACTCCATCACCGGAGTCTGTCTATCGATAATCTGGTGGGCATAAAACAGGTCCAGCCTACTAAGCAAGTAGCTGATTGACTTTGTATGCCTGAATGCCGTAATGTACAGTTTTGATCTCCAACACCGGAGTCTGTCTATTGATAATCTGGCGGGCATAATACAGGTCCAGCCTACTAAACAGGTAGCTGATTGACTCTGTATGCCTGAATGCCGTAATGTACAGTTTTGCACTCAATCACCGGAGTCTGTCTATCGATAATCTGGTGGGCATAAAACAGGTCCAGCCTACTAAGCAAATAGCTGATTGACTTTGTATGCCTGAATCCCATTATGTACAGTCTTGCACTCCATCACCGGAGTGTGTCTATCGATAATCTGGCGGGCATAATACAGGTCCAGCCTACTAAGCAAGTAGCTGATTGACTTTGTATGCCTGAATGCCATTATGTACAGTCTTGCACTCCATCACCGGAGTCTGTCTATCGATAATCTGGCGGGCATAATACAGGTCCAGCCTACTAAACAGGTAGCTGATTGACTCTGTATGCCTGAATGCCGTAATGTACAGTTTTGCACTCCATCACCGGAGTCTGTCTATCGATAATCTGGTGGGCATAAAACAGGTCCAGCCTACTAAGCAAGTAGCTGATTGACTTTGTATGCCTGAATGCCGTAATGTACAGTTTTGATCTCCAACACCGGAGTCTATCGATAATCTGGTGGGCATAATACAGGTCCAGCCTACTAAGCAAGTAGCTGATTGACTTTGTATGCCTGAATGCCATTATGTACAGTCTTGCACTCCATCACCGGAGTCTGTGTATCGATAATCTGGTGGGCATAATACAGGTCCAGCCTACTAAGCAAGTAGCTGATTGACTTTGTATGCCTGAATGCCATTATGTACAGTCTTGCACTCCATCACTGGAGTGTGTCTATCGGTAATCTGGCGGGCATAATACAGGTCCAGCCTACTAAACAGGTAGCTGATTGACTCTGTATGCCTGAATGCCGTAATGTACAGTTTTGCACTCCATCACCGGAGTCTGTCTATCGATAATCTGGCGGGCATAATACAGGTCCAGCCTACTAAGCAAGTAGCTGATTGACTTTGTATGCTTGAATGCCGTAATGTACAGTCTTGCACTCCATCACCGGAGTCTGTCTATCGATAATCTGGTGGGCATAAAACAGGTCCAGCCTACTAAGCAAGTAGCTGATTGACTTTGTATGCCTGAATGCCATAATGTACAGTTTTGATCTCCAACACCGGAGTCTGTCTATCGATAATCTGGCGGGCATAATACAGGTCCAGCCTACTAAGCAAGTAGCTGATTGACTTTGTATGCTTGAATGCTGTAATGTACAGTCTTGCACTCCATCACCGGAGTTTATCTATCGATAATCTGGTGGGCATAAAACAGGTCCAGCCTACTAAGCAAGTAGCTGATTGACTTTGTATGCCTGAATTCCATTATGTACAGTCTTGCACTCCATCACCGGAGTGTGTCTATCGATAATCTGGGGGGCATAATACAGGTCCAGTCTACTAAGCAAGTAGCTGATTGACTTTGTATGCCTGAATGCCGTAATGTACAGTTTTGATCTCCAACACCGGAGTCTGTGTATCGATAATCTGGTGGGCATAATACAGGTCCAGCCTACTAAGCAAGTAGCTGATTGACTTTGTATGCCTGAATGCCATTATGTACAGTCTTGCACTCCATCACCGGAGTCTGTCTATCGATAATCTGGCGGGCATAATACAGGTCCAGCCTACTAAACAGGTAGCTGATTGACTCTGTATGCCTGAATGCCATAATGTACAGTTTTGCACTCCATCACCGGAGTCTGTCTATCGATATCTGGTGGACATAAAACAGGTCCAGCCTACTAAGCAAGTAGCTGATTGACTCTGTATGCCTGAATGCCGTAATGTACAGTTTTGCACTCCATCACCGGAGTCTGTCTATAGATAATCTGGCGGGCATAATACAGGTCCAGCCTACTAAGCAAGTAGCTGATTGACTTTGTATGCCTGAATGCCATTATGTACAGTCTTGCACTCCATCACCAGAGTCTGTCTATCGATAATCTGGCGGGCATAATACAGGTCCAGCCTACTAAACAGGTAGCTGATTGACTCTGTATGCCTGAATGCCGTAATGTACTGTTTTGCACTCCATCACCGGAGTCTGTCTATCGATAATCTGGCGGGCATAATACAGGTCCAGCCTACTAAACAGGTAGCTGATTGACTCTGTATGCCTGAATGCCGTAATGTACAGTTTTGCACTCCATCACCGGAGTCTGTCTATCGATAATCTGGCGGGCATAATACAGGTCCAGCCTACTAAGCAAGTAGCTGATTGACTTTGTATGCTTGAATGCCGTAATGTACAGTCTTGCACTCCATCACCGGAGTCTGTCTATCGATAATCTGGTGGGCATAAAACAGGTCCAGCCTACTAAGCAAGTAGCTGATTGACTTTGTATGCCTGAATGCCATAATGTACAGTTTTGATCTCCAACACCGGAGTCTGTCTATCGATAATCTGGCGGGCATAATACAGGTCCAGCCTACTAAACAGGTAGCTGATTGACTCTGTATGCCTGAATGCCGTAATGTACAGTCTTGCACTCCATCACCGGAGTCTGTCTATCGATAATCTGGTGAGCATAAAACAGGTTCAGCCTACTAAGCAAGTAGCTGATTGACTTTGTATGCCTGAATGCCATTATGTACAGTCTTGCACTCCATCACTGGAGTGTGTCTATCGATAATCTGGCGGGCATAATACAGGTCCAGCCTACTAAGCAAGTAGCTGATTGACTTTGTATGCCTGAATGCCATTATGTACAGTCTTGCACTCCATCACCGGAGTCTGTCTATCGATAATCTGGCTGGCATAATACAGGTTCAGCCTACTAAACAGGTAGCTGATTGACTTTGTATGCCTGAATGCCGTAATGTACAGTTTTGATCTCCAACACCGGAGTCTGTCTATCGATAATCTGGCGGGCATAATACAGGTCCAGCGTACTAAACAGGTAGCTGATTGACTTTGTATGCCTGAATCCCGTAATGTACAGTTTTGCACTCCATCACCGGAGTGTGTCTATCGATAATCTGGCAGGCATAATACAGGTCCAGCCTACTAAGCAAGTAGCTGATTGACTTTGCATTCCTGAATGCCATTATGTACAGTCTTGCACTCCATCACCGGAGTGTGTCTATCGATAATCTGGCGGACATAATACTTGTCCAGCCTACCAAGCAAGTAGCTGATTGACTTTGTATGCCTGAATGCTGAAATGTACAGTCTTACACTCCATCACCGGAGTGTGTCTATCGATAATCTGGCGGGCATAATACAGGTCCAGCCTACTAAGCAAGTAGCTGATTGACTTTGTATGCCTGAATGCCATTATGTACAGTCTTGCACTCCATCACCGGAGTCTGTCTATCGATAATCTGGCGGGCATAATACAGGTCCAGCCTACTAAACAGGTAGCTGATTGACTCTGAATGCCGTAATGTACAGTTTTGCACTCCATCACCGGAGTCTGTCTATCGATAATCTGGTGGGCATAATACAGGTCCAGCCTACTAAGCAAGTAGCTGATTGACTTTGTATGCCTGAATGCCATTATGTACAGTCTTGCACTCCATCATCGGAGTCTATCTATCGATAATCTGGCGGGCATAATACAGGTCCAGCCTACTAAACAGGTAGCTGATTGACTCTGTATGCCTGAATGCCGTAATGTACAGTTTTACACTCCATCACCGGAGTCTGTCTATCGATAATCTGGTGGGCATAATACAGGTGCAGCCTACTAAGCAAGTAGCTGATTGACTTTGTATGCCTGAATGCCATTATGTACAGTCTTGCACTCCATCACCGGAGTCTGTCTATCGATAATCTGGCGGATATAATACAGGTCCAGCCTACTAAACAGGTAGCTCATTGACTCTGTATGCCTGAATGCCGTAATGTACAGTTTTGCATTCCATCACCGGAGTCTGTCTATCGATAATCTGGCGGGCATAATACAGGTCCAGCCTACTAAGCAAGTAGCTGATTGACTTTGCATGCCTGAATGCCGTAATGTACATTTTTGAACTCCAACACCGGAGTCTGTCTATCGATAATCTCGTGGGCATAATACAGGTCCAGCCTACTAAGCAAGTAGCTGATTGACTTTGTATGCCTGAATGCCATTATGTACAGTCTTGCACTCCATCACCGGAGTCTATCTATCGATAATCTGGCGGGCATAATACAGGTCCAGCCTACTAAGCAAGTAGCTGATTGACTTTGTATGCCTGAATGCCGTAATGTACAGTTTTGATCTCCAACACCGGAGTCTGTCTATCGATAATCTGGCGGGCATAATACAGGTCCAGCCTACTAAGCAAGTAGCTGATTGACTTTGTATGCCTGAATGCCATTATGTACAGTCTTGCACTCCATCACCGGAGTCTGTCTATCGATAATCTGGCGGGCATAATACAGGTCCAGCCTACTAAACAGGTAGCTGATTGACTCTGTATGCCTGAATGCCGTAATGTACAGTTTTGCACTCCATCACCGGAGTCTGTCTATCGATAATCTGGCAGGCATAATACAGGTCCAGCCTACTAAACAAGTAGCTGATTGACTTTGTATGCCTGAATGCCATTATGTACAGTCTTGCACTCCATCACCGGAGTCTGTCTATCGATAATCTGGCGGGCATAATACAGGTCCAGCCTACTAAGCAAGTAGCTGATTGACTTTGTATGCTTGAATGCCGTAATGTACAGTCTTGCACTCCATCCCCGGAGTCTGTCTATCGATAATCTGGTGGGCATAAAACAGGTCCAGCCTACTAAGCAAGTAGCTGATTGACTTTGTATGCCTGAATGCCGTAATGTACAGTTTTGATCTCCAACACCGCAGTCTGTGTATCGATAATCTGGTGGGCATAATACAGGTCCAGCCTACTAAGCAAGTAGCTGATTGACTTTGTATGCCTGAATGCCATTATGTACAGTCTTGCACTCCATCACCGGAGTCTGTCTATCGATAATCTGGCGGGCATAATACAGGTCCAGCCTACTAAACAGGTAGCTTATTGACTCTGAATGCCGTAATGTACAGTTTTGCACTCCATCACCGGAGTCTGTCTATCGATAATCTGGTGGGCATAATACAGGTCCAGCCTACTAAGCAAGTAGCTGATTGACTTTGTATGCCTGAATGCCATTATGTACAGTCTTGCACTCCATCACCGGAGTCTGTCTATCGATAATCTGGCGGGCATAATACAGGTCCAGCCTACTAAGCAAGTAGCTGATTGACTTTGTATGCCTGAATGCCATTATGTACAGTCTTGCACTCCATCACCGGAGTCTATCGATAATCTGGCGGGCATAATACAGGTCCAGCCTACTAAACAGGTAGCTGATTGACTCTGTATGCCTGAATGCCGTAATGTACAGTTTTGCACTCCATCACCGGAGTCTGTCTATCGATAATCTGGCGGGCATAATACAGGTCCAGCCTACTAAGCAAGTAGCTGATTGACTTTGCATGCCTGAATGCCGTAATGTACATTTTTGAACTCCAACACCGGAGTCTGTCTATCGATAATCTCGTGGGCATAATACAGGTCAAGCCTACTAAGCAAGTAGCTGATTGACTTTGTATGCCTGAATGCCATTATGTACAGTCTTGCACTCCATCACCGGAGTCTATCTATCGATATTCTGGTGGGCATAATACAGGTCCAGCCTACTAAACAGGTAGCTGATTGACTCTGTATGCCTGAATGCCGTAATGTACAGTTTTGCACTCCATCACCGGAGTCTGTCTATCGATAATCTGGCGGGCATAATACAGGTCCAGCCTACTAAGCAAGTAGCTGATTGACTTTGTATGCTTGAATGCCGTAATGTACAGTCTTGCACTCAATCACCGGAGTCTGTCTATCGATAATCTGGTGGGCATAAAACAGGTCCAGCCTACTAAGCAAGTAGCTGATTGAATTTGTATGCCTGAATACCGTAATGTACAGTTTTGATCTCCAACACCGGAGTCTGTCTATCGATAATCTGGCGGGCATAATACAGGTCCAGCCTACTAAGCAAGTAGCTGATTGACTTTGTATGCCTGAATGCCATTATGTACAGTCTTGCACTCCATCACCGGAGTCTGTCTATCGATAATCTGGCGGGCATAATACAGGTCCAGCCTACTAAACAGGTAGCTGATTGACTCTGTATGCCTGAATGCCGTAATGTACAGTTTTGCACTCCATCACCGGAGTCTGTCTATCGATAATCTGGCGGGCATAATACAGGTCCAGCCTACTAAACAGGTAGCTGATTGACTCTGTATGCCTGAATGCCGTAATGTACAGTTTTGCACTCCATCACAGGAGTCTGTCTATCGATAATCTGGCAGGCATAATACAGGTCCAGCCTACTAAGCAAGTAGCTGATTGACTTTGTATGCCTGAATGCCATTATGTACAGTCTTGCACTCCATCACCGGAGTCTGTCTATCGATAATCTGGCGGGCATAATACAGGTCCAGCCTACTAAACAGGTAGCTGATTGACTCTGAATGCCGTAATGTACAGTTTTGCACTCCATCACCGGAGTCTGTCTATCGATAATCTGGTGGGCATAAAACAGGTCCAGCCTACTAAGCAAGTAGCTGATTGACTTTGTATGCCTGAATGCCGTAATGTACAGTTTTGATCTCCAACACCGGAGTCTGTCTATCGATAATCTGGCGGGCATAATACAGGTCCAGCCTACTAAACAGGTAGCTGATTGACTCTGTATGCCTGAATGCCGTAATATACAGTTTTGCACTCCATCACTGGAGTCTGTCTATAGATAATCTGGCGGGCATAATACAGGTCCAGCCTACTAAGCAAGTAGCTGATTGACTTTGTATGCCTGAATGCCATTATGTACAGTCTTGCACTCCATCACCGGAGTCTGTCTATCGATAATCTGGCGGGCATAATACAGGTCCAGCCTACTAAACAGGTAGCTGATTGACTCTGTATGCCTGAATGCCGTAATGTACTGTTTTGCACTCCATCACCGGAGTCTGTCTATCGATAATCTGGCGGGCATAATACAGGTCCAGCCTACTAAACAGGTAGCTGATTGACTTTGTATGCCTGAATCCCGTAATGTACAGTTTTGCACTCCATCACCGGAGTGTGTCTATCGATAATCTGGCAGGCATAATACAGGTCCAGCCTACTAAGCAAGTAGCTGATTAACTTTGTATTCCTGAATGCCATTATGTACAGTCTTGCACTCCATCACCGGAGTCTGTCTATCGATAATCTGGCGGACATAATACTTGTCCAGCCTACCAAGCAAGTAGCTGATTGACTTTGTATGCCTGAATGCCGTAATGTACAGTCTAACACTCCATCACCGGAGTGTGTCTATCGATAATCTGGCAGGCATAATACAGGTCCAGCCTACTAAACAAGTAGCTGATTGACTTTGTATGCCTGAATGCCATTATGTACAGTCTTGCACTCCATCACCGGAGTCTGTCTATCGATAATCTGGCTGGCATAATACAGGTTCAGCCTACTAAACAGGTAGCTGATTGACTTTGTATGCCTGAATGCCGTAATGTACAGTTTTGATCTCCAACACCGGAGTCTGTCTATCGATAATCTGGCGGGCATAATACAGGTCCAGCGTACTAAACAGGTAGCTGATTGACTTTGTATGCCTGAATCCCGTAATGTACAGTTTTGCACTCCATCACCGGAGTGTGTCTATCGATAATCTGGCAGGCATAATACAGGTCCAGCCTACTAAGCAAGTAGCTGATTGACTTTGCATTCCTGAATGCCATTATGTACAGTCTTGCACTCCATCACCGGAGTGTGTCTATCGATAATCTGGCGGACATAATACTTGTCCAGCCTACCAAGCAAGTAGCTGATTGACTTTGTATGCCTGAATGCTGAAATGTACAGTCTTACACTCCATCACCGGAGTGTGTCTATCGATAATCTGGCGGGCATAATACAGGTCCAGCCTACTAAGCAAGTAGCTGATTGACTTTGTATGCCTGAATGCCATTATGTACAGTCTTGCACTCCATCACCGGAGTCTGTCTATCGATAATCTGGCGGGCATAATACAGGTCCAGCCTACTAAACAGGTAGCTGATTGACTCTGAATGCCGTAATGTACAGTTTTGCACTCCATCACCGGAGTCTGTCTATCGATAATCTGGTGGGCATAATACAGGTCCAGCCTACTAAGCAAGTAGCTGATTGACTTTGTATGCCTGAATGCCATTATGTACAGTCTTGCACTCCATCATCGGAGTCTATCTATCGATAATCTGGCGGGCATAATACAGGTCCAGCCTACTAAACAGGTAGCTGATTGACTCTGTATGCCTGAATGCCGTAATGTACAGTTTTACACTCCATCACCGGAGTCTGTCTATCGATAATCTGGTGGGCATAATACAGGTGCAGCCTACTAAGCAAGTAGCTGATTGACTTTGTATGCCTGAATGCCATTATGTACAGTCTTGCACTCCATCACCGGAGTCTGTCTATCGATAATCTGGCGGATATAATACAGGTCCAGCCTACTAAACAGGTAGCTCATTGACTCTGTATGCCTGAATGCCGTAATGTACAGTTTTGCATTCCATCACCGGAGTCTGTCTATCGATAATCTGGCGGGCATAATACAGGTCCAGCCTACTAAGCAAGTAGCTGATTGACTTTGCATGCCTGAATGCCGTAATGTACATTTTTGAACTCCAACACCGGAGTCTGTCTATCGATAATCTCGTGGGCATAATACAGGTCCAGCCTACTAAGCAAGTAGCTGATTGACTTTGTATGCCTGAATGCCATTATGTACAGTCTTGCACTCCATCACCGGAGTCTATCTATCGATAATCTGGCGGGCATAATACAGGTCCAGCCTACTAAGCAAGTAGCTGATTGACTTTGTATGCCTGAATGCCGTAATGTACAGTTTTGATCTCCAACACCGGAGTCTGTCTATCGATAATCTGGCGGGCATAATACAGGTCCAGCCTACTAAGCAAGTAGCTGATTGACTTTGTATGCCTGAATGCCATTATGTACAGTCTTGCACTCCATCACCGGAGTCTGTCTATCGATAATCTGGCGGGCATAATACAGGTCCAGCCTACTAAACAGGTAGCTGATTGACTCTGTATGCCTGAATGCCGTAATGTACAGTTTTGCACTCCATCACCGGAGTCTGTCTATCGATAATCTGGCAGGCATAATACAGGTCCAGCCTACTAAACAAGTAGCTGATTGACTTTGTATGCCTGAATGCCATTATGTACAGTCTTGCACTCCATCACCGGAGTCTGTCTATCGATAATCTGGCGGGCATAATACAGGTCCAGCCTACTAAGCAAGTAGCTGATTGACTTTGTATGCTTGAATGCCGTAATGTACAGTCTTGCACTCCATCCCCGGAGTCTGTCTATCGATAATCTGGTGGGCATAAAACAGGTCCAGCCTACTAAGCAAGTAGCTGATTGACTTTGTATGCCTGAATGCCGTAATGTACAGTTTTGATCTCCAACACCGCAGTCTGTGTATCGATAATCTGGTGGGCATAATACAGGTCCAGCCTACTAAGCAAGTAGCTGATTGACTTTGTATGCCTGAATGCCATTATGTACAGTCTTGCACTCCATCACCGGAGTCTGTCTATCGATAATCTGGCGGGCATAATACAGGTCCAGCCTACTAAACAGGTAGCTTATTGACTCTGAATGCCGTAATGTACAGTTTTGCACTCCATCACCGGAGTCTGTCTATCGATAATCTGGTGGGCATAATACAGGTCCAGCCTACTAAGCAAGTAGCTGATTGACTTTGTATGCCTGAATGCCATTATGTACAGTCTTGCACTCCATCACCGGAGTCTGTCTATCGATAATCTGGCGGGCATAATACAGGTCCAGCCTACTAAGCAAGTAGCTGATTGACTTTGTATGCCTGAATGCCATTATGTACAGTCTTGCACTCCATCACCGGAGTCTATCGATAATCTGGCGGGCATAATACAGGTCCAGCCTACTAAACAGGTAGCTGATTGACTCTGTATGCCTGAATGCCGTAATGTACAGTTTTGCACTCCATCACCGGAGTCTGTCTATCGATAATCTGGCGGGCATAATACAGGTCCAGCCTACTAAGCAAGTAGCTGATTGACTTTGCATGCCTGAATGCCGTAATGTACATTTTTGAACTCCAACACCGGAGTCTGTCTATCGATAATCTCGTGGGCATAATACAGGTCAAGCCTACTAAGCAAGTAGCTGATTGACTTTGTATGCCTGAATGCCATTATGTACAGTCTTGCACTCCATCACCGGAGTCTATCTATCGATATTCTGGTGGGCATAATACAGGTCCAGCCTACTAAACAGGTAGCTGATTGACTCTGTATGCCTGAATGCCGTAATGTACAGTTTTGCACTCCATCACCGGAGTCTGTCTATCGATAATCTGGCGGGCATAATACAGGTCCAGCCTACTAAGCAAGTAGCTGATTGACTTTGTATGCTTGAATGCCGTAATGTACAGTCTTGCACTCAATCACCGGAGTCTGTCTATCGATAATCTGGTGGGCATAAAACAGGTCCAGCCTACTAAGCAAGTAGCTGATTGAATTTGTATGCCTGAATACCGTAATGTACAGTTTTGATCTCCAACACCGGAGTCTGTCTATCGATAATCTGGCGGGCATAATACAGGTCCAGCCTACTAAGCAAGTAGCTGATTGACTTTGTATGCCTGAATGCCATTATGTACAGTCTTGCACTCCATCACCGGAGTCTGTCTATCGATAATCTGGCGGGCATAATACAGGTCCAGCCTACTAAACAGGTAGCTGATTGACTCTGTATGCCTGAATGCCGTAATGTACAGTTTTGCACTCCATCACCGGAGTCTGTCTATCGATAATCTGGCGGGCATAATACAGGTCCAGCCTACTAAACAGGTAGCTGATTGACTCTGTATGCCTGAATGCCGTAATGTACAGTTTTGCACTCCATCACAGGAGTCTGTCTATCGATAATCTGGCAGGCATAATACAGGTCCAGCCTACTAAGCAAGTAGCTGATTGACTTTGTATGCCTGAATGCCATTATGTACAGTCTTGCACTCCATCACCGGAGTCTGTCTATCGATAATCTGGCGGGCATAATACAGGTCCAGCCTACTAAACAGGTAGCTGATTGACTCTGAATGCCGTAATGTACAGTTTTGCACTCCATCACCGGAGTCTGTCTATCGATAATCTGGTGGGCATAAAACAGGTCCAGCCTACTAAGCAAGTAGCTGATTGACTTTGTATGCCTGAATGCCGTAATGTACAGTTTTGATCTCCAACACCGGAGTCTGTCTATCGATAATCTGGCGGGCATAATACAGGTCCAGCCTACTAAACAGGTAGCTGATTGACTCTGTATGCCTGAATGCCGTAATATACAGTTTTGCACTCCATCACTGGAGTCTGTCTATAGATAATCTGGCGGGCATAATACAGGTCCAGCCTACTAAGCAAGTAGCTGATTGACTTTGTATGCCTGAATGCCATTATGTACAGTCTTGCACTCCATCACCGGAGTCTGTCTATCGATAATCTGGCGGGCATAATACAGGTCCAGCCTACTAAACAGGTAGCTGATTGACTCTGTATGCCTGAATGCCGTAATGTACTGTTTTGCACTCCATCACCGGAGTCTGTCTATCGATAATCTGGCGGGCATAATACAGGTCCAGCCTACTAAACAGGTAGCTGATTGACTTTGTATGCCTGAATCCCGTAATGTACAGTTTTGCACTCCATCACCGGAGTGTGTCTATCGATAATCTGGCAGGCATAATACAGGTCCAGCCTACTAAGCAAGTAGCTGATTAACTTTGTATTCCTGAATGCCATTATGTACAGTCTTGCACTCCATCACCGGAGTCTGTCTATCGATAATCTGGCGGACATAATACTTGTCCAGCCTACCAAGCAAGTAGCTGATTGACTTTGTATGCCTGAATGCCGTAATGTACAGTCTAACACTCCATCACCGGAGTGTGTCTATCGATAATCTGGCAGGCATAATACAGGTCCAGCCTACTAAACAAGTAGCTGATTGACTTTGTATGCCTGAATGCCATTATGTACAGTCTTGCACTCCATCACCGGAGTCTGTCTATCGATAATCTGGCGGGCATAATACAGGTCCAGCCTACTAAACAGGTAGCTGATTGACTCTGTATGCCTGAATGCCGTAATGTACAGTTTTGCACTCCATCACCGGAGTCTGCCTATCGATAATCTGGCGGGCATAATACAGGTCCAGCCTACTAAGCAAGTAGCTGATTGACTTTGTATGCTTGAATGCCGTAATGTACAGTCTTGCACTCCATCACCGGAGTGTGTCTATCGATAATCTGGCGGGCATAATACAGGTCCAGCCTACTAAGCAAGTAGCTGATTGACTTTGTATGCCTGAATGCCATTATGTACAGTCTTGCACTCCATCACCGGAGTCTGTCTATCGATAATCTGGCGGGCATAATACAGGTCCAGCCTACTAAACAGGTAGCTGATTGACTCTGAATGCCGTTATGTACAGTTTTGCACTCCATCACCGGAGTCTGTCTATCGATAATCTGGTGGGCATAATACAGGTCCAGCCTACTAAGCAAGTAGCTGATTGACTTTGTATGCCTGAATGCCATTATGTACAGTCTTGCACTCCATCACCGGAGTCTATCTATCGATAATCTGGCGGGCATAATACAGGTCCAGCCTACTAAACAGGTAGCTGATTGACTCTGTATGCCTGAATGCCGTAATGTACAGTTTTGCACTCCATCACCGGAGTCTGTCTATCGATAATCTGGTGGGCATAATACAGGTGCAGCCTACTAAGCAAGTAGCTGATTGACTTTGTATGCCTGAATGCCATTATGTACAGTCTTGCACTCCATCACCGGAGTCTGTCTATCGATAATCTGGCGGATATAATACAGGTCCAGCCTACTAAACAGGTAGCTGATTGACTCTGTATGCCTGAATTCCGTAATGTACAGTTTTGCATTCCATCACCGGAGTCTGTCTATCGATAATCTGGCGGGCATAATACAGGTCCAGCCTACTAAGCAAGTAGGTGATTGACTTTGCATGCCTGAATGCCGTAATGTACATTTTTGAACTCCAAAACCGGAGTCTGTCTATCGATAATCTCGTGGGCATAATACAGGTCCAGCCTACTAAGCAAGTAGCTGATTGACTTTGTATGCCTGAATGCCATTATGTACAGTCTTGCACTCCATCACCGGAGTCTATCTATCGATAATCTGGCGGGCATAATACAGGTCCAGCCTACTAAACAGGTAGCTGATTGACTCTGTATGCCTGAATGCCGTAATGTACAGTTTTGCACTCCATCACCGGAGTCTGTCTATCGATAATCTGGCGGGCATAATACAGGTCCAGCATACTTAGCAAGTAGCTGATTGACTTTGTATGCTTGAAAGCCGTAATGTACAGTCTTGCACTCCATCACCGGAGTCTGTCTATCGATAATCTGGTGGGCATAAAACAGGTCCAGCCTACTAAGCAAGTAGCTGATTGACTTTGTATGCCTGAATGCCGTAATGTACAGTTTTGATCTCCAACACCG
This sequence comes from Staurois parvus, assembly GCF_062004578.1. Taxonomy (NCBI): domain Eukaryota; kingdom Metazoa; phylum Chordata; class Amphibia; order Anura; family Ranidae; genus Staurois; species Staurois parvus. Next base: position 5,290,721 of record NW_028317807.1, read on the forward strand.
GAGTCTGTCTATCGATAATCTGGCGGGCATAATACAGGTCCAGCCTACTAAGCAAGTAGCTGATTGACTTTGTATGCCTGAATGCCATTATGTACAGTCTTGCACTCTATCACCGGAGTCTGTCTATCGATAATCTGGCGGGCATAATACAGGTCCAGCCTACTAAACAGGCAGCTGATTGACTCTGTATGCCTGAATGCCGTAATGTACAGTTTTGCACTCCATCACCGGAGTCTGTCTATCGATAATCTGGTGGGCATAAAACAGGTCCAGCCTACTAAGCAAGTAGCTGATTGACTTTGTATGCCTGAATGCCGTAATGTACAGTTTTGATCTCCAACACCGGAGTCTGTCTATCGATAATCTGGTGGGCATAATACAGGTCCAGCCTACTAAGCAAGTAGCTGATTGACTTTGTATGCCTGAATCCCATTATGTACTGTCTTGCACTCCATCATCGGAGTCTATCTATCGATAATCTGGCGGGCATAATACAGGTCCAGCCTACTAAACAAGTAGCTGATTGACTTTGTATGCCTGAATGCCATTATGTACAGTCTTGCACTCCATCACCGGAGTGTGTCTATCGATAATCTGGCAGGCATAATACAGGTCCAGCCTACTAAGCAAGTAGCTGATTGACTTTGTATGCCTGAATGCCATTATGTACAGTCTTGCACTCCATCACCGGAGTCTGTCTATCGATAATCTGGCGGGCATAATACAGGTCCAGCCTACTAAACAGGTAGCTGATTGACTCTCTATGCCTGAATGCCGTAATGTACAGTTTTGCACTCCATCACCGGAGTCTGTCTATCGATAATCTGGCGGGCATAATACAGGTCCAGCCTACTAAGCAAGTAGCTGATTGACTTTGTATGCTTGAATGCCGTAATGTACAGTCTTGCAGTCCATCACCGGAGTCTGTCTATCGATAATCTGGTGGGCATAAAACAGGTCCAGCCTACTAAGCAAGTAGCTGATTGACTTTGTATGCCTGAATGCCGTAATGTACAGTTTTGCACTCCATCACCGGAGTCTGTCTATCGATAATCTGGTGGGCATAATACAGGTGCAGCCTACTAAACAAGTAGCTGATTGACTTTGTATGCCTGAATGCCATTATGTACAGTCTTGCACTCCATCACCGGAGTCTGTCTATCGATAATCTGGCGGATATAATACAGGTCCAGCCTACTAAACAGGTAGCTGATTGACTCTGTATGCCTGAATTCCGTAATGTACAGTTTTGCATTCCATCACCGGAGTCTGTCTATCGATAATCTGGCGGGCATAATACAGGTCCAGCCTACTAAGCAAGAAGCTGATTGACTTTGCATGCCTGAATGCCGTAATGTACATTTTTGAACTCCAAAACCGGAGTCTGTCTATCGATAATCTCGTGGGCATAATACAGGTCCAGCCTACTAAGCAAGTAGCTGATTGACTTTGTATGCCTGAATGCCGTAATGTACAGTTTTGATCTCCAACACCGGAGTCTGTCTATCGATAATCTGGCGGGCATAATACAGGTCCAGCCTACTAAGCAAGTAGCTGATTGACTTTGTATGCCTGAATGCCATTATGTACAGTCTTGCACTCTATCACCGGAGTCTGTCTATCGATAATCTGGCGGTCATAATACAGGTCCAGCCTACTAAACAGGCAGCTGATTGACTCTGTATGCCTGAATGCCGTAATGTACAGTTTTTCACTCCATCACCGGAGTCTGTCTATCGATAATCTGGTGGGCATAAAACAGGTCCAGCCTACTAAGCAAGTAGCTGATTGACTTTTTATGCCTGAATGCCGTAATGTACAGTTTTGATCTCCAACACCGGAGTCTGTCTATCGATAATCTGGTGGGCATAATACAGGTTCAGCCTACTAAGCAAGTATCTGATTCACTTTGTATGCCTGAATGCCATAATGTACAGTTTTGATCTCCAACACCGGAGTCTGTCTATCGATAATCTGGTGGGCATAATACAGGTCCAGCCAACTAAGCAAGTAGCTGATTGACTTTGTATGCCTGAATCCCATTATGTACTGTCTTGCACTCCATCACCGGAGTCTGTCTATCGATAATCTGGCGGGCATAATACAGGTCCAGCCTACTAAACAGGTAGCTGATTGACTTTGTATGCCTGAATGCCGTAATGTACAGTTTTGATCTCCAACACCGGAGTCTGTCTATCGATAATCTGGCGGGCATAATACAGGTCCAGCCTACTAAACAGGTAGCTGATTGACTCTGTATGCCTGAATGCCGTAATGTACAGTTTTGCACTCCATCACCGGAGTCTGTCTATCGATAATCTGGTGGGCATAAAACAGGTCCAGCCTACTAAGCAAGTAGCTGATTGACTTTGTATGCCTGAATGCCATTATGTACAGTCTTGCACTCCATCACCGGAGTGTGTCTATCGATAATCTGGCAGGCATAATACAGGTCCAGCCTACTAAGCAAGTAGCTGATTGACTTTGTATGCCTGAATACAATTATGTACAGTCTTGCACTCCATCACCGGAGTCTGTCTATCGATAATCTGGCGGGCATAATACAGGTCCAGCCTACTAAACAGGTAGCTGATTGACTCTGTATGCCTGAATGCCGTAATGTACAGTTTTGCACTCCATCACCGGAGTCTGTCTATCGATAATGTGGCGGGCATAATACAGGTCCAGCCTACTAAGCAAGTAGCTGATTGACTTTGTATGCTTGAATGCCGTAATGTACAGTCTTGCACTCCATCACCGGAGTCTGTCTATCGATAATCTGGCGGGCATAAAACAGGTCCAGCCTACTAAGCAAGTAGCTGATTGACTTTGTATGCCTGAATGCCGTAATGTACAGTTTTGATCTCCAACACCGGAGTCTGTCTATCGATAATCTGGCGGGCATAATACAGGTCCAGCCTACTAAGCAAGTAGCTGATTGACTTTGTATGCCTGAATGCCATTATGTACAGTCTTGCACTCCATCACCGGAGTGTGTCTATCGATAATCTGGCAGGCATAATACAGGTCCAGCCTACTAAGCAAGTAGCTGATTGACTTTGTATGCCTGAATGCCATTATGTACAGTCTTGCACTCCATCACCGGAGTCTGTCTATCGATAATCTGGCGGGCATAATACAGGTCCAGCCTACTAAACAGGTAGCTGATTGACTCTGTATGCCTGAATGCCGTAATGTACAGTTTTGCACTCCATCACCGGAGTCTGTCTATCGATAATCTGGCGGGCATAATACAGGTCCAGCCTACTAAGCAAGTAGCTGATTGACTTTGTATGCTTGAATGCCGTAATGTACAGTCTTGCACTCCATCACCGGAGTCTGTCTATCGATAATCTGGTGGGCATAAAACAGGTCCAGCCTACTAAGCAAGTAGCTGATTGACTTTGTATGCCTGAATGCCGTAATGTACAGTTTTGATCTCCAACACCGGAGTCTGTCTATTGATAATCTGGCGGGCATAATACAGGTCCAGCCTACTAAACAGGTAGCTGATTGACTCTGTATGCCTGAATGCCGTAATGTACAGTTTTGCACTCAATCACCGGAGTCTGTCTATCGATAATCTGGTGGGCATAAAACAGGTCCAGCCTACTAAGCAAATAGCTGATTGACTTTGTATGCCTGAATCCCATTATGTACAGTCTTGCACTCCATCACCGGAGTGTGTCTATCGATAATCTGGCGGGCATAATACAGGTCCAGCCTACTAAGCAAGTAGCTGATTGACTTTGTATGCCTGAATGCCATTATGTACAGTCTTGCACTCCATCACCGGAGTCTGTCTATCGATAATCTGGCGGGCATAATACAGGTCCAGCCTACTAAACAGGTAGCTGATTGACTCTGTATGCCTGAATGCCGTAATGTACAGTTTTGCACTCCATCACCGGAGTCTGTCTATCGATAATCTGGTGGGCATAAAACAGGTCCAGCCTACTAAGCAAGTAGCTGATTGACTTTGTATGCCTGAATGCCGTAATGTACAGTTTTGATCTCCAACACCGGAGTCTATCGATAATCTGGTGGGCATAATACAGGTCCAGCCTACTAAGCAAGTAGCTGATTGACTTTGTATGCCTGAATGCCATTATGTACAGTCTTGCACTCCATCACCGGAGTCTGTGTATCGATAATCTGGTGGGCATAATACAGGTCCAGCCTACTAAGCAAGTAGCTGATTGACTTTGTATGCCTGAATGCCATTATGTACAGTCTTGCACTCCATCACTGGAGTGTGTCTATCGGTAATCTGGCGGGCATAATACAGGTCCAGCCTACTAAACAGGTAGCTGATTGACTCTGTATGCCTGAATGCCGTAATGTACAGTTTTGCACTCCATCACCGGAGTCTGTCTATCGATAATCTGGCGGGCATAATACAGGTCCAGCCTACTAAGCAAGTAGCTGATTGACTTTGTATGCTTGAATGCCGTAATGTACAGTCTTGCACTCCATCACCGGAGTCTGTCTATCGATAATCTGGTGGGCATAAAACAGGTCCAGCCTACTAAGCAAGTAGCTGATTGACTTTGTATGCCTGAATGCCATAATGTACAGTTTTGATCTCCAACACCGGAGTCTGTCTATCGATAATCTGGCGGGCATAATACAGGTCCAGCCTACTAAGCAAGTAGCTGATTGACTTTGTATGCTTGAATGCTGTAATGTACAGTCTTGCACTCCATCACTGGAGTTTATCTATCGATAATCTGGTGGGCATAAAACAGGTCCAGCCTACTAAGCAAGTAGCTGATTGACTTTGTATGCCTGAATTCCATTATGTACAGTCTTGCACTCCATCACCGGAGTGTGTCTATCGATAATCTGGGGGGCATAATACAGGTCCAGTCTACTAAGCAAGTAGCTGATTGACTTTGTATGCCTGAATGCCGTAATGTACAGTTTTGATCTCCAACACCGGAGTCTGTGTATCGATAATCTGGTGGGCATAATACAGGTCCAGCCTACTAAGCAAGTAGCTGATTGACTTTGTATGCCTGAATGCCATTATGTACAGTCTTGCACTCCATCACCGGAGTCTGTCTATCGATAATCTGGCGGGCATAAAACAGGTCCAGCCTACTAAACAGGTAGCTGATTGACTCTGTATGCCTGAATGCCATAATGTACAGTTTTGCACTCCATCACCGGAGTCTGTCTATCGATATCTGGTGGACATAAAACAGGTCCAGCCTACTAAGCAAGTAGCTGATTGACTCTGTATGCCTGAATGCCGTAATGTACAGTTTTGCACTCTATCACCGGAGTCTGTCTATAGATAATCTGGCGGGCATAATACAGGTCCAGCCTACTAAGCAAGTAGCTGATTGACTTTGTATGCCTGAATGCCATTATGTACAGTCTTGCACTCCATCACCAGAGTCTGTCTATCGATAATCTGGCTGGCATAATACAGGTTCAGCCTACTAAACAGGTAGCTGATTGACTTTGTATGCCTGAATGCCGTAATGTACAGTTTTGATCTCCAACACCGGAGTCTGTCTATCGATAATCTGGCGGACATAATACAGGTCCAGCGTACTAAACAGGTAGCTGATTGACTTTGTATGCCTGAATCCCGTAATGTACAGTTTTGCACTCCATCACCGGAGTGTGTCTATCGATAATCTGGCAGCCATAATACAGGTCCAGCCTACTAAGCAAGTAGCTGATTGACTTTGCATTCCTGAATGCCATTATGTACAGTCTTGCACTCCATCACCGGAGTGTGTCTATCGATAATCTGGCGGACATAATACTTGTCCAGCCTACCAAGCAAGTAGCTGATTGACTTTGTATGCCTGAATGCCGAAATGTACAGTCTTACACTCCATCACCGGAGTGTGTCTATCGATAATCTGGCGGGCATAATACAGGTCCAGCCTACTAAGCAAGTAGCTGATTGACTTTGTATGCCTGAATGCCATTATGTACAGTCTTGCACTCCATCACCGGAGTCTGTCTATCGATAATCTGGCGGGCATAATACAGGTCCAGCCTACTAAACAGGTAGCTGATTGACTCTGAATGCCGTAATGTACAGTTTTGCACTCCATCACCGGAGTCTGTCTATCGATAATCTGGTGGGCATAATACAGGTCCAGCCTACTAAGCAAGTAGCTGATTGACTTTGTATGCCTGAATGCCATTATGTACAGTCTTGCACTCCATCATCGGAGTCTATCTATCGATAATCTGGCGGGCATAATACAGGTCCAGCCTACTAAACAGGTAGCTGATTGACTCTGTATGCCTGAATGCCGTAATGTACAGTTTTACACTCCATCACCGGAGTCTGTCTATCGATAATCTGGTGGGCATAATACAGGTGCAGCCTACTAAGCAAGTAGCTGATTGACTTTGTATGCCTGAATGCCATTATGTACAGTCTTGCACTCCATCACCGGAGTCTGTCTATCGATAATCTGGCGGATATAATACAGGTCCAGCCTACTAAACAGGTAGCTCATTGACTCTGTATGCCTGAATGCCGTAATGTACAGTTTTGCATTCCATCACCGGAGTCTGTCTATCGATAATCTGGCGGGCATAATACAGGTCCAGCCTACTAAGCAAGTAGCTGATTGACTTTGCATGCCTGAATGCCGTAATGTACATTTTTGAACTCCAACACCGGAGTCTGTCTATCGATAATCTCGTGGGCATAATACAGGTCCAGCCTACTAAGCAAGTAGCTGATTGACTTTGTATGCCTGAATGCCATTATGTACAGTCTTGCACTCCATCACCGGAGTCTATCTATCGATAATCTGGCGGGCATAATACAGGTCCAGCCTACTAAGCAAGTAGCTGATTGACTTTGTATGCCTGAATGCCGTAATGTACAGTTTTGATCTCCAACACCGGAGTCTGTCTATCGATAATCTGGCGGGCATAATACAGGTCCAGCCTACTAAGCAAGTAGCTGATTGACTTTGTATGCCTGAATGCCATTATGTACAGTCTTGCACTCCATCACCGGAGTCTGTCTATCGATAATCTGGCGGGCATAATACAGGTCCAGCCTACTAAACAGGTAGCTGATTGACTCTGTATGCCTGAATGCCGTAATGTACAGTTTTGCACTCCATCACCGGAGTCTGTCTATCGATAATCTGGCAGGCATAATACAGGTCCAGCCTACTAAACAAGTAGCTGATTGACTTTGTATGCCTGAATGCCATTATGTACAGTCTTGCACTCCATCACCGGAGTCTGTCTATCGATAATCTGGCGGGCATAATACAGGTCCAGCCTACTAAGCAAGTAGCTGATTGACTTTGTATGCTTGAATGCCGTAATGTACAGTCTTGCACTCCATCCCCGGAGTCTGTCTATCGATAATCTGGTGGGCATAAAACAGGTCCAGCCTACTAAGCAAGTAGCTGATTGACTTTGTATGCCTGAATGCCGTAATGTACAGTTTTGATCTCCAACACCGCAGTCTGTGTATCGATAATCTGGTGGGCATAATACAGGTCCAGCCTACTAAGCAAGTAGCTGATTGACTTTGTATGCCTGAATGCCATTATGTACAGTCTTGCACTCCATCACCGGAGTCTGTCTATCGATAATCTGGCGGGCATAATACAGGTCCAGCCTACTAAACAGGTAGCTTATTGACTCTGAATGCCGTAATGTACAGTTTTGCACTCCATCACCGGAGTCTGTCTATCGATAATCTGGTGGGCATAATACAGGTCCAGCCTACTAAGCAAGTAGCTGATTGACTTTGTATGCCTGAATGCCATTATGTACAGTCTTGCACTCCATCACCGGAGTCTGTCTATCGATAATCTGGCGGGCATAATACAGGTCCAGCCTACTAAGCAAGTAGCTGATTGACTTTGTATGCCTGAATGCCATTATGTACAGTCTTGCACTCCATCACCGGAGTCTATCGATAATCTGGCGGGCATAATACAGGTCCAGCCTATTAAACAGGTAGCTGATTGACTCTGTATGCCTGAATGCCGTAATGTACAGTTTTGCACTCCATCACCGGAGTCTGTCTATCGATAATCTGGCGGGCATAATACAGGTCCAGCCTACTAAGCAAGTAGCTGATTGACTTTGCATGCCTGAATGCCGTAATGTACATTTTTGAACTCCAACACCGGAGTCTGTCTATCGATAATCTCGTGGGCATAATACAGGTCAAGCCTACTAAGCAAGTAGCTGATTGACTTTGTATGCCTGAATGCCATTATGTACAGTCTTGCACTCCATCACCGGAGTCTATCTATCGATAATCTGGTGGGCATAATACAGGTCCAGCCTACTAAACAGGTAGCTGATTGACTCTGTATGCCTGAATGCCGTAATGTACAGTTTTGCACTCCATCACCGGAGTCTGTCTATCGATAATCTGGCGGGCATAATACAGGTCCAGCCTACTAAGCAAGTAGCTGATTGACTTTGTATGCTTGAATGCCGTAATGTACAGTCTTGCACTCCATCACCGGAGTCTGTCTATCGATAATCTGGTGGGCATAAAACAGGTCCAGCCTACTAAGCAAGTAGCTGATTGAATTTGTATGCCTGAATACCGTAATGTACAGTTTTGATCTCCAACACCGGAGTCTGTCTATCGATAATCTGGCGGGCATAATACAGGTCCAGCCTACTAAGCAAGTAGCTGATTGACTTTGTATGCCTGAATGCCATTATGTACAGTCTTGCACTCCATCACCGGAGTCTGTCTATCGATAATCTGGCGGGCATAATACAGGTCCAGCCTACTAAACAGGTAGCTGATTGACTCTGTATGCCTGAATGCCGTAATGTACAGTTTTGCACTCCATCACCGGAGTCTGTCTATCGATAATCTGGCGGGCATAATACAGGTCCAGCCTACTAAACAGGTAGCTGATTGACTCTGTATGCCTGAATGCCGTAATGTACAGTTTTGCACTCCATCACAGGAGTCTGTCTATCGATAATCTGGCAGGCATAATACAGGTCCAGCCTACTAAGCAAGTAGCTGATTGACTTTGTATGCCTGAATGCCATTATGTACAGTCTTGCACTCCATCACCGGAGTCTGTCTATCGATAATCTGGCGGGCATAATACAGGTCCAGCCTACTAAACAGGTAGCTGATTGACTCTGAATGCCGTAATGTACAGTTTTGCACTCCATCACCGGAGTCTGTCTATCGATAATCTGGTGGGCATAAAACAGGTCCAGCCTACTAAGCAAGTAGCTGATTGACTTTGTATGCCTGAATGCCGTAATGTACAGTTTTGATCTCCAACACCGGAGTCTGTCTATCGATAATCTGGCGGGCATAATACAGGTCCAGCCTACTAAACAGGTAGCTGATTGACTCTGTATGCCTGAATGCCGTAATATACAGTTTTGCACTCCATCACTGGAGTCTGTCTATAGATAATCTGGCGGGCATAATACAGGTCCAGCCTACTAAGCAAGTAGCTGATTGACTTTGTATGCCTGAATGCCATTATGTACAGTCTTGCACTCCATCACCGGAGTCTGTCTATCGATAATCTGGCGGGCATAATACAGGTCCAGCCTACTAAACAGGTAGCTGATTGACTCTGTATGCCTGAATGCCGTAATGTACTGTTTTGCACTCCATCACCGGAGTCTGTCTATCGATAATCTGGCGGGCATAATACAGGTCCAGCCTACTAAACAGGTAGCTGATTGACTTTGTATGCCTGAATGCCGTAATGTACAGTTTTGATCTCCAACACCGGAGTCTGTCTATCGATAATCTGGCGGGCATAATACAGGTCCAGCCTACTAAACAGGTAGCTGATTGACTTTGTATGCCTGAATCCCGTAATGTACAGTTTTGCACTCCATCACCGGAGTGTGTCTATCGATAATCTGGCAGGCATAATACAGGTCCAGCCTACTAAGCAAGTAGCTGATTAACTTTGTATTCCTGAATGCCATTATGTACAGTCTTGCACTCCATCACCGGAGTCTGTCTATCGATAATCTGGCGGACATAATACTTGTCCAGCCTACCAAGCAAGTAGCTGATTGACTTTGTATGCCTGAATGCCGTAATGTACAGTCTAACACTCCATCACCGGAGTGTGTCTATCGATAATCTGGCAGGCATAATACAGGTCCAGCCTACTAAACAAGTAGCTGATTGACTTTGTATGCCTGAATGCCATTATGTACAGTCTTGCACTCCATCACCGGAGTCTGTCTATCGATAATCTGGCGGGCATAATACAGGTCCAGCCTACTAAACAGGTAGCTGATTGACTCTGTATGCCTGAATGCCGTAATGTACAGTTTTGCACTCCATCACCGGAGTCTGCCTATCGATAATCTGGCGGGCATAATACAGGTCCAGCCTACTAAGCAAGTAGCTGATTGACTTTGTATGCTTGAATGCCGTAATGTACAGTCTTGCACTCCATCACCGGAGTGTGTCTATCGATAATCTGGCGGGCATAATACAGGTCCAGCCTACTAAGCAAGTAGCTGATTGACTTTGTATGCCTGAATGCCATTATGTACAGTCTTGCACTCCATCACCGGAGTCTGTCTATCGATAATCTGGCGGGCATAATACAGGTCCAGCCTACTAAACAGGTAGCTGATTGACTCTGAATGCCGTTATGTACAGTTTTGCACTCCATCACCGGAGTCTGTCTATCGATAATCTGGTGGGCATAATACAGGTCCAGCCTACTAAGCAAGTAGCTGATTGACTTTGTATGCCTGAATGCCATTATGTACAGTCTTGCACTCCATCACCGGAGTCTATCTATCGATAATCTGGCGGGCATAATACAGGTCCAGCCTACTAAACAGGTAGCTGATTGACTCTGTATGCCTGAATGCCGTAATGTACAGTTTTGCACTCCATCACCGGAGTCTGTCTATCGATAATCTGGTGGGCATAATACAGGTGCAGCCTACTAAGCAAGTAGCTGATTGACTTTGTATGCCTGAATGCCATTATGTACAGTCTTGCACTCCATCACCGGAGTCTGTCTATCGATAATCTGGCGGATATAATACAGGTCCAGCCTACTAAACAGGTAGCTGATTGACTCTGTATGCCTGAATTCCGTAATGTACAGTTTTGCATTCCATCACCGGAGTCTGTCTATCGATAATCTGGCGGGCATAATACAGGTCCAGCCTACTAAGCAAGTAGGTGATTGACTTTGCATGCCTGAATGCCGTAATGTACATTTTTGAACTCCAAAACCGGAGTCTGTCTATCGATAATCTCGTGGGCATAATACAGGTCCAGCCTACTAAGCAAGTAGCTGATTGACTTTGTATGCCTGAATGCCATTATGTACAGTCTTGCACTCCATCACCGGAGTCTATCTATCGATAATCTGGCGGGCATAATACAGGTCCAGCCTACTAAACAGGTAGCTGATTGACTCTGTATGCCTGAATGCCGTAATGTACAGTTTTGCACTCCATCACCGGAGTCTGTCTATCGATAATCTGGCGGGCATAATACAGGTCCAGCCTACTAAGCAAGTAGCTGATTGACTTTGTATGCTTGAAAGCCGTAATGTACAGTCTTGCACTCCATCACCGGAGTCTGTCTATCGATAATCTGGTGGGCATAAAACAGGTCCAGCCTACTAAGCAAGTAGCTGATTGACTTTGTATGCCTGAATGCCGTAATGTACAGTTTTGATCTCCAACACCGGAGTCTGTCTATCGATAATCTGGCGGGCATAATACAGGTCCAGCCTACTAAGCAAGTAGCTGATTGACTTTGTATGCCTGAATGCCATTATGTACAGTCTTGCACTCTATCACCGGAGTCTGTCTATCGATAATCTGGCGGGCATAATACAGGTCCAGCCTACTAAACAGGCAGCTGATTGACTCTGTATGCCTGAATGCCGTAATGTACAGTTTTGCACTCCATCACCGGAGTCTGTCTATCGATAATCTGGTGGGCATAAAACAGGTCCAGCCTACTAAGCAAGTAGCTGATTGACTTTGTATGCCTGAATGCCGTAATGTACAGTTTTGATCTCCAACACCGGAGTCTGTCTATCGATAATCTGGTGGGCATAATACAGGTCCAGCCTACTAAGCAAGTAGCTGATTGACTTTGTATGCCTGAATCCCATTATGTACTGTCTTGCACTCCATCATCGGAGTCTATCTATCGATAATCTGGCGGGCATAATACAGGTCCAGCCTACTAAACAAGTAGCTGATTGACTTTGTATGCCTGAATGCCATTATGTACAGTCTTGCACTCCATCACCGGAGTGTGTCTATCGATAATCTGGCAGGCATAATACAGGTCCAGCCTACTAAGCAAGTAGCTGATTGACTTTGTATGCCTGAATGCCATTATGTACAGTCTTGCACTCCATCACCGGAGTCTGTCTATCGATAATCTGGCGGGCATAATACAGGTCCAGCCTACTAAACAGGTAGCTGATTGACTCTCTATGCCTGAATGCCGTAATGTACAGTTTTGCACTCCATCACCGGAGTCTGTCTATCGATAATCTGGCGGGCATAATACAGGTCCAGCCTACTAAGCAAGTAGCTGATTGACTTTGTATGCTTGAATGCCGTAATGTACAGTCTTGCAGTCCATCACCGGAGTCTGTCTATCGATAATCTGGTGGGCATAAAACAGGTCCAGCCTACTAAGCAAGTAGCTGATTGACTTTGTATGCCTGAATGCCGTAATGTACAGTTTTGCACTCCATCACCGGAGTCTGTCTATCGATAATCTGGTGGGCATAATACAGGTGCAGCCTACTAAACAAGTAGCTGATTGACTTTGTATGCCTGAATGCCATTATGTACAGTCTTGCACTCCATCACCGGAGTCTGTCTATCGATAATCTGGCGGATATAATACAGGTCCAGCCTACTAAACAGGTAGCTGATTGACTCTGTATGCCTGAATTCCGTAATGTACAGTTTTGCATTCCATCACCGGAGTCTGTCTATCGATAATCTGGCGGGCATAATACAGGTCCAGCCTACTAAGCAAGAAGCTGATTGACTTTGCATGCCTGAATGCCGTAATGTACATTTTTGAACTCCAAAACCGGAGTCTGTCTATCGATAATCTCGTGGGCATAATACAGGTCCAGCCTACTAAGCAAGTAGCTGATTGACTTTGTATGCCTGAATGCCGTAATGTACAGTTTTGATCTCCAACACCGGAGTCTGTCTATCGATAATCTGGCGGGCATAATACAGGTCCAGCCTACTAAGCAAGTAGCTGATTGACTTTGTATGCCTGAATGCCATTATGTACAGTCTTCCACTCTATCACCGGAGTCTGTCTATCGATAATCTGGCGGTCATAATACAGGTCCAGCCTACTAAACAGGCAGCTGATTGACTCTGTATGCCTGAATGCCGTAATGTACAGTTTTTCACTCCATCACCGGAGTCTGTCTATCGATAATCTGGTGGGCATAAAACAGGTCCAGCCTACTAAGCAAGTAGCTGATTGACTTTTTATGCCTGAATGCCGTAATGTACAGTTTTGATCTCCAACACCGGAGTCTGTCTATCGATAATCTGGTGGGCATAATACAGGTCCAGCCTACTAAGCAAGTAGCTGATTGACTTTGTATGCCTGAATCCCATTATGTACTGTCTTGCACTCCATCACCGGAGTCTATCTATCGATAATCTGGCGGGCATAATACAGGTCCAGCCTACTAAACAAGTAGCTGATTGACTTTGTATGCCTGAATGCCATTATGTACAGTCTTGCACTCCATCACCGGAGTGTGTCTATCGATAATCTGGCAGGCATAATACAGGTCCAGCCTACTAAGCAAGTAGCTGATTGACTTTGTATGCCTGAATGCCATTATGTACAGTCTTGCAGTCCATCACCGGAGTCTGTCTATCGATAATCTGGTGGGCATAAAACAGGTCCAGCCTACTAAGTAAGTAGCTGATTGACTTTGTATGCCTGAATGCCGTAATGTACAGTTTTGATCTCCAACACCGGAGTCTGTCTATTGATAATCTGGCGGGCATAATACAGGTCCAGCCTACTAAACAGGTAGCTGATTGACTCTGTATGACTGAATGCCGTAATGTACAGTTTTGCATTCCATCACCGGAGTCTGTCTATCGATAATCTGGTGGGCATAATACAGGTCCAGCCTACTAAGCAAGTAGCTGATTGACTTTGTATGCCTGAATGCCATTATGTACAGTCTTGCACTCCATCACCGGAGTGTGTCTATCGATAATCTGGCGGGCATAATACAGGTCCAGCCTACTAAGCAAGTAGCTGATTGACTTTGTATGCCTGAATGCCGTAATGTACAGTTTTGATCTCCAACACCGGAGTCTGTCTATCGATAATCTGGCGGGCATAATACAGGTCCAGCCTACTAAACAGGTAGCTGATTGACTCTGTATGCCTGAATGCCGTAATGTACAGTTTTGCACTCAATCACCGGAGTCTGTCTATCGATAATCTGGTGGGCATAAAACAGGTCCAGCCTACTAAGCAAGTAGCTGATTGACTTTGTATGCCTGAATGCCATTATGTACAGTCTTGCACTCCATCACCGGAGTCTGTCTATCGATAATCTGGCGGGCATAATACAGGTCCAGCCTACTAAACAGGTAGCTGATTGACTCTGTATGCCTGAATGCCGTAATGTACAGTTTTGCACTCCATCACCGGAGTCTGTCTATCGATAATCTGGTGGGCATAAAACAGGTTCAGCCTACTAAGCAAGTATCTGATTCACTTTGTATGCCTGAATGCCATAATGTACAGTTTTGATCTCCAACACCGGAGTCTGTCTATCGATAATCTGGTGGGCATAATACAGGTCCAGCCAACTAAGCAAGTAGCTGATTGACTTTGTATGCCTGAATCCCATTATGTACTGTCTTGCACTCCATCACCGGAGTCTGTCTATCGATAATCTGGCGGGCATAATACAGGTCCAGCCTACTAAACAGGTAGCTGATTGACTTTGTATGCCTGAATGCCGTAATGTACAGTTTTGATCTCCAACACCGGAGTCTGTCTATCGATAATCTGGCGGGCATAATACAGGTCCAGCCTACTAAACAGGTAGCTGATTGACTCTGTATGCCTGAATGCCGTAATGTACAGTTTTGCACTCCATCACCGGAGTCTGTCTATCGATAATCTGGTGGGCATAAAACAGGTCCAGCCTACTAAGCAAGTAGCTGATTGACTTTGTATGCCTGAATGCCATTATGTACAGTCTTGCACTCCATCACCGGAGTGTGTCTATCGATAATCTGGCAGGCATAATACAGGTCCAGCCTACTAAGCAAGTAGCTGATTGACTTTGTATGCCTGAATGCAATTATGTACAGTCTTGCACTCCATCACCGGAGTCTGTCTATCGATAATCTGGCGGGCATAATACAGGTCCAGCCTACTAAACAGGTAGCTGATTGACTCTGTATGCCTGAATGCCGTAATGTACAGTTTTGCACTCCATCACCGGAGTCTGTCTATCGATAATGTGGCGGGCATAATACAGGTCCAGCCTACTAAGCAAGTAGCTGATTGACTTTGTATGCTTGAATGCCGTAATGTACAGTCTTGCACTCCATCACCGGAGTCTGTCTATCGATAATCTGGCGGGCATAAAACAGGTCCAGCCTACTAAGCAAGTAGCTGATTGACTTTGTATGCCTGAATGCCGTAATGTACAGTTTTGATCTCCAACACCGGAGTCTGTCTTTCGATAATCTGGCGGGCATAATACAGGTCCAGCCTACTAAGCAAGTAGCTGATTGACTTTGTATGCCTGAATGCCATTATGTACAGTCTTGCACTCCATCACCGGAGTGTGTCTATCGATAATCTGGCAGGCATAATACAGGTCCAGCCTACTAAGCAAGTAGCTGATTGACTTTGTATGCCTGAATGCCATTATGTACAGTCTTGCACTCCATCACCGGAGTCTGTCTATCGATAATCTGGCGGGCATAATACAGGTCCAGCCTACTAAACAGGTAGCTGCTTGACTCTGTATGCCTGAATGCCGTAATGTACAGTTTTGCACTCCATCACCGGAGTCTGTCTATCGATAATCTGGCGGGCATAATACAGGTCCAGCCTACTAAGCAAGTAGCTGATTGACTTTGTATGCTTGAATGCCGTAATGTACAGTCTTGCACTCCATCACCGGAGTCTGTCTATCGATAATCTGGTGGGCATAAAACAGGTCCAGCCTACTAAGCAAGTAGCTGATTGACTTTGTATGCCTGAATGCCGTAATGTACAGTTTTGATCTCCAACACCGGAGTCTGTCTATTGATAATCTGGCGGGCATAATACAGGTCCAGCCTACTAAACAGGTAGCTGATTGACTCTGTATGCCTGAATGCCGTAATGTACAGTTTTGCACTCAATCACCGGAGTCTGTCTATCGATAATCTGGTGGGCATAAAACAGGTCCAGCCTACTAAGCAAATAGCTGATTGACTTTGTATGCCTGAATCCCATTATGTACAGTCTTGCACTCCATCACCGGAGTGTGTCTATCGATAATCTGGCGGGCATAATACAGGTCCAGCCTACTAAGCAAGTAGCTGATTGACTTTGTATGCCTGAATGCCATTATGTACAGTCTTGCACTCCATCACCGGAGTCTGTCTATCGATAATCTGGCGGGCATAATACAGGTCCAGCCTACTAAACAGGTAGCTGATTGACTCTGTATGCCTGAATGCCGTAATGTACAGTTTTGCACTCCATCACCGGAGTCTGTCTATCGATAATCTGGTGGGCATAAAACAGGTCCAGCCTACTAAGCAAGTAGCTGATTGACTTTGTATGCCTGAATGCCGTAATGTACAGTTTTGATCTCCAACACCGGAGTCTATCGATAATCTGGTGGGCATAATACAGGTCCAGCCTACTAAGCAAGTAGCTGATTGACTTTGTATGCCTGAATGCCATTATGTACAGTCTTGCACTCCATCACCGGAGTCTGTGTATCGATAATCTGGTGGGCATAATACAGGTCCAGCCTACTAAGCAAGTAGCTGATTGACTTTGTATGCCTGAATGCCATTATGTACAGTCTTGCACTCCATCACTGGAGTGTGTCTATCGGTAATCTGGCGGGCATATTACAGGTCCAGCCTACTAAACAGGTAGCTGATTGACTCTGTATGCCTGAATGCCGTAATGTACAGTTTTGCACTCCATCACCGGAGTCTGTCTATCGATAATCTGGCGGGCATAATACAGGTCCAGCCTACTAAGCAAGTAGCTGATTGACTTTGTATGCTTGAATGCCGTAATGTACAGTCTTGCACTCCATCACCGGAGTCTGTCTATCGATAATCTGGTGGGCATAAAACAGGTCCAGCCTACTAAGCAAGTAGCTGATTGACTTTGTATGCCTGAATGCCATAATGTACAGTTTTGATCTCCAACACCGGAGTCTGTCTATCGATAATCTGGCGGGCATAATACAGGTCCAGCCTACTAAGCAAGTAGCTGATTGACTTTGTATGCTTGAATGCTGTAATGTACAGTCTTGCACTCCATCACCGGAGTTTATCTATCGATAATCTGGTGGGCATAAAACAGGTCCAGCCTACTAAGCAAGTAGCTGATTGACTTTGTATGCCTGAATTCCATTATGTACAGTCTTGCACTCCATCACCGGAGTGTGTCTATCGATAATCTGGGGGGCATAATACAGGTCCAGTCTACTAAGCAAGTAGCTGATTGACTTTGTATGCCTGAATGCCGTAATGTACAGTTTTGATCTCCAACACCGGAGTCTGTGTATCGATAATCTGGTGGGCATAATACAGGTCCAGCCTACTAAGCAAGTAGCTGATTGACTTTGTATGCCTGAATGCCATTATGTACAGTCTTGCACTCCATCACCGGAGTCTGTCTATCGATAATCTGGCGGGCATAATACAGGTCCAGCCTACTAAACAGGTAGCTGATTGACTCTGTATGCCTGAATGCCATAATGTACAGTTTTGCACTCCATCACCGGAGTCTGTCTATAGATAATCTGGCGGGCATAATACAGGTCCAGCCTACTAAGCAAGTAGCTGATTGACTTTGTATGCCTGAATGCCATTATGTACAGTCTTGCACTCCATCACCAGAGTCTGTCTATCGATAATCTGGCGGGCATAATACAGGTCCAGCCTACTAAACAGGTAGCTGATTGACTCTGTATGCCTGAATGCCGTAATGTACTGTTTTGCACTCCATCACCGGAGTCTGTCTATCGATAATCTGGCGGGCATAATACAGGTCCAGCCTACTAAACAGGTAGCTGATTGACTCTGTATGCCTGAATGCCGTAATGTACAGTTTTGCACTCCATCACCGGAGTCTGTCTATCGATAATCTGGCGGGCATAATACAGGTCCAGCCTACTAAGCAAGTAGCTGATTGACTTTGTATGCTTGAATGCCGTAATGTACAGTCTTGCACTCCATCACCGGAGTCTGTCTATCGATAATCTGGTGGGCATAAAACAGGTCCAGCCTACTAAGCAAGTAGCTGATTGACTTTGTATGCCTGAATGCCATAATGTACAGTTTTGATCTCCAACACCGGAGTCTGTCTATCGATAATCTGGCGGGCATAATACAGGTCCAGCCTACTAAACAGGTAGCTGATTGACTCTGTATGCCTGAATGCCGTAATGTACAGTCTTGCACTCCATCACCGGAGTCTGTCTATCGATAATCTGGTGAGCATAAAACAGGTTCAGCCTACTAAGCAAGTAGCTGATTGACTTTGTATGCCTGAATGCCATTATGTACAGTCTTGCACTCCATCACTGGAGTGTGTCTATCGATAATCTGGCGGGCATAATACAGGTCCAGCCTACTAAGCAAGTAGCTGATTGACTTTGTATGCCTGAATGCCATTATGTACAGTCTTGCACTCCATCACCGGAGTCTGTCTATCGATAATCTGGCTGGCATAATACAGGTTCAGCCTACTAAACAGGTAGCTGATTGACTTTGTATGCCTGAATGCCGTAATGTACAGTTTTGATCTCCAACACCGGAGTCTGTCTATCGATAATCTGGCGGGCATAATACAGGTCCAGCGTACTAAACAGGTAGCTGATTGACTTTGTATGCCTGAATCCCGTAATGTACAGTTTTGCACTCCATCACCGGAGTGTGTCTATCGATAATCTGGCAGGCATAATACAGGTCCAGCCTACTAAGCAAGTAGCTGATTGACTTTGCATTCCTGAATGCCATTATGTACAGTCTTGCACTCCATCACCGGAGTGTGTCTATCGATAATCTGGCGGACATAATACTTGTCCAGCCTACCAAGCAAGTAGCTGATTGACTTTGTATGCCTGAATGCCGAAATGTACAGTCTTACACTCCATCACCGGAGTGTGTCTATCGATAATCTGGCGGGCATAATACAGGTCCAGCCTACTAAGCAAGTAGCTGATTGACTTTGTATGCCTGAATGCCATTATGTACAGTCTTGCACTCCATCACCGGAGTCTGTCTATCGATAATCTGGCGGGCATAATACAGGTCCAGCCTACTAAACAGGTAGCTGATTGACTCTGAATGCCGTAATGTACAGTTTTGCACTCCATCACCGGAGTCTGTCTATCGATAATCTGGTGGGCATAATACAGGTCCAGCCTACTAAGCAAGTAGCTGATTGACTTTGTATGCCTGAATGCCATTATGTACAGTCTTGCACTCCATCATCGGAGTCTATCTATCGATAATCTGGCGGGCATAATACAGGTCCAGCCTACTAAACAGGTAGCTGATTGACTCTGTATGCCTGAATGCCGTAATGTACAGTTTTACACTCCATCACCGGAGTCTGTCTATCGATAATCTGGTGGGCATAATACAGGTGCAGCCTACTAAGCAAGTAGCTGATTGACTTTGTATGCCTGAATGCCATTATGTACAGTCTTGCACTCCATCACCGGAGTCTGTCTATCGATAATCTGGCGGATATAATACAGGTCCAGCCTACTAAACAGGTAGCTCATTGACTCTGTATGCCTGAATGCCGTAATGTACAGTTTTGCATTCCATCACCGGAGTCTGTCTATCGATAATCTGGCGGGCATAATACAGGTCCAGCCTACTAAGCAAGTAGCTGATTGACTTTGCATGCCTGAATGCCGTAATGTACATTTTTGAACTCCAACACCGGAGTCTGTCTATCGATAATCTCGTGGGCATAATACAGGTCCAGCCTACTAAGCAAGTAGCTGATTGACTTTGTATGCCTGAATGCCATTATGTACAGTCTTGCACTCCATCACCGGAGTCTATCTATCGATAATCTGGCGGGCATAATACAGGTCCAGCCTACTAAGCAAGTAGCTGATTGACTTTGTATGCCTGAATGCCGTAATGTACAGTTTTGATCTCCAACACCGGAGTCTGTCTATCGATAATCTGGCGGGCATAATACAGGTCCAGCCTACTAAGCAAGTAGCTGATTGACTTTGTATGCCTGAATGCCATTATGTACAGTCTTGCACTCCATCACCGGAGTCTGTCTATCGATAATCTGGCGGGCATAATACAGGTCCAGCCTACTAAGCAAGTAGCTGATTGACTTTGTATGCTTGAATGCCGTAATGTACAATCTTGCACTCCATCCCCGGAGTCTGTCTATCGATAATCTGGTGGGCATAAAACAGGTCCAGCCTACTAAGCAAGTAGCTGATTGACTTTGTATGCCTGAATGCCGTAATGTACAGTTTTGATCTCCAACACCGCAGTCTGTGTATCGATAATCTGGTGGGCATAATACAGGTCCAGCCTACTAAGCAAGTAGCTGATTGACTTTGTATGCCTGAATGCCATTATGTACAGTCTTGCACTCCATCACCGGAGTCTGTCTATCGATAATCTGGCGGGCATAATACAGGTCCAGCCTACTAAACAGGTAGCTTATTGACTCTGAATGCCGTAATGTACAGTTTTGCACTCCATCACCGGAGTCTGTCTATCGATAATCTGGTGGGCATAATACAGGTCCAGCCTACTAAGCAAGTAGCTGATTGACTTTGTATGCCTGAATGCCATTATGTACAGTCTTGCACTCCATCACCGGAGTCTATCGATAATCTGGCGGGCATAATACAGGTCCAGCCTACTAAACAGGTAGCTGATTGACTCTGTATGCCTGAATGCCGTAATGTACAGTTTTGCACTCCATCACCGGAGTCTGTCTATCGATAATCTGGCGGGCATAATACAGGTCCAGACTACTAAGCAAGTAGCTGATTGACTTTGCATGCCTGAATGCCGTAATGTACATTTTTGAACTCCAACACCGGAGTCTGTCTATCGATAATCTCGTGGGCATAATACAGGTCAAGCCTACTAAGCAAGTAGCTGATTGACTTTGTATGCCTGAATGCCATTATGTACAGTCTTGCACTCCATCACCGGAGTCTATCTATCGATAATCTGGTGGGCATAATACAGGTCCAGCCTACTAAACAGGTAGCTGATTGACTCTGTATGCCTGAATGCCGTAATGTACAGTTTTGCACTCCATCACCGGAGTCTGTCTATCGATAATCTGGCGGGCATAATACAGGTCCAGCCTACTAAGCAAGTAGCTGATTGACTTTGTATGCTTGAATGCCGTAATGTACAGTCTTGCACTCCATCACCGGAGTCTGTCTATCGATAATCTGGTGGGCATAAAACAGGTCCAGCCTACTAAGCAAGTAGCTGATTGAATTTGTATGCCTGAATACCGTAATGTACAGTTTTGATCTCCAACACCGGAGTCTGTCTATCGATAATCTGGCGGGCATAATACAGGTCCAGCCTACTAAGCAAGTAGCTGATTGACTTTGTATGCCTGAATGCCATTATGTACAGTCTTGCACTCCATCACCGGAGTCTGTCTATCGATAATCTGGCGGGCATAATACAGGTCCAGCCTACTAAACAGGTAGCTGATTGACTCTGTATGCCTGAATGCCGTAATGTACAGTTTTGCACTCCATCACCGGAGTCTGTCTATCGATAATCTGGCGGGCATAATACAGGTCCAGCCTACTAAACAGGTAGCTGATTGACTCTGTATGCCTGAATGCCGTAATGTACAGTTTTGCACTCCATCACAGGAGTCTGTCTATCGATAATCTGGCAGGCATAATACAGGTCCAGCCTACTAAGCAAGTAGCTGATTGACTTTGTATGCCTGAATGCCATTATGTACAGTCTTGCACTCCATCACCGGAGTCTGTCTATCGATAATCTGGCGGGCATAATACAGGTCCAGCCTACTAAACAGGTAGCTGATTGACTCTGAATGCCGTAATGTACAGTTTTGCACTCCATCACCGGAGTCTGTCTATCGATAATCTGGTGGGCATAAAACAGGTCCAGCCTACTAAGCAAGTAGCTGATTGACTTTGTATGCCTGAATGCCGTAATGTACAGTTTTGATCTCCAACACCGGAGTCTGTCTATCGATAATCTGGCGGGCATAATACAGGTCCAGCCTACTAAACAGGTAGCTGATTGACTCTGTATGCCTGAATGCCGTAATATACAGTTTTGCACTCCATCACTGGAGTCTGTCTATAGATAATCTGGCGGGCATAATACAGGTCCAGCCTACTAAGCAAGTAGCTGATTGACTTTGTATGCCTGAATGCCATTATGTACAGTCTTGCACTCCATCACCGGAGTCTGTCTATCGATAATCTGGCGGGCATAATACAGGTCCAGCCTACTAAACAGGTAGCTGATTGACTCTGTATGCCTGAATGCCGTAATGTACTGTTTTGCACTCCATCACCGGAGTCTGTCTATCGATAATCTGGCGGGCATAATACAGGTCCAGCCTACTAAACAGGTAGCTGATTGACTTTGTATGCCTGAATGCCGTAATGTACAGTTTTGATCTCCAACACCGGAGTCTGTCTATCGATAATCTGGCGGGCATAATACAGGTCCAGCCTACTAAACAGGTAGCTGATTGACTTTGTATGCCTGAATCCCGTAATGTACAGTTTTGCACTCCATCACCGGAGTGTGTCTATCGATAATCTGGTGGGCATAATACAGGTCCAGCCTACTAAGCAAGTAGCTGATTGACTTTGTATGCCTGAATGCCATTATGTACAGTCTTGCACTCCATCACTGGAGTGTGTCTATCGGTAATCTGGCGGGCATAATACAGGTCCAGCCTACTAAACAGGTAGCTGATTGACTCTGTATGCCTGAATGCCGTAATGTACAGTTTTGCACTCCATCACCGGAGTCTGTCTATCGATAATCTGGCGGGCATAATACAGGTCCAGCCTACTAAGCAAGTAGCTGATTGACTTTGTATGCTTGAATGCCGTAATGTACAGTCTTGCACTCCATCACCGGAGTCTGTCTATCGATAATCTGGTGGGCATAAAACAGGTCCAGCCTACTAAGCAAGTAGCTGATTGACTTTGTATGCCTGAATGCCATAATGTACAGTTTTGATCTCCAACACCGGAGTCTGTCTATCGATAATCTGGCGGGCATAATACAGGTCCAGCCTACTAAGCAAGTAGCTGATTGACTTTGTATGCTTGAATGCTGTATGTACAGTCTTGCACTCCATCACCGGAGTTTATCTATCGATAATCTGGTGGGCATAAAACAGGTCCAGCCTACTAAGCAAGTAGCTGATTGACTTTGTATGCCTGAATTCCATTATGTACAGTCTTGCACTCCATCACCGGAGTGTGTCTATCGATAATCTGGGGGGCATAATACAGGTCCAGTCTACTAAGCAAGTAGCTGATTGACTTTGTATGCCTGAATGCCGTAATGTACAGTTTTGATCTCCAACACCGGAGTCTGTGTATCGATAATCTGGTGGGCATAATACAGGTCCAGCCTACTAAGCAAGTAGCTGATTGACTTTGTATGCCTGAATGCCATTATGTACAGTCTTGCACTCCATCACCGGAGTCTGTCTATCGATAATCTGGCGGGCATAATACAGGTCCAGCCTACTAAACAGGTAGCTGATTGACTCTGTATGCCTGAATGCCATAATGTACAGTTTTGCACTCCATCACCGGAGTCTGTCTATAGATAATCTGGCGGGCATAATACAGGTCCAGCCTACTAAGCAAGTAGCTGATTGACTTTGTATGCCTGAATGCCATTATGTACAGTCTTGCACTCCATCACCAGAGTCTGTCTATCGATAATCTGGCGGGCATAATACAGGTCCAGCCTACTAAACAGGTAGCTGATTGACTCTGTATGCCTGAATGCCGTAATGTACTGTTTTGCACTCCATCACCGGAGTCTGTCTATCGATAATCTGGCGGGCATAATACAGGTCCAGCCTACTAAACAGGTAGCTGATTGACTCTGTATGCCTGAATGCCGTAATGTACAGTTTTGCACTCCATCACCGGAGTCTGTCTATCGATAATCTGGCGGGCATAATACAGGTCCAGCCTACTAAGCAAGTAGCTGATTGACTTTGTATGCTTGAATGCCGTAATGTACAGTCTTGCACTCCATCACCGGAGTCTGTCTATCGATAATCTGGTGGGCATAAAACAGGTCCAGCCTACTAAGCAAGTAGCTGATTGACTTTGTATGCCTGAATGCCATAATGTACAGTTTTGATCTCCAACACCGGAGTCTGTCTATCGATAATCTGGCGGGCATAATACAGGTCCAGCCTACTAAACAGGTAGCTGATTGACTCTGTATGCCTGAATGCCGTAATGTACAGTCTTGCACTCCATCACCGGAGTCTGTCTATCGATAATCTGGTGAGCATAAAACAGGTTCAGCCTACTAAGCAAGTAGCTGATTGACTTTGTATGCCTGAATGCCATTATGTACAGTCTTGCACTCCATCACTGGAGTGTGTCTATCGATAATCTGGCGGGCATAATACAGGTCCAGCCTACTAAGCAAGTAGCTGATTGACTTTGTATGCCTGAATGCCATTATGTACAGTCTTGCACTCCATCACCGGAGTCTGTCTATCGATAATCTGGCTGGCATAATACAGGTTCAGCCTACTAAACAGGTAGCTGATTGACTTTGTATGCCTGAATGCCGTAATGTACAGTTTTGATCTCCAACACCGGAGTCTGTCTATCGATAATCTGGCGGGCATAATACAGGTCCAGCGTACTAAACAGGTAGCTGATTGACTTTGTATGCCTGAATCCCGTAATGTACAGTTTTGCACTCCATCACCGGAGTGTGTCTATCGATAATCTGGCAGGCATAATACAGGTCCAGCCTACTAAGCAAGTAGCTGATTGACTTTGCATTCCTGAATGCCATTATGTACAGTCTTGCACTCCATCACCGGAGTGTGTCTATCGATAATCTGGCGGACATAATACTTGTCCAGCCTACCAAGCAAGTAGCTGATTGACTTTGTATGCCTGAATGCCGAAATGTACAGTCTTACACTCCATCACCGGAGTGTGTCTATCGATAATCTGGCGGGCATAATACAGGTCCAGCCTACTAAGCAAGTAGCTGATTGACTTTGTATGCCTGAATGCCATTATGTACAGTCTTGCACTCCATCACCGGAGTCTGTCTATCGATAATCTGGCGGGCATAATACAGGTCCAGCCTACTAAACAGGTAGCTGATTGACTCTGAATGCCGTAATGTACAGTTTTGCACTCCATCACCGGAGTCTGTCTATCGATAATCTGGTGGGCATAATACAGGTCCAGCCTACTAAGCAAGTAGCTGATTGACTTTGTATGCCTGAATGCCATTATGTACAGTCTTGCACTCCATCATCGGAGTCTATCTATCGATAATCTGGCGGGCATAATACAGGTCCAGCCTACTAAACAGGTAGCTGATTGACTCTGTATGCCTGAATGCCGTAATGTACAGTTTTACACTCCATCACCGGAGTCTGTCTATCGATAATCTTGTGGGCATAATACAGGTGCAGCCTACTAAGCAAGTAGCTGATTGACTTTGTATGCCTGAATGCCATTATGTACAGTCTTGCACTCCATCACCGGAGTCTGTCTATCGATAATCTGGCGGATATAATACAGGTCCAGCCTACTAAACAGGTAGCTCATTGACTCTGTATGCCTGAATGCCGTAATGTACAGTTTTGCATTCCATCACCGGAGTCTGTCTATCGATAATCTGGCGGGCATAATACAGGTCCAGCCTACTAAGCAAGTAGCTGATTGACTTTGCATGCCTGAATGCCGTAATGTACATTTTTGAACTCCAACACCGGAGTCTGTCTATCGATAATCTCGTGGGCATAATACAGGTCCAGCCTACTAAGCAAGTAGCTGATTGACTTTGTATGCCTGAATGCCATTATGTACAGTCTTGCACTCCATCACCGGAGTCTATCTATCGATAATCTGGCGGGCATAATACAGGTCCAGCCTACTAAGCAAGTAGCTGATTGACTTTGTATGCCTGAATGCCGTAATGTACAGTTTTGATCTCCAACACCGGAGTCTGTCTATCGATAATCTGGCGGGCATAATACAGGTCCAGCCTACTAAGCAAGTAGCTGATTGACTTTGTATGCCTGAATGCCATTATGTACAGTCTTGCACTCCATCACCGGAGTCTGTCTATCGATAATCTGGCGGGCATAATAC
Source organism: Staurois parvus (assembly GCF_062004578.1). Classification (NCBI taxonomy): domain Eukaryota; kingdom Metazoa; phylum Chordata; class Amphibia; order Anura; family Ranidae; genus Staurois; species Staurois parvus. Next base: position 5,317,354 of record NW_028317807.1, read on the forward strand.
AGGTCCAGCCTACTAAGCAAGTAGCTGATTGACTTTGTATGCTTGAATGCCGTAATGTACAATCTTGCACTCCATCCCCGGAGTCTGTCTATCGATAATCTGGTGGGCATAAAACAGGTCCAGCCTACTAAGCAAGTAGCTGATTGACTTTGTATACCTGAATGCCGTAATGTACAGTTTTGATCTCCAACACCGCAGTCTGTGTATCGATAATCTGGTGGGCATAATACAGGTCCAGCCTACTAAGCAAGTAGCTGATTGACTTTGTATGCCTGAATGCCATTATGTACAGTCTTGCACTCCATCACCGGAGTCTGTCTATCGATAATCTGGCGGGCATAATACAGGTCCAGCCTACTAAACAGGTAGCTTATTGACTCTGAATGCCGTAATGTACAGTTTTGCACTCCATCACCGGAGTCTGTCTATCGATAATCTGGTGGGCATAATACAGGTCCAGCCTACTAAGCAAGTAGCTGATTGACTTTGTATGCCTGAATGCCATTATGTACAGTCTTGCACTCCATCACCGGAGTCTGTCTATCGATAATCTGGCGGGCATAATACAGGTCCAGCCTACTAAGCAAGTAGCTGATTGACTTTGTATGCCTGAATGCCATTATGTACAGTCTTGCACTCCATCACCGGAGTCTATCGATAATCTGGCGGGCATAATACAGGTCCAGCCTACTAAACAGGTAGCTGATTGACTCTGTATGCCTGAATGCCGTAATGTACAGTTTTGCACTCCATCACCGGAGTCTGTCTATCGATAATCTGGCGGGCATAATACAGGTCCAGCCTACTAAGCAAGTAGCTGATTGACTTTGCATGCCTGAATGCCGTAATGTACATTTTTGAACTCCAACACCGGAGTCTGTCTATCGATAATCTCGTGGGCATAATACAGGTCAAGCCTACTAAGCAAGTAGCTGATTGACTTTGTATGCCTGAATGCCATTATGTACAGTCTTGCACTCCATCACCGGAGTCTATCTATCGATAATCTGGTGGGCATAATACAGGTCCAGCCTACTAAACAGGTAGCTGATTGACTCTGTATGCCTGAATGCCGTAATGTACAGTTTTGCACTCCATCACCGGAGTCTGTCTATCGATAATCTGGCGGGCATAATACAGGTCCAGCCTACTAAGCAAGTAGCTGATTGACTTTGTATGCTTGAATGCCGTAATGTACAGTCTTGCACTCCATCACCGGAGTCTGTCTATCGATAATCTGGTGGGCATAAAACAGGTCCAGCCTACTAAGCAAGTAGCTGATTGAATTTGTATGCCTGAATACCGTAATGTACAGTTTTGATCTCCAACACCGGAGTCTGTCTATCGATAATCTGGCGGGCATAATACAGGTCCAGCCTACTAAGCAAGTAGCTGATTGACTTTGTATGCCTGAATGCCATTATGTACAGTCTTGCACTCCATCACCGGAGTCTGTCTATCGATAATCTGGCGGGCATAATACAGGTCCAGCCTACTAAACAGGTAGCTGATTGACTCTGTATGCCTGAATGCCGTAATGTACAGTTTTGCACTCCATCACCGGAGTCTGTCTATCGATAATCTGGCGGGCATAATACAGGTCCAGCCTACTAAACAGGTAGCTGATTGACTCTGTATGCCTGAATGCCGTAATGTACAGTTTTGCACTCCATCACAGGAGTCTGTCTATCGATAATCTGGCAGGCATAATACAGGTCCAGCCTACTAAGCAAGTAGCTGATTGACTTTGTATGCCTGAATGCCATTATGTACAGTCTTGCACTCCATCACCGGAGTCTGTCTATCGATAATCTGGCGGGCATAATACAGGTCCAGCCTACTAAACAGGTAGCTGATTGACTCTGAATGCCGTAATGTACAGTTTTGCACTCCATCACCGGAGTCTGTCTATCGATAATCTGGTGGGCATAAAACAGGTCCAGCCTACTAAGCAAGTAGCTGATTGACTTTGTATGCCTGAATGCCGTAATGTACAGTTTTGATCTCCAACACCGGAGTCTGTCTATCGATAATCTGGCGGGCATAATACAGGTCCAGCCTACTAAACAGGTAGCTGATTGACTCTGTATGCCTGAATGCCGTAATATACAGTTTTGCACTCCATCACTGGAGTCTGTCTATAGATAATCTGGCGGGCATAATACAGGTCCAGCCTACTAAGCAAGTAGCTGATTGACTTTGTATGCCTGAATGCCATTATGTACAGTCTTGCACTCCATCACCGGAGTCTGTCTATCGATAATCTGGCGGGCATAATACAGGTCCAGCCTACTAAACAGGTAGCTGATTGACTCTGTATGCCTGAATGCCGTAATGTACTGTTTTGCACTCCATCACCGGAGTCTGTCTATCGATAATCTGGCGGGCATAATACAGGTCCAGCCTACTAAACAGGTAGCTGATTGACTTTGTATGCCTGAATGCCGTAATGTACAGTTTTGATCTCCAACACCGGAGTCTGTCTATCGATAATCTGGCGGGCATAATACAGGTCCAGCCTACTAAACAGGTAGCTGATTGACTTTGTATGCCTGAATCCCGTAATGTACAGTTTTGCACTCCATCACCGGAGTGTGTCTATCGATAATCTGGCAGGCATAATACAGGTCCAGCCTACTAAGCAAGTAGCTGATTGACTTTGTATGCCTGAATGCCATTATGTACAGTCTTGCACTCCATCACCGGAGTCTGTCTATCGATAATCTGGCGGACATAATACTTGTCCAGCCTACCAAGCAAGTAGCTGATTGACTTTGTATGCCTGAATGCCGTAATGTACAGTCTAACACTCCATCACCGGAGTGTGTCTATCGATAATCTGGCAGGCATAATACAGGTCCAGCCTACTAAACAAGTAGCTGATTGACTTTGTATGCCTGAATGCCATTATGTACAGTCTTGCACTCCATCACCGGAGTCTGTCTATCGATAATCTGGCGGGCATAATACAGGTCCAGCCTACTAAACAGGTAGCTGATTGACTCTGTATGCCTGAATGCCGTAATGTACAGTTTTGCACTCCATCACCGGAGTCTGCCTATCGATAATCTGGCGGGCATAATACAGGTCCAGCCTACTAAGCAAGTAGCTGATTGACTTTGTATGCTTGAATGCCGTAATGTACAGTCTTGCACTCCATCACCGGAGTGTGTCTATCGATAATCTGGCGGGCATAATACAGGTCCAGCCTACTAAGCAAGTAGCTGATTGACTTTGTATGCCTGAATGCCATTATGTACAGTCTTGCACTCCATCACCGGAGTCTGTCTATCGATAATCTGGCGGGCATAATACAGGTCCAGCCTACTAAACAGGTAGCTGATTGACTCTGAATGCCGTTATGTACAGTTTTGCACTCCATCACCGGAGTCTGTCTATCGATAATCTGGTGGGCATAATACAGGTCCAGCCTACTAAGCAAGTAGCTGATTGACTTTGTATGCCTGAATGCCATTATGTACAGTCTTGCACTCCATCACCGGAGTCTATCTATCGATAATCTGGCGGGCATAATACAGGTCCAGCCTACTAAACAGGTAGCTGATTGACTCTGTATGCCTGAATGCCGTAATGTACAGTTTTGCACTCCATCACCGGAGTCTGTCTATCGATAATCTGGTGGGCATAATACAGGTGCAGCCTACTAAGCAAGTAGCTGATTGACTTTGTATGCCTGAATGCCATTATGTACAGTCTTGCACTCCATCACCGGAGTCTGTCTATCGATAATCTGGCGGATATAATACAGGTCCAGCCTACTAAACAGGTAGCTGATTGACTCTGTATGCCTGAATTCCGTAATGTACAGTTTTGCATTCCATCACCGGAGTCTGTCTATCGATAATCTGGCGGGCATAATACAGGTCCAGCCTACTAAGCAAGTAGGTGATTGACTTTGCATGCCTGAATGCCGTAATGTACATTTTTGAACTCCAAAACCGGAGTCTGTCTATCGATAATCTTGTGCGCATAATACAGGTCCAGCCTACTAAGCAAGTAGCTGATTGACTTTGTATGCCTGAATGCCATTATGTACAGTCTTGCACTCCATCACCGGAGTCTATCTATCGATAATCTGGCGGGCATAATACAGGTCCAGCCTACTAAACAGGTAGCTGATTGACTCTGTATGCCTGAATGCCGTAATGTACAGTTTTGCACTCCATCACCGGAGTCTGTCTATCGATAATCTGGCGGGCATAATACAGGTCCAGCCTACTAAGCAAGTAGCTGATTGACTTTGTATGCTTGAAAGCCGTAATGTACAGTCTTGCACTCCATCACCGGAGTCTGTCTATCGATAATCTGGTGGGCATAAAACAGGTCCAGCCTACTAAGCAAGTAGCTGATTGACTTTGTATGCCTGAATGCCGTAATGTACAGTTTTGATCTCCAACACCGGAGTCTGTCTATCGATAATCTGGCGGGCATAATACAGGTCCAGCCTACTAAGCAAGTAGCTGATTGACTTTGTATGCCTGAATGCCATTATGTACAGTCTTGCACTCTATCACCGGAGTCTGTCTATCGATAATCTGGCGGGCATAATACAGGTCCAGCCTACTAAACAGGCAGCTGATTGACTCTGTATGCCTGAATGCCGTAATGTACAGTTTTGCACTCCATCACCGGAGTCTGTCTATCGATAATCTGGTGGGCATAAAACAGGTCCAGCCTACTAAGCAAGTAGCTGATTGACTTTGTATGCCTGAATGCCGTAATGTACAGTTTTGATCTCCAACACCGGAGTCTGTCTATCGATAATCTGGTGGGCATAATACAGGTCCAGCCTACTAAGCAAGTAGCTGATTGACTTTGTATGCCTGAATCCCATTATGTACTGTCTTGCACTCCATCATCGGAGTCTATCTATCGATAATCTGGCGGGCATAATACAGGTCCAGCCTACTAAACAAGTAGCTGATTGACTTTGTATGCCTGAATGCCATTATGTACAGTCTTGCACTCCATCACCGGAGTGTGTCTATCGATAATCTGGCAGGCATAATACAGGTCCAGCCTACTAAGCAAGTAGCTGATTGACTTTGTATGCCTGAATGCCATTATGTACAGTCTTGCACTCCATCACCGGAATCTGTCTATCGATAATCTGGCGGGCATAATACAGGTCCAGCCTACTAAACAGGTAGCTGATTGACTCTCTATGCCTGAATGCCGTAATGTACAGTTTTGCACTCCATCACCGGAGTCTGTCTATCGATAATCTGGCGGGCATAATACAGGTCCAGCCTACTAAGCAAGTAGCTGATTGACTTTGTATGCTTGAATGCCGTAATGTACAGTCTTGCAGTCCATCACCGGAGTCTGTCTATCGATAATCTGGTGGGCATAAAACAGGTCCAGCCTACTAAGCAAGTAGCTGATTGACTTTGTATGCCTGAATGCCGTAATGTACAGTTTTGCACTCCATCACCGGAGTCTGTCTATCGATAATCTGGTGGGCATAATACAGGTGCAGCCTACTAAACAAGTATCTGATTGACTTTGTATGCCTGAATGCCATTATGTACAGTCTTGCACTCCATCACCGGAGTCTGTCTATCGATAATCTGGCGGATATAATACAGGTCCAGCCTACTAAACAGGTAGCTGATTGACTCTGTATGCCTGAATTCCATAATGTACAGTTTTGCATTCCATCACCGGAGTCTGTCTATCGATAATCTGGCGGGCATAATACAGGTCCAGCCTACTAAGCAAGAAGCTGATTGACTTTGCATGCCTGAATGCCGTAATGTACATTTTTGAACTCCAAAACCGGAGTCTGTCTATCGATAATCTCGTGGGCATAATACAGGTCCAGCCTACTAAGCAAGTAGCTGATTGACTTTGTATGCCTGAATGCCGTAATGTACAGTTTTGATCTCCAACACCGGAGTCTGTCTATCGATAATCTGGCGGGCATAATACAGGTCCAGCCTACTAAGCAAGTAGCTGATTGACTTTGTATGCCTGAATGCCATTATGTACAGTCTTGCACTCTATCACCGGAGTCTGTCTATCGATAATCTGGCGGTCATAATACAGGTCCAGCCTACTAAACAGGCAGCTGATTGACTCTGTATGCCTGAATGCCGTAATGTACAGTTTTTCACTCCATCACCGGAGTCTGTCTATCGATAATCTGGTGGGCATAAAACAGGTCCAGCCTACTAAGCAAGTAGCTGATTGACTTTTTATGCCTGAATGCCGTAATGTACAGTTTTGATCTCCAACACCGGAGTCTGTCTATCGATAATCTGGTGGGCATAATACAGGTCCAGCCTACTAAGCAAGTAGCTGATTGACTTTGTATGCCTGAATCCCATTATGTACTGTCTTGCACTCCATCACCGGAGTCTATCTATCGATAATCTGGCGGGCATAATACAGGTCCAGCCTACTAAACAAGTAGCTGATTGACTTTGTATGCCTGAATGCCATTATGTACAGTCTTGCACTCCATCACCGGAGTGTGTCTATCGATAATCTGGCAGGCATAATACAGGTCCAGCCTACTAAGCAAGTAGCTGATTGACTTTGTATGCCTGAATGCCATTATGTACAGTCTTGCAGTCCATCACCGGAGTCTGTCTATCGATAATCTGGTGGGCATAAAACAGGTCCAGCCTACTAAGCAAGTAGCTGATTGACTTTGTATGCCTGAATGCCGTAATGTACAGTTTTGATCTCCAACACCGGAGTCTGTCTATTGATAATCTGGCGGGCATAATACAGGTCCAGCCTACTAAACAGGTAGCTGATTGACTCTGTATGACTGAATGCCGTAATGTACAGTTTTGCATTCCATCACCGGAGTCTGTCTATCGATAATCTGGTGGGCATAATACAGGTCCAGCCTACTAAGCAAGTAGCTGATTGACTTTGTATGCCTGAATGCCATTATGTACAGTCTTGCACTCCATCACCGGAGTGTGTCTATCGATAATCTGGCGGGCATAATACAGGTCCAGCCTACTAAGCAAGTAGCTGATTGACTTTGTATGCCTGAATGCCGTAATGTACAGTTTTGATCTCCAACACCGGAGTCTGTCTATCGATAATCTGGCGGGCATAATACAGGTCCAGCCTACTAAACAGGTAGCTGATTGACTCTGTATGCCTGAATGCCGTAATGTACAGTTTTGCACTCAATCACCGGAGTCTGTCTATCGATAATCTGGTGGGCATAAAACAGGTCCAGCCTACTAAGCAAGTAGCTGATTGACTTTGTATGCCTGAATGCCATTATGTACAGTCTTGCACTCCATCACCGGAGTCTGTCTATCGATAATCTGGCGGGCATAATACAGGTCCAGCCTACTAAACAGGTAGCTGATTGACTCTGTATGCCTGAATGCCGTAATGTACAGTTTTGCACTCCATCACCGGAGTCTGTCTATCGATAATCTGGTGGGCATAAAACAGGTTCAGCCTACTAAGCAAGTATCTGATTCACTTTGTATGCCTGAATGCCATAATGTACAGTTTTGATCTCCAACACCGGAGTCTGTCTATCGATAATCTGGTGGGCATAATACAGGTCCAGCCAACTAAGCAAGTAGCTGATTGACTTTGTATGCCTGAATCCCATTATGTACTGCTTGCACTCCATCACCGGAGTCTGTCTATCGATAATCTGGCGGGCATAATACAGGTCCAGCCTACTAAACAGGTAGCTGATTGACTTTGTATGCCTGAATGCCGTAATGTACAGTTTTGATCTCCAACACCGGAGTCTGTCTATCGATAATCTGGCGGGCATAATACAGGTCCAGCCTACTAAACAGGTAGCTGATTGACTCTGTATGCCTGAATGCCGTAATGTACAGTTTTGCACTCCATCACCGGAGTCTGTCTATCGATAATCTGGTGGGCATAAAACAGGTCCAGCCTACTAAGCAAGTAGCTGATTGACTTTGTATGCCTGAATGCCATTATGTACAGTCTTGCACTCCATCACCGGAGTGTGTCTATCGATAATCTGGCAGGCATAATACAGGTCCAGCCTACTAAGCAAGTAGCTGATTGACTTTGTATGCCTGAATGCAATTATGTACAGTCTTGCACTCCATCACCGGAGTCTGTCTATCGATAATCTGGCGGGCATAATACAGGTCCAGCCTACTAAACAGGTAGCTGATTGACTCTGTATGCCTGAATGCCGTAATGTACAGTTTTGCACTCCATCACCGGAGTCTGTCTATCGATAATGTGGCGGGCATAATACAGGTCCAGCCTACTAAGCAAGTAGCTGATTGACTTTGTATGCTTGAATGCCGTAATGTACAGTCTTGCACTCCATCACCGGAGTCTGTCTATCGATAATCTGGCGGGCATAAAACAGGTCCAGCCTACTAAGCAAGTAGCTGATTGACTTTGTATGCCTGAATGCCGTAATGTACAGTTTTGATCTCCAACACCGGAGTCTGTCTATCGATAATCTGGCGGGCATAATACAGGTCCAGCCTACTAAGCAAGTAGCTGATTGACTTTGTATGCCTGAATGCCATTATGTACAGTCTTGCACTCCATCACCGGAGTGTGTCTATCGATAATCTGGCAGGCATAATACAGGTCCAGCCTACTAAGCAAGTAGCTGATTGACTTTGTATGCCTGAATGCCATTATGTACAGTCTTGCACTCCATCACCGGAGTCTGTCTATCGATAATCTGGCGGGCATAATACAGGTCCAGCCTACTAAACAGGTAGCTGATTGACTCTGTATGCCTGAATGCCGTAATGTACAGTTTTGCACTCCATCACCGGAGTCTGTCTATCGATAATCTGGCGGGCATAATACAGGTCCAGCCTACTAAGCAAGTAGCTGATTGACTTTGTATGCTTGAATGCCGTAATGTACAGTCTTGCACTCCATCACCGGAGTCTGTCTATCGATAATCTGGTGGGCATAAAACAGGTCCAGCCTACTAAGCAAGTAGCTGATTGACTTTGTATGCCTGAATGCCGTAATGTACAGTTTTGATCTCCAACACCGGAGTCTGTCTATTGATAATCTGGCGGGCATAATACAGGTCCAGCCTACTAAACAGGTAGCTGATTGACTCTGTATGCCTGAATGCCGTAATGTACAGTTTTGCACTCAATCACCGGAGTCTGTCTATCGATAATCTGGTGGGCATAAAACAGGTCCAGCCTACTAAGCAAATAGCTGATTGACTTTGTATGCCTGAATCCCATTATGTACAGTCTTGCACTCCATCACCGGAGTGTGTCTATCGATAATCTGGCGGGCATAATACAGGTCCAGCCTACTAAGCAAGTAGCTGATTGACTTTGTATGCCTGAATGCCGTAATGTACAGTTTTGCACTCCATCACCGGAGTCTGTCTATCGATAATCTGGTGGGCATAAAACAGGTCCAGCCTACTAAGCAAGTAGCTGATTGACTTTGTATGCCTGAATGCCGTAATGTACAGTTTTGATCTCCAACACCGGAGTCTATCGATAATCTGGTGGGCATAATACAGGTCCAGCCTACTAAGCAAGTAGCTGATTGACTTTGTATGCCTGAATGCCATTATGTACAGTCTTGCACTCCATCACCGGAGTCTGTGTATCGATAATCTGGTGGGCATAATACAGGTCCAGCCTACTAAGCAAGTAGCTGATTGACTTTGTATGCCTGAATGCCATTATGTACAGTCTTGCACTCCATCACTGGAGTGTGTCTATCGGTAATCTGGCGGGCATAATACAGGTCCAGCCTACTAAACAGGTAGCTGATTGACTCTGTATGCCTGAATGCCGTAATGTACAGTTTTGCACTCCATCACCGGAGTCTGTCTATCGATAATCTGGCGGGCATAATACAGGTCCAGCCTACTAAGCAAGTAGCTGATTGACTTTGTATGCTTGAATGCCGTAATGTACAGTCTTGCACTCCATCACCGGAGTCTGTCTATCGATAATCTGGTGGGCATAAAACAGGTCCAGCCTACTAAGCAAGTAGCTGATTGACTTTGTATGCCTGAATGCCATAATGTACAGTTTTGATCTCCAACACCGGAGTCTGTCTATCGATAATCTGGCGGGCATAATACAGGTCCAGCCTACTAAGCAAGTAGCTGATTGACTTTGTATGCTTGAATGCTGTAATGTACAGTCTTGCACTCCATCACCGGAGTTTATCTATCGATAATCTGGTGGGCATAAAACAGGTCCAGCCTACTAAGCAAGTAGCTGATTGACTTTGTATGCCTGAATTCCATTATGTACAGTCTTGCACTCCATCACCGGAGTGTGTCTATCGATAATCTGGGGGGCATAATACAGGTCCAGTCTACTAAGCAAGTAGCTGATTGACTTTGTATGCCTGAATGCCGTAATGTACAGTTTTGATCTCCAACACCGGAGTCTGTGTATCGATAATCTGGTGGGCATAATACAGGTCCAGCCTACTAAGCAAGTAGCTGATTGACTTTGTATGCCTGAATGCCATTATGTACAGTCTTGCACTCCATCACCGGAGTCTGTCTATCGATAATCTGGCGGGCATAATACAGGTCCAGCCTACTAAACAGGTAGCTGATTGACTCTGTATGCCTGAATGCCATAATGTACAGTTTTGCACTCCATCACCGGAGTCTGTCTATCGATATCTGGTGGACATAAAACAGGTCCAGCCTACTAAGCAAGTAGCTGATTGACTCTGTATGCCTGAATGCCGTAATGTACAGTTTTGCACTCCATCACCGGAGTCTGTCTATAGATAATCTGGCGGGCATAATACAGGTCCAGCCTACTAAGCAAGTAGCTGATTGACTTTGTATGCCTGAATGCCATTATGTACAGTCTTGCACTCCATCACCAGAGTCTGTCTATCGATAATCTGGCGGGCATAATACAGGTCCAGCCTACTAAACAGGTAGCTGATTGACTCTGTATGCCTGAATGCCGTAATGTACTGTTTTGCACTCCATCACCGGAGTCTGTCTATCGATAATCTGGCGGGCATAATACAGGTCCAGCCTACTAAACAGGTAGCTGATTGACTCTGTATGCCTGAATGCCGTAATGTACAGTTTTGCACTCCATCACCGGAGTCTGTCTATCGATAATCTGGCGGGCATAATACAGGTCCAGCCTACTAAGCAAGTAGCTGATTGACTTTGTATGCTTGAATGCCGTAATGTACAGTCTTGCACTCCATCACCGGAGTCTGTCTATCGATAATCTGGTGGGCATAAAACAGGTCCAGCCTACTAAGCAAGTAGCTGATTGACTTTGTATGCCTGAATGCCATAATGTACAGTTTTGATCTCCAACACCGGAGTCTGTCTATCGATAATCTGGCGGGCATAATACAGGTCCAGCCTACTAAACAGGTAGCTGATTGACTCTGTATGCCTGAATGCCGTAATGTACAGTCTTGCACTCCATCACCGGAGTCTGTCTATCGATAATCTGGTGAGCATAAAACAGGTTCAGCCTACTAAGCAAGTAGCTGATTGACTTTGTATGCCTGAATGCCATTATGTACAGTCTTGCACTCCATCACTGGAGTGTGTCTATCGATAATCTGGCGGGCATAATACAGGTCCAGCCTACTAAGCAAGTAGCTGATTGACTTTGTATGCCTGAATGCCATTATGTACAGTCTTGCACTCCATCACCGGAGTCTGTCTATCGATAATCTGGCTGGCATAATACAGGTTCAGCCTACTAAACAGGTAGCTGATTGACTTTGTATGCCTGAATGCCGTAATGTACAGTTTTGATCTCCAACACCGGAGTCTGTCTATCGATAATCTGGCGGGCATAATGCAGGTCCAGCGTACTAAACAGGTAGCTGATTGACTTTGTATGCCTGAATCCCGTAATGTACAGTTTTGCACTCCATCACCGGAGTGTGTCTATCGATAATCTGGCAGGCATAATACAGGTCCAGCCTACTAAGCAAGTAGCTGATTGACTTTGCATTCCTGAATGCCATTATGTACAGTCTTGCACTCCATCACCGGAGTGTGTCTATCGATAATCTGGCGGACATAATACTTGTCCAGCCTACCAAGCAAGTAGCTGATTGACTTTGTATGCCTGAATGCCGAAATGTACAGTCTTACACTCCATCACCGGAGTGTGTCTATTGATAATCTGGCGGGCATAATACAGGTCCAGCCTACTAAGCAAGTAGCTGATTGACTTTGTATGCCTGAATGCCATTATGTACAGTCTTGCACTCCATCACCGGAGTCTGTCTATCGATAATCTGGCGGGCATAATACAGGTCCAGCCTACTAAACAGGTAGCTGATTGACTCTGAATGCCGTAATGTACAGTTTTGCACTCCATCACCGGAGTCTGTCTATCGATAATCTGGTGGGCATAATACAGGTCCAGCCTACTAAGCAAGTAGCTGATTGACTTTGTATGCCTGAATGCCATTATGTACAGTCTTGCACTCCATCATCGGAGTCTATCTATCGATAATCTGGCGGGCATAATACAGGTCCAGCCTACTAAACAGGTAGCTGATTGACTCTGTATGCCTGAATGCCGTAATGTACAGTTTTACACTCCATCACCGGAGTCTGTCTATCGATAATCTGGTGGGCATAATACAGGTGCAGCCTACTAAGCAAGTAGCTGATTGACTTTGTATGCCTGAATGCCATTATGTACAGTCTTGCACTCCATCACCGGAGTCTGTCTATCGATAATCTGGCGGATATAATACAGGTCCAGCCTACTAAACAGGTAGCTCATTGACTCTGTATGCCTGAATGCCGTAATGTACAGTTTTGCATTCCATCACCGGAGTCTGTCTATCGATAATCTGGCGGGCATAATACAGGTCCAGCCTACTAAGCAAGTAGCTGATTGACTTTGCATGCCTGAATGCCGTAATGTACATTTTTGAACTCCAACACCGGAGTCTGTCTATCGATAATCTCGTGGGCATAATACAGGTCCAGCCTACTAAGCAAGTAGCTGATTGACTTTGTATGCCTGAATGCCATTATGTACAGTCTTGCACTCCATCACCGGAGTCTATCTATCGATAATCTGGCGGGCATAATACAGGTCCAGCCTACTAAGCAAGTAGCTGATTGACTTTGTATGCCTGAATGCCGTAATGTACAGTTTTGATCTCCAACACCGGAGTCTGTCTATCGATAATCTGGCGGGCATAATACAGGTCCAGCCTACTAAGCAAGTAGCTGATTGACTTTGTATGCCTGAATGCCATTATGTACAGTCTTGCACTCCATCACCGGAGTCTGTCTATCGATAATCTGGCGGGCATAATACAGGTCCAGCCTACTAAACAGGTAGCTGATTGACTCTGTATGCCTGAATGCCGTAATGTACAGTTTTGCACTCCATCACCGGAGTCTGTCTATCGATAATCTGGCAGGCATAATACAGGTCCAGCCTACTAAACAAGTAGCTGATTGACTTTGTATGCCTGAATGCCATTATGTACAGTCTTGCACTCCATCACCGGAGTCTGTCTATCGATAATCTGGCGGGCATAATACAGGTCCAGCCTACTAAGCAAGTAGCTGATTGACTTTGTATGCTTGAATGCCGTAATGTACAGTCTTGCACTCCATCCCCGGAGTCTGTCTATCGATAATCTGGTGGGCATAAAACAGGTCCAGCCTACTAAGCAAGTAGCTGATTGACTTTGTATGCCTGAATGCCGTAATGTACAGTTTTGATCTCCAACACCGCAGTCTGTGTATCGATAATCTGGTGGGCATAATACAGGTCCAGCCTACTAAGCAAGTAGCTGATTGACTTTGTATGCCTGAATGCCATTATGTACAGTCTTGCACTCCATCACCGGAGTCTGTCTATCGATAATCTGGCGGGCATAATACAGGTCCAGCCTACTAAACAGGTAGCTTATTGACTCTGAATGCCGTAATGTACAGTTTTGCACTCCATCACCGGAGTCTGTCTATCGATAATCTGGTGGGCATAATACAGGTCCAGCCTACTAAGCAAGTAGCTGATTGACTTTGTATGCCTGAATGCCATTATGTACAGTCTTGCACTCCATCACCGGAGTCTGTCTATCGATAATCTGGCGGGCATAATACAGGTCCAGCCTACTAAGCAAGTAGCTGATTGACTTTGTATGCCTGAATGCCATTATGTACAGTCTTGCACTCCATCACCGGAGTCTATCGATAATCTGGCGGGCATAATACAGGTCCAGCCTACTAAACAGGTAGCTGATTGACTCTGTATGCCTGAATGCCGTAATGTACAGTTTTGCACTCCATCACCGGAGTCTGTCTATCGATAATCTGGCGGGCATAATACAGGTGCAGCCTACTAAGCAAGTAGCTGATTGACTTTGCATGCCTGAATGCCGTAATGTACATTTTTGAACTCCAACACCGGAGTCTGTCTATCGATAATCTCGTGGGCATAATACAGGTCAAGCCTACTAAGCAAGTAGCTGATTGACTTTGTATGCCTGAATGCCATTATGTACAGTCTTGCACTCCATCACCGGAGTCTATCTATCGATAATCTGGTGGGCATAATACAGGTCCAGCCTACTAAACAGGTAGCTGATTGACTCTGTATGCCTGAATGCCGTAATGTACAGTTTTGCACTCCATCACCGGAGTCTGTCTATCGATAATCTGGCGGGCATAATACAGGTCCAGCCTACTAAGCAAGTAGCTGATTGACTTTGTATGCTTGAATGCCGTAATGTACAGTCTTGCACTCCATCACCGGAGTCTGTCTATCGATAATCTGGTGGGCATAAAACAGGTCCAGCCTACTAAGCAAGTAGCTGATTGAATTTGTATGCCTGAATACCGTAATGTACAGTTTTGATCTCCAACACCGGAGTCTGTCTATCGATAATCTGGCGGGCATAATACAGGTCCAGCCTACTAAGCAAGTAGCTGATTGACTTTGTATGCCTGAATGCCATTATGTACAGTCTTGCACTCCATCACCGGAGTCTGTCTATCGATAATCTGGCGGGCATAATACAGGTCCAGCCTACTAAACAGGTAGCTGATTGACTCTGTATGCCTGAATGCCGTAATGTACAGTTTTGCACTCCATCACCGGAGTCTGTCTATCGATAATCTGGCGGGCATAATACAGGTCCAGCCTACTAAACAGGTAGCTGATTGACTCTGTATGCCTGAATGCCGTAATGTACAGTTTTGCACTCCATCACAGGAGTCTGTCTATCGATAATCTGGCAGGCATAATACAGGTCCAGCCTACTAAGCAAGTAGCTGATTGACTTTGTATGCCTGAATGCCATTATGTACAGTCTTGCACTCCATCACCGGAGTCTGTCTATCGATAATCTGGCGGGCATAATACAGGTCCAGCCTACTAAACAGGTAGCTGATTGACTCTGAATGCCGTAATGTACAGTTTTGCACTCCATCACCGGAGTCTGTCTATCGATAATCTGGTGGGCATAAAACAGGTCCAGCCTACTAAGCAAGTAGCTGATTGACTTTGTATGCCTGAATGCCGTAATGTACAGTTTTGATCTCCAACACCGGAGTCTGTCTATCGATAATCTGGCGGGCATAATACAGGTCCAGCCTACTAAACAGGTAGCTGATTGACTCTGTATGCCTGAATGCCGTAATATACAGTTTTGCACTCCATCACTGGAGTCTGTCTATAGATAATCTGGCGGGCATAATACAGGTCCAGCCTACTAAGCAAGTAGCTGATTGACTTTGTATGCCTGAATGCCATTATGTACAGTCTTGCACTCCATCACCGGAGTCTGTCTATCGATAATCTGGCGGGCATAATACAGGTCCAGCCTACTAAACAGGTAGCTGATTGACTCTGTATGCCTGAATGCCGTAATGTACTGTTTTGCACTCCATCACCGGAGTCTGTCTATCGATAATCTGGCGGGCATAATACAGGTCCAGCCTACTAAACAGGTAGCTGATTGACTTTGTATGCCTGAATGCCGTAATGTACAGTTTTGATCTCCAACACCGGAGTCTGTCTATCGATAATCTGGCGGGCATAATACAGGTCCAGCCTACTAAACAGGTAGCTGATTGACTTTGTATGCCTGAATCCCGTAATGTACAGTTTTGCACTCCATCACCGGAGTGTGTCTATCGATAATCTGGCAGGCATAATACAGGTCCAGCCTACTAAGCAAGTAGCTGATTAACTTTGTATTCCTGAATGCCATTATGTACAGTCTTGCACTCCATCACCGGAGTCTGTCTATCGATAATCTGGCGGACATAATACTTGTCCAGCCTACCAAGCAAGTAGCTGATTGACTTTGTATGCCTGAATGCCGTAATGTACAGTCTAACACTCCATCACCGGAGTGTGTCTATCGATAATCTGGCAGGCATAATACAGGTCCAGCCTACTAAACAAGTAGCTGATTGACTTTGTATGCCTGAATGCCATTATGTACAGTCTTGCACTCCATCACCGGAGTCTGTCTATCGATAATCTGGCGGGCATAATACAGGTCCAGCCTACTAAACAGGTAGCTGATTGACTCTGTATGCCTGAATGCCGTAATGTACAGTTTTGCACTCCATCACCGGAGTCTGCCTATCGATAATCTGGCGGGCATAATACAGGTCCAGCCTACTAAGCAAGTAGCTGATTGACTTTGTATGCTTGAATGCCGTAATGTACAGTCTTGCACTCCATCACCGGAGTGTGTCTATCGATAATCTGGCGGGCATAATACAGGTCCAGCCTACTAAGCAAGTAGCTGATTGACTTTGTATGCCTGAATGCCATTATGTACAGTCTTGCACTCCATCACCGGAGTCTGTCTATCGATAATCTGGCGGGCATAATACAGGTCCAGCCTACTAAACAGGTAGCTGATTGACTCTGAATGCCGTTATGTACAGTTTTGCACTCCATCACCGGAGTCTGTCTATCGATAATCTGGTGGGCATAATACAGGTCCAGCCTACTAAGCAAGTAGCTGATTGACTTTGTATGCCTGAATGCCATTATGTACAGTCTTGCACTCCATCACCGGAGTCTATCTATCGATAATCTGGCGGGCATAATACAGGTCCAGCCTACTAAACAGGTAGCTGATTGACTCTGTATGCCTGAATGCCGTAATGTACAGTTTTGCACTCCATCACCGGAGTCTGTCTATCGATAATCTGGTGGGCATAATACAGGTGCAGCCTACTAAGCAAGTAGCTGATTGACTTTGTATGCCTGAATGCCATTATGTACAGTCTTGCACTCCATCACCGGAGTCTGTCTATCGATAATCTGGCGGATATAATACAGGTCCAGCCTACTAAACAGGTAGCTGATTGACTCTGTATGCCTGAATTCCGTAATGTACAGTTTTGCATTCCATCACCGGAGTCTGTCTATCGATAATCTGGCGGGCATAATACAGGTCCAGCCTACTAAGCAAGTAGGTGATTGACTTTGCATGCCTGAATGCCGTAATGTACATTTTTGAACTCCAAAACCGGAGTCTGTCTATCGATAATCTCGTGGGCATAATACAGGTCCAGCCTACTAAGCAAGTAGCTGATTGACTTTGTATGCCTGAATGCCATTATGTACAGTCTTGCACTCCATCACCGGAGTCTATCTATCGATAATCTGGCGGGCATAATACAGGTCCAGCCTACTAAACAGGTAGCTGATTGACTCTGTATGCCTGAATGCCGTAATGTACAGTTTTGCACTCCATCACCGGAGTCTGTCTATCGATAATCTGGTGGGCATAAAACAGGTCCAGCCTACTAAGCAAGTAGCTGATTGACTTTGTATGCCTGAATGCCGTAATGTACAGTTTTGATCTCCAACACCGGAGTCTGTCTATCGATAATCTGGTGGGCATAATACAGGTCCAGCCTACTAAGCAAGTAGCTGATTGACTTTGTATGCCTGAATCCCATTATGTACTGTCTTGCACTCCATCATCGGAGTCTATCTATCGATAATCTGGCGGGCATAATACAGGTCCAGCCTACTAAACAAGTAGCTGATTGACTTTGTATGCCTGAATGCCATTATGTACAGTCTTGCACTCCATCACCGGAGTGTGTCTATCGATAATCTGGCAGGCATAATACAGGTCCAGCCTACTAAGCAAGTAGCTGATTGACTTTGTATGCCTGAATGCCATTATGTACAGTCTTGCACTCCATCACCGGAGTCTGTCTATCGATAATCTGGCGGGCATAATACAGGTCCAGCCTACTAAACAGGTAGCTGATTGACTCTCTATGCCTGAATGCCGTAATG